>NW_026782097.1:0-1200000 GCF_031769215.1 Ylistrum balloti | reverse complement strand
TGCATTAAGGTACTGAATATTCTAAAAGTTGTGTCCCATACTGGTTGGGGAGCTGATAGAAAAGTTTTGCTAAGACTTTATAGAGCTCTTACTATATCAAAATTAGACTACTGTTCCATTGTGTATGGACCTGCTAGACCTTCATATCTCAAACTCTTAGACACTGTTCATCACCAGGGTCTGAGGCTCCTCTCGAAGCTTTAACGATCACACCTACAACAAGCCTCTATGTAAGGGGTAACGAACCATTCCTATATTGCCGTTGAAATAAATTGGCTTTGCAATACACTATTCAACTAGCTAACGACAAATCCTTCGAATCCTGCTTTCTCACTCATATTTGATCCAAAATATACAAATGTGTTTCAAAACAAACCAAAGACCATTCAAACATTCAGTATTCGGATTTCCACTCTTTTACAAACACAAATATTGATATTTACAAAATGCAGCCATTTGGAACGATAAAAGTTCCACCTTGGCTGTTGAATTCATCTGAAGTTGACATTTCTCTTCATGAAATTGTTAAATCAGAAACTGACAGTTACACCTTTCGTTCATCCTTCTCAAAATTGCAGTTGAAATACAAAACATTTTACATGTATTGCTGATGGTTCAAAAGATGATTATAAGGTTGCCGCGGTCATGGTTACACAAGATGAAGCGTATGGATGCCAGCTTACGAACAGAGCCTCAATATTTTCGGCTATCTACATCGCCCTTGAACATATTCAAATAAACAAAGTAATGAGAGCTATTATCTATACAGCTTCTTTTTCTGTACTACAAAGTCTTAGCAATAGAAATATCGAAAATATTTGTTATACCTTAATACTATATCATGAACTTGTCGTTAACTTTTGTATCGCTTTTTGCTTGGTTCCTGGGCACATGGGAATACCAGGCAATGAAAAAGCAGATCGTGCCGCAAAGGAAGCTTTTTCGTTACCACCTTTTTTTTAAAACTTAATTTTACTGATTTTAAACTATTTATCAAACGATTTTTAACAGCTCAGTGGCAGGAGTAATGGAATCAATATACCAATAATGGATTGCACTCAGTAAAAGCTATCATCGGTGAATGGTCACCATGTTATAGAGACAACCACGCATTCATATATGATGAAAGGCGATGATAATCCTCGGTGCATAAGGTGTAATGAGTCATTCACCGTTAAACATTTTTATAGGACTGCATTGACCTTCTGTCTACTGTAGATTTTCTAACGTAACATTACAAGTATAAAAACCTTTTTAGGAACAGTTCAGATTTATAAGTCATTTTAATCTTTTGTGATAATATCATCATTTAAAATTTTCAGCATTTGTCTTTTACCTTTTAGTTTGATTGATGTCTTTTTTTTTTTTTTACATTTTTGGATCGGGGTGTGTTTCACCGGTTGATGACCCTAATGACCTTTTATGTGTTGACGGCCGTTAATACTGTAATAATAATAATAATGGTTTAACTGGCATTTGGAGGTGGTCTGTATCAGTATACAAGATATCCAAGATACTTTTCCGTGACAAATCACTGACAAGAAATCCCATATATGAGTTGCATCTTTTCTCTTCTATGTTTGTGCTCTTTCTGATAATGAATTTGAACATTCCTGTGCAGAAATAATGACAATAATCTTTATTTACCAATTCCAAGATGGCTGAATGGATGCCCTTTTTCTATCAATTCCAAAATCCAACGGGCACAATTAGAAAGCAAAGGGAACCTACTTATGAGATTTGAGAGAGTCATCCAGTTCTTCTTAAGAATTATGGATAACAAACTTTACAAGGCGAAATCCGTGATGACCTCATGTTGGTCATTTTGGTTTTTTGATCAGTCACAAATCAAACATGCTATGGACCAAGAGGCACCTACAAATAAAGTTTGAGAAAGTTCGATGCAGCATTTCTTGATAGCGATAACAAACTTACAAAATCCAAGATTGCCACAAATCGGCCATTTTTTCCGGATCAGTTCCCATTTTCAAACGGGCACAACTAGGGGTCAAAAGAATCGGACGCAGGGAATTTAAGAAAGATCTATAGAACAATTTCCAAGATATAGAGATAACAAACTTGAAAAGTCAAACACCAAGATGGCTACATGTCAGTCATTTTGTTTTTGTTGTATCAGTTCCAAAAGCAAACGGGGACAAATAGGGACCAAATCGAATCTACATATAACATTTTAGAAAGATTTATTCAGTACATGTGATGATGATGTATTAGATAATACGAGATAAATTCAAAAACGTATTTATTATCTGTTTAATTACAGAGACATATATCACTAGTTTATGCGAATCCAATACAAATGAGCAGGGGAACGTCGTGATGGCTTTGGATATGACAGGGGCAAACTTAATCTGTCAGACCGTAGCGCTCCATTGTCAAAACCAAGAACAGTACTTGTTATCAGAAATTCATGAATCTGACATCTGATCTTTACACATTATGTAATTCAAATGAAATGTAATCTTAAATGCTTCCAGTCCGCTCATTAAATCCATCTGCAATATGAAATATATGGAACGGGTAAAAACTTACATGTGCATTTTTAAATGATAAAGTTCATTAGATAAAGTAACCAACAATTTGAAATTTGATGGGAAGGTAATTCTATAATTAAATTACAAAAAACCAATTGCATTTAAATTTGGACCATGGTTTAACAAGGTTATTCATGTTGCTTAAAGGACTGTGCAATCGTATTATTTTGGCATTCGTTTTTATACAACGCCACAATGACGCTGTGACGTCGTATTAGAAATGCGATTAGTCCTTCAAGAACGGCGCGCGAACGCAATGGACGTCGCAAGAACGTCATGAAAACGCCTAATTAACGCCGAAGACGCCGTACGGACTTGTAATTTGACTTCACAAGAACTCATAGAGAACGTGGTAATGACGGGGTGGGCTACTTGTGAACGTCCCAAGGACGGGATAGAACTTGGCAAAGACGCCTGATGGTTACCGGCACCCCAATTTCCACAAAAAATCGCACGTTCTTGTAACAAAATGAGTGAAAAAAATGGGTTTAATGATAACTTTTGAATGGTGTGTATCGTAGAGAGCAGCGTCTTAGTTTAAAGTACATCAGGTCAAAAGTCAGTCAATGCTGGACCGAGGAAAAAATCCCGTGAGTGACAGGTAGTGATGCACGCTTGATAACGGGCGGGGTGTGTACCCCAGTGTTGAAGCACCGTGGCAGAATATCGCCAGTATGATTGATCAGGACAGATAGATGCTCTCTTTTGTATGTCTCGCGCTGGCGAATGTATTTGTTAGTAAACAAGATAAGAAACAATGTATAAGGTAGATCAAAAATGGGAAGTTGATAACGGGTACTCCCAGTCGCAAGTGCCTTCATAATTAGATGCTCCGGGGGCTGGGTTATTGTTGTCCAATAGGGACTAGGCTGAAATTAAGTATTTGGGTATTATTTATACTAGGACAATAGCCAGCAGAAGTTAGTCGAGTCTGGGATCGAGTAGCTAGAGAGAGTTGGGAGTCGGACGTGGAGACGGGCAGAGTCCCGTATGGGACCTGCTCCGCGATGATGACCATATTTTTTAAAGAATACAGAACCATTCTCTCCAATGATCTAGACAATTAATATAAAAAATATGCCTTCTTTTAATTGTTTGTTATTTTATGTCGTCACAACAGCATATGTAATGTTAACCTTTATACTAGTTTATAGTGCCGTCATACTAAGATGCATGATATTGCGATACTCTAAACGGTCAAATGATACTGACAATAGACTACACAGTGTAATTACTACACGAGCTTTCGTCTTTCAAGGACTCGTCACTGATACTTAGGACCTAAAGTGTTGAAGTATAAGAGGGGCCTTAAAACATAGATGACTCCACTTTTTTAAATCTAGAGGTAAACTGACTCTATAATGCAACACATGCACGTGTTTTCATTATTAGATGTTTTGAAAGTAACCTTCAGTGTGGGTTAGGATTATTTTCTTGTTTATTGACCCGTGACAAATAAATTCAAACGGACAACAGCGGTTATTGAAATTCACTACCGAAGGTTATCACCTGAAATGGTAACAAAAGCTGCTGAAAGGATGTTTTAACATAACTCTGTCCCCTTTACAACTTATTAACAACATTCCTTTTTCTCGATATTGACTTTTAAAAATGATATCAACTTTTTAAATCATGATAAGCAAACAGGATGCTGTTAACACAATTAATATATGGACATAATTGAGATTTTACGGAACAAGTCTGGTGCTTTAAAACGGTGTAAATACGTTTCAATGTATGATGCGCCGACAGACACTTGTCATTTGATATATATTATTCATAATTATGCACCTGCAAAATACGGCGACCTGTCTATAGAATATAGGCAACACGTATACAAACTTGACTTACAAACAGTGAACCCTATTTATCGTTTCACTGTTGCAGATTTCCTGCTTGGTATCGCCAGCAGATAATATTCGACTATTTATATTAATGACATTTTGTAGATAGGATTTAATCTGTTTGAATTAAATGTATACCCATTACAGTATTCTTAAAACCACATTCGGATACTAGATAGTGGTTGCTTACAATTTGAGGAGCACATAACTACGAATGGACGCTAATTTCGCTTATAGGTTTTTTTCACAATCAATCACATTTCTATCGCCTGTTCCCAACGTATTCAAAGCTGCGACTTCTTGTTGTGCATATATGATATATAACAGATTATTATCAGTTTTCTCAACAAAAAGAGAACAAATGATATTGTAGCGTTTTCCCAAAAATCCATACATTTTCAAAAAAACATTTTGGACACAAAATATTTTCTTACTTATGTAAACGTTTGAACTCAAATGCCAGTTTGTAAAGGTACGACTATAGGGGCTACTTAAAGCACATAGATGCTGTTATTTTTGCTTCTAAAGTAATTTGAAACTCCACCTTTGCACGAGATAATTTTCACAATAGGCAAATAATTGTAAATATATTAAATATTGAGGAAACAACGTTTTACTTTTGATATCTCCCAAAGGTATGTTTCCCTTTTTGTGACATGTATCGTTCCCTATTCGCATGCATTTTTATCTCAATGGAATTATTTTATTAAAATAAACGATAGCTGTGACACCAATATTTTTGTAATGAAGCCATCGTTAAAATTACCTGGCTTTGTCATAATCCGACCAACACGTGTCTTGATTTTTGTCCATATAGATATTCTTTAGATACAGTGAAAGACTCAACTGTGGTACACACTTATGTTTAACAATTAACAAAGTACATTTCAACTTTCAAATATCAAATATTATTGCTTTATTCAGTGGCGGATCGAGAACCAGTCTCAATCTCCAACATCTTGTAAATACAATGTAAAAATCTGATTAACAAGTAATACCTGTGCTATGAGTAAAAATTGACCACTCGATTAACTAATCGGAGGTGACAGGTTGTGGGGGATTTAATGAAGCAATCAATTATTAATCAAACTTTGATAGAAACGCACAACAGCATAATGGAAAATGATTGTTGATGAAATATTTTACAATTGCCTTTGATTAAATTACATGCTTCAGAATCACCAGTTTGTTCAACTGATTTACCCCTTAAGCAATGCAAACACTGTGCAATATCTCTCTCCTCAAAATATGATGTCATCCTTTCATTCTTTCCAAAAAAATAATAATCACTACAAGTTAAAAGCTGTTTAATTTATCGTCATTATGGAATTCTTAAGAATTCGCATTAGGATGGAAAAGGTCAACTGACACAAATGTAGGATTTTATACAGGTAATGATGAAAAAGGTCCACAACTAAAAAAATAATGTAGCCATGGGTATTGTCCATTTCTTTTATTAGGGAAGATAGGTTCATTACCTGTGCAAGATCTGGGGCAAACGTTATATACTTGCAGCTTAAAACTCAGTAAACCTAGTTTAAATCTTTTGGGCTACTAGTGCATTGAGTGCAAAGATTGGTCTACTCCAAGCTGTTAACGCCTCTTACTATCTTTGATGCAATGTTGACTCTTCTTACCCTTGTTGTATACATACTTGAAAATTATGCTCTCCGTTGTCCTCTTCAGAACATACTACCACTGGTCCAAGTATTGAATGATGAAAGAGGGACTGGACTCCCAGATCACGGAAATTATATTGGTGGATCGACTTAAAATGGACGATATCATCCTACATAAGGCAATTATGTGAGAGATCGTGGATACATTCACTATCATAATCTGGATAGCTGATCTGAAACCAATAAATATCCTGGAATTCGAGGATATAGATGTACCTATGACAGAGAAGGACATTTTGAACTTGGTATTCCAGGAGTTGTCGCTTGAAAGGCTGGCTTAAAAGACCAACATTGAAGTTACTCAGCGGGTATAAGTCAAGGCAGACAATTCATGGCGGAACACTTTGGCAAGAGAGACTTTCCTAAGGTTCATTTTCATGCTATTGATTAACCTATCGACAACAAAGATGTATTGGTCGTCTAGTTGGTTGTTTTTGATATCTTAAGCTTTACACGGACAGAATTAATTGACGAGTTGGTATTATCATGCAATTCAACATAAGGCTATGAAAATATACATAAAGGTTTTGACTGAAACATATTAAATAATGTAATACTAACTAATGCGTCAGTATCACAGTTACTTATGCTGGCATTAAACTAACTGCGACTCTCTGTTCACTGACGACTTTTTAGTTTACATACGATGCTGAATTGATCAAAGAGCTTATAAAACAGGTTACAAAAGACTTTGTAAAATCCTTCACTTTTACTCTTATATATCTTGATAACGTCTTGCCTTTAAATAGCAAGATATTTATTGACTACGTCCATCGGATATACTCACCATAATTGGAAACAAAGGACGCGACCGACTCTTTTTTTCATTAGCCGCGTATCTCGATCTTTTAATACATCGAAATCCAAATGGCTAGCTTTCCAATATGCTGTTTGATTAGCGTGTTGATTTTCATTCCTTCGTTGTATTTTTTCCCATTTCTGAATAACAACTCCCCTGTTTCCACAATCTATGGTGTTAACATGTCGCAGTCGATTCAATGTTCAAGGGCCTGTTTCTTATATAGCAGTTTTCATTCAAGATGTCAACTAACAGACAAACTTATAACACAGAGATTCAAAAGATGCCCGTTGCTGAAAATAACGGGGACAGTTTTACGGTCGTCAAAGAGATTTCATTGAGAAATACTCTGTTTGTGCAATAAGAAGCTGGACGTATTTGGTGATCATTAGCTTGACTGTTGGTTTTCTTATTGTATACCTTGTTCTCATTTGACATCGTAACGTTGCTTACTTGTTTGACCAAGATAAACATTGCAGGTGTCATTAAAGCAGAGAACGCTTACTCTTCCGGGACATCCGGTTTTTCTCCTTGTGCTTTTTAAGGCTTTTACGTAGGAAATCGCGGTAATGTATACTATTACTGTGATGAGTTCTCTATGGTTCGTGCCGATAGTCACTGCTCAGTGTTGTACATACAACACCACTATTCGTACTGCATGCGCTGACTGCTGTGTTCCCATTTGGCACAATCCCCCTTAAGGTGTCGATACCTTCTCACTGCCTTCTAAGTTACATACGTATCAACGCGAAGTGTTTTTCAAAGAACAATATGTATATCATTAATCATAAATTTGTTTGCAGATCCATCATAAACATGACAGCCTTTTAAAAGAATGTTAAATATAAATGTGATATGATTTCCATACCTAATAAGGCATTGAAATAACAAAACTCTTTGGTTATCATATCGTATTCAAGAAAGATATGAGACACTGTTTCACGGAACTTTTACGTACAAGAAGGACTGTTGGTAGGAACGAGGGGAGAACTGTTGGGAAGTTGACCAGAGTATAAATCGAGACTGAAATTACTATAATAGTTTCTAAGCTGACATAGAATGATATAATCTCTTCTGTTTTGAAAATTATGAGAGATTCACTATCCGAAGAAGTATCTTTATTCAAATGTTTTTTTTTAAAGCGAGACGAAGAATTAGGAAGATCAGGACTAGCAGTGTTAATTATGCGACGCATACAAGGGAAGAGGCTTCCAAAGTGACTATTGGCTCTACATGATGGTGGAGTAAAAAGCCTGGTGTGCAATAGAGGGTAAGAATTGTTAGTTAGAATAATAAGAATAATAGAAGTAATAGAATTTAAGACATTTTTTAAGTGTGGCTGGGCCTAATCATGCATAAATTTGTTTTAATATATGTTTGTGCTTGTTTCTTCTAACAGAAAGTGTTTCCAATCCAGTTTTTTGTATAGTTTTTCCTGTGAAGTCCCAGATCTCATCCCTGTAATTTCTGCTCATTTGTGTCATAATATTATCTTTATCTTGTTGTATACAATTGTCCCAAATTACATCTTGCATAATTACACTATAAGTCTGATAAATTCTACATAAAGTCTAACAAGTGATTTTTTATTTGGCTGTAGTTTTCACATGTTCAAGAATGTCTATTAAAGCAAGTGAAACCGTAGTGATACTTAACTCGACAATCCTCCAGATGCTAAACAAGTTTGATTTGGTGAGAAATCAGTTGAATCATGATTAATTTTCCAATGTTTATGAACATTTTCTCTTTCCAATTATCTTCTATGGCTCATTCAATATATACCATTAATGTTATTGGTCTTAATAACTCTGGAAAACGAAAAAAAATATTCTATTGGTTTCGGAAAATTCAAGCAGATATCATTTTGTGCTAGGAAGTTCACTGTGGGGATGAAAATACCTTGTTTAAATGGAAAAGGGAGTAGAACGGAGAATATTTTTTCTCAAGAGGTTCCTCTTCTAGAGGGGTTGTAATATTATTCAAACGGGTTTAAAGTTAAATCAAGTACATGGTGAAACTGATAAAGATGGTAGATATATCATCCTTTCTTTTGAGCTTGAGAATTCCAACATAACATTATGCAACATATATGCCCCGAATGATATTAAAAGTAAACAAACATTTTTTAATAAAATTTTACAGAAACTGTCGACCGAAAGATATAGAAATAGTTTCATTATCATAGGCGGAAATTTTGATTGTGTCCTTAATAAGAATTTAGACAGAAATAACAGAACATCAGATGGAGTAGAGGGCGGGAAGTTAGAACTCAATAATTTAATTCAATCACTACAATTAGAAGATGTTTGGAGAAGGAGAAACTTAGACAAAATACGCTTCACATTACAGAGAAGTAATAAACAATCGAGGGTAGACAATTCTTTAATTTCTTCCTCTATAGACAGTAAAGTGACTAAAACTAGTATAGAGTTCAGTCCCTTTACAAAAGATGGCTATTATGGCGTGCCTTGTATAACAATTTACATGTCTAAAGTTAACAGAGGCCCAGAGTACTGACAAATGAACAGAAATGTTATCAAATCTGACATATTTAGAGACATATTTACCAATTTTTATATTGAATGGAAAAACAAAATAAATAAATTTACTTCGATAAAAGAGTGGTGGGAGATTACTAAAATAAAAATAACAGATATCACAATGCTTGTAAGTAACTTACTTAACGCTAAATATAAAAATATTCAACAGCTTGAAAATGAATTAAAGAATTGTAATGTTAATCATGAGACAATTCAATATTTAGAAAATCAAATAAGTTCATACTATGAAAACAGGACAAACGCTGCAAAGGTAAGAAGTAGAATAAAATGGTATGAGGAAGGTGAGAAATCTACCGCTTATTTTCTTGGTCTTAAGAAGTGTAGAGCACTAAACCAACATTGAACTTCGATTAAATGTGAAGATGGCGGCAATAAAGATAATATAACTGATATTCGTAAGAAACAATTGAAGTTTTACTGTAATCTCTTCACGACTGAAGTGATAGATGTTGATGAAGCAAATATCTTTCTACAAAATGTAAATGTATCTACCGGTATTACAGACGACGCTTAAAAAATGACCTTGAGAAACTGCCTTCTGAAAATGATATTTATTTGTCTGTTAAAAATTTGAAAGTCAATCGATCACCAGGCATTGATGGTATTATTGCTGAGTTTTATCTTACTGTAATTTGATAAAGGATCAGTTTTAAAATGTTGTTATAAATGTATTTGAAACTAGAGAGCTATAGTCCAGCGGTTAAGGGAGACAATACTTCACTTTATGGGGAAAGCATGAAACTTTTTTTGTGGGTAGTGCATCCCAATACAAGTCATTTTCGATTAGGACCCACTTCAGAAACGCCCCCTGGCGGCAAACTGGTGTATGTATTCCTCACTAACTCCGTTGTTAAGGCAAATACACACGTATTTTCAATGGCTATCCCCATGTTTTTATGGTCAGAGAATCATATGAAACTACTCGTGACTTAATGTTGTGTCCGCCATCTTGGATTTCAAGATGGCCGCCAATGTAACCGATTTTTACCATATTTTATAGACTATTGAAGACAAAATAATCACAAGGAAGAGTTGGGAGTATTAAGTTGAAGCAGGTCATTAAGATGACTGTCTTCTCAATATGAAATGTGCTCCAGGTGGTACCAGTTAGAATGGCAATCGGCCTATGTGTCCTAATCTTCAAAACACTGGCCGTCACAACCGCAAAGTGTTGTGCACTTTAAGTTGGTTTTGAAACATTTGCTGTATCTTTTACAAGCCAACTTGCAGTGGCAACAACTCGTAGCAGGCTTTGGCTGCTTCTTCCAATCTTGTCCATACAGGAGTCCATCGGCCATCTTGCATCTTCCAGCCCCAGTCTGGGGGGGAAGGGACTGTTGGATCGGTGGTCAATGCCTGTCCCCAGATGTACCCTGCTTGAATGTGCTCCTTTAAGGCAGCTGAAATTGGTGGTATGTTTTCTATATGTCGACATCGCTTTGTGAACAAGTACATCCTACCTTCATCTACCCCTTCCAACGCACTTGTCCGGTCGTACAACAAAACCACGAAACGCTCAAGCCTTTCGGTTGCGTGGACAGTTTCACGAATGTATCTGTTACTTCAATGTAACTCTCCCACGTTTGCCACACAGATTTCTTTCCACGGCTTAAAAAGAAGGACACATTGTCACATCCAGTAAATGCATGGAAGAAACAAAATCCTGTGGATTTAGCTGGACCAAGGTCAGCTGCGATTTCATGTATTGCAATCCATCTGAATTTCTGTCCAGTTCCAAAGGCCAGCCACAATTCCTGAAGGCCGGTCGAGTAGAAACAATATGTTGCAATAACAGCCACATCTGTATCAACACTACGAATCATGACTTTTTCGTTTCCGCATAGGGCAGCATGCCTGGCATGCAAGACAACTCGCGTATCAGCCTCCTCCTGTGAACATGGTTCAAGGCCCTGATTGTCCATATCCTTGACAGAAGAGATGACACTTTGTTCGGTGGTAGATATAATGACTTTGCCTTGTGAATTGTATCCAGTGCAACTTTGGGCTAGAAACCTAAACAGTTCTTTCTTGTTTTCATCATTCCGAAGAAAACCAGGCCAATTCGTTGGTATCCTTGTATCAGTATTAACACGGCGTCGTGTGTCTCCATCCCTTGTCTGCGCCTTGAGACTTTCGTGGAGATACACTTCACATACGATGTCCACTTGTGAGGTACCAGAACTGTTAAGTTCACGCATGACATAAGGTAGAAACACTTCACTAGCATACTGTCCAAACGTTGTGGCTGTTCCTGGTGGGAGGAAAGGGGCAACTGCAGGACCATCAAATATCTTGGCACTCAGTGGAGGAGCTTTTTCCGGAATTGAAACATCCTTCTCCATGCATTCAAGGAGGTGGGATTTATCATCTTGTTTAATGTTACCTTTGTCAGAAAGGGATGGAGGTGCAGGCTGGTTTTCATGGCGAAAAAAATTTGCAAGGTCTCTTTCCCGTCGCTGACTTGCAATGTCTAATCTAGAAAACAAAGCTCGGTCATTCTTCTGTTCAGACACTTTTCCACTTAGCTTACTTTACTCATTTCCAAGTCTGCTGAACAAGGGCATTTTATTCCGTGGAATTGTGGCATTGATCGATTTTGAGCTTGTTTTGAGACGCCCCTCGATGTAAGAATCATACTGAGATTTTCCAAGATCCTTTATTTTCCTGACTGTACTGATTACCTTTTCAGGCACTATCACCTTGGAATTCAAATTCAGCAAGTCTTTTCTCTCCTCTTTAAATGGATTTCCCATTTGGTCAATGGTTGTTACTAGTGAGCGTAGATCTTTGGAAAATTGCTCTTGGATACTTTTAGTCTATTCGTGGTGCCATCCAGGAACCTTTGTTTTTGTATCAAACCCACTCTCGAACTTGGAACATTAAATTTTGTCACATAGTACTAATTAGATAAATGGTTACTTGGCACCCCATAGACATCACCAGTAAGGGCCAAAGGTCTATCATCTACCGAGAATGTAGGCTTATCCCACTAACTTACTTTTCTGACTTACCTTAGAAGTCTATATAGTAAGATTTTACAATATGACATATCAGGAATTATTTTGAGGTTTATGAAAGAACTGTTCATATTGTTTTAGTCCAATTTGATTTGTTTCAAAGTGGAAATCATTTACATATGGGGGGCTTAAGAAGACAATATTTATACACTAATCCTATGCAACTGTGTCTTTTGGAGGTAAATGTGATTAAAATATGGTTAACGGAAGCCAGGAAATAACTGACATTTACTTATAACGCGACAGAATGATAAAGTGGCCATCTTGAAATTCAAGATGACCGACGCTATTGCGTCTCAATAATTATCTCCTGTTAAATGTACCTGCACACATATGGAGAAATCAGAAGTGTGATTTTAACTTCAATGATCTAAAAGATATGGTAAAATTGGTTACGGTGGTGGTTGAAATACAACAGGGAGTCATGAGTAGTTTCATATGATTCTCTGGCCATGAAAACATGGGGTAGCCATTGAAAATATTCCTGTCTTTGCCTTAATAACGGAGTAATTGAGGAATACATACACAAGTTTGCCGCCATATTGAATTCCAAGATGGCCGCCACCAGGGGGTGTTTCTGAAGTGGGTCCTAATCGAAAATGACTTGTATTAAGATGTCCTACCCACAAAAAAGTTTCATGCTTTCCCCACAAAGTGAAGTATTGCTTTAAATATGGCTCTTAACCGCTGGACTACTATGCCCATCTCAATGTAAGGTTAGATAACTCTTTTATATAAACTGAGGAAAAGGGAGGATATTAAAAATTGGCGCCCAATCACTCTCTTGAACAATAATACCAAAAATTATTGCAGAACGTATTAAAAACGAACTTCCAAAACATTATTCAGAGCCAACAAAAACGATCTGTACAGGGAAGAAACATAGAAGATGGTATTCGTTCAATCCAAGATATTATTGAATACTCAATACAGAAAACAAAGGTGGAAGCATCATTTTCTTAGACCAACAAAAAGCATTTGATCGAGTTAAATGGGAATGGATGGAAATGTGTCTTAGAAAATTTGGATTTGGTACACAATTTGGTGAATGGATAAAAATGATACATACATTCGGCTAGTCATATACTTACAAATGGTTTCATTTCAAAACCCTTTAAGCTTTCTCGTCCAGTAAAACAGGGGTGCCCAATAGCACCTTTAATTTATATCATTCAAGCTGAACCCATGGTGCTTCATTAAAAGGAATTGAGATACCATTAATATTAATATGTTTGCTGATGATTCGCAGCTATTTGCTGGGAATGAAAACTCTATTCAAATCATTCTTAGTGTTTTACACCAATATGAAAAAGCATCTGGTGCCAAAATAAATAAGAAAAAATCTAAAGGTATGTACATAGGAACATGGAAACAAAGACCTCCTAACTTTAAGGAAATTTGTTGGGTAGAAAGGGTTAAGGCTCTTGGAATAATGCATGATTATGGAATAAAGTTTGATGAAAATTGGGAGAAAAGATTAAAAAGATTGAAGCAACCATACAAAGCTGAAAAATTCGAAATCTTTCACTTAGAGGTCACATTCTGATAATGAAGTCATCAATACTTTCTATAATTAATTATGATATATCTCAGGCAACTATACCACAGAAATATAAAATTACCAAAAATAAAATTATTTACCAGTTTCTTTGTGGAACGCTAATGTATATAAAGTTGCTAAAAAACCCTGTAGAGACATTAATCTTGGAGGGTTAAATATGATTGATCTTGATTTAATGGAAATACTTAAAGGTATCAACAATACATACAAGATAATTAATTCAGAAGTTCAGTGTTGTAATACATTAGGGAAATATTGGCTTAAAAGATGATTCTACATTCTCACAGGAGCTCTTTATATGTAAACGTAGTACTACAAAATCATTAGCATTAAATCGTATTCCACAGTTTTATAGGGTCTCTCTCGAATGATGGCAGGTCATGTTAAAACGCCGTCCAGTTAAGACAAAAAACGAAACACTCAGTCAAAGGATATTTGGAAACACCAATATCACATTCAGAAAAAATCCTGTTTTCTGTAAAAATTGGACTTAATCAAATATAACAAAAACAAAAGATATATGAAATGAAGGAAGAAACGATTTTATTAATTCACAAGAATTATGGGAGAAATTGTTATCTAAGCATAACTGGATATCAGAATTCTCCACTGTAAAGAAAGCAATTTCCTCATGTGGCAATTGGAGACAAGAGCTTAAATCAAGAAATCAAGAAATACCAATAACGGAACCAATAGCTGTAACAGAAGAATTATATATTAAAACAAATAAAAACAATGAAATAATACAACCAACAAAGTTAATAAATAAAACTCTAAAAGTATTAGTTTTGTATACAAACTATTATCCCAAATAAAAAAATACCTGGGATACAGTATATCAAGATGACATAAATTGGGTAAAGATTTGGATTTCGTTAAGTAGGTCTATAGCAAATAGGAAATGTTGCGATTTCCAATGGAAATGTTTGCATAATATTATTTCTACTCAGGCAAAATTATTGAAAATGAAAATGTCTCGTGCATTATTTACATTTTGTCGTTTACATGATGAAACTCAAATTCACCTTTCCTACACATGTTATAAAATTAAATATTTGGAAGACAATTGAATTATGGATCAACAAAGTTTTGGGTGAAGTATAGCACCCAAGTCAAATTTTTCATATAAGTGAGAAAGGTGATATATTTGGAAGTTGTGATCTAAGAAATGAATATAGTAAGATAATAGATTTGTTTGTTTTTACTACAAAGTGGCAGATATGAAAGGAAAATGATAAAATAAAATTTGTTTTAATGATTGATGCATTGCAGAAAAGTGAAAGACATTGATACTTAGGGGAAGGTTTAAAGAGACCTTTCGAAAATTGAAAGAGCTGAAGGCAGAGATAAAAGAGTGACAATTGAAAGGGAAAAAATAAATAAAAGAAGATTGATGCGATAGGAGAGTGACAGTTTAGAGAGAAAGAGTATGTACGAAAATATATTATTACCATTGTTACGTTACGGATTTAACGTACAGCAAATAAAACAATTTCAACAACTGAATAACAACAAATAAATTATATGCAGTAAAATTACAAATATTGTGATAGTGTACAGAGCTAGCTACTGATTAATCAAAATTAGAATTGATCTTTCCGTGGAAATATTCCAAGATTGTCCAGAAAACAGGGTAACGGAAGAAAAATCCAAGAATTGTTTCCTCGCTGGGTATATATAAGTGCAAGTCTGCAAGGCACTGTCACTAACTCACTGTACAAGTCCACACTTTACAGATTGAAGTCTCAAAGTAAGTCGTTCATACTTCAAAAAGGCTGCTCAGACTCGGTTCCATCATTTTTATATACACTAAAGGTTTCCATAAAGTACTTTCTAGATGATTCTAGACTAGCAGTTACCTAGGTTGTTTACATGTGTCTCTAGAAACTTCCGGAAACACCCAGGTAATTAAAATAACCGAGCTTTCTAGATTTAGAAACTTCCGGAAACACACAGGTCATTCTAGTAACCGAGCTTTCAAGAAAAATCTACCTAGCACTATTTATACATATTAATTATAAACAGGTTTTATGTAAACGATCAATATGATACAATGCAGGTAAACAGAGGAAATCTAAATTTGGATTAATACACAACATTTATACATAACACCATTGTACAGACATGTATATTTAACTTGAAATTAAAAAAAAAAACCCTATTAAAGACTTTTGTACGTGTTTTTCTCATGTTGCATCTGTTTGCAGTGTATGACCTTAGTACTGTTGTGATGTTGTATTTATGATTTGTATGTTTTGGGAAGAAATTAGTGGATGATAGGTGTCTTGTCTTCTTGAAAAAATAACCAACTTTGTTTTGTTAGGGTTAAATTATCAAACTTTATTATTATTATTACATTAATATTACATTCTTATTACATTCTTAACGGCCCGCCAACACAAAAGGTCATTAGGGCCATCAAACGGTAAAACACACAGCGATCCAAGAGGAAATAACATTAAACAAACCAAAAGGTAAAAGACAAATGTTAAAAATCTTAAATGGGTATGTTAACACAAAAGATTAAAATGGTACGTCATAGTCTATTATAAAGACCAACATCTTTCAGATAATGTAGAATTTTACAGATCTCAACAGTTTCAAAAAGGGATTTTAGACATGTAATGTTTCGATAAAAACGTTCTCGAGTAGACAGAAGGTCAATGCAGTCCAATAAAATGTTGAACGATGAATGGCTAATCACATCCTTTGCACCAAGGATCATTAAGGTATTACGAATGAAAATATTTTCGATATTTCTATTGCTAAGAGTCTGTAGAACAGAAAGAGAGTCTGAATGGATAACAGCTCTCATTCCTTTGATTCTTTGAACATATTCAAGGGCGAGGTAGATAGCTCGCGCTTCTGCCGAGAATATCGAGGCGTTGTTCGGCAGCCGGCATCCATAGGTTTCATCTTGTGTAACCATGGCCGCAGCAACCTTATCATTATCTTTTGAACCATCAGTATATAAATGTAAAAATGTTTCATATTTTAACTGCAATTTCGAGAAGGGTGTACGAAATGTGTAACTGTGTCTGATTTAACCATTTCATGAAGTGAAAAATCAACTTCAGGTGAATTCATGAGCCAGGGTGGAATTTCTATCGTTCCAAATGACTGAATTTGGTTAACATCAATATTTGTGTTTTGTAAAAGAGCGGAAATTCAAATACCAAATGATGGAATAGTTTTTGGTTTGCCTTGAAACAAGGTTTGATATTTTGGATCAAGTACAGGGGGAAAAGCAGGATTTGAAAGATTTGACCTTAGCTGAATAGTGTATTGCAAAGCCAATTTATTTCGACGGCTATATAGTGATGGTTCGTTACCCCCTACATAGAGGCTTGCTGCAGGTGTGGTCTTAAAAGCTTCAAGAGCGAGCCTGAGACCTTGGTGATGAACAGAGTCTAATAATTTTAAATATGAAGGTCTAGCAGATCCATACACGTTGGAACCTTAGTCCAATTTTGATCTAATAAGGGCTCTAAAGAGTCTGAGCAAAACTTTTCTATCAGCTCCCCAATCAGTGTGGAACACAACATTTAGAATATTCAGCACCTTAAGGCATTTGACTTTAAGGTATTTTATGTGTGGAAGGAACGACAATTTCCTGTCGAATATTACACCTAAGAATTTCGTTTGCTCAACAACCGGAATGGGTGCACCACACAGAGACAGATTTGGATCGTCGTGTTGTTTCCGGATTTCACAAAAATGCAAACAAACTGTTTTTATTGTGAAAATTTAAAACCATTTTCATCTGCCCAAATTTGTAGTCGATTCTTATGTTGTTGTAGTTGTCTTTCGATTGTATTCGTATGCTTAGATCGATAGCACAAATGAAGTCATCGATATAAAGAGCGCCATCCATTGAAGGGGATAATCTTTTGACAATACTGTTAATTTTAAGTCCAAAAAGTGTTACCGAAAGAATGCTACCTTTTGATACACCCATCCCCTGCTGAAGGACATCGGAAAGGGTCGTTCCATTCAGGACTTGAAATACTCTATCTGGTAGAAAATTTGAAATAAAAATTGGTAGATTACCTTAAATACATATATCGTGCAGATCTTTCATTATGCCGTATTTCCACGTTGTGCCTTTTCCAAATCGAAGAAAACAGCAACCAAGTGCGCCTTCTTTAGAAAAGCCTCACGCACAAAGTCTGACCAAATGATCGTTGGTACCTCGCTAAAATCTAAAACCGCTTTGTTGGGGTGATATTATGCGATTGGATTCCAGATACAATATTAATCTTGAATTTATCATCCGCTCTAGAGTTTTACAAACGCAACTCGTAAGTGATATTGGACGGTAAATGGAGGGATCTATTGTATTTTTACCCTGTTTTGGGATAGGAATCACAGTTGCCATTTTCCATGACTTTGGGACATTTCCAGATCTAGAAATATAGTTAAAATATCTAGAAGCTTTTCTAATGATGCCTCTGGTAGATGTTTTAGGAACTGATAGTGAACATCATCAGGTACTGTTGCAGAGTCATTGTGATTTTTTCAACGATTCTCGAAGTTCTAACATTTAGAAAGGTTGATTGTAAGTTTCATTGTTTTCGGAAGAAAATTTCAATTTAGTTTTTTCACGCGTGGTCTTAAATTATTATTTTTTTAAAATGATTATTTGCAGACGAAATTTTTGTAAATAGCAGATCCTAAAGCATTGCAATATCAAATTTCGATGTTGCTAATTTTCCATTAGTTTTCAGATGTTCTATTATTTTGAGTGGTGTTTTACCACTGATTCGTTTAATCATATTCCATACCTTTTTGGTGGATATTTTGGAATTTAATTTGGACACATAAGATCTCCAAGACAATTTTTTGTGTGCACGTATAACACGACGGACTTTCGCCCGAATAATTTGTTGTTTAAGCTATCGCTTGTGGGGTTGTTTTTTAATTGCCTCAAGGCAGTTTTCCTATTTCGAATAGCTTTATCACAATCTTCATCAATCCAAAGTCTTTTATTGTGTTTTCTTTTGGATTTTGGTATACATTCTTCGGCTATCTCAAGAAGTTCGACAGTAAAGGATTCTATCGGGTCTTCTGAATTCAGGAAATCAATGGTGTCGAAAAGTTTGGTACTGAGGTGTTCAAATTTACTCTAATCTGCTTTATATAATTTCCAATGGGGTACATGATCGCTCTCAGTGGATCCACAATTCCTTAGAAATATTGGAAAGTGGTCGCTTTCACAGAGATCGCCATGCACCGTCCATTCGAAATTGAGTTACAAAGATGGGTGACATAAAGTTAAATCAAAGATCGAGAATGTTCCGGAAGAGCGATGCCAATAAATTGGAGATTTATTATTGTAAAGACAAAGGTTATTTTCCAATATAAATTTTTCATTTTTTGTTCCTCTGTCGTTAGTTTCGGGTGAACCCCAAAGGTTGTTATGACCATTAAAGTCACCCAAAAGTATGAAAGGGGAAGACAGTTGCGCTAGGAGTTTGTCTAGTTGGTTGTTTGTGAAATCAGAGATTGGAGGGACATAGATGGAGCATACCGTTAGCGTTCTATGGAGGATAACACCAACAGCAGTTGCCTGGAGGTCGTTATTTAATGGTATGTTTCTGTAAGGGAATTGGTTGTCGACCAGGATAGCAACTCCGCCGGTTGTTTTGTTGCCAACAGGACTGAAGCAATTAAACAATGAATAGTTTCTGAAATTGATATTTGTCCAGGCTCTTGTGAGCGTTTCTTGGAGACAGATTACACTTGAGACAGTCGAAGAATTTCACCAATATTGGAAGGAAGACCTCTACAATTTCATTGGATTATTGTATCCATTATAACTAACAAAAATAGAGATAAATAGGGGACCATTGATAATAAGTAAGACTATTTATTTAACCTAAGGTGGTTTGAAAGCTGTAATAGAGATCTTGGAGGATCTGGAAGTAGCTACCTGGTACCAGAGAGCCGAATTTGTTGAAAGTGTGAATTGGGTCGTCAGAACATTTTTTCCTTCCATCTGAGGAAATTTAAATTTTCTGCTTTGGCTGGTTTTTTGCTTTTTGAGTGCTGGGAGCAGGTTTTGATGGTGATTGAGTGTTCTGATTCTGTTTTGATGGCGATGGTGGTGGTCGCGATGACTGTGTCGAAGAAGTCTTTGATGCAGCAGGCCGTAGGTCAGAAAGATTGTCGCACGCCATGTTAGTCTGTGTACCTGCATCACATTCTGTGTTGCAGCATCACGGGTCTCCACGGTCGTAATACCAACCTTTGTACGACTGGCATAAGATGGACCCGACATAGGTACTTCAACAATCTTTCTTGCTTCGGGGAAAATAATGTTGTTTGTATACTTGACGCGAAGGATATTTTTTTCCTTGCCCCAAGCAGGGCAATCTCTTGAATATGCCAGATGCCTTCCACCACAGTTGACACATTGAGTTCGACCATCACAAGCACTATCTGCTGACCCATCTTTGTGGCCTACAACTCCACACTTTGCACAAACTTTTTGTTTCTTGCAATTATCAGAATGATGAACAAAGGAGGAGTGCCAATTTGGACCTTCTGGCGGCCATGACCGATATTTTTTATTTCTTGTGTAGGAATTCCTTGGGGTTAGGCGGTCATGATATGACATAAAATTAAGGTCAGATCTGAGCCATTCATTAGTTATGGGGGGGGGGGGGGGGGGTGGGGGGTAAAATTCATAAACAGCTCCATTATGACAAACCTACATTATATTTTTGGATTTTTTCTTCTTAATTTTCATGTAATAATCCATATCAAAACATTCATTAGTAAAATTGATTGAAAAAAATATTCCATTGTTGAAAAGTAGGTCATGGTAATTAAGCTCATTAATTGCGAATTATATTAAAGATGAACTTAATTTTCTGCCTTAATGTACATAAAAACAATACCTTTATCATGTACCATGTTTTAATAAGAAATATTTTTGCATACTTTAAAGAAAACAAAGAAGAGGCGGTGCTTTGAATTTTAGTTCGACAACTTTGACCATATGTCTTTATCTAATGGTTTTACCGAAGTATTAACACAGAAATGGCTAATGAAAGATATCAATCTTAACCTCTAGTGTTGCATTTCACTCCACTATACATACAATGGTCGTACACATAGTTAGTTACTCATTGTCACTGTCAGACTCAGACCAGTCCTCAATCATCATTGCGTCATCAGCACAGCTGAGGTAGCTTGATGAGGCAGTTGGGTGTGCTATCCTAGGCTGGTGTCGCTCATAAGAAAGGTACCAGAGAACAGATGCAATATGGGCACAGCAGCCCACTACCCTGGCACCAACCTTACACTGGCAATACCAACCAGATATAGGAGTCAAACCAGGGGAATACTCAATCCACAGGTTGTACAGTTTCGAAGCAACATGTCTGGAACGAATCTGAACTTTAATTAAGCCAGGCTTTTCCCTGCATGCCATTAATTCATACTGGCCATCTTCAGACAAGTGCTCCATGGTATATGACTTTGCCTGCTTCAACTGATATACTCCCATGGTAAGATCTCTCAACTCCGGTTCTGTCAGCTGAGGAAAGTCAGGCAAACTGGCCTCATCAAGCTTGACCCATATGGCTCTTTTCCTAGCCAAACCTTTTTCAACTTGAATTTGCAATTTATTGGGACATTTTGACAGAGCCAACATTCGCTCAGCAATGATGAGGTCATTGGGAGAATCAGAGGCAAGTGGGGGGCGAAAAGCATTACAAATTGCACACACAATTCTCACAAAATCACCTACAACTGGAATGAGAGTGTTGGGCAAAACATGTCCCAAGGTCTTCCATTGCTTAATCCGCCCATTTGCCGACTCCACAACCCACCTTACCTTTGTTACAAGACGAGATTCGTTTGCCTCAGTATGTGTGTGTTGTTTCTGCTCCTTTGGCAAGAAAAATGGCATTTCTGTTTTGATGCCAGCATCATTCAACAGTTCTGTCACATCTCTGAAGCCTCTGTCAACGACAAGAACATCATCATCTTGAAACCAATCCTTGATGTTCTCAGTGTTAGTTTTCAACATGTGTTTTGTAATGTTGGCGTCATTATTTCGACCGTCTGCTAAATATGGGCCTAGGACAGACAGTATATAGCCATCTGAGGCCACAAGAAGCATTGGTTTCAGGAGAGGGCGTCCTTTGTGCATCGAAAAAGAGCGTCGTTGGAAAGTATAGTTGCTGGACTTTTCAACATAAATATATGTGCCATCAGCAACAGCTATAGCGACATCTTCACCAGAGGCAAACATCTTCCTTGCAAATACCGTTGTATGGTTTTGAATTACTTGTTCTCTAGTGATGTGTTGCAGGCCAAGGTGTGAAGGAACGAAGTGGGTCATCAATGCTTGGCGAGCTGAATGAATACATTTTCCACATATTCTCTTTGTCATGTTGAACAGAGAAGCTAATATTGATAAAGACATGCCAGTCCTCAACTTTACAAGCAGGATGGCTAATGCAGTCCTTGCGCTTCTGTTCAGTGTAGAGTAAAGAGAGGGATTAACTGATCGTAAAAGGTCAGAAAATTGATTTTTATACAGACCTGTGAGACGGTAGTAATCTTGATCAGTTAATCCATCTGAGGAATCAAAGTCTAAACAACTTTTCTTTGAAGCAGCTGCCCTAAGTGTCAAAAGGATCTCTGATATTTCAGAAGAATCCAGTTCAGTGTCTTTGCTGGAATATGCGAGTGAAGATAGACTATCAGATGGGAAATCACCATTCACTATGTGGGAAGAACAACATCTGCAGGTGTTTGGGACAAGGATACCTGTCTTAATAAAAATCTTTACTCGCATTTCTGTTGAGAGCATTACCATTTTACTTTTACATTCCTCTCTTAACATTTTACAAATGAAACATCGAGATTCACCTAATGTAGCCCGTGGAATGTCAAGTTTGATTTTTTTGTTTTCAGGTGACTCAAGCTTGTGCTCTACATCGCTACTAGGATGTTCAGTAGATGAATGGTGATTGTAGTATCTTCCCCTGCATTTTTTACATACGGGGTCACCAAACCTTAAGGCATCATTAATATTTGCTTACAAGTAAGACAGAATGTCTGTTTTATTCAGACAACAGAGCCTTACTTTATATTGTGCTTTACAACAAGCGCACTGCCTGTGCACTGGCATATTGATAAAAGAAAAGAAAACAGGGCATAAACTTAGAAAACACTCCTTATTAAAACCTTAATTTGGATGAACAAAATTATGAACAATAGTTGAATTACAATTATATGTCTAAATTATATGTACAATATCAGTGACAGTCAAACCAAGAAAGTATACTAAAATCGCTGAGGTTGTGAAGTGTAGTTGCCACGTATTAATTGTATATATAAGGGTATATGAACTGTCTGAGACAAGGTGCACATGTATACTCACCGGTAGACACAAAGATCCTTAACAAGGTATATGTCAGGGGATGGCATTATATCCCGCCATTTTAGCTTAAAGCTCAACCAGCCGTACCAAACTGGTTTAAATATCTCTACATTTATCAAGCAATTTATTTTAAACAGTTCTTAATGCAGTACAATTTAACATTTATTTATTAGATATTTATTATCTAATATAATTACATAAGACAACTCTGATATCAACCAAAAGTTGTCAAAAGTGTGAACCCGCCCCCTCCCATTAATTAATTCTCCATTTTCTATAAAGTATTCAAAAATAAATCTTACTAAAGCATGACACATGATAAAGGTATTGTTTTTATGTGCATTAAGGCAGAAAATTAAGTTCATCTTTAATATAATTAGCAATTAATGAGCTTAATTACCATGACCTACTTTTCAACAATGGAATATTTTTTTCAATCAATTTTACTAATGAATGTTTTGATATGGATTATTACATGAAAATTAAGAAGAAAAAATCCAAAAATATAATGTAGGTTTGTCATAATGGAGCTGTTTATGAATTTTACCCCCCACTTTACCCCCCCATAACTAATGACTTTCTGTTGTTTTTCTTTGAAATAACAGGCGATGTTCTCTTCGCTCTCTCCCTGAAGAAATGGACAGCGTATAACGCCCTTTGATGTGCTCAGGGAGGAGTGAGGGACAACCTGTACAGCTATTTTGAAAAACTTTGTCATTCCTAAGAGGTTATTGGCCTGTTGCTGGCGGATAACTTCTGCAAGGCGTTCGCCAGACCGCAGTTTTTAACACACTTTATAGTACCGTATGTCGATAGGATTGTTTTTTCAATGACAAATGGTGAAACGGATGATATTGGTTTATACTACGATGAACTGGTTGAAATCTTGAGTCTGATGATGAAGGACAAGGTCGTTTGTTTTGATTTTTTGTGGCCATAGTTAGGTGTATATAATTCTATTACCCGTGCTCCGTGCCCACCTAGGAGCCCAACAAGGGGACACTACTAACGGTACGAATCTCCGGTACACGAGTGCCAAGGATACACAGGTAGTATACTCGAAAGAATAGATCTGTCTCGATTGATCCTTATGCCACCGCCTTCTGGGATACAACTGTAAAATAAAAGCTTCAAAAATAGATGGGTATACGGTTGAGTGAAATGAAAAGGAAAGAACTTGACACTTAGGACATAAAGCTGACTCAGTGCTTGGCATGGCCAGCCGATTGATCATTGAGGATCACAATGACCACCTGTCTTACTGAGATAAAGGTCAAAGTGATGTATTAGGGAAGGTCATGCAAGATTGCTTGAGAAAAAAAGCAAACCACATAACCACCCCTCAACCACCAGGATCTTTTCTCCCAGTTCTCCCATTTACCTATGTTATATAGATCTGTGTTAAGAGATCGTGCAGCCTGTGCTGGGTTATCGCTTATGATTACATACAGGGAGTATTATCTGCAAAGAGTTTGATATTAGTGGTAACAATAGTGGTAATATCATTGATAAAGAGAAGAAATAGTAGTGGGCGAAGTATTGATCCCTGAGGAACCTCGGCATTTACATTCTTAAACTGTGAAAAATAACCTTCTGTACTTACTCTTTCCATCCTGTCAGAAATATAATTTTAAACCAGAGGAATAAATTTCCATTTATATCATATGACTTTAGCTTATGTAAAGGACCTCCATGCTATACCCTATGAAAAAAAAGCCTTTTTGATATCAGAAAAAATAAACCAAAGCCCATTCCCTTTATCCATATCACTAACAATTTCATTATAAATAGATAAAAGCTGATTGACTGTAGAGTCACCAGAAGTGTGTAATGATTTTTTTAAATAAGACAGTTATAAAGATATTCAAAGATGATTTTTTCAAAAAGATTACTAAAGCATGAAGTTAAAGAAATTGGTCTTTAATTCAATACATCATTGGATGAACCATTTCCTTTATAGATAACATTAACATTTGCTTGTTTCCAGCTTAAAGGTATCATTCATGTTTTGTTAAAAAGGAGCATGAGATGTAATTTAAGAGAAACATGGAAATTTTTTACAGTTTTGGGAATTATACCATCAGAGCCAGTTTGCTTGTTGATAATTTTGTTTAGGTCAGAAACATCTTGCTCAGTGACTTGAATATTTGTTAATTAACAGGGGATGTTAGGTTGTGCTGTCTGAGGAAGTTCAAGGTTCGACAATGAAGTTGATATAAGTGGTTATTTAAAAGTAATGGATTAAATTATTGTTAGATTGAAGAGGAGAAATGGAAGGCGATTTATTAGAAGAATTAGTAATATATTTAGCTTTTTATCTGGTGTAACTGCATTATCATTAAGTAAGATTCAATGTTTTTCTTACATAATTTGCCTTTCCATCACGAATGAGGTGAATAATTTCATTCCGTAAGTTTCGAAATTTAGCTTTCCTGTGTATTGTCTTACGTTGTCTAATTTTCAATATAATTATATTATTCATCCATGGTTTATCATTTGGACGCACTGTTATTATTTTAGTAGGAATGAAGTTGTTGTACCATTAAATGTATTAGAATCTTGAATTAGAGATACATTAATCCAATCTTTATTAAGTAATGTGTTTTTCATTCTGCTTCTTAATATCAAAAATAGTTCTTTTATAGCTAATATATTTAAAAACAGAAAATGAAATTGAAGCATGTACTAAAGAATGATTACTACTAAATGGTGTAAAATTGGTATTTATGATAATATTTTAGTTATTAGTAAAGATTACATCAATGGATGAGGCAGTATCAGGTGTTTTTCTTGACGGTTCATTGATAAGTCTAATAAAGTTGCGATAAATGTGGATTTAATGGTATATTTAACATTAATATTGATATCACCTGTCAGTACCACATCCAGTGATGTAGTCAACATTAATTTCTGGTCTGTATAAGCATCCATGAAAAAACTAGTGAATTAGTACTTCTGACCATAACAATTCAATGTCATCCCTCTCTTAATCAACCCTTTTATTCAAATTAACAATATTCTTGTGATATAATATAGCCCCAAACCCCGGACTAGTAGTTCTATCTTTTCGAAGTTGGTTGGAATGAAAGGATTGCATCTGAATATCACAGTTAGATATAAGGGGATTCAAATGAGATTATACAGACTATATATCTTCTTCTACCAGGGCTGTTTTGTTATTGAGTGATCTTAAATTTAAATGAATTGTGTTTTATAACGGACCTGGGTTACATTTAACTTTGCAGCATAAAAACATGATTATAATTTGAGTAATAAGTAGAAAATACAAATTTTCGAAATAGCCATATCTGTAATTGAGTAATTGAGTTATACAAGTGTATCGAAAGCCAAGATGTAGAGGAAGGTTAAGCCGGAGATCTAGATATGACAATTTGAGATCAACATTACCCATTGTCAATAACAGTATAGAGAAGGGGCAGATTCTGGTGATTTTCCAGCTGATGGATTCTTCAGACAAAACTTGTTCGTACCAATTGAGCTGTGTAAGAATGAGGAGAAGAACACAACAATCACGCACACACACATACTATTTTCAACAAAGCACATGTTGACAAACGGAAACGGATGTGACTCATTATTATTTGAGTGCCTCGAACGAAATATATATATATATATGCATAACGACTTAGGAAATGCATAAAATCCGTAAAATAAGAATACGAATATATTGAATAATTTGAAGTTTGGAATAAGGATAATAGCCACAACCCTAAAATTTGTTTAGTCAAATGTTTAGTCAAGATTTACGGAGCAAAAGTGATATAGTATCAATTGGCTATTAATCTAACACGACTAATAGATCTAAACAATGATGTAATATACATACCCCTGTGATCACATAATGTACAATACACATTGAATGGAAGTGGAACCTTCACTATGTATACGCTAGTATCGCCTTAACTATAACGTGTACAAGTACTGTGTATGAGACCAAATGGATTCTTATCGTTGATTCGATAGAAGTACTTATAACGTCTATGAAATCTAATACTGTTGTTGTTGATGGTATAACTTTAATGAAAGTAATGAGGCTGTTTTCTTCTGGTCGGTTTATGTCACTTTATCATTTTTGTTTGCTTTCCCATCTCTGTATTTTTGTCGGCATTGGATTCTGCGTATTACAGCATGAATTGAATGTTTTAAGGAAGAATATCTGAAACTTGTGTTTATGAAGGAGAGAATATGAATTTAAATGTATATTTCAACAAAATAAGAATAATATTGTTAAGTTTTTGGTTTTTGTCTTTGCTTTTATTTTGTTACGATTTCGTCATATTTTGTCATACTTTTGTCACGATGTGTCATAATTTGTCATACACTGTCACGCTTTGTCATATTTTGTCATACTTTTGTCACAATGTGTCATAATGTAATACACTGTGTCACGCTTTGTCATATTTTGTCATATGTTTGTCACAAAGTGACATAATTTGTCATACACTATGTCACGCTTTGTTATATTTTGTCATACTTTGTCACGATTCGTTATCATACTAGCAATCATTCCTCTTGTTGTAGTTTTTTTTTCATTGCAGGAGATTTCAATATCAAAAACAATCACGTATACAATAAGTTATTTCAACATTAAAACACAGACATATCTAATCCTGCTGTTTTGTTGTTTTGTTTTTCATCTTCATCTTGATATCCTCATTAACATTTACGACAAGACAATCGTATAGCTACATTGACAATACCTACTTGCTCTTCAAGTAATGTACAAGGTTTAGCACAAAATAATCCAAAAGGTAAGTTCTGGCATTCAAATGAGATCGAAGATTTTCCTTGATCTCCCTCATAGTCATTACCGTTCACGTTGGCGTAAGTACTAAGTAATAATAGTGATAAACCAAGTTGACCACACACTAGAGAGTTGAGATGTTGCACTCTTATTGGGATGTAACTCAATGTTTCACAAGGTCGTTTTGAAAACTGAAATGGAGGTAATCCATCAGAATCATAATATTCACCATCCCTCTTTCGAGTGAATGGCGTAGCGAATAAATCCATAGTTGGTTGACTTTCGCCTCTGTATTCTCCTTCTGGGAGGTTCTAGAATTTTGCAAGGCCTTACTTTTTTTTTTTTTTTATTTCAGAATATTTTATTGTCTTGGTGGTATTGACAATAGGAATTGGGCAACAGGCAGAGCCTATGAAAGCCCTCTCCTTACAGTGCATAAACAAGTATACAGACACATCAATCAAAATTAAAGATAACAGATAATAATAATATTAGGAATAAGAATGTAGAAGATAGATTCAAATGGATGATTATATAACAGAAATGCAAAATAGACATCACCATCATTTGCATTATTGAGTTCCAGAGCAGTAACATCATTGTCAGGAACAGAGTTATTGAGATGAGTTTCACTAATGCATAAGATGTCATAGTCAGAAAATTCTGCATCAAGGAGATGAGTCTTGTTTCTTAAAGAACATACATTTATGTGACAGATAGAAATATTTTGGAATATAGAGGTACTACAATTATCAGGGCCAGGGTTTGGGTGAATGTCACAACATAACATCAATAAGTTATATACATGTACCGACAATAAAAAAAGAACATTTAAAGAACAAAATGTCAGAGAATCATAAACGACACCGGGATGATTTACCAAGTCACTCGATGCTCCACTGGTACAGGAAGGCTCAATACATTTAGCTATTGTCAAAAATCATAAATGCGCTACAATGGTGTGTGATCAGTGTAGAGCATCGAGTGACATGGATAAGCAGAATGTAAAGATGGCAATGCGTTTGTAAATATCTAACAGGTGATGGACATGTATATCTGTTTATATTCTGAAAACATGGTAAAAACAAGAACAAATGGAAGAAAAACAACAACGATTGAACATGACTGTACGTTCATGTGTGTTTTTTTTTTTGTTTTTTTTTTTTTTTGTTTTTTTTTTTGGGGGGGGGGGGGGGGGTGGAGGGGGGGTAGGGTACGTAGGGCAGCCATGAGAGAAGTTCGATATACAGTGTACATGTATAGCCATCAGCCAATATGGTATTACATTTATAGTTGAATATGCATATATATATACAGTCTTATGTTACACACAGACGTTGGGAGTTAACGACAATTTCACATCTATCGACTAATATGAATGGGGGTAGATGGGAGGGGGGGGGGGGTCGGGCATTGGCACATGCTTCAGCTTACTAAACATAGCACTTGGGGAAGCGACTGTCAATATAAATCGCCGCAAACAGATCTAGAACAAAAACCGGATAGGCTATAAGGAGATGTGAATGGTGGTAGACATTAAAAAAGTACGCGTACGCATGTTACGCTGAAATTAATTAGCCTTATACAGCACCTACGTAGTGAATCAAACACTAGCACACAGATGACCGTGACTGTCGTATCATACAAATATATATATATATACTCATATACTTTGTTGTTTTATAAACAAAGAGTTCATGTAAGAAATAAAGTAAATTGAAAATTCAATGTCATTGTTTTTTGTTATCAATGGTAATATGTCTGATATATAGTGTATAAAACCACTGGTACAAGTACACATAGACAATTTACATGTACAATGGAATTCCTGCTTCAGTTAAAACACCAGAACAATTACACTATCATATTTGTGGATATATAAGATATAAAATTATATCTGATAATTTTGATATGATAAAAATATTCATGGTACTTATTATAGTATAGTATAAATGGTACATAGTTGTGTTTTTTTTATAGATATACACACATGCACATACCCGCATATATATATGCCATATAATGTTGAGAGGCAGGCTGGGCGAAAATATTCAATAAGGCACAAAAATTGAATTATATGCTTATATATATTTGGGTGATTATTTTATCATAAGTAATTAAAGGAAGAAGATATTGCATAAATTGTACATAATGTGACATTTGTACATTGAACTGGAGATATATACATACATATTTATTAATCATATAGGCGTATAAACTTATATATTAATTATATACAGTCCTTTATAGAGGTTCTGTTCACACAATACACAAATTGTTTAGTTGCAAAAATACTAAATAAATGCATTAACATAATTACATTAAGTTAGAGAGACACAATGAATGTACACGTAGAAAAGTTAGCTGCTGGAGCCACGACTTGATGCCAGTGTTCTTGGTCCATCACGCTGTGGAGGGGGGTCAGGGTAGGAAGATAACTCCTCTAACGATGTCACCTGGTGTTTGTCACCGCTGGTGCTGCGGATGACAATCCTGCCATCCTGAGTCCAGGCTCCAGATATGAGACCACGTCTCTAGAGGAAACGGGCCTTAGTGAGCACGACAGACCTGGCTTTGGTTAAGGCTTCATTAATGAAAAGTTTGGATGCAGTGTGAGACTTCTCGGGTGTAGATGATGATGGGCCACTAGATTTGGGGAAGAGTGAAAATCGTGCGTCATACACACTTGCCCTGGTCCTGTACGACAGGAAACGCACTATAATGTCCCTCGGATAAGATTTATTGGCAGGGCCTACACGGTGTGATCGACTTATGTCTGATTCAGTTATCATTATTCCGAGGGTGTCATTACAGGTATCTATGATGAGTTTGTCAATATCCTCATGTTGGGACTCTGGGATACCCCTAAACTTAAGGCAGTTTCGGCGTGAGTACTGTTCCATATCATCTAATCGATGTTCTAGAGACTTAATTTGCTGGTGAAGGGCAGTAATACCAAGACTTGCAATAAGGGTATCTTTGAACAAAGAGTTCGACATCAATTGGGACACAACTTCCTGTACTATATTTGGGTCCCTTAGCTCACTGATAGCTTGGACTCCCTTTTTAACTTTATTCGAAAGTTCAACAGCTGACATTTTAATATCTGATCACTGCTCAGTGCACTGAGATGTACACGTATATTATATATCTGTATAAATGTATATATCACAACGGCGAGAGAATAACGAACAGGTACATGTGGACAAAGGAAAATGGCCGGAGTTGTGGTCAGTAAATACAGTGGACAATATTCAAAAGTCAGATAGAGTCACATCAGAGAAAATTTTGACCAACGGTCAGCGTACTTGTTTTGGTCACACCGGAACCGGAACTTGTTGTATGACGTTTCAGCTGATCTCTAGTTTCCATTATTATGTAATCGTCATTTATCAAAGATACCATCAAATTATCAACAGAAGCTATTATCATTTTCTGATCCCGGAAAGGGATCGATAGTATCTACATAATTTTTCTGTAGAGTTTGATAATCACTTTTACTAATGAAGATGTAAGTACAATCAAATATTAGGGTTACGTTGTTACAAAACATGTCTTTGTAAAAACAGTTTTGTGGTTAAGAGTTTGTCCCTTGGCAAATGAATGGCTCCAAGATGGGACGATACAAATGTGAACTCCGGAACCTTACAAATGATTTAGAATATTTTTCTTACAGTTGACTTGTGAATTGTATACAGTATATATCTGGGCATATAGTTACTCCTCTCTGACCATTCTATCATCATTGTCGTATAATTGTGGTCATATATAACAGAGAAAATGCCACCTTGCAAATCACAATTGATCTCCAGAAGGTCATTGATACGATGATTACTGGTACATAACTCTTTTTGGTATCCTGTATATGTCTTCCATGTATCTGCAACAAATAATTCACTTTCGATTGGAGGCATAGAAAAAGTCATCTACACTAAGACATTTACTGTTTGACGAGGTTGTGCCATCGTTTCCGGTTTCATTACATTTTGCGACGTCATCGTCATTTTCATTGTCGTGTCTTTTCTTTTTAATTTTGAACGATGCACTATGAACACATCTTTATGTTCCTGTTGTCTGTACCAGAGACATTCTTCAGACAAAAGCTTTAACATATATGACTGAACGCCACTAGGATGAACGTCATCACCTACTTTCAAGCACTTAAACTTCAAACCAATATATGTGGTTTCCATTTTAGAGGTATACAGATTTTTGTTTAAATGATTTTCTGGTTAGCAGATAAACAAAAGCAATAAAAAATAACAAAAAACCAATAACAATTCTTTAACAAAGGAACAAAATGACGTGTTAAAATCATCATCATTATTATTGTAACATTCTTAAACGCTCGTTGTCACATACAATATCTTTAGCGCCATCGACCGGTTAAACACACAGCGATACAAAAAGAAACAAGCATCAAATACACTAAAAGGCAAAAGACAATGGTAATATTATCACAAGACATAGTCTATAATACAGACCAGCATCTTTCAGATAACCTAGAATTTCATAAATCTCAACAATTTCAAAAAGGGTCTTTAGACTTGTAATGTAACGATAAAAATTTCTCGAAAAACAATAAAATGTTTCAAAATGCAAATGATCCCAAACGCATGAAACGCAAACCAAGTGGTGTTTAGGGGATGTTAAATTTTTCAGAGTCTGTATGTATGTCTGAACTGTATGCCTAAATCCCTGTCACCTGTCTTCCCCGCGAAGTAGCGGCTGGCGGCGAGAACCCGCTCGAATGCGAAGGTTAGAGTACCAAATCGCCTATCTATTGTAAAGAAGTAGGAATTGTTTAAAACTTTACAGCAAGTCATTAAATGAACATTTAATACATAAATCACATATTCCAACTTGAGATAATGATGTTATGAGATAATATCAATGGTACCAACTTTATTGAATATTTGATTATTACGTAAAAACAATCAGTTGTCGGAAGGACAAAATATAGTTATCACACATTTGTTATATGATGATTTACAGAGAGAAAACATGGTCAGGTATAAGGTGGCTAATGCCATGGTTGAAGGAAGAAGTAAGTGCCGGACTTCAATTGTCTTTATGTTAAAAATTATCAAGACTTCAACCGCTGTTTTTTGACAAATTGTTAATATAAGACATACGCCGAAATAATAGCGCAGATGAATAGGAGTTTTCCAAAAAAATAATGTCTATTACAACAAACAAAATCACTTGATGAACAAACACATTTAAGATATTTTAGTAAACCAGAAATATTATTCTGACGAATTAGTGCGAGTATGAAATTTCAGCCGTTTGCCATTACTGCTGAATACAGTAATCATATATGTGTATTCTGATAGCGTTAAACGTCCCCACATTTCGCTTTAAATAATCTTACTTGGATAGCATCCCCGCCTGCCGGATTAGGTTTCCCCCTGGGCATCAGGATCTGGATCACTGATAGCGTGTAGGTTCCGTCTCCCCCTCGGTATCTCATTCACATAATTCTCTCCGTTTACCAAAGTTGTCCAGAACTCATTGATATTGATGTTATTGGCTCCAAGGAATCGGCAGCCAATACTCACTATGGCTCTCTCCTCTCTACATCGAAAGCTGAAAAAAAACTATTATCATGCCATACGCTTATATAGCTATAGCTTACAAGAATTAACTGCGTATGTCAATTTTTACCTGTTTCAGCACGACCTTTGCAATCAAGATCTTTTTTATTGTTCTGACAATCTTGTGAATGTTAATGGATATCAACTTAGCTTGCATACACAGTTCCTGACAGGAATTAATGTATGCAAAGTTAAAATGTGTTTGCATAAATGTCCTTGGCAAAGTTCAACTCGTCCTCGTGTATTTTTTACATCCGCTTCAATCACACGGCATGTTCTCGTTCTCAATATGGACGACATTACCATCATTCACGAGTTTCTGTTTTGGAGGTGACAAAAACCATTCATCTAATTAAATGTTTTATGAATACATTTATATGCTTTACTAGACATCATGAACATGAAAGAACCTTATCCCATGTATTATAGGGTTTGTTGAAAACGAAGCATTATTACACACATTCGAGGATTCTACGTGAAAAAACCCACACCAGATGCTTTTTGACCACATACAAGGAAGCGAAACATCACAACACCAATATAGAAAAGCTCAAATTCGTCCAGTTAAACAATTACAGTTGGATCTGTGGTAAACAGTAAATCAAGAATATATAAGACAGGTAGTATACTTATTTGGCCTGTCAAAGTCGGCCATGACATTACATCGAAAATGTGTTACACGTTCAACGAAGCTTCGACATGTAAGTATAACCCGAAAGAAAATAATACCTGTCGACTTTATAATAACTTTTTTTTAATAATTACAACAGATCATAATCAAAAATTGCTATATAATTATAAGCAAACTCTACCTCCCACTATCACCATGTACTGTGAACTCTGGTACAAGTACTGTTCAATTATATACATAAAGCAGAGTCAGAACTACTATAGACACATGAAGTCTCCCGGCTTCCGTACTTCCCACTTTGGACAAAGCCTATCCATATAAGAAGCTACAAAATATGAAAATAACCCTACAGTATTACTGTTACACCTTTACAACATTAGGTATCATATATTGTTACCATAACAAGCGTTATGTATCTTCATTATGCAACATTTACAGGTAGAAAGCTACGTAAACAGTTCGCACGAGCTTGCACGAGCGTACCCGGTAAACACAATAACAAATCCATTCATACACACTTAAACATAACTTTCTGCATAAACATTCAAACAACAGATTATATATACACAGAGAAAGAAAGCGAAAGAGTTATGAGATCATTTGTGTACTTACCTTGACTGTTATTCACGCTTCTTCAGAATAAAACGGCATCTGCATTTCCATGCCGTGTACCTGTATTCAATACTGGGTGGACTCTCTCCTATGGAAGCCCTGAGCAACCGTACAATCGCCGGTAAAGCAATACTTACCGTAAAAATAGAGTCGGATTGTGACAGCTGTATTTGATTTACGAGTGTTTGAATCCAAGGAGTTTGATTGTAAAAAAAGAAATGGCGTATCTTTTATATCATTGTATTTCTGAAATGTATGTGGTATAAAATGCACCTACTGTTATAATCCCATATGATGCAATGATTAATTAAAGAATATAATCTGTATAGCCTTTAGTTTAGACAATAAATGTGATGTAAAGATATACAATCACAATGTGATATATCATTACAGGTAAAAGTCTCAAGAGAACCAATGTACCGGAATCGTCCAATTACCAGGGCAATTTATATTGTAAAATGAATTGACTCCGAATGAGGATTTTCTCAAAGATCTTATTTCAATTTTAGTCTATCACAAAGCAAAACTTAGTTTGAGAAATTGGAGACGCATCTGAGTGCGATCGTACCGTTCATCGATATCAGTTTTCGTCCTTTTTCAGATGAAAATAAAGATAAGGATCCTGAAATCATTGCAACCCTGGTCAATGTTCGGGTGCGTGAAAAGCTATATTGTTTTGGCATCACAATTTTCACCTTATATTCTTATACTGTATCATGTGATTTACATGTATTTATACGACATTTTCCCAAGATAACTACTCCCAATGTTATACCTTTTCGATATCGTAATCATTAATCTGTAATATTTATGTCGTTGATACACAACAAAGCTAGTCTATATCTTTCCTGTTCACTCGTCATTTTGGCCAATGAAACTTGAGGTTTTTTTAATGTAAAACCAATTTTCATGATGTAATACTTACCATAAGTTTAGTATGCAAATACAGTACCTACACCCATCTTTGTATCCCAACAACAAAAGATTCAAAAGAAAAACAATCCCGCCCTCCCTACGATCCATGAACCATCACGGCAGGAACGCAGAGTGATCTCCCTTCCTCTAATAACCTTTATGGCGTAAACCCCACAGAGGGGCAGCCAGGCAGATAAGGAAGAGGGGAGGATAGGGTGGGACTCCATAAAGTTATGGTAAGTATTACATCATGAAAATTGGTTTTACATTAAAAAACCTCAATTTCATTTCAGTAATAAGGTGGAGGATCTCTGGTCAAGAGTGTGTCGTTCTGGGCCAAGGCTGGCGAAGGAGATTCGGTCTGGTGGGGAGAGCCAAGGACTCCTCCACCAGAAACGACAAGAGCTCCTGAAACCAAGCTTGCCTCGGCCACAGAGGGGCTCTCAGAAGTAAGGAGCAGTGATGCTCCCAGAACTTCTGTAGAACCCTGCCCACCAGGTTGAAGGGAGGGAATGCATATGCATACGTCCCTTCCTATTCCAGAGAAAGGGCGTCCACAGCCCACGCCTTACGGTCTGGGACCGGGGAGACGAAGGTTAGCAGCTGGTTGTTCAGGGAAGTGGCAAACAGGTCTATAATAGGTCTGTCCCACGCCTGACAATTCCCCTTGAAAATCAAGGGACACAGCTGCCATTCCTTCAACACCGGCTGGTGGCGCCTGGAGAGTGGCCACCAACACACTCAGCCTGCCAGAAAGATGCTTGACCGCTATGGTCAACTGCAAGTCCTGGCAGAAAAGAAGGATGTGGATGGAGAGGGCACACAGGACATCGAGACCTGGTGGCCCCTGTCTCTCCAGATACGCGACAACTGTTGTCGGTAGCCACACTTTGGACTGCAGGATACCCCTAAAGGACTGCAGAGCCAAATGAACAGTCTCATCTCGAGTACACTGATGTGCTCCGAGAGCTGTTCGCCAGACCACTCCCCCGAGCGGCATTGGCCATCGAGGTAAGCTCACATTCCTCTCATGAACGCGTCCATGAACAGGATCATAGAGGGGATAGGCTTGGTCAGAGGTACCCCGTGGAAAACGTTCTCCTGAATGGTCCACCAGCAAGAGAACTCCCTGACCGACTGGGTAAGCGGGATCCAGGCCTCCTGGATGACGGAACCCAGTCAGACAGGAGGAACATCTGGAGAGGTCAGATGTGAATCCTCCCTAGGGGGACCACATATGCCAAGGAGTTGAGATACCCCAGAAAACTGAGGAACCAATGTACCTGGACAAGCGACCAAGTGATGAAAGTCAGAGCCAGAGCCCTGACCTTCTCAAACTTCTCCAGAGGTGGAAGGGCTAAGCCCCGAACCATGTCAAAATGGTTCCTCAGGAAGAAGAAGTCCTAATATGAAGGAACCTCTGGCTTCTCTCTGGAAGGAATGAAGCCGACTCTGAGCAAGAGTTTCAGGACCAGACGAGATGTGGACGTCTATTCTGCGTGAGTGAAGGAAACACCAGCAGCAACTTGGTGAACACCAAAGGAGCTGTCGTGAGCCCCAAGGGCATCTCTGCCTTGGCAGCATGGTCCCTACTTCCTCCTGGAGCACCCGTGCCCTTTCTGAATCCCCGGGAGGAGGAAAGAAACAAAAACGGCCAGGAGGCGAGGGACGAATCCTGAAGAAGGGGAATACCTAGACCCTCCCTGACCACCGACAAAAGCCCAAGCGTCATCTGTAATATCCTGCCACTGGGAAAGGAAAGCAGAGAGACGTCCGCCCACAGGGAGTTCCGGATGGGGCAGATCGAGCCCCTGCCAGACCAGAGAATCGTCTGCCCACCCGGAGCCTGAGCCTGCGGGAGAAGGACATGAGCCCGGGAAAGGAGAACCACCGTCCACCCGGCCATACCCTTCGCCTTTCGCGGCCAAGAAGCAGAAATAGTCAGGAACCCTTCTTCTTGCCCCCAGGAGGTTTCTTACCCTTCCTACCCTTCCCTTTGTTGCCGTTGAAGTGAGGTTGGGACTTGGGCTGTGCAGAAAACTGAGCAGCCGAAGACTTCGCCTTCTTCTTAGGAGGCACTGACCCCTGCGAGGCACTGGCCTTCTCAGCCTGATACCTCTTCACCAGAAGTGCTGAGGCGACCGAGTCCTCCTTCATATCCTTCTGAACCCAAGGAAGAGCTCCCCTGAACAGGGTAGAGCCCTAGAAGGGGGCATTCAACAAGCGGAAACGGTAGGTTTACTGGACTGGGCGGAATTTCAGAACTGAAAACTGCCTAGCCAACACGGCATTGACGAGCAGAGAACCTGCAAGGCTGCCGTGTCCTGTATGTCGGCTGTTCTGTCTCGGATAACCGACACTCAGGCAAATCGGATACCCTGTATAGACAAACTGTCAGGAAGTCTATGTATGACAGAATTTGGATGGAGAGGTGCAACATTCTCTCCATCCTGTGGTGCTCTTTGGGATCGAGCACCAACTGGTCCACTGATTTGCCGGGCCAGGCAGCCAGCTGTCTCAACTCCAGCTGTGCTGGTTGAGAGGCCAGCTGCCCATCATGTGTGGCATAGTCGGAAGCTGAAGCCTCCGACAATTCACCAACACTGAGCTGCAGACCGACAAACCCGGGAGCACGGGTCCTTCTCTAAAACCGGAGCCCGGGCCGTCGCCAGAACCGAAGACATGATATTGCCTTCTGGCAGAGACCGATCTGAGCGAACGGAAGCCCGAGGAGCCACCAGGGAACCCAGAAGGATGGTGGATTCAGGCGCCGACGATGCTGAGGCGGTGGGCAAACCTCCGCCCTGAGAATCCGGGAGATGTTGGCCCAGAGGACCCGCATCCCAGAAAGCACATGCTGAGCCTCGGGTTCAGCAGTCTCAGAGCCATCTTCCCCTTGTGAACCCTCTTGGCCCAGGAGAAAGATGAATGACATCGTCTTCCTCTGCCGAGCCCGCACCCTCGATGTCCATCTCCTCCTCAATAGAGACCGAAGTCCCCTTGGGAGGAACAGGGGCCGCCAGAGGAGCCATCTCCGCAGAGGGGAACTCCTCTTTATGGCAGTTGGACGCAGCGCGACCAACAGCCGTAGCTGTAGGCTAGGGTCGGAGACCCGAAGCCGACCCCTGGGAACAGGAGACCGACGGGTCCGCGCTGGAGGCGGAAGTCCTTAAGGTCTGGCAAACCTTTATAGGACCGGCCAACAAGACCCCCGAAGTAGCAGAACATTGGGGGGATTCCGCACTGCTATAACATCTCCTAGAGGAGAGACCAACTCCTATGGGTTCCACGAGTGAAGACCCATGGGGTAAAAACCCAAACCCCTGAGGGAATGGGAACGGTCCAGCGGGCCGGGAGTGACCCCAGAACTGGCCAAGATGGCCTGCCTGAGTCTGGGGCTGGACACCCTGAAGGAATCAGAGACCTCGACCGGAAGTCCCTTTCCGACGGTAACACCGCCGCCTATCGAGAGCTACCGGCCAATTCGACCCTTGACTGCGCCGAGTCAGGGTCGGGCTGCCCCCCCCTACTCCAGGACGCACCTGGACAGGGGGAGCCACCCCCTGCTGAAGGGCGGAGCTCGGTGGAACGAGAGCACCCCCAGCAGGAACGCTCTGGTTCAGAACTTGAGGAGGGAGGTCTTAAAAAGCTTACTTCCCTTACCGGAAAAAGAGGACGAATCCCTCTTCCGGCGGAAAGTTAGCTGGAAAGGCATGGGAGCTTAAGCAGCAGACTCCATGTGCAAACAAAGTTCACATAGCGAGGTCTGGCTGCAATGTCGGCAAATGGGACAGGTATCATGGGGTTCCCATTATCTATAGAAATAGGAACATCCATGCGCTGACCCCCGACGTAACCCGGCACCTTTATCCAGCATCGAAACAATAAAAAAAAATTTAACAATGAAAACAAGGATAAAAAGTTTTCTAACAATCAAAAAACTACGAACGAGATCATAAAACCTACCGTGCGCAGCAAGATTGTACTGCAAAAAAAGAAAACGGTCGTACAAAACGGCCGACAAAGCAGCAAGAAAACAATTTCAACTTCACGAAAATCCGAGTGACGAGACAATGGTCACGCACTCGAACACGCGGAGGAAAAACACGGCCGGAAACGAAGTTCTCGAACAATCAAAAAACTACGAACGAGAGCACAAAGCCTACCGTACGCAGCAAGATTGCACTGCATAAATAAAACGGCCGTACAACACGGCCGACAAAGCAGCAAGAAAACAAATTCCAACTTCACGCAAATCCGAGCAACGAGACAAGTAGTCACGCACTCGAATACGTGGAGGAAAAAACGGCCGGAAATACGGTCAAAATAAACAAATGACAATACTTAATTTCACAATATAAGTTGGGAGATGGGTTTATAGACTACTAATAGAGTAACAATATACTCAAACAACAATAGCAGTACGAAGAGAAGGAGTAAGAAAAGCACTTAGCTCAGACACCTCCGCAATCGTCGGCAGCCATAAAGGTAAGAGGAAGGGAGATCACTCTGCGTTCCTGCCGTGATGGCTCATGGATCGTAGGGAGGGCGGGATTGTTTTTCTTTTGAATCTTTTGTTGTTGGGATACAAAGATGGGTGTAGGTACTGTATTTGCATACTAAAGTTATGGTAATTATTACTGAAATGAAATACACAATTAAGCAACCCCTGCTGATCCAAATGACTATCGGATAATTAACCTTTTCACTCATTAAGAAGGCTACAAGTTTCAGCTATTTCTTCACTTTTTGGTCATGCGTTGTCTTACTCAAACGTCTGTCTATTGTGACTATAACTAGTGAATATGTTTACATAAATTCATCTTTTTAAAATATGGATATTAAGTTTTTGTTACAACTTTCCTGTTCATTTTTTCTCTAGTCTTAATTCATATATATTCATTGTGAGTCAATTAATCGGTATGCCACTCTAGTCTAATAAATTATGTAATTTGAACAGTTCTGCAGATATGATTACTTTAATCCGAGGGCATATTTCGAAAGAACCCACTGCGTTCTCTTCATTCTATTTGAAAGATTTCCATTAAAAAAATGTAGCACGAAATTCATGGTTTTTATTCAATTAATTGGTTTTACATGCATTTCTCTTACGCCACACTTTCCCAAGTCCATAATTCCTGGTGTGATGACCTCTCAATATCATAATTATTTGTCTTCAATATCCATGTCCTTGGTACTTGCCCAAACGTATTTTTTCTACTTTTTTGACCAGTTAACGTACAAAGGCACAGAGGTTCACTCAATTATTATGAAGACCACATGTTTGGGACATACAATGTATTACTTAAAAGTTACATTTTCAGTGCACAATGTTATAAGCTATGCTAGCACAATTTGAATTGAAATATAAGTTTTTAATGTTCTGCATACTATGATTACTGAATTCTTCATATGTCATTGAAATGTGCTGTGGTAGGTATAGATGTATATGAGTGATTAGTTCTCCTTGGGATGGTTCTGAACAAATGAAGATGTCACTTGTTCAGCATAATTGATATATTCTAAGGAACCGATTGCGGTGTTTTTCACACTTTAAATCTATTACGCGTAGATACAAAGGCATTGTCCTGTTATCCTGTAAAGTGTTGATAATCCGTGATATATTGTTATAGACAAGTATACATTGCATAAAACAGTTACCATTCTTTCGAAGGGTCACCCAAGCAGCATAAACACCGCTCAGAAACGACCACCAGCACATCCTTTCTCTAGCTTGCTCTAGATATGTTATTGTTCACATAGAACAACTTGGTATCTGATTAGATCCCATTATTCATCAAATAATCCGGGAATCATAAAATTGCTCCCATTTATATACATACATCTGGGGGAAATTTTGTCTTATATCTCGTTACTTTACATAATTACGATCGTTTTCTTCTGTATGTTATCTATCAATTACAGTATAATTCCTTCCAGAAAAAGAGGTTTTTTTTGCACTAATCTTTTTTTATTCAGTACAATGTACAATCGATACATGAATAAAATAAACACACTCTTACAGACACACCCACAAGAACACACTTATATATTCAGACTGAGACTTTACATATACAGATATATACCCATCAGTATTTACGCTCCTTCACACATATGTACATGCATGCATATACATTTGTAGACATATGTATCGTACAAGCATTTAAATATACACCATTGTATACATACAAACAGTATACAACATACACATTATATACTCATTTACATTCTTACTCATGTGCACTAACTTACTTAAACATGCGCTCAAACTTATATTATTATGCATGCTACAAACTGACATGCACGCATAAATATACGCACACTATATATACATAAGCATATACATGTTTATATACTAACAAACAGACCTTACTTACATGTACGCATAAACATACATACACTATATATATATTAGCAAGTACATTGTATGTATACTAACAAACAGACCTTACTTACACGTACGCATAAGCATACATACAAAATGTACACTATATATATATTAGCACGTACATGTTCGTATACTAAAACACACTTTACTTACATGTACGCATAAGCATGCATACACTTTATATATATTAGCACGTACATGTTTGTATGCTAACAAACAGACTTTATTTACATGTACGCACAAGCATACATACACTCTATATATTAGCACGTACATTGTATGTATACTATCAAACAAACCTTCCATATCAACGTAAAATATATGTGAATGATCATAATGACAGCACACATATGTATTTGTATTCAAGTTCACATGTATGCAAACTTACAGACCAACATAAATACATGTACATGGAGGCACCACCTGATTGTTATAAAGGTGCAAACAACCTTGTAAACATGTGAATATAAGAATGAAAGAAACAGCGATAAGGGAAAGAAAAAAAAAGAAAGGGAGAGACTTCAGGAGAGAAAGCAGATTTGGGAGGAAAGAGAAAGGAGAAAAAAGTGGTTGGGTCAGATGATAAAACTTGAAGATTGATTATATATGTAAAATAAATTGTGAAAGGAGAGTAAAACAAGTTCGGCTAATGAAGGATTTACATGTTAGTATACATTAGACATTTCAAAATAAAAGCACAAATATAAGTATGTAGCAGTTAGTAAAAATAGAAAACTAAGGTGCATATGAAAATTTAATTAAAGATTAATAAGCCTGTCCCATTTTTCCATTCTTTTTCAAATTTAGATTTAACTGTCATCTTTACCATAGGCAACCTACTTTTGAACTGTATAGTTATCTTTAATTGTATTTACAAGGGCATCTATATTAAGGGAGCTATGCAGGCATCTCATTTTATAAATATATTGCTTAATTATTATGATAATTTCATTGTCTACTCTATTGCTTGGAAGATTATTCCTAAGAATTAGCCCAAAAATGAAGGACTTTTTATTCATTGAAAAAGGGATTAACAATGCATCTAATAGTATTTAAAAACTAGACAGTGATTTTTGTACCTCCTGACATTCCCATAATATGTAATAGTTGTTTCTGTTTCAGAGTTACAGAGAACACACAAAGGGGAGATAACTACCCTTATTTTAAACAAGAATGAGTTAGTTGCTAAAATATGATGGACAACCCTGTACTGGAACCACTGAAGTTTTGTATTGTTCGTTACAATAAATGTTAACTTACAGAAAATCTCCCGTGTTGTTGGTTTGTCTATATCATTAAATACTGTATTCCACTTTTTAGTACCCGATGAAGTCTGATGAGATTGGATCAAAATGTCATAGAACCTTTTAGAACCTTTTTTTATCTCTAAGAACAAGTTCCAGGTTAATAGGAATGTGGGGATAACTTATTATTATTATTATTATTATTATTATTTTACATTCTTTTTATTCAGTGATAAACAAATAGATACAGAAATATCCTCTCGCAGGAGGGCTCACATTCTTCACTCGCCTTTCACATAACCATTCATCCTAAATACATGTAGCTGTAGCCTGACCTATAGCTATTTGTTTACAGTAGATAAAATAGATATCACATTCATTCCAACAAAGAATTTCGATTTGTTTATAAGTATATAAACATATTAAAATATTAAGACAATAAAAAGACGTATTAATATATATTCATAACTATTTGTTGTATGCGCGTCGCTTGAGTCGAACGCGCCCACGATTATTCCATGCACTAATATAGTCGCCAACGGTACTTTAACCGGAGCACATGGCTGCATAACGCTGAGCATTTACTGCTTGACATGGTAAGTCTAGACATTTATTTTGTTTCCAAAACCTCAGTGTATTTGTTAGGGTATTTTTAGTCTATTGAATTCGTTTTTTGTTTATCGTGGCATGATATTTCTGAAGCTCAATTACAGGTAGATCTATATACATTAACAGAAACAGAGTAGCAGGCCTAAGTTTGGTTGAAGCCCGCTTTCTCGCAAATTAGATAATAAGTTGACTGTCTTATGTAATTTATAGTAATTACAGTGTATTTTTTAGTATTAGGTAAAGTAATATTTAATATGAAATGACTTTGTTTTAGGCAGGCTTAACGGTTTGAGGAAGCTATTTTTACATTGGAAATGGTCACGTGTTGTTATGTTTACATGCTGTTCGCGGCCATCCGGGTGCATTGACCAAGATAAGACGCACAAGAGTTATAGATTAAAATCAATACTTAGATTATTCTAAGTGGTTGAAGAAATTACTTATAATTTTAGGAATACTTTCATTTTTGTGTTTTTGAATTTCAAGAAACATTTCTAATTCTTGTTTTAGAACGTTTATTAAGTTAACTTGTTTTTGTTTGTTATCACTCATACAGTAACCCTTATAGATTGTGAATCCAATGAGTGTTAGTAAAATATTTATATTCACATGGTTGTCACTGTGGAGTTTATAACATAGCACTAAGTTTTTTAATGTTATCATGTCTTTTCTATAGCATATCAACTCAAAAATTTTATTCAGTTGATTGTTTATAGGAACTATAAAGTCACATTTTGTAAAAAAGTGATCAAAATCTTCAACTACACTGCATAAGTTGCATAGTGGATTAATCCTTATTTCATATTTATATAATAACTGATTGTTTATTAAGATTTTATGAATCAATTTCCATCGATATATTCTCAGCTTATTATCATAAATGTGAGTGAAAGTGAATTTCAGAGCATTTGCCATTTTTTTTGTCTAAGTCTTCTTCATCAGGAAATTGGGAAGCCCAATAGATGTAGGAGATTGGTTTTTGGGAGTTTAAGTGTTTAAGATAGTTGTATATTTGTTTGTTGCACAACTGATCTAATTCCCATATAGCTGTTTTATAGTAGGTTTAAAAGGTTCTGTATTCCATATATGTTTGTCTATATTTGAGTTTTTTAATTTATTTTTCCATTTATTTGGAATGGATTTCTTTAAAATAGCGAATTCTGAAATCCAATTGAGTTTGTTTCTTAATTTTGCTAATATAATATTTTCATTAATATTTCCTTGATTATCTAATAAATCTTTTATTCTTATAATATTTGATTCAATCCATTTTTCAAAGACTATAACTTTATTTTGATATGTGATGAATCTATTTCCTCATATTATCTGGCCTCTAATGTCTACAGTGTGTTTTGGATATTGTTTTTGTCCCCCTCCCATTTCAATCCAGGCCTTTATAATTTTCTTATAAAATGTGGGAATGTCAAATTCTTTCAGTTGGTTTATATTATCAATATTCATAGCAAAAATTATGTATTTTCTCCCAGCCTTGGTAAGGTATCTCCCCGGAATTATTTTCCATTGACTATCCTGTTCGTCTGTTAGCGCTTTCACCCATTTTATTAACATTAACTTAACATGTGCTGTGAGGTCAACTGTATTTAATCCTCCCCTCTCATAATTTTGAACTATAGTTTTTCGCTTAACCCTTTCTTTTTTCCCTCCCCAGATGTAACTATACAATATGCCTTCTATTTCTTTTATTTTTGTTTTTGTTATTGGTAGCACCGAATAGGTGTATGTAATTTGTGGTATAAGTAAGGACTTTATAATTTGTATTCGGCCAATCATTGTTAATTTCCGTTTGTTCCAAGAAATTAAAAGTTTTTGAATTTTTTCTATATTAGTTTCCCAGTTTTTATAATCATACTGTTTATTTTTACAAAAGCATATTCCTAATGCTTTCACATATGTACTTGACCATTCAATGTTTTCAAAGTTTTCATCTATTAGTAACCTTTGTCCTAATTTTATTCCTTGAGTTTTTTGTCTATTAAGGACTAATCCTGATAAAGTACCAAATATTTCAATTAAGTTTAATGCTTTGCTTATATCTTTTTTTGACTTTAAAAACAAAGTTGTATCGTCTGCCAGTTGAGATATTTTGAACTCTCTTTGTTTACTGAAAAACTTTATACCTTTAATATTTTCATCTTGTCTTATCTTTAATGCCATTGTTTCTACTGTAATAACAAATAATAAGGCAGACAAGGGACAGCCTTGTCGAATTCCCCGTGTTATTTTAAGGGATTCAGATATCCAACCATTATTTGAAACTACACAGCTGATATCATTATACAAGGTAGAAACCCATTTTAGAAAAGATTCCCTGAACCCAAAATGTTGTAAAGTTGCAAACATATAGTCAAATTCAGTAGAATCAAAAGCTTTAGAAAAGTCTAAGAAAAGAACCGCCCCATCTACATCAAATTTCTCTGCATAATCAATAACATCTTGAATAAGTCTGATACTGTAGTGTATGTTTCTGCCCTTAATGAATCCATTCTGATCTGTATTTATTATATTTGGAAGTATAGGTTTTAGTCTTTGTGCTAAACAATAGGCTGCTAATTTATAATCAGTGTTTAATAGTGTTATCGGTCGCCAATTACCTAAATCAAGTGGATCATTCTTTTTATATATGAGAGATAATATACCTTTCCTTTGTGAGTTTGATAATTTGTTAGTCAGATAGCCTTCATTTAATGAGTTTACAACAATTGATTTCAAATTAGGCCAAATTTTCTGTAGAATTCTACTGTCAGTCCATCTGACCCAGGTGATTTATCTAATTTCATTCTATAAATAGCTTTTGTACATTCTTCTAACGTAAGTAGTCCTTCACATGTATTTGCTTCAGTCTCCGATAAGGATTGCTCTAGTTTTGTATTGTTTATGTAACTATAAATTTGTTTTACGTCTGGTTTTTTTATGTTTATAATTGTTCATAATATCTCCTTTCACGCTGTAATATGTCAAATTGATTTGATAAAATATTACCTTGACTGTCATATACTTTCACTATAGATTTTTGTGTTTGTCTAGTTTTTTCTAGTGATAAGAAATACTTTGTATTTTTTTCACCCTCTTCCCACCATTTTGATCTTGATCATATTTGAGCTCCATGAACTTTACTTATGTAGATATTTTCTAATTGACTCTCTATTCTTGCATATTCTTCATTATTATTTACTTCCATGGCTTCACGAAGCCTTTTTTTCTAGTTCTGTTATAACATTTTTCTTTATTTTCGCTTTTAGTTTACCATATTTAATTGACTTGTCTCTGATTTCTACTTTACACATTTCCCACAATGTTATTTTATTTTTGTTGTTTTCTTCTAATGATCTATTGTATCTTTTTAAAAAAAATTGTATCATCTTTATATATATTACATCATTCAGGAGGCTGTTGTTTAATTTCCAGTAACCAGGACCCCTTTTCACTTTTTCAGTATTTAAAATCAATGAAACCCCTAAATGGTCTGTGCATTTAATTATTGCAGGGCGAATATCAGATGATATTATGTGTGGAGTTAACTCCCTTTGTATGAGGAAGTAATCTATTCTGCTGGCTTCATGATTATTATTTTTTCTCTTCCATGTATATTGTTTCTTTCCTTGATTTCTATGCCTCCAAGGATCTAGAAAATTCTTTTCCTTTAGTATTTTTTTAAAGTTGTTTACAGGTTTTTGATGTTTAGCTATTTTCTATCATCGGGTGTTTGTACCTCATTCCAGTCTCCACCTATTATGTTGAAGCCTTCACTATTTTCTGATATTTGTTCATTTACCTGCCCTAGAAAAATATTTCTAGTTTGTTTTTTATTTGGAGCATATACATTTGTGATACAGTATATGTCGTCATTTATTTTTATGTTTACTATTGCTAATCTGCCTTCATTATCCTTATGTGAATTCATTATTTGTGAGTTGATCTTTGTATGTGTGAAAATACTTACTCCTCTGCTATTTGATGTGCTAAAACTATGTATTATTTCACCTGACCATTCAGCATTAATAATTGGAACTATATCTTGTGTAAAATGTGTTTCTTGTACCAAAATTATGTGACTTTTTTGTTGTTTTACCCATTCATAGAATCTACTTCTTTTTTGTTTATCTCTTAATCCCTGCACATTTAATGTTATCAAATGTAATTTTAACATAATGTAATAGAGTGAAAAACATTAAATAGTTTTACCATTTGTAAATTTAGGTTGTACTTTATGACATGAGAATATATTCATTATAATTGTATGTTACACAAATGGACTATAATTATTGTGTTATTTACAAAACACACATCAAGTACATGTGTTTGCACATAATTACATATAAGCATGTGTAAATGCTTTGAAAAATGCTGAGAAGTCACATAAATATATACTGTAACCTGCATATATATATATATATGCTTACATTTATATTTGTTTATACATACATACATACATACATACATACATACATACGCTGCACATACATACATACATGCGCCGCATATACATACATATATACGCTGCTACATTTTTCAGATATCAATAATAATTTTTTTTTGTATAATACTATATATATATATATAGAACGATAGTTTGAGTTAACAAGTTAACCTGTGTCTTTGGATTTTTTTTGACACCTGTCATCACTTCGTGGACTCAGAGGCGATCTCCTGTCACTGGTAATGTTGGATGATTTTCTAGATGTTACCGGTGTGTCCGTACCTGTGTTTTGAATATGTATGTAGCTTTCTAGAGTATCTATTCGTTTGGGTTTTGGAGTTGAATCGATGTTCAATTTCTTTCCCTTTCCCTTTGTTTTTCGAGGCCGTTGTTTTGGATTTTCTTGGGAAATTGTTCCGGATGATACTGGGGTTGGCTCTTCAAGCTCATGATTGCGCACAACTACAGGTGCCACGTTAATTTGTTGATTCTCGGAGCTTGTATGCACATCAAGCACAGCCTCATCATCCGTGTCATCTTCACTTTTTCTTCGCTAGAAGACGTATATGTGACATCATTATTTGCCTCGGTTAGTGATGTTGGACAATCTGACATTACATGACCGGTTTCCTTGCAGGAATGACACACCACTTCGTTCTGACAGTCTTTTGAGATATGACCAGAGCGGAGACATTTTGAACACTTTGCTTTGTCATTGACTTGATCTCTATGTACGACCAATGCTCTGTATCGACCGATTTCCATGATTTTTGGAAGGGGGTCAGCTAAATCTCTTACCAGAGCAATTCTATCGCCTGTCTCACAATTTGTAAGTCTTCCATCGACTCTGAGTTTTTCTCTGAACATATTCGTAATATCACATCCCTTGATCATAAGTGAGCGCCGTATCTGGCCATCATCAGCTGAAAGGGGGATGTTCATTATCCTTACTCTGGTTATATTATCTTGTTCAACATAAGTGCTGCCAGGGTTAGATTCGTACACTGCAATACTTTTCCCACGGAGGCAAAAGTCACTTGTTGCGAAAGTCTCTCTCGCGTCATTACAATCCATATAGATCCGCCATAGACCACGGACCCGTTGTAGACCGGCTATATTCTCGGGAGGAACAGTTCTTGCTATAGCCTTATATATTTCAACATGGTTCAACCATTGATCTCTAGGAGGATTTTTCACACCAAAAATGTCAATTTCTTTTATAAAAACAGGCTTAACAGTGTTTCTCACCTGGTTGTCCGCCATTTTTGCCATTGCCGCCTCGGCGTACGAACGTGGTTCGCTCATTTTTTCAAAAAAATTCAGTCTTCTTGATGTATAATTTACCTTCAAGAGGTTACACTCCCAGTTCTGAAGCTGTTCGGATAACGCTATCCAGAATTTAAACACAACCGTGGTTAGGAAATTATATAACTTTGAAAATAATTATGAGCTGAAACACTGTCCTTTTCCTTAGATCAAGGGCAGATCACTCAAACCGAGATAACTTATTTTTAGCTCATGAATATGTATATTATCAATGAGTTTCTTTAGCGACGAAATAAGACTATGATATCTTAAAAAGTTTGTATGAACATGAAATTTACGAGTAAATTCAGCAAACGTATAGAATGAGCCCGAGTTGTCATCATTAATCAGATCATTTATTATCACAATATTTTTCTCATAAAATTCTTTATAAAAAATCGTTCTTCTCCCTATCTTTATTTGACTGTTGTACCAAAAAAAGTTAGTTGACATGTTGATAGAACGATAGTGGTTAAGGTTTTGTGGAACGTCACTTTGTATTCGGCTATTCCTGCCAAAAATTCATTTATTTTCGGCATTAAACTGGTGGCTTTCTGTCGTCTTTATTCTCAGAGGTCATCACATAATTTGTAATATTTGGGAAAAAAATCCTCGTTTATATGCATTGTATAATTATTCTGAATTCCAAACATTCCTGCTTATCAGTATTTTCCCTTGTAGGGAGATCTATTTTTTATCTCTCTTTTTTAAACTTTATGGATATGTCACGAAACTATAACATTGTAATGTTTTCGTTGACGTAAATTGCAAAGTTGTCATATACAATATTAATGAGTTCTGCTAAACATTACAGGGCCGTTTATTGTTGCCCGTAGGCTTTACACTTATTGCACTATAAGTAAGCTGTACAGTGGTTACTCACAGCTTTCCCATTTCTGTAATGTATGCATTCGTATCAATTCATGTGTTTAATAAACATGAGAACGGCAATTAATGTTTCGTCAGCTTTAGCATTACTTCTCAGTTTTCCTCCTGCCTGTCACCAGTTTGCTTGGGTTGTGTTCCTTGCCTAAGACAAAACGTTTTTCAAAAGACATTAACATTTTACAATTTTGACATTCAAGATCGTCGGTAAAGAGAAATCGTTTGAAGTTTTAAAAGATATAGTTCAAGGTAAGCTATTTTCGCTACTATGATATACTTCATCTCGGGATCAATCCAGCAAAACATATAGTTCATACTTTTAGACCATTCGATTCACCTGAAGGGTCAAGATGACCTATTGCTAAAGAGCTTTGGCCGTCGCCATGCGCCGTCCATCGTGCACCGTCCTCTGAAGCACTAATACTGCGTAACGCCTGGGTATATTTCGATTAAATATGGTTTAAAACAGCATTTTGAGTTGAGGACCCGAAAGGGAAATTTACACAACATTCTTCCAAAATGCTTAAATGGACTCCATTCAAAGTTATCCAGAAACATTATGGGTGGGCAATTCATTCTTCAATTCAGAGCGTTGATTCGACCGCAGGGAACTTAAGGGGTGACACCACAATAGTGAAGTTAGATATTTTGTTGCTAAACGTAACTCTCCCTTGATGCTTGAATGGATACCATTCAAAGTTTGTCTGCAACATCATCATGCAATTAATTGACAAACAGCAATTAATTCTTAAATTCTATAAATTGATTCGACCCCTAGGTACGTACATATATGTAGGTGTGGGGCCCAAAAGGGGAAGTTAGCAATAGTTTGCTTAAAAACGCTACTCGTCTATAATGTTGCCTGAAACATCATTAAATTCTGTAAGTTGGTTCTATCCCTACTCCTTATTAGGTCCTCTGTAGATTTCGAACAAATAAGGTTTCAAAAAAATCATTCGGGTAAGAGAATCCACTTTTTTTTAATTCTGAAAATTAATTTGACCCCTAGGAACCTGGTGGCAAGCCCCAAAAGGGAAAGATATATAATATTTTGTTTCAAAACGCTACTCTTCCTTAATGCTTGAATATATTTCATTAAAATTGTGCCTGAAATATCATTAAGAGTAGACAGTTAATTAAGAAAGTTGATTTGATTCATAGCAACTTGTGTAGATCCTCAATTCTAATGTGTGTGAGTATTGTATATGTGTGTATAAGCTGCAATATAATGTGTGTGAGTATTGCATATGTGTGTATAAGCTGCAATATAATGTGTGTGAGTATTGCATATGTGTGTATAAGCTGCAATATAATGTGTGTGAGTATTGCATATGTGTGTATAAGCTGTGTGTGAGTATTGTATATGTGTGTTTAAGTATTGCATATGTGTGTATAAGCTGCAATATAATGTGTGTGAGTACTGCATATGTGTGTATAAGCTGCAATATAATGTGTGTGAGTATTGCATATGTGTGTATAAGCTGCAATATAATGTGTGTGAGTATTGCATATGTGAAATGTTTGTGGGTCCAGAAATATAATGTGTTTGGGCATTTCATGTGTAAAGTTGGTAGGACCTTTATATCACTTGCACGGATAGCATAAGTAAAATTTAAAGGTCCTTTAATAGAGTGTGGGTGAGGAATGCATGTGTGAAATAGTGTGAGGACTATATATTTAAAGTGTGTAGATCCTAAATTATAATCCGTGTGTGAATTTCATATGTGTATAGGTCTTGCATCATAAAGTGTTTTAGACTGGTAGTGTGAAATGTAAACTTTCTGGTGCCGTGTTTAAGATTAAAATGATTTTTTTAAATGGAAATTAAATCCCAACAAACATCGATTTCAATTTCGAGTATGTATCCTCTTTCTTTTATCATTATTTTCATCATATACAAATAAATGCATGATATTCAAAGTACATGCTAAAGAGGATGCACATTTTATTTCCAATATTTTTGTTATAGGTCACTTGAATGGCTACATAAAGATTAAGGTTTATTCCACGGAGAAAGCTTTTTAAACACGCCAAAAGCCAATTGCAGCGTTTTCAACTCATTTTCGCTGTGATATGAATCGTTAAACCAAGTAACATGATATCTTATCACAGTTGCCATTAGGTTTTACTTTCCCAATCAAGGAAACTATTTTGTTTAGCACAAGCGTACTCTATATTTTCTTGTACTCACAATAATTATCTTCATCAGTTTAGCAAGGTGACTGTTAAGACCCATGCACGTCTGGTTCAAAGTAGATTTCTGGAATCATGCAGTGGTCAAATTTCCTCGAAGGTTTTATCTTGCACTACGACACAAGAATCTGATTTACGATTTTTTTCAGTAAATTTATCAGAGGGATTGATAACAGTGAAAAGAATATATAAGAGGAACTTATTTTTTTAATGTTTGTTACCTTGCAATTTTGGCATATTGCCTTTTTTATAAAAACGTCACAGATGCTTATGCATACATAACAACAGTAAGCAATGGTTTTTTAGAACACCTGCAAATATAGAAAGCACTCATACGTTATACATAACACCTCAGTAAGCACACATTTCATTGTACTCATCCTTGGTATTGGCTAAGTGGATCTAGATACTTATCTCGGATCCACCTGACATAAAAGCTAGGCATGTCTTGGCGGTTTCCAGCTACAAATCTGCCATGTTGACACAGGGTGAATTAAGGATTCCCGTGATACCATCTCATCTTTGATCTCATCAAGTGTGCATTCCCATTCAAAACAAGCACACCGTTCCTGTATAATCTTGCAAGGGTTAGTAGTACTTAATCCAATATCAGTACTTAGATGTCATGACGCAAATTACAAGAAATTAGTCTTGTTGTTGCAAATGCTAAATTAAACCCAAACATTACTTTTAATAGGGCTTTATCGTAAAAGATGAAAACCAAGAGGATTATATCACAATATAACACGCATATATCCAACAAAAATTGAAAAAAAAATACATACCGGAAGGAATAATTTGCATCTTTTCACAGTTGCCAGAGTAAAGTTTGTCGGCTTGTGTTGGCATTTCTCTGCACCTACTACAAACACACCATTTTGGTTGATATGATCCCTCAACTGGATGAAAGTAAAGTGTACATATTATATCTTATTACATGTTTCCTCAGTTAATTCACCTACTTTGTATTATTGTGTTACGCGTATGCAGCTTCTGATGATGTCACTTTAGAAATCAAATGACATCACGTATTTACAAGTTACATTGTGACGTAACAGTATAGAGCATAGAAACACAGCGGACATGATTTCAATTTGACGTAGAAATGTCCATATTCCATTATACTTGAATGAATAATGAAGTTATTTTTTTTCATTTTAGCGAGCCATTTGAACAACATTCTTAGACCTCTTTCATAAATTCCTTTATGAAATGGAAAAACGTGTTCGATCATTTATATTAAGTTGAAATAATTTTCAAGTCTCGATTTTTTCCTTCTATATCTTTATAATTTTAGCTCGGATGACTTGAATTTCATTGAGTCATAATTTCGGTTGCGATTTTTCAGTCTCTTCAATAGGAAAGCAAGGAAAAAGTTATTCGTTGTCTCGAAATAAATTTTTGTCAAAACATCGGCCCGTCTTCTGACGAAGTCGGCCAATACATGCACAAGGTAGACAGTCACCTGTGCGTAACACATGGCTAATTAGGGCGTATCGGTGGTTCATCGTGCACACAACACTGAGTCTCTGGCGATTAATTACCAGTTTAGTTATACAATTAAAGTTTGGCTTCTGAATTGGTCCTGTAGCGGTGACTTACCTGTACGTTAAGAAAGTAGGTCGTTTACACAAAACATAAAAAAAAAAACATTTAGCTTGGTTGCGTGCATCTTCAGGAACAATAAAAACGAAACCATCAAACAATACAGACTTTTTGATGAAATCTGATAACGACAATTCAGAGAGAAAGTAATTTTAAACATGCTTACTGAAGAACAGTGATCGGGAACTTTGTTAGATTTTGTGTGTGGACAATGAAGTGCTGAAAGTATTTTTCATTGAAAGAGTCTATATCAGTGCGTAATTTGTTAAGTCGAACGCTTGTGCAATGTTTTCTTCAACAGGTAAAAGTTTTCTAGCACCGCGTGTTTCATATGCTTATTGAAGTTATAATGATATGATCTGTAGCTTTATATATCATTTCTTGTAGCGTATCAAAACAAAATTTTAACTTCGTTTTATTGTCATTCCGTAAAATATATGATGTATATGTGCTTGGTCAGTATTGGCATTGTGCATGTGTGTGGGACGGAACAAATGCATTTGATTGGAGTTGTTATTACGTGTTTTGTTGTTTGGATGAATAAACAAGAAAACGAGAAAGTAGAATCAAATGTATTCGTTTATTAACTGTTATTGTGACGCCACACCATTATGTACAGTTACTATGCACCTGAAGATCTAATACAGTGAAAGCGCTAGTGCAAAATGTAACGTCTTTCTGCTCTTGTCAAAAATCATTTTTATTTATATATATATATTATCATTTTCCAAGTTCCTGGCTACAGAACTGGCCTGGGATTAGGGTGATCCTGGTCCATGATTGATACAGTGAAGTGCGATATAAGCATAGTTCCGGGTAAAGCTCATATTCATGGGTAAGAACCGCTCTTTTATGTGTAAAGTCTCCATGATGTCTTCTCGGTCATGCTGTCTCCAGGTCGTACGTCTTTTCGTTGTCCTAGTTCTTCTGTTTCTCTTTCTTTTTTTATCTTGAAATCGCTGTCAATTTCGAAATCTAGACATAAGTGACTTACACATATGGTGACTGCTTCTCATAGTACATTGGTGTTTATACCTCTTAAGAATGGACCCCAAATAAATTGTAACAATGGCCGAAATATTACAATGTCCAGCGATCTTATATTACTATATCAAGTGATGTAAAATCATAAAGAGCAAATTACACACTTTATCAAACTCTTTAACAATAAACCAGTGACAACACACTAGGCTATCACTAAATCATTTAACACTATTTCCTTACGTACAATAAAAGATATAGCTACAATAATATCTCACAAGTTTGTTCTCTAATACACTAATACCATCTAAAATCCAGTCTGTCTGACACACTCTCTTTTACACAATACATTCACAATCTGTCAAATGAATACCTAGAATACTTATATTTAATGCATATACTTAAGGTCTTAAACAGTTTACGAAAGGTTTTAATCTCTAACGGAACAGTACTTTTTCTGTAGCAACCAAACTATGAATATGAGTATTGGTCTACTCTACAATAATACACTGCCCAAATTAGTGTGATGTTACCCTGAAGTGATTCAACCACATGCAACATTTCCACTCAACAGTGCGATATTTATGTCAACCTCTGTGTACACAGTTTACAGAAAATCTGTCAACCTACCTAGTTAACGTATGACAACAGTAACCTATGTGATCTGGACAACTAGGCATTTTACCTACTCCTAATTATAAGCCAAAATGTATACCAAAAACAAAATAATCCACTTCAATCCCGGACGAGCACCCAAAATGTCAAATGTGATGATTTTTTTTATCATTTCGTAGGTAGTCTCGCTGAGAGTCAAATAAGAAAGACGTGGTTCTGATATAACAACGCTATAAAATAATCATGTTGAAAGATAGCAAGATGTCAACAACTTCAAGACGTGTGTGGCACATATGAAAGCTCAGTAAACACGATCGATTCACTTTCACATAGTGGAGTCTTCCATTGCGGTGTATATGGCAATCAACGACTTACTGTTCATAGACCATGCTGTGGTCCAGAAACAAATTCCCCGGTGAATCCGTCTTCCCTCCTGCTATCGCACGATTTCCTTGACAGTCCTAATATATCTCTGTGAACGGCTCACGGGCTACCAATATTTCACCTCGCGGTCAAAGTCACAAGCGGCACAAATGCCGCCTGTTTTGTATGCCATTGCCTATGGAACATCATTTGGGCTTTTGGAGAGGTTATATGCTAAGATCGTAGTCAAGTTACTATCAGGTATCACTGACACCACAGAATATCAACATTTATCTCAAGAACACGTCGGTAGTTGAAAATTGAAAGTAAAAAATGTAAACACGACGGTTGGTGATTGTTTACTCAAAATTTGTCTTTTGCGATATAATATACAACGTTTATTACACTATAAATCCCGCAGTAATTTTTCTGCATAAATAAATATTTATATTCAAAGTTATAATACAGATATAAAACAGGAAAACCGAACGTTCCTTATTTCCTCCTTCACAAGTTTCCTCTAGAGGACATAACTTCACATTTCTACGATATTTTCCTGTTATAGTGCAGGCACAGAATAATCAAAATTGATGTTACATATTAATTTTGAAAATGACCTAAATTGTGTTGGATGTGTGTTTTCAAAATAAATGTTACGGATACATTTCGTTGAAAATCATTCATAGTTCGACATTTCGGGTCTCGCTATGGTAAGGCTAGTGGTGACTTTCAGCCACATACTACTAGCCATCGTTATGCAGTTCGAGAACACAAACTAACATCAATTGCATTGTTACTATTAACGTGTCAGTGCATGTGTCTATTCAATCTTATCTTAGTATTTAAACTCTTGCACTCCCTTCAAATTGCATACTGTGCATGTTGTTAAAAGAGTATGTGATTCTCAATATCATTATTTCAAGGTTTGAACGTCCCCCCACAGTCAGGACCATACTTGTTCAAGGAAATGTATTAAGAGTGAAACGTAGAAAGGCGTTTGGTTATGGTGATATGTTTTCAGTGTTTCTATTGTAGAAGACATATCGGAAAATCTCCGATCCTATAGGGACCAATTTTCAGTCGCCTGCTACAATCATGGAGTGGAATACATTCGAATTTATTTATTTATTTATTTATTTTTTTTTTTTTTTTTTGGCTCTTTGGCTCTTTGATATTCCCATAAAAGAAGACATCAGAGAAATCAACCCCAGGTTGTTGTTTATTATATATCGTCGTACCAATCAAGGGTATCGTATACCCGTCTTTTACGATATAATGCAAATTATTTGTGTATGTTGGAAAACTTATGTTACAGTTGTTATAATTCATATTTATTCAAAATATCATCGAATTCGGATTTCAACCACTTCATCACAGGCTCCGTCGGGCTTTTTTTTTTTTTTTTTACATAACAAAAAATAAATGTCAAGTGAACATCTACATAGATGAATACGTATGTGGAGGTTTATGTAAATTTCACCTAGTAACCTCTGAGGACGCAGTTAAGGAATGACGTCAAGGTGTCCTAGAGTATATATCTGAAGGCGTCGTATGGGAGTGAACGTAATTTTATAATACCACATAACATAAAACAGATGTGATGGAAGTCAGTACGGTAAGCTATTGCATGTGTTATTTTCAGGTGAAAAAAACTGTGATGTAAAATATAATACAGAATCATATCGGTTGATTATTTTAATTTGTGGTAACTATCAACTCCTACATGAGGATAACACTTGTGTACGGATTTGATAGCAAATCATTTATGCCCTACAGGAATTAATGTGTCCATATTACAACTGCTCACCATTTATTTATGTATTGATAAACTAATTCACTGCCAAAAATAAACCTTAATCCTGAATCAATCACTTAGGTTATTATATAATTCAGCATTTTCTTGTCATCTCCCATATAATACGAAAGATTTGTTTGTTTTACTTGTCTGCGCGAAGAAGATAAAATATACTAGATTTTTATTTAAGACTTCTGACTGTAGATTTTTAATTCTACATAACTGAACCATCTTATACAGATCTTGGATGTCAGCATTCAGAAGATTAAAATGAAATTAGCTGAGTAAGAGTTGAAAATTTCTACAACACGAGTGGTCTGTATTTATTGAAAATGTGCATGAATTCATCATATCAATGTACTAGTAGTGGTGAGGTCACCTCCGAGACTACGTGACAAAGTGCATATAGTCTATTTAAAAAAAATAATTAACGTGAAAGAATATCACTGTGTGCTGAAAGTATTTCTCTGAATAACGCCTGTGAATGTAACTCTGTCAGTATACCACCCGCGTCGAAGTTAGGGGTGCGTCAGCGCGGCAACGTTCGGCCGTACATTCTTTCAACTATTTAAAAAAAATTATGGCAAGCATGGCCAGTACATTATGGAGATGTGCCCCTTGAAATGACTTTGCGTATTTTCCTTTTTCAGAGAGTTGTCCCCATTTATATAAATAAAAAATGAATAATTTCATCCGGCTATATATTTGCTCAGTTTTTGACGAGGCACGAGACCGACTTAAGATACGTTTTTTAAGATATAAAAAACAGATCCTGAAATTTTACTAATTGATTTATTAGTTTGTTTAAATTGCAATTAAACAAAATGTCGCTAGTATTTATTTGATAAAATTTACGATTTTTATTGTCCATTCAATGAAGGTACATAATTGAGCCATTTTCATATTTGTTTTTAATTCTAAATTTGTTGCTGTTCTCCATGATTGTACAATTTTTCATCAACTCTACCCCATTGTTTAATGTATTTTCTGCTGTATGTAAACACTTTTCAGTTTTAAAGGAATGATAGTCGTATAAAAAGTTAGAAGAACATTAAGACATCTTACCTAATCTCCCAGTAAGTATTGAAAATCCGTTACTAAAAATGTTCCTTATCAAATGCACCTTAATTTCAATATACCTTGAGAGTACAAATTTCTGAGACCAAGACGCATGATCGCCAATACATTAGCAATCAATTATTGTGTTTACAATATACCACGACTATCCCAACTTGATAGTGGACAAACTCTCGCAACACTCATTAGAGGTAGCACTCAACAGCAGGTCGCTAATCGGAGCTACAATTCGAATATAAGGCCGTTAGTTTTACATCCAAACACCACGGGAAGAGTCTACTTGTGACATCGTGAATTCAAGATCAGTTAAATATGTTTACCCACTTGAGAAAAACCATTGGTTAGGGAAACAGTCAAATCCACACCAAAACTCTGAGAAATAAAATGCGAGGGGCAAATCTGCGCCCTATTTTGGATTGCCACTAACACCTTGAAGTCGAGCATGTCATTTGCGACAGTTGGTGCACATGTGCCCTCGCGTTTCCCTATAATACGTTGGAGGTTCATATTCTTCATAGGCATAGACTTGATCAGATGGCGTCAATATGTGTACCGACGTCAAGGAGAGGGTCTTGCAGACGCTTGTGTTTTGGAGAACGGCTGTTTTGGCTGTGGGTTAGGTTTGGTTTGGAGAGACCCCGTTAGTATGGTTATGTAGTGATGGTGAATAAAACAACCAGAAACAACTTGTCCTCAGTATAAATATTGATAATTCAAACTAACAGACATTTGTGATATATAGTATGTCCGGAATATCGCAGCTTGCATGTTAACCATTCCATGACCACACCTGGACGGTCTCTATCCTAGATTGTTTTCACAGTTAAACCTATAGTTGTGACACCATCATAGACATAGAGAGGATGATCAGCTAATGGGTTACAGTGCCATGCTCCAGGCCAGTTTCAGTCGTATCCAGCCCTGTCCAGATAGGACACTAAACACCCCCTTTACAGTACTGTCCCATACAGCTTCTTCATTGAGTTATCTCATAGCTACTGACCTAATGGATCAGATTCACACTTTCTCAAGTTGGTCAAACTTCCACAATCTTTGATCTCATGTCGTGTTTGTCATCATAAGACACCACTTGACTTTTCAGCATGTTAACGCCAGGTCACACGTATTGATAGAAATTTCAGGAACTTTCTCGTCGTACCTGTTGATTAGGATCCATATTGTCCCAAATCGAACTGTTGTGGGATGAATTAGACAAACAAATTTAGAATCGAGCCAACATCCCTAATAACCTCAGCCATTCGGCCAACGAACTTACCGAAGAATGGAATGATATTTTTAACGGACATTCAATCTCTTTATGAACTCCGGGCCTTCCAGAGTTAGGGACGCCATAGCAACTCGGGAAGGGTTTACACAATATAAGGAACCAGTCTGACAGTCTAATGAAGTCCTCATTTGTTAAAATTATCAGAAAATTTGAGAATGGTCTTTTCAATATTCGATGTTCACTATATAAAAAAGATTGTAAACCAGGTGTTTCTGGATCTTTTTTACAACAACTCATTTCAAATTTTCGAAACACTACTTTGTTTGCTTCGATGTTTTTGCTAGACAAACAAAAATAACTGCTTTTAGATTTCCTTCTTCGTCCTCAAGTAAAATTTTTTAAAAAACTAGCGAACGGGTTTAATTTTTGGCAATGTGAAACAAACTGCTATGTTATACTGACTTTAGAAATTTATCTTTACAGAAGTAATATGCACATTTTGAAATTTTACCCGAAAAAGGCAACTGGCAAACTACTATTTCCAGATGATAAACTCTACCTTTGCAAACGTCTGTTTAACTGCGATTTTTCTGAGAGATAAGAACCATTCTTATTTTTATTGTGTTTATTGATAGCTTCCGAAATAGCAAGAACTGAGCCTTTTTTTAATCAGGATTTTTTTATTTGATTACTTTGTATTTTGCTTAAGCAATACATCTGTTATACAATGCTTATATAGGTAATTCCGTAATTTTATTGCACCAACAAAAAACAATATTAACGTTGGTCAATAATGTTTGACTTTTTACATGTAGAAAAACTTTCAATCTGCATTCTCTTCCATTTCAGCTCTTCGGTTCTAACCTCTATAACTGTTGTACCTTCTTACAATGTACCTTAATTCATCTCGCAGTCGAAACCTTCCTTACTACCAGCGGTAAAGGTACTATACTTACATTAAGCAATGCTTTCACGGCGACAAGAGGAGCTACACAAATTTTACTGGAACAGTCTTTACACAGATAAGCGGCCACGGCAGACCTGACGGTGGTGACATCAACTGTTGCCTTATTTAAAAATTTTCCAGAATTCATATTTTCCATAATAGGAAAATCAGTTATAAGTAGTAGACTTCTCAACCCTTTCAACGTCGTGATTATACATAGTGACGAAATGTTCACCGCTATTTATCTAGCCTAAGACCTGGTTTATGTAGTTCTCTTCACGTGTTTCAATTATAGAAATACAAGTCCTCCACCTACATGTAAAATAACCGGGGAAAAGACGAGTTAACAACCATCTAGGAACAAAACACTATGTAATACATTGATGAATATAATATTCTCTATAACTGTTAATCCGGGATGACAGGTGACTGCACAACCAAAGAAATGAAAGTTGACATGATTTTATTTCACCGAGGAGATGAACAATGCCAATCTGACGGTGAAATGCACCAGAGACAAAAGATTACTTGACATAATGGAGCACAGTTTGGGTTTTCTTCTTTTCATTAAAAAACGAACTTGGAAGTGGTTGAAGGCGTGTAGGAGACCCTACTAACACCGATCGACAAGTTCGTTTGTTCCAAGGTATGTAAGGACAATGTAATGAGTTATTCTGTCAACTTTCAGTATAGTATTTGTTGTGCTACTAACACGTAATATTTGATATCGACAATGTAAAAGGCAATCACTGACGTCTGAAGTTGTTTCTCCAATAAAAGAACAGCTTGCTCAGGGGCATGTCTACCAGGTTGTTTTGATAGGCATCTGTGCAACAAAAGCATTTATAGAATTTTGGAGGTTTAGTGTAAATAACAAATTTTGACTAAAGTAACCAGCTTGCTCTGATTTAACAAAGATGCGATAAAATAGCGATCATATATGCCAACGTTTCTCAAGACTGTATAAACAATCATGTTAAAACAATGAAAGTAGAATCTTCAAGTGTGATGTCACCGCTGTGTACTGCATTGTATTTTTATATGTATCAGAAACATTGGGACCTTATTGTTTTCTTAATCAACTCATGACAATGATGAATTGCCGTGCAGACCATTATCATATATCAGAGATGTTTGATTTACCTACTGTAAATTGAGAAATATGTAATGAGTGTATTACTACATTACGTTTTGTATAAGATATATATGTTTCTAAATGTACAATCGTAATTTCAAACACTTGTGCATTAGCTTACGTGTACAATTTTTTATAACAGAAATGTCTTTGTACGTGTATGTTTATCCAATATTTATGTGTATTTTATTTTTAACATAAGATTTGTTTTCATTATTTTCGAAGTCCATCTTCAATTTTTTCAGTGGAAATCATGATACATGTTCTTTTGTAATTTTTACTCTATGTTGCAGCAACAAAATCATGCTAATATATAATCAAAATATGATGAACTGAAGGATGCTAAAAGATTTACAATACAGGACGAATTGACAAATCTTGATATCTGTAATTTTTTCCCCTATTTGTCATATAACTTCAACAAATGTCAACCTAAACTGTATTTGAAATGTCACTATATACAGGTTTCCTATAAATAATAGATACAACTTTTTATTTTTAACCCCCACCCGTAACCATGTTCATTTTTTTCAAACTTCATAGCTACTGTACCATACTTATCTCCACTGTTTACTGCATGAACAGCTAACATATAAGTAATTTGGCAGTAGCTTGCTACATAAGGGTAGCTGATACATTTCTGGACAAACTTCCGAGTTGTTTAGAAGCGTTGCAGCATTGTCCCTTTTAAGTATTCTCGTGTTGTCAGTTAATATTATTTAGTCAATATGTACTCGGATAAGTGGGGTTGTATAGTCGCTATAGCCAATGATATAAAAATAGGTATTTTTTATATAAATACTTATTTAACTAGTTATCCGGTAATAAGTATGTACAGTATATATCACTGTGTTTAAAATGCCACAATGTACAAATACTGGAGTCATGTGATATATGATACAGTAATGGTTGTGATTTGAAATTTCCAGTCATAATCGAGAGCGTGCAGCGGTTCCTTATTGTTGATCGAGTATTTGCTACTTAGTTCAATAAGCTGGTTTCCTATAAAAATCTTAAAATTGATTGCTACTTAAGGAGAAAAGAAATTCATAATTCTCTGTCGTTATCAAAAAAGATAATCATAGGTTAATTCTTCAGATTTGTTCCAAATATTTATTTACAAAATGTCGGGTCTTATGAATACTGAAATTCAATAGCGTACATTTGGGGAAATATGCCGTGAGGAATGGCCCACTATGTTCACATCATTGAATTTTATCGATTTTCACACAGATCTTTTGTTGTGAAGTCGTTACTGTCATTAACATAACAATCCGGATAATGTTATAAGAAATCATTGCAAAAACTGTTTAAAGTAGCTACTATAATGGTAACTGGCTAGAAAAGTTATTCAGGTTGTCTTGGGCGAAAAGAAGTGTAATTCCCACACACAAACAAACACACATATATATTTCACGGGTTGTTATATAGCTAAACTCTTTTTCAAGTCTCAACCATGGATATACTTTTGTTTGTGTCTCCACAGACATGATCATCTGTCTTTAATGAGAATATTATAATAAGATGAGTGGGGGGGGGGGGGGATAAAAAGTAAAAAATAAATAAATAAACGTTTTGCGTTCTTATGTTGTCACGAAAAATTTCACCATTTGATGTCAAATACAAACTGTCTGTTTAATCCTTGTTAGGAAGGATGACATGTGTTATTGAAATATAACCTAAAGATATGTTAGAAACCAGCTACATGTCTCATAGTTTCAGCCTCTGTCTTTCCATGGTAGTATATTTATAATGCGATCTTCAGTTGGAAAATGCAAGTCAATAACACTTCCAGACCAATAAAGGTAGAGACTAGTATGAGTCTCTATTTACATTTGAAATGATATCTATGTACCAGAAATAGGAAATGGGAGAGTAGGGTAAGTTGTTTCTGCTGCGAGTGTTTATGTTATTATCATGACAAGCTAACACACACATATATATATAATTTCACGGGTTGCTATATGGCCAAACTTTTTTTCGCAAGTCTCAACCGTGGATATCATTTTGTGGGTGTCTTCGTCTTTTCCACAGACATGAGCATCTGCCTGTAATAAGAATATTATGAAAAGATTGGGGGGGGGGGGGGGGAGAATAGAAAGTCAAAAACAAAATAAATAAATAAACGTTTTGCGTACTTAAGTACTTAAGTTGTCACGAATAATTTCACCATTTGACGTCAAATCCAAACACTCTATTTAATCCTTGTTATGAAGGATGACATGTGTGATTGAAATTTAACCTAAAAAATATGTTAGAAATCAGCTTCGTGTCTCATAATTTCAGCTTCTGTCTTTCCTTGGTGGTATATCCATAATGCGATCTTTAGTTGGCAAATGCGAGTCAATAACACTTCCAGACATAAAATGGTATTTATGTCCTAGAAATAGGGAATGGGAGAGTAGGGTATGTTTTTGCTCCTAGTCTTCATGTTATTTTTATGACATGCTTACAATCAAAAAGTGTTTACATATCTCTGTATATATAATGACAGTATTTCCCAATACTGGCGAATCTTATCAAATCCAGATATTTTTTTTAATCGTTGTTATTAAGCCACCCATCTCAGTCATTAACATTAAAAATCGGATAAATTATGTAAATACTCTTTTTTCAAAAAGCTGATATTTAATAAGTTTTTTATTTACATAATGGTGTATTTGAAATGCAGCTGTATCTTAGAAATGATAACTGTTTAAATTATACTTCTATCTGTCATGGAGTCTGATAATAAATAATATAATGTTCGTGGTAAAACACAATAATAATAATAATAATAATAATAATAATAATAATAATGATAATAAAAAGCAATACAGTAGAAAAGAGTTTTGTACTAAAATTATTTGATATTCACCAGTTTCATAGAAGTATTCAAAAGAATAAGCAAATAAAACTCAAATGAAATAAAAATAACATAAAGAAAATAAAAATATAAATAAAGAAATCCATTTATTTGATAAAAAAAATTAAACGTGTCACGGCTGGCCTTCGAACCCCCACCCATAACCGTGTTCCTTCTTTCAAACTACATGGGTACGGTACCATAAACAGTTAACCTATAAATAATCCGGTAGTAGCTTGCTATTTAAACAAAAAAGTAGCTTATCCATTTCTAGACAAACTTCTGGTTCTTTCAGAAGCTTTCAAATAATGACCCTTTTAAGTGTTCTCGTGTTGTCAGTTAATATTATTAAGTCAATATGTACTCGGATAAGTTGTTGTATAGTCGCTATAGCCCATGATATAAAAATAGGTATTTTTACACAAATACTTATCTAACTAGTTATCCGTTGATAAATGTTTAGATGTTACTGTGAACATACATATCACTGTCAAAGAAGACGTCTTTGAATACTGAAAATCAATAGCGTACATTTCGGAAAATATACCGTTAGGAATGGCCCGCCATGTTCAAATCATTTAATTTTGTCGATTTTCACATTGATCTTTTGTTGTGAGGTCGCTCCTGTCATTGACATAGCAATTCATGTAACGTTATAATAAATCATTGGAAACACCGTTTAAACTAGCTACTATGATGTTCACTGGCTAGAAAAGTTATTCAGGTTGTCTTGGGCGAAAAGAAGTGTAATTCCCACACACAAACACACACATATATATATTACGTGTTGTTATAGCTTAACTCTTTTTTGCAAGTCTCAAACGTGGATATATTGTTGTGGATGTCTTCGTCTTTTCCACAGATATTAGAATCTGCCTGTAATGAGAATATTATGATAAGATGGGGGGAAAATAAAAAGCAAAAAAATTAAAAAAAAAAAAAAAAAAAAAAAGAAAAGATAAATAAATGAATAAATAAAACGTTTTGCGGACTTAAGTTGTCACGAAAAATTTCACCATTTGACGTCAAATCCAAACTCTCTATTTAATCCTTGTTAGGAAGGATGACATGTGTTATCGAAATATAACCTAAAGATATGTTAAAAATCAGCTAAGTAGCTCATAGTTTCAGCCTCTGTCTTTCCTTGGTGGTATATCCATAATGCGATCTTTAGTTGGCAAATGCGAGTCAATAACACTTCCAGACATAAAATGGTATTTATGTCCCAGAAATAGGAAATGGAAGAGTAGGGTATGTTTTTGCTCCTAGTCTTCATGTTATTTTTATGACATGCTTACAATCAAAAAGTGTTTACATATCTCTGTATATATAATGACAGTATTTCCCAATACTGGCGAATCTTATCAAATCCAGATATTTTTTTTTAATCGTTGTTATTAAGCCACCCATCTCAGTCATTAACATTAAAAATCGGATAAATTATATTTAATAAGTTTTTTATTTACATAATGGTGTATTTGAAATGCAGCTGTATCTTAGAAATGATAACTGTTTAAATTATACTTCTATCTGTCATGGAGTCTGATAATAAATAATATAATGTTCGTGGTAAAACACACAATAATAATAATAATAATAATAATAATAATGATAATAAAAAGCAATACAGTAGAAAAGAGTTTTGTACTAAAATTATTTGATATTCACCAGTTTCATAGAAGTATTCAAAAGAATAAGCAAATAAAACTCAAATGAAATAAAAATAACATAAAGAAAATAAAAATATAAATAAATAAATCCATTTATTTGATAAAAAAAATTAAACGTGTCACGGCTGGCCTTCGAACCCCCACCCATAACCGTGTTCCTTCTTTCAAACTACATGGGTACGGTACCATAAACAGTTAACCTATAAATAATCCGGTAGTAGCTTGCTATTTAAACAAAAAAGTAGCTTATCCATTTCTAGACAAACTTCTGGTTCTTTCAGAAGCTTTCAAATAATGACCCTTTTAAGTGTTCTCGTGTTGTCAGTTAATATTATTAAGTCAATATGTACTCGGATAAGTTGTTGTATAGTCGCTATAGCCCATGATATAAAAATAGGTATTTTTACACAAATACTTATCTAACTAGTTATCCGTTGATAAATGTTTAGATGTTACTGTGAACATACATATCACTGTCAAAGAAGACGTCTTTGAATACTGAAAATCAATAGCGTACATTTCGGAAAATATACCGTTAGGAATGGCCCGCCATGTTCAAATCATTTAATTTTATCGATTTTCACATTGATCTTTTGTTGTGAGGTCGCTCCTGTCATTGACATAGCAATTCATGTAACGTTATAATAAATCATTGGAAACACCGTTTAAACTAGCTACTATGATGTTCACTGGCTAGAAAAGTTATTCAGGTTGTCTTGGGCGAAAAGAAGTGTAATTCCCACACACAAACACACACATATATATATTACGTGTTGTTATAGCTTAACTCTTTTTTGCAAGTCTCAAACGTGGATATATTGTTGTGGATGTCTTCGTCTTTTCCACAGATATTAGAATCTGCCTGTAATGAGAATATTATGATAAGATGGGGGGAAAATAAAAAGCAAAAAAATTAAAAAAAAAAAAAAAAAAAAAGAAAAGATAAATAAATGAATAAATAAAACGTTTTGCGGACTTAAGTTGTCACGAAAAATTTCACCATTTGACGTCAAATCCAAACTCTCTATTTAATCCTTGTTAGGAAGGATGACATGTGTTATCGAAATATAACCTAAAGATATGTTAAAAATCAGCTAAGTAGCTCATAGTTTCAGCCTCTGTCTTTCCTTGGTGGTATATCCATAATGCGATCTTTAGTTGGCAAATGCGAGTCAATAACACTTCCAGACATAAAATGGTATTTATGTCCCAGAAATAGGAAATGGAAGAGTAGGGTATGTTTTAGCTCCTAGTCTTCATGTTATTTTTATGACATGCTTACAATCAAAAAGTGTTTACATATCTCTGTATATATAATGACAGTATTTCCCAATACTGGCGAATCTTATCAAATCCAGATATTTTTTTTTAATCGTTGTTATTAAGCCACCCATCTCAGTCATTAACATTAAAAATCGGATAAATTATATTTAATAAGTTTTTTATTTACATAATGGTGTATTTGAAATGCAGCTGTATCTTAGAAATGATAACTGTTTAAATTATACTTCTATCTGTCATGGAGTCTGATAATAAATAATATAATGTTCGTGGTAAAACACAATAATAATAATAATAATAATAATAATAATAATGATAATAAAAAGCAATACAGTAGAAAAGAGTTTTGTACTAAAATTATTTGATATTCACCAGTTTCATAGAAGTATTCAAAAGAATAAGCAAATAAAACTCAAATGAAATAAAAATAACATAAAGAAAATAAAAATATAAATAAATAAATCCATTTATTTGATAAAAAAAATTAAACGTGTCACGGCTGGCCTTCGAACCCCCACCCATAACCGTGTTCCTTCTTTCAAACTACATGGGTACGGTACCATAAACAGTTAACCTATAAATAATCCGGTAGTAGCTTGCTATTTAAACAAAAAAGTAGCTTATCCATTTCTAGACAAACTTCTGGTTCTTTCAGAAGCTTTCAAATAATGACCCTTTTAAGTGTTCTCGTGTTGTCAGTTAATATTATTAAGTCAATATGTACTCGGATAAGTTGTTGTATAGTCGCTATAGCCCATGATATAAAAATAGGTATTTTTACACAAATACTTATCTAACTAGTTATCCGTTGATAAATGTTTAGATGTTACTGTGAACATACATATCACTGTCAAAGAAGACGTCTTTGAATACTGAAAATCAATAGCGTACATTTCGGAAAATATACCGTTAGGAATGGCCCGCCATGTTCAAATCATTTAATTTTATCGATTTTCACATTGATCTTTTGTTGTGAGGTCGCTCCTGTCATTGACATAGCAATTCATGTAACGTTATAATAAATCATTGGAAACACCGTTTAAACTAGCTACTATGATGTTCACTGGCTAGAAAAGTTATTCAGGTTGTCTTGGGCGAAAAGAAGTGTAATTCCCACACACAAACACACACATATATATATTACGTGTTGTTATAGCTTAACTCTTTTTTGCAAGTCTCAAACGTGGATATATTGTTGTGGATGTCTTCGTCTTTTCCACAGATATTAGAATCTGCCTGTAATGAGAATATTATGATAAGATGGGGGGAAAATAAAAAGCAAAAAAATTAAAAAAAAAAAAAAAAGAAAAGAAAAGATAAATAAATGAATAAATAAAACGTTTTGCGGACTTAAGTTGTCACGAAAAATTTCACCATTTGACGTCAAATCCAAACTCTCTATTTAATCCTTGTTAGGAAGGATGACATGTGTTATCGAAATATAACCTAAAGATATGTTAAAAATCAGCTAAGTAGCTCATAGTTTCAGCCTCTGTCTTTCCTTGGTGGTATATCCATAATGCGATCTTTAGTTGGCAAATGCGAGTCAATAACACTTCCAGACATAAAATGGTATTTATGTCCCAGAAATAGGAAATGGAAGAGTAGGGTATGTTTTAGCTCCTAGTCTTCATGTTATTTTTATGACATGCTTACAATCAAAAAGTGTTTACATATCTCTGTATATATAATGACAGTATTTCCCAATACTGGCGAATCTTATCAAATCCAGATATTTTTTTTTAATCGTTGTTATTAAGCCACCCATCTCAGTCATTAACATTAAAAATCGGATAAATTATATTTAATAAGTTTTTTATTTACATAATGGTGTATTTGAAATGCAGCTGTATCTTAGAAATGATAACTGTTTAAATTATACTTCTATCTGTCATGGAGTCTGATAATAAATAATATAATGTTCGTGGTAAAACACAATAATAATAATAATAATAATAATAATAATAATAATGATAATAAAAAGCAATACAGTAGAAAAGAGTTTTGTACTAAAATTATTTGATATTCACCAGTTTCATAGAAGTATTCAAAAGAATAAGCAAATAAAACTCAAATGAAATAAAAATAACATAAAGAAAATAAAAATATAAATAAATAAATCCATTTATTTGATAAAAAAAATTAAACGTGTCACGGCTGGCCTTCGAACCCCCACCCATAACCGTGTTCCTTCTTTCAAACTACATGGGTACGGTACCATAAACAGTTAACCTATAAATAATCCGGTAGTAGCTTGCTATTTAAACAAAAAAGTAGCTTATCCATTTCTAGACAAACTTCTGGTTCTTTCAGAAGCTTTCAAATAATGACCCTTTTAAGTGTTCTCGTGTTGTCAGTTAATATTATTAAGTCAATATGTACTCGGATAAGTTGTTGTATAGTCGCTATAGCCCATGATATAAAAATAGGTATTTTTACACAAATACTTATCTAACTAGTTATCCGTTGATAAATGTTTAGATGTTACTGTGAACATACATATCACTGTCAAAGAAGACGTCTTTGAATACTGAAAATCAATAGCGTACATTTCGGAAAATATACCGTTAGGAATGGCCCGCCATGTTCAAATCATTTAATTTTATCGATTTTCACATTGATCTTTTGTTGTGAGGTCGCTCCTGTCATTGACATAGCAATTCATGTAACGTTATAATAAATCATTGGAAACACCGTTTAAACTAGCTACTATGATGTTCACTGGCTAGAAAAGTTATTCAGGTTGTCTTGGGCGAAAAGAAGTGTAATTCCCACACACAAACACACACATATATATATTACGTGTTGTTATAGCTTAACTCTTTTTTGCAAGTCTCAAACGTGGATATATTGTTGTGGATGTCTTCGTCTTTTCCACAGATATTAGAATCTGCCTGTAATGAGAATATTATGATAAGATGGGGGGAAAATAAAAAGCAAAAAAATTAAAAAAAAAAAAAAAAAGAAAAAAAGATAAATAAATGAATAAATAAAACGTTTTGCGGACTTAAGTTGTCACGAAAAATTTCACCATTTGACGTCAAATCCAAACTCTCTATTTAATCCTTGTTAGGAAGGATGACATGTGTTATCGAAATATAACCTAAAGATATGTTAAAAATCAGCTAAGTAGCTCATAGTTTCAGCCTCTGTCTTTCCTTGGTGGTATATCCATAATGCGATCTTTAGTTGGCAAATGCGAGTCAATAACACTTCCAGACATAAAATGGTATTTATGTCCCAGAAATAGGAAATGGAAGAGTAGGGTATGTTTTAGCTCCTAGTCTTCATGTTATTTTTATGACATGCTTACAATCAAAAAGTGTTTACATATCTCTGTATATATAATGACAGTATTTCCCAATACTGGCGAATCTTATCAAATCCAGATATTTTTTTTTAATCGTTGTTATTAAGCCACCCATCTCAGTCATTAACATTAAAAATCGGATAAATTATGTAAATACTTTTTTTTCAAAAAGCTGATATTTAATAAGTTTTTTATTTACATAATGGTGTATTTGAAATGCAGCTGTATCTTAGAAATGATAACTGTTTAAATTATACTTCTATCTGTCATGGAGTCTGATAATAAATAATATAATGTTCGTGGTAAAACACAATAATAATAATAATAATAATAATGATAATAATAATAATGATAATAAAAAGCAATACAGTAGAAAAGAGTTTTGTACTAAAATTATTTGATATTCACCAGTTTCATAGAAGTATTCAAAAGAATAAGCAAATGAAACTCAAATGAAATAAAAATAACATAAAGAAAATAAAAATATAAATAAATAAATCCATTTATTTGATAAAAAAAATTAAACGTGCCACGGTTGGCCTTCGAACCCCCACCCATCACCGTGTTCCTTCTTTCAAACTACATGGGTACGGTACCATAAACAGTTAACCTATAAATAATCCGGTAGTAGCTTGCTATTTAAACAAAAAAGTAGCTTATCCATTTCTAGACAAACTTCTGGTTCTTTCAGAAGCTTTCAAATAATGACCCTTTTAAGTGTTCTCGTGTTGTCAGTTAATATTATTAAGTCAATATGTACTCGGATAAGTTGTTGTATAGTCGCTATAGCCCATGATATAAAAATAGGTATTTTTACACAAATACTTATCTAACTAGTTATCCGTTGATAAATGTTTAGATGTTACTGTGAACATACATATCACTGTCAAAGAAGACGTCTTTGAATACTGAAAATCAATAGCGTACATTTCGGAAAATATACCGTTAGGAATGGCCCGCCATGTTCAAATCATTTAATTTTGTCGATTTTCACATTGATCTTTTGTTGTGAGGTCGCTCCTGTCATTGACATAGCAATTCATGTAACGTTATAATAAATCATTGGAAACACCGTTTAAACTAGCTACTATGATGTTCACTGGCTAGAAAAGTTATTCAGGTTGTCTTGGGCGAAAAGAAGTGTAATTCCCACACACAAACACACACATATATATATTACGTGTTGTTATAGCTTAACTCTTTTTTGCAAGTCTCAAACGTGGATATATTGTTGTGGATGTCTTCGTCTTTTCCACAGATATTAGAATCTGCCTGTAATGAGAATATTATGATAAGATGGGGGGAAAATAAAAAACAAAAAAATTAAAAAAAAAAAAAAAAAGATAAATAAATGAATAAATAAAACGTTTTGCGGACTTAAGTTGTCACGAAAAATTTCACCATTTGACGTCAAATCCAAACTCTCTATTTAATCCTTGTTAGGAAGGATGACATGTGCTATCGAAATATAACCTAAAGATATGTTAGAAATCTGCTAAGTAGCTCATAGTTTCAGCCTCTGTCTTTCCATGGTAGTATGTTCATAATGCGATCTTCAGTTGGCATATGTCCATAACATTTCCAGTCTGATAAACGTAGAGACTAGTATGAGTCTCTGTTTACATCTGAAATGATGTTTATGTCCCAGAAAAAAATGGGAGTGTAGGGTATGTTTCTGCTCCGAGTCTTCATGTTATTTTCATGACAAGCTTACCATCAAAAAGTGTTAACATATCTCTGTATATATAATGAGAGTATTTCCATATACTGGCGAATCTCATCAAGTCCCGATATGTTGTTTTTCAAGTCTGTTGTTATTAAGCCACTTCAGTCATTAACATCAAAAATCGGATAAATTATGTAAATACTTTTTTTAAAAAGCTGGCATTTAATAAGTTTTTTATTTACATAATGGTGTATTTGAAATGCAGCTGTATCTAAGATATGATAATTGTTTAAAGTATACTGCTATCTGCCATGGGGTCTGATGAATAATAATATAATGTTCGTGGTAAAACACAATAAAAAATAATAATGATAATAAAAAACAATATAGTAAAACAGATTATTTTTATACTAAATTATTTGATATTCAACAGTTTCATATTAATAGTATTCAAGGGAAGAATAAGTAAATCAAACCCAAAAGAAATAAAAATAATATAACGAAAATAAAAAATAAAATAAGTAAATAAACCCATTTATTTGATAAAAAAATTAAACTTGTCCCGGCTGGCCTTCGAACCCCCACCCATAACCGTGTTCCTTCTTTCAAACTACATGGGTACGGTACCATAAACAGTTAACCTATAAATAATCCGGTAGTAGCTTGCTATTTAAACAAAAAAGTAGCTTATCCATTTCTAGACAAACTTCTGGTTCTTTCAGAAGCTTTCAAATAATGACCCTTTTAAGCGTTCTCGTGTTGTCAGTTACTATTATTTAGTCAATATGTACTCGGATAAGTGGGGTTGTATAGTCGCTATAGCCAATGATATAAATAGGTATTTTTATATAAATACTTATCTAACCAGTTATCCGCTAATAAGTATGTACAGTATATATTACTGTGTTTAAAATGTCACAATGTACAAATACTGGAGTCATGTGACAGTAGCGGTTGTAATTTGAAACATCCAGCAATAATTTTGTTCATGTCTGTGATTTTTCATAGACATGAAAATCTGCCTGGAATGAGAATGCTTGTGAGGTGAACAAAACAATTATGTCACGATGTGGTTTTTTTTAATTAGATGTTATTTAGTCACTTCGGTCATTTACGTAGAAAAAATAGATGATTATGTAGATACGTCTTTTAAAAGCTGACAGTTAAGTAGTTTTACATAATGATGCATTTAAAATGCAGCTGTGTCTAATAAATGCTACTTTTATCTGGGACTTGTATATATATTGCTGTCTATTCTTTGTATTCGATTTTATTTCAGCTGTTGGTATTATACAAATGTAAATGTAATTATTCAAGAAATCTGTATAAGTGTGGTAAGGTGATTGTGAGTATTGCTTGAAGGTCAAGAGTGTTTTAATTGTAATGTCGGTATGGATTTTATTATTAACACCTTGCAGGGATAATTGGAATCCCGTGAAAATAAACAATTGAAAAGTATCTGTTGAGTTATCATTACGGCAAAAGAACTTTGTAGACCACGCATGTATTGCACTTTTGTTTGTTTAGTCTTCATGAATGGTTCCAATCGGAGTCATAGTGTTTCTCAAACAAATCGTTATCAGCAAGACCTCTCTCTCTCTCTCTCTCTCTCTCTCTCTCTCTCTCTCTCTCTCTCTCTCTCTCTCTCTCTCTCTCTCTCTCTCTCTCTCTCTCTCTCTCTCTCTCTCTCTCTCTCTCTCTCTCTCTCTCTCTCTCTCTCTCTCTCTCTCTTTATTTCATATCAAGGCATACTATTAGTCTCATAATGTTCGGTTATACAGAACTTACATGAACGTTATTTAAAACTGACAATTTTCAGCTCTTTTAAGTATTGTCTTTGTATTGCATATCCTTAAGATTTAACGTTACTACATCTGTGTTACTGATAACATTAACACAATACATTCAGTGTTGCTAGCATTGCGCCTGTTAAATTTGATATACATTTGACGATTACAAAAGACAATCGGCCTACTTAATGTACACTGAGGCGATGGATATGTCTTTTACTGGTACACATTTGTTTTTAAACAGTCAGGAATTATTTTTGAAATAAAAAAAAACAAACATAACCTAACGTATGTTTGGATCGCTGTCATTCGACGAAGCATGACAAAACAAGGTTGCAGTAAAACAGCATAAACATTTTAATGTATTGTACATTGTTCACAAAAGAAATCAACAATGTTTGCCTTGTGGATCTGTCAGCATTTTAACATTAATCATTATCTTAGATTTTCACAGGGCCTTCATGCAATATCGCATCATCGAAACGTTTCTGTTTACGATTCTTCATCAAGCTTAGGATAACAAGGTGGATTTCAATATTCACGATGTTTTTGACTTTGAGCCGATTTTTTTAAATGATGGATTAGATTAGAATCTGGCGATCATCAAACCTATTAGCAAGCATCAGCGACATCTAACATGCTGTATCAGAGCCAACCCGTCTGTCCACTGTCCATCTATTTCCGTTTGGAAAATGATAGGCTCACTCCTCAATTAATTTCGAATAACTGAAAGTGACACGAAACAGGTGGCTTTTACAGCACGTCACACATGCTCTTTTGCATAGTGTTTTGTTGAAAAATATTCCTCATTAGATTATCATATCGTTACATTAATGTGTTGTTTTTGTTTTAAACGCACCAAAGATCATAACTTAGAAATTCATATTAATGCTTGTTTATTCATGAACTGGTATGGTTTTATTTAATTACCAACAATCCCTTGACCTTTGTGATTCAGTACATCGGGTACCAAATGTTCTCAATAAAAGTACTTAATTGTACATTGTAAGATCCTGATATTTCTTTACGAAAAAGGTTTTGTTATTCTCAGGTCTTTTGTACGTGGGACATATTACTTCTTTAAGATTTAAAAATTCATTAACTATAAAAATTTGGCGAGAACATTTTTTGAACAAGAATAATTATAAATATATATCCATGAATATCCTGATAACTCTATATAAGAAAAAAAATATACAAATTCCTTAGTCTTGTAAGTGAGACAGGTGTCAACTTTGAAATTATCAATTACTCTATTTGGCCACCAATACACAGTTATTGACTTTTTTTGGTTAATACGATGATTTTTTGACCCGAGATAGGCGATAAGGCATGTCTTTTTTCGACAAGTGCTCCCAAAAACGTAACTGCATAATCTTTGGAACGTTTAGCGCTTTTTTAATCTTTGTCGGGTACATCATTTATTTTCAAATATTTCTCAGAAATCGAGACAAATTGGCTTTCTTGACCATGTGCGCGACTCCAGCTGATTATGCTGCCTTCTAATTTGTCAACATTACATCATGTCATGGAAATTTCCTGCCACTATTTGAGACTATGTCATCAATTTCCGATGTGAGCCTCCCGTGCAAAAATTCTCTGGTTTCAGATTAACAGTTGGGAAACTCGGAGACAATCGCAAGAGGGAGTTACTCAGTCATATAACAACTAACAATAATAATTAGATATTTTGAATAACGATCCCGACATCGCTGTTATTCTGATCGGTTGGTCTTGTTTATGAGACAGGTGACAACTTTGAAATGATGAATTCCTTTAATACGGCACCAACTTAAAGTAAACCCCAAGGGGGTTAGATGCACTATTGGTATAAAACTCTTCACCAAAGATGCTTCCGATTCAATCAGGACAAAATTAAATCATTCCAACAGAAAAAGACTCTTTAAAAATTTGCTCTACATCTGCTATTTGACCCCGCCCCTCCTCCCCTTGGGGGCCGAAACCCACTGTTCATACAACAATCATGTTTCACCAGATTAAGACAGAATCCAGGAATTTCTACCTAAAAAAACCCAAGAAAATACCAACATGTTAACGTAATCATAATCTAAACTCAAAGTCAATCAAACTAACAAAAAATATTAGCAAAACAAAAGAGAAGATATATAAACAGAGATTTCCGAAATAAGCACAATTAGAATAAGGTAATGTGTTCAGGAAGCGTATGCGTCTTTCGCTTTATCGACGACACCCGCCATTTGAACCAATCCAAATAAGTAAAGTAATGTCCTCAAATGAGAACAAGGAATACATCAACGGAGCCAATAGGAACACTTAAAAATTTCGAACACAACCTGCTTCCTATCGCACGAATAAAAGAATGAGAGCAGGCCCTTGACTATCGCATCGAGTGTGACATGTGAACACCGTAGATTGAGGATTTAGGAATTTAGCTGTCCAAAACTGGGGAAAAAATCGGTATTGAGAAATTTAACCATCACGTTGTAGGAAAAAATCGATATAGGATGATGTCTGTTGTGTCCCTGACTTACAATTCTGGCAGGTGTATACACTGTACAATAGGCGTGGACTGCTTCAGAATCTAATTATTCTTGCAGGAGGATAGGATTTAAAGAATTTGCTTTGTTACCAGTATTGTGTCCGGTTCCTGCAGCCCCTGAGGGCTGATACCTACCATTTACAGAAAATTTGCTTACCCAGGAATGCTTCTGACCAAATTTTGTGGAAATCCGCTCAGTCGTTCATGACTGGTAGCGATTTGTGGAACATGACGACAGACACCTGCGGTATGGTATAATCTCATCACTCCTTCGGACTACACAAGCTAAAATATATATCCTGCTTGTATGGGTTATGATTAGCATTTCCATCGTTATAAATTTGATTTAGTTTCTAAACAGTTCAAGCTCAATCATAATTTTGACCCAACTTTAACATGCATGAAGATTGAAATCATTGTCCTGTATATATGTCTAATATAACGTTTTATTTGTGATAATTTTTCATGTTAAAAAATGTACTGGGAATAAAACCTAATAAATTGCAATCTTTTGGATAAATAATTTATATTTTGATGTTGCTCATAGTTAAAGTGGATGATTTATGTATAACCCAAGTTGCAAAACAAGATTTAAAGTTCAAAGATATTTTCCTCGAAATAATTGGTTGAAACATATGCTTAACATGGAGGTGCTGGCTGTAGAGACTGGAAATAAGTCATGTGTTAAGTATTTCATGAGTTATTTTTATCATTTTTACAATATTAAGGACCCGTCAACACAAAGATCATTGAGGCCATCAAAAACCTAAAAAGGTAAAAGCATATACGAAAAAATTTATATAGTCATATCATCACAACATATTAATATTGTAAGTCACATTCTATAATATATACCAACATCTGTCAGAAAAGCTAGAATTTTATACGTTAATGTTTTCTTCGAGTAGGCAATGCAGTCATTTTTAAATGTTTAATTCAAGAGTCAGGGTGGAATTTCTGTCGTTCCAAATGACTCAATTTGATCAATATCAATATTTGTATCAATATCAATATTTGTATCTTGCAAAAGGGCGGAAATTCGAATACTAAATGATGCAATGATGTTTGGTTTGATATGAAACAAGGTTTTATATTTCGGATCAAATACAAGTAAAAAAAAACAGGATTTAAAGGATTTGACTTCAGGTGAATGGTGTATTGCAAAGTCAATTTATTTCGCCGGCTATATAGTGTTGGTTCGTTAGCCTCTACATAGAGGCCTGCAGTAGGTTTGGTCTTAAATGATCCGAGAGCGAGTCTGAGACCATGGTGATGAAGTGTCTAACGATTTAAGATATAAAGGTCTAGCAGATCCATACACAATTTAACCGTAGTCTAATTTCAATCAAATACAAGCTCTATCAAGTTTTACCAAAACTTATCTTTCAGCTTCCCAACTAGTTAGTGTGGGACACTACATTTAACGTATTTAGTGTTTTAAGGTATTTGGCTTGAAGATATTTTATATGTGGAAGTAACGACAATTTCCTGTCGAATGTTAAACCTTCGAATTTGGTTTGCACAATAATTGGAATGGGTATACCAAAAAGAGATTTTACAGAAATGCATACAAACTATTTTTGGGTTTGAAATTTTAAATCCATTGTCATCTGCCCAAATTTGGAATCGATTCAAACCATTGTTGTAGTTGTCTTGCGATGGTATTCAAATGCTTAGATCAATAGCATATAGTTACATTATCGACATATGGAGCGCCCTCCACTGAAGGGGATTATTATACTGTCCAAAAGGTGTAACCGAGAGAATGCTGCCTGGTGGTACATCCATTTCCTGCTGATGAACATCAGATCGTTCCATTCCGGACTTGAAATATCTGATAGAAAATTTGAAATAGAAATTGGTAGATTACCGCTTATACCTATATCGCTGAAAACTAAGGACATAAAGGTTGACGACCCAGGGCTTGGCAATTGATCATTGAGGGCCGGAATGACCGCACGTCTTAATCAGATAGAGGTCAAAGTGATGTATTAGGGGAAGGCCATGCAAGATTGCTACAGAATAAAGCGCAAAACACATGACAGTCCCTCAACCACCAGGATCCTTTATCCCAGCGGGACACAACCCATGGCAGACAGGCTGCCCTTTTAGTTGCTTTAACCACATGCAGAAGGACACAGCGGATATATTTTAACTCCTATCCGCAGGGGATCTGTTTCTTGAGGTACCTTAGAAAAAGACCACTACCTTACTCAAAGGACGCCACTTAGTGTAATAATGATTCGAAGGTTACTTGCGATTCATTAAAGGAGACTGAGGATAATCCATATGACAATGAAACGAACCCAACACATCTACCTCTTCTTTGACAGAAGATTTGACGTACGCTTCCTCTTCACATCGGAAATGTTCTTTATATTCATTCCGACATTTATTTTTCTTATCCATAAATATTCACTTTGGTGCCCTCCTTATGCTCTGAGCATCTGATAGAAATCATTCTATATCTTGATCGAAATGTCAGTTTGAACAATTATTTTTTATTCCTCTGCAAAGTAAACTGTGTGGATTAATTTCCTCAGTTGTTATCAAAGATTTGCTTGAAACTGTATATCAAGTTTTCAAACGTGTGAATTCCCTAAAATTAATACTTGAAAGTTGATCAGATTCAGAAAGCCATGCATGGACTGGCTGGACCTTGGGTCAATAGGAATTAGTGAGACCGCCCTTCACTTCGGTCACTGGACTCTGTACTCTCTGTGTGTGAATTTATTTTGCTGGATTTACATAACACTTCGTAAATTATGGTAGACATTTTAATTTCAATTGAAAATAAACATAAAGTGACAAATCGTTTTCATATTTCATTTTGGTGCGATTACAGCGCCACTAGATTTTGACTTGGAATTTTACTGGTTGATTTAAATGGTATCCTAATGAGGAAGCGCTTTTGCCTAACCATTGATATACTAAATGAAAAAGAGATCGTTTTAAATACCATATGCCATACCTGTGAATTTATTTAGCATGATTTACATAACACTTGGAAAAGTTTGGTAGACATTAATACTTTTTCGTCAAATGCATGAATAGATTAAACCTTATTTTGAATGAATAATTCCCGAGCTGATTTGATGCTGCAAAATTTACATAATGCTCCAAAACAGATGAGAGACCGGGGCACCTTGATGTCAACTTGATCATAATTATTCACAAAAAAAATGTCTTAAGTCGCGAGTACAAACAGTGAAAGTGCTTTAAAACATTTCAATATTTCCTGTTTAAAATTACTACAAATATTAAAATATTAGAAGCTTTTTCCACCTTTACCCACTAAAATCATAGAAAAATGAAAATACGTTTCCTACCAAAGCATAATTACATTGAACATAAGTGAGCTAGTCTAAAAATAAAATTATGTCAAATTATGAATTCAGTTCTACATGGCAAGTATGTAATTGTGCATCCAATAACTTTATCCTTGTCTACAGACATTATTACATTTACTCCATACAACAAAGAACTTTAGCCCCTGGACCGTTAAAAAATGTTTGATAAATGGTTTAAAAATTAGTAAAAAGAAGTTTAAAAACAACAGGTGGTATCGATAAAGCTTCCCCTGCGGCACGATCTGCTTTTTCATCGCCTAGTATTCCCATGTGCCCAGGAACCCAGCAAAAAGCAATACGAAAGTTAAAGACAAGTTCATGATATAGTATTAGTGTATATCGAATTCAAATATTTTCGATAGTAGTTCTATTGCGAAGACTTAGAAGTATGGGAAGAGAGTCTGAATAGATAACAGCTCTCATTACTTTTGAATATATTCAAGAGCGAGGTAGATAGTTCGTTCTTCAGCCAAGAATACAAAGGCGTTGTTGGGTAACCGGCGTCCATAGGCTTCATCTTGTGAAACCATGGCCGCGGCAATCGTTTTAACCATCAGTATATGAATGTAGAAATGTTTTATATTTTAACTGCAATTTCTAGAAATATGTTGCTTGATAACGAAGATAACCCCATCTATACATAATGCATGGTCTGGATATGTGGATATATGGTCTAGTTATTCTTCAGTATTTCAATAATTAACGGACCTCTCCCATTTTTATTAGATCCCTAAACAAGGATACATAAAAAGTGCTTCCCTTGCTTGTATGCTTATACCTGACATTTTGTCTTTTTGTTTTGTTGCCCGCGAAAAAAAAAAACGCCAGGCTAAAAAGACGAGAACCCGCCAAGAGGCCGAACCGAAGTACCACGGTTCGGCATCTTCTCGTTATTTCCTCTTTTCGATATGTTACCTTCCGGTATTAAGACCTCTCCTTCCATAAACACACACACATTTTTTTTAATTTATTATGAAAAGTAAGTCTATTATATAGTAAAATGCTATTCTATGGTATTGTGTTGTATGTTGATAATTTCAAGATAATTCTAAGAATCATACTGTGAGCGACCAAACAAATGATACCGTTTTCCTGAATAAACAGACATATTTTACCTGATATACACGCTGCATGGATCGTTCTACTATGCCTTTAAAAAACTGTTTCTAATTAAGATAATTAAGTTGTTCAGTGGAAGTATTATTCGGATCCCGCTTAAAGTTACTATAGTTATAATTTGTGTTCGAATGTACCATATGTAGCTATACAGCGGTTAAGGGTGGATGATTTAAATAGATAGCGATAGATAATACAAAATAAAATAATAAAAATAAAAAAATAACCTGACAGGGAAATGTTTTTATGATACAGAAGGAAACGCTGGTTATGATTAAAATATATGTTATTGGATCATCAAAATAGAGCTATATCAACGCACATGATTTGGAGAAATCATATTTGATATCCTGTTTCACTTCTAAACTTATACTCGACACTTAAAAATAATTCTTGTAAGCTTAAGAATCAAGAATAATTAGGACGTGTCCATTGTAAATAAATCCAAATAGTTTTTGAAATTCAAACATATTTTTATGTTGTATATATTTTTCCAACTTTCAGTACAGTGCATTTGCATGAAATAATTGTATATCTTTCAATCGTCCTGCTTCTTTTGTTTGCGATTCATATTTAATAGGAGTCAGGCATGATGATTGTATTGCAAAAGACTTACCATACAAAGCTGGCATGTAATACATAAGGTCTGTATGGTGGAACACGGTTGTGGTTCCATTCCATTCGTACTCCACCTTTATCCTTCTAGAGAAGGTCCACGGTGGAAAACAGGGAGTACTCGGTATGAAAAATTAGCCATAAAATATCAGGTGTTATTCTTAATAAAGATGTTCACAACTACGAAAACTGAAAGAGGTGTCGAAAGCATTAGACGTAGATAATAGACCATTAGACTCCATGTCTTTAATGCATCCAATACTGGGCTCCGTCTTGCTTTCCAGACAGCCACTAGCATTCAACCCGCTAAAAGTGTTTTAGAACCCATGCACATGTTCATAATACATTTCAATTAAACTTAATTTTTTACTCTTGAATACATACATGTACTCCGTCTCATCCTTATGTATGCCAATAGGTTAAAATGATATAGACCATTATCATAAACAGAAAAAATAAGATTGAGATTGTATATAAATCAAAAAAGTTTCTCCTTGTCCTACGGGAGCAGTTGCATATAATTTTATCGTACAAACTGGTTATGTTCTTGCTGTTACTTACTTGGTTTGAATGGGAGCTACCTTTGATGACGGATCTTGATCCTGTCATATCATCGCCATGTTCCCATCTAAATGCTTTTTGCATATACTCCACCAATAAATTTTCAGTTCCAGAAAGGTGATAAATTAGTTAAAACAGAGTTGTTTCAACAGATGTGACGCATTTTGAAACGTGTAAGTTAATGACCAGTCTTATTCAAGAAATCAATCTTCCCTAACCAAATTATAATTATGATTATTTCTTTTTACAATGTCTTAGTGTTGTGGGTAATACTTTATCAACGTTAGGTTGTTCGTTTCAATGAATATTTTCTCATTCTAGGGCTGATGATAGCGAAACTAACATATATGATAACCACCGTTTATCTCGTTAACATAATGTATGAAGTATGATCCGAAGGCGTTAGAACTGTTGGTTTTACGCCCAACATTTCGCCATAGAACACATAGAGAAACTGTGAGTATGTGTGAAAATCCGAGTTACAGTAGTTAACACATTCTTCCATGTAGGGAATAAATCACGTGCACGTTAGGCTCAGATACTTGCATCATCATGGCAGGAATTCAAAATAAGGACAAGGTCGAATATGCAAAAATGTGAAATTTGCAAACAATTGTTTGAAGCTATTTGGGCACCCGAACAAAGCTCTATAACGGTATTACGAGAAATACCACATTTCGTTCGTATCCAGTATATCTGGAAATGAAAGAAATAGAATATAGGTGATCTGCACTTTATCCGGAGCTAATGTTTATTGCAAATACTATGAAAGTATTTTCGCTTTCTTGAATTTTGTTTGATTTTCATTTTTTTTTTTCTAAACGCAAACCACTACCATTATGACACTACATAAAATTAATAATTGCAAAGCCTTTTAGAGCGAGCGCAGTATGATGACTTATGCCATGTTTTACTGAACCAATTATAAATCATATATTTATAAATGTATGTATATTTGACAATGTAAATGTGTAACATCTCATTCGTCATTTAGGCATACATTCATGACAGGATCTCTGGTTAATGAGGGATTATAATAAACAAATCGATAGATTCCAATTCAAGCCTCAGGATAAATGCTTTACAAAAAAATCAAAAAGTTATGCATGTTATTTGACCAATAAATGTCGCTTTAAAGTCACCTACACTGCCACACATATTTGATATACGTATGTCAGATACGAAAATTTAAATAAGAAATCATCTTTCATTGTATATATGTTGATGGGTGCATAACGTTATAGAGTTAAGTTATGTACTTGTTTAATTTTAAGACTTAAAAGTGTTATTAGTCATTCTTTTTTTACCCCGCTGCTTTTGTTGTATAATGTTGAATATTTATATGCTATTTACAATAATAGCTACAAGTTTCAATTATAACATTTGTGTTTTGTCGTCGGTCACACGATTATTTGTTGACTTTTATGATATAGGTTGCAATCGAAATAATTTAATATCATGGTAAGGACATACCAACAAATCAATTTTATATACATGTACCATATCAGCGTATAGTAATCAACTATATCACAGTACATGTTATTTTGCCCGCATTCCAATTTATTCTTTATTGTGTGTTATTTGTAGTACCCCAATAAACTCATAAAATGTATGTTTTAAAAAATTCAAAAGTCACCTATTGCTTTGATATAACTTTTTTTTTTATTATCTTTTGTCATGGGTGTGAGCCAGGGTGTAAAACTTGTTCAAAAAGCTATTATAAATAATTAAATTAGATCACATCCTCTTCATGAAAAGTCTGCTGCATGTTTTGAACTCAAATATAAAGCTAAGTATTATAAATGTAAAACGATATGGAAGTTTAACCCGGGAAATTTTTCATTTTAATTTTTCATGAAAATTTCAACAAATTCAAGTATTGGAAAACTGTTTGACAAACTTTCATTTGGTGTTCACCTAAAATATTTACATACATTTTGGCCAAATATAAATACTTGAAATATTGAAAACTTCATCAAATTGTGAAATTGTTTCAGAGACAGATTTGTTTTTGTGATTGCATCATCAGGCAACTACGCGCTTTCTTACATTTACCCAGAGCATTCTTTTTGCAGCCAAATTTACGTTTATTTCAATTTCATTTATCATCTCTATTTGCCTTAAACTGAAAATAATATCAAGTCACATTTTGCCTCATTTGATTATAAACATACATTATCAATAATCTGATAATCAGATAGCAGCATAATTTCATTCTACAATTCTAAAATATAGCAAAATGTCCTGATAGATGCTTGCCAAACATCTTAAACGTTTCCAGAATCATGTTATTTATTCCCATGCTATTCCAAAGAGTTAAAGTAGTGGCCGCCGTGTTAGTTTACCGTAGCAAATCCACGAGATTGCAATTATCTGACTAAATTATGACATATGCAAACTTCGAAATCATTGTTCTTGAGTTACAAGAGAACATTTCGTGGATAGCACGACTGCTGCACGCTCTTTACATATATTAGGCAATTACATAACATCTCTTTATTTTATTGATTTTTCACTTTTTTATTGGGAGCTAGTTTTGATGGGATTGCGGGATCTGCTTCTGTTTTGATGATGGTGGTGGTAGTCATGATGACTGTGTTGAAGAAGGCTTTGATGCAGCAGACCGAAGGCCAGAATGACTGTCTCACGCCATGACAGCCTGTCTTCCTGTATGACATGTCTCTGTAGCAGCATCATGGGTCACCCAGGCCGTAATACCAACCTTGGCACGACTGGCATAGGAGGGACCTGACACAGACGTTTCAACAATTTTCCTTGCCTCAGGAAAAGTTATATTGTCGATGTACTTGACGCGAAGGATTTCTTTTCCTTGCGTCAAGCAGATCAATCTCTTGAATATGCTGGATACCTCCCACCACAGTTCGCATAGTGAGTGCGAGTGAGTATGTTCTCCTCGCTCACACTTTCCCTGAAGAGATGGACAGCGTTTAGCGCACTTTAATGTGTTCAGGGATGAATGAGGGAAAAGCTGAACACAGCCATGTCAAAAAACTTGTCACTCCCGAGAGATTCTTGATATGTTCCTGACGGATTACTTCCACAAGGAGTTCGCCATATAGTTATTTTTAAACACACCTTGCACAATCATAGAGATATAGGATTAAGGACTTTTCCATTTTACGGATGAAGTAAAACTAATGAAAACCGAGAAACCCAAAGTTGAAAGGGTTTATTCATACTACATTGCAAGGGAAACAAGGGACTTATTGCTGTCAGAGTAACTACAACTAAACTGATTTCTACTTCATTCATATATTACTCATTTAAAAGAGAAATAATCAGATATTTATCATTAGCTCTAGTTTTGAATTTTATGTCTTATAAGGAACAACAATGAATAAAACTAGCAAAATGAAAAGTCTGAAATATTATCAAGATTATCAACACTGTCACCTTAAATGAACTAATGAAAAGAAATCGTTCTAGATATTTGTTGTTATTGTTTGTTTTTGTTGTTTTTGTTTCAAGGACACTAGGCACGAACAGAGGTAGAACGAATTGTTACACATACACAATCAATTTCCATAAATCCACTAAAGATGAAAGAAAGGACTGCTTGGCAGCCTATGTATTTGGGGTTATGCATATACAAATATATCTGTCCTGAAAGTTAACGTTGATGTTAGTTTCAAAGCCTGTCTATCTGCAAATAATCTCATTATTTCACGCCTTAAAAGATGCTCTATCACTTACTGAGAAATCGAAATGGTACATTTAAATATAAAAGAGTATATATAATATACGAAATTTGCTTGCACTATGATGAACAATATGACGACTGTGAAACTTCCCCGTATTTTTTATCAATCTGTATGTTTTGAAACCCTGTGTTACGAGGTTGTATGTTCGTTGACGACTTCTTGCAAGAAAATCATGATAAAGACTACATGCCCTACAATTAGTTGCGACACGTAAATGCCATAGATCAGGAACACGGGGATGTTGCTATCCAGAAATAGAAAATTCACAAAAGGAAATTGAAATCATCACGTTTAACATAAAGCTTGATTGAAAACTGTCCATGTTGGTTTCGTTGTTGGGAAAGATAAAGATAAACAGCTGATGTAGAGGAGCCTGCCGTATCTTTGATTTCCAGTTCTGGTGGATTTATACGATGGACGTAGTCAATATTTTTTTTTATTATTTCTAGACAATACGTCATCAATATATTTGAAGGTGAAATTAAACAGACTTACAAGGTTCTGCAATCTATTTTGATAAGCTCTTAAATTTATTCAGCCTCATATGGAAACAAATCAAGACAGCCAACAGAGGAGAGCTGTTGGTTCCCATCGGTATGTCAGTAGTCTGTTGAAAGATCTTACCACCCAACCCAACGAAGATGTTTTCAACCAAAAAACTTTTTTTGCGGTTGCGTCCTCCGTATATTCCTTCTTTTATTTAAGTAATAAGTAATAGATGAATACGTGTTTTATTAAGTAAGAGATTATCACGTGTTTGATTTTGTAAGATATGATCACGTGCTTTATTAGGTAAGATATCATGAGAATATTTTATTAAGTAGGAGATTCCCAGTGCCCTCTATTTATAAACAAAACTCCTCAACCACACGCAATAGGCGCTTTGGAACGCGCTACATGTTAAAAGTAGCGTAATATCACTTCAGTAAACAGGAATGTTGTAAGGTAGTCAAAGTTTGTGTTTACAAAGCACACATCTGCCATCCGAGTTTAATACATCTTTATAACTTTTATAATACGCGATTCTTTCCAGTGCCTTGATAGGTACTAATCTACTAAACGGATTTGTATAATGATATTATGACCTAACTTTTAAAAAACATATGTAACTCAGTAAAAACAATAACACATATATGTGATGTTTTATTTCAAAAAACAATTTCTGAGACAATTATTATCGAAAACAACAGGAAAACACCAACATGTCAACATAATCATAATCCAAACTCAAATTCAGTGAAACTACATTTGTAAAGCAAAATATTAACAAAAGCAAGATTTACATGGAGACACAAGAAATAAGGAGGAGAATAAGACCGGGTGCTCCAAATGAGCATGCGTCTCCTGCTTCATCGACTACACCCGCAATACACATCCTCGTTGATCCAAGTAAGTAATGCCAGTACCTCAAATGATAACAACATACTAACTGAAATGATCGCTTTGCAGCTGTTTGTCTATCAATCTAACGTCATTTAACGACCAACACGTAGAACAATATTAGCAAAAAAACGATGTATTTATGGATATGAGCAAACTCATACAATACATTTATATTTGATTACTTTTGTTATGATATAGATAAAGATCAGCTATTATTTACAAGAATTGTGCATTTTTAACGTTTTACAATTTTACTGTTTAATAGCCATCATAAAATATAAACTAGCGGAAAAAAGAAACTCAAGTTCGGTTTTTGTAATATAACATTTAGACACGTGAACGACATTAAGTTAAATCTGACACTGAGCTACCTCCGTGCACTGCAAAAAAAAATGTTCTTCAGTTAAAATTAAGCCGACCGTGACCTTGCTCCGGGGTTCTCCTGCATCATATATAGTGGTAAATCATTACAAATCGAACACTGGAACAGTAGAGTTCAGCTACACAACATTTCTTTTCAATACATGGGCATTCGCAACGTCGTGTAGCCCTGTAATATGGTGTACATGAGACAAAACTCTACCGTTTAGTTGGGCGCCTCAGAGCCACCGGGAGATTGGATGATCGTCCCTGGGGCGGACGCCTGCGCGTTACGTCGCGACATCAAGATAGAGACATACGTCTCTCGTACCTCCGTAACCGATTTCAGACGGCGACCTCATGTCAAGTTGTCGGTACTAATGGTAGGTCAGTGTGGCAGGGAGGGAGTTTTATCTAAGACCAAGACATGCTGGTAAGTCTGCAACTAACGCAGAAGCGACGCCAGGTCAAATGCAGTGGCGTAAAAGCATCTCTCGTGTTTATCCGTAAGAAACTGACGGCAGTTACACATCGGCATCAGGTCTTGAGACCACATGTCCTTCCTCTTAGCCATCAATATAGCCTTACGTTGCAGCAGGACAACGCAAGGTCCCAGATTGCTAGCGCATGTAGTGATTTTCTGGCTCAAAACGTCCCAGATCTGGATTGGCCACCATACTGTCCAGATTTGTCCCCAATCGAGCATTTATGGGCTTGATAGGATGGTTAGGAGGCGCGTCAACGTCCCATATAACATCGTTGAACTCACGCATGTCATTCATTAGCGGAATAATATGCCTCAAAGGACAATAAACACATTGTAAAGGATAGTAAAAACATCGACTGAAGCCAGGGATGGGCACACACGCTGAAATAATCAAGAAACCTAAAACAATAAACTAATCATCAATGAATCATGTAAAATATATGTATATTTCATAAACAAGTACAATTTTAAATTTTCAAATAATTTTCTTACTTGTTATATTCATTCGTAACCGAACATGATATATCTTCTGTATACTGGTTCATATATCTACATTAGGGTACTGATATTATCAATGCCCGATTTTTCATTATGGTCACATGGAGTCAATTATATCGTCCAACAAAACTTCCCATTTCAGGCGCGTTTATCGGATTCTTCACGGCTACATGTAGTCGTGACTTCGAGATGTGAAGGAAATACGAGACACGCATTTCCATCCTCAATATCTTCGCAGTAAGTAGTTGTTTACCTGTATGAATACATGAAAGTCATTATTATTTTTTTGCGATCAAGGACCTAGAGACTTGTTGATGCTATTAATAGACACGAACATCTGTGATACTCATGTCACCGTTGCCGGATCAATCAGCAACATGACGTACAATATCTAATATGATATTGTTTCCTGATGTGCTGTCACAACTTGTATGAAATTAAATCCTTGTAATAACATACCAAAATAACAGCTTGATTTATCTTTACATATTTCTTTTGCAGCACAATAAGCACATTGATGATACGGAGACATTGTTAGCACCGGTAACTCTCGAATCAGGAAGCATCAAGGGTAAACGCGCTATTTGAACCATCATACCTACTTACAAGCACAACAGTTTTATTTAGGAAACTTCTTCAATCCGTACACAACCTTTTGGATAAGATCCGACTTCAATCCTAATTCATCACAACAGCGACTTCTTTTGTCTCCTGATAAAGAGACGATACTCCAAACCACCAATGTCTACCCGGTGACCTTTATGATCTAGAAACACGTACAGGACTAAGTATATAAGTAAGATATTTTCCTATGAAGGCAACAAAGCTCATGTTGCACTAAAAGCGGTGTTTTGTGACATAAACACAAGTAAGAAAGTTGCAAAGACACACAACCTTTCATAAAATTCATAACTGGATTCAATAAAATTCTAGTACTCGTTAGTGATGCTACATTTGTTTTTCCTAAATCGTGAAGCTGAAGAGGCGACTGAGGGAAACCAAAATGTCAATATCACATGTTAAAACAGAATGTCATGTACATGTGTATTCTCTGATCAGTGTTACTAATCGAATGAAACAGGGCATGCAGGTAACGACAAACTGCTAAAACTGATTTTTAAAAAAAGACACAAGCGATCACCACCTTTCAATTCAGATTTTAAACCTGAGAAAGTAGAACAAACTTTGAATCAAACTTTCCCATTTAGTTGTTTCGTCCTTCTAGGATTCGTCAGTGATGTTTCCGGCCTAAATTTTGAAGCCTATAGGGTAACAACTAAGGTACTCATACATTCTGAGCCATATCATCATTTGAATGAACGTTGCTGGTGGCAGAAGAGTCATGCCTGTCACACATATCTCTTGTTTTCTAATTGATATTATAATAAACGTAATTTAGTACGACGGGTAACAGTATTTAATGATAAACACTACGTACACGTGTAAAACAGAAAAATCAGAGAATGTTGAAAATTCAAGGGATGAAGAAAGTAGAAGTAAATCATTGTTTTAATTGTACAAAAGAAATCCATCAGGTTTCGGAATGGATATTGTAGCTTTCAGTACTAGGGCGTACCTCCGTTATTCCCGTTGTTCGTTTTATTTGCTAAAGTTATGAACTGGGGAAATTTTGATCTTTAAAAGTAGAATATCATGATTAAGTTGTTTAATCAAATGGCAAATGAGCCTTATCACTTTTCTCGCAAAAGTACTTTTGAAACGGATAACTGAAAGATAATCGAAGAGGTGAAACTTCAATGAAGATACTGAAGGTACTGACTACCCAAGTATTTAAAATTCTTTGGCACACATAGTATTACTTAAGTCGATCGCTTAAATTAGTTATTCCATTCCCATATTACATATTTTCTGAAAATAACCAATGATACAAAAAGCGCTAATTGATAATAAAATCATACATCAGACATCGGCTACTGAATATATAAAACATGATATCTTCTCTGTCAGTTTGGGCTGCATGAAACGTCACAACATTGAAATGGTTCAGAGACATCCATATCATCTTTATTTTGTGTTTCAGATGAACCATGATTTACATTACAGCAAGAAATATTATGTGTGATTGATAAGTATGAATGTTAGATGTTCTTTGCACTCATCCCACTATGCTCTGATTACTATGTTTATATTTCTTCGTCGATTAATATGTCGTAATCTGTTTTGAGAGGATAAAAAGTGTATCTCTTCGAGATTGCTGCTAGACTGTTAGTCCAAAACCATTTCCGTAACATATATGTCACATTTTGATTCATTCAAAAAGCAGCACGGTTCAGAATATACAGATGTATCTGAAGTCTTTTCCGAATAATTCAATATTGTGAGATTTTTCTAATGTATTATATATTGTAGCCCATCAACAGTGTTATATATTATAGTTTATCATCATGTATTATACATGTATATTCTGGTTTATCATTTCATATTGAGATACTCGCTTTGATTTTACACTCATTTCACGTCATTCACAAATGATTGTCATGAGATTAATGTGAAAATTTGTTTAATTACCAATACACCATACCCACCTAGACAGGGAAACTTGACAGGGATTTTGGTGGGATTATATGGTGCAGTGCTATAAAATTTCAACTGAGGTATGAACTCAGTAAGTTTAAGAGAGATAAGAGAGCGAGTAAATGCCGATGAGCACCCCTGATAACGGGGATTCTACTTCAGGTAAAGCTTCTTCAACTATCTCCATTGACTCCTGAATGAGATGGAGGATTGCCGTGCCAAAAAAGATACCACTCGCGAAGCAGTTTGTCAAACTAACTATGTACTGCAGCCGAGACAGATTTTTCATTTTGTTTCGGAGCCATATCGGCGTTACACCAAAAGTAATTCCAAAAACCACGCATGTAGCCACAATTTTGTTTGTATCTACCATGATAATGATACATCAGGTCACACTACCAGTTAACGTATCCGTACTGTAACGATTGTTGTGATACGGAGAACAGACACAAGTTCTTCAACTGAAAGTCTTCGTCTACCGGGTTTTAGAAGCAGCAATCTGTCAACGATATTTCCTAAATGCCGATATCTCATTGGACAGTTATCTCGAGACTACGGTAAGCAGATCTGCGTGATTATGTTTGCCTGTCGACAACATTTCAGGTCAGAATTTATGTCATTCGAATAATCATTGGTGAACTTTATATATCATCACACACAGTGTCAAACAGATACATCTTCCTCAGTAAGATAACGTTCGTTTAATATATCTTTATTTGGTTAAGTGTTTTATGTCAACAATCTCATTGTACATGACAAGCCTACTCGTCGATAAATCATTTGTCGCGTCAATTCTGCTATTGTGCTATCTAATGCGTTCATCTTGTCTTTGTACTGCAACAATAGTGTGCTTTTATCATACGTGATGCAATATTTAAGATACTATTAGCAAATATTACTGTGATGTGTATTGTACTTCGTTTCTGTAATATACCATGCTGTGATATTTCGTCTATACTTTGTTTCTTATTTATAAAATTACAGACTTTTACTTATAAACATACAACTGTCAGGAAATAAATTCCCTTCTATCTTGTTACGGCTTCTCGCACCTACTACTGATCCGTTCCGCACGGAAAATACAGAAAGAAAGTTATGATCGTAAAACCACGGACTAAAAATAGTATTTATTTAAAATCCGAGGTCAAAATGCTTTTAAAAAACATAGCATGCTATTATTCTCCGGACAATTTAAGGCATAACATAAGATTAAACAGATAGTGAAGATTGGATGTACGAGAGCGATATAATTATATTTGTTTACAAGCGTTTAATATATATAATTAAACGTGTATGTCGTTACCTTAATAAAACAATATTCTCAAGATTATACTGTTACATGGAACCTTTCAAATATTCTGATGGTAACTGTGGAACCAAAGGAGTTCACATGATCAGAAATAACATACCGATTCTGTAATTGATATATTCAGATAAAAATGATACAGTTACAAGGCCATTAACACATCTGGATATGTACAGTTGACGTCTGGAGCTAGCCCCACAGCATAAATCATGAGTGTACCTATAAATTAGAATTGAATTAATATGTATACTCACATACTACACCATTAACATGCACTATTAGGATAGGAAATGTGAAGATATATGAATTATTCATGTATATCATGGTTTACAGGTTAAATAATCTCTTCACAAACATGATTAATTTGTTCAGTGTTTTTCTATTACTATCATAAAGCAAGGATACATTAATCAACAGAAGTTTGGTTTTAATGGCAAAACCAGTTTTATAATTTCTAGTATTAAATACATGTATACATGCATGTTCAAAGATAGAATATATGTTGAACTATTCTGTTTGAATTCCCAGATAATTATTCGTCGTTAGCTCATTATATTCTATTATGCTTTTGGTTGGTTGGATGACAGGTGTTCCATCTCCGCAACTCCTCTCGTGTCTGGGTATCGTCTCACCGACGAATAATGGTAGCATTAAGCTTTGTTATAATGGTACACCATCCACTTTGTATAATGTACAGAAACTTGTGTCTTTCACTAAAAGAATAAAATCAATTGCATAGGAAACCTGCTTGAAGAAATAAATCAGTACGGATGTTACTATACGGTAGATAGAAAATTGACAAAGGAAATGGATTTCTACCATATGAATGTAGAATATGTGATTGTCTGGTTGAGTTTATATAATGTCCCGATTCCTACACTACATATGTAAACATCCTTGTTCAAATATGGTCCCAATGTTCAACCACACGGTATGGTAGTCAGCTGAAAACAACACTTAACAACATTGTATGATGTATGCTGATTGTATGCTGTATAGTGTTAAGCACTAGACAACCACTCCAAGGTGACCTAGTTTAATCTAAGATCAGTGACGATCTACGGTGTCAAACTCTTTTTTAAATCTACAACACAAGCAAACGAGTGAGTTTTTATAGGTTACGCTTGTCGATAAGGGTATGTAAAGTACATTTACATATATGTGGCCTTGACAGCTCCTGTTTCGACGAAATCCATTCTGTTCATCTGCAATTATATCGATATCCTCTGACCACTTAGTGAAGCAATTATAAGTGATATCAGTGTAAATCGTGTATTAAGAAGAGAGTAGAGTCATACCATTATAAATAAGTGGACTCCTATAGGATCTGTTGAGTTTGGTTTGATGATAGGGTAAATGACACCCATCTTCTATCTATCTGCAATACATCCATTCTTAAAACAACGACTTGAGAAGAGCTATAATTTTTCAAAACTACATACGAAGTGCCATCTTTCCCGCGAGATTTGTTCAGTTTTAAAGGTTTCACTGCCTCCCTAACTTTCTCCATTGTTAACGGTAGGTTGAGACAATCCGAGTTTCCACTGAAGTACAGTGTTGTATCTGTAGGGTTGACGTTACATCATTATCGGTCCCCATCGGCTGTCAAGCTTATATCTATATGTTGTTTTACTACTCAGGTGGATCAGAATGACGTCACATGTACTGGTAACTTCATCCGTAGGTGTAGACTTATAAAAATTACCGTAAACCTCCTTCAACGTATCAAGAACGACATGAATAACTTTACACACATTTCCTTTATCGCCAACAATGTGCAAAGGTATCATGGAATTTATCACGAATACCCCGTTTTCCTATTTCCCGCCAAAATTACGAGTGTTTATAGAATCTGGTTTAGGAGCAAGTGGCTCCTGAAGTTGACATTGATAAATACTATAACACTATACATATATGATATAGGCACTGCCTTAAAGCGAGCACAATCATTGTCATCAAGTTCGTCGGGTGGCGCAGTGTTCACACACTAGTCTTTCACTGAGCTGTCAGGGTTTCGACTTACTGAGCGGATGTGGAGTTTCAGACAGATACGAATACACACAGAAAGACAGACAGACTGAGGTTTGATGATATATACATATCTGTGAGTAGGGAGAGGTCATACGGTTTATGATTTCATAATGAGATAATCCCTTTGTATTTTGTCGTATAACAGGTGTGTCGACATCTACACTCATTTCACATTATTCACAAATACTTTTCATTTGCATGAATAGACCGCTCTAACGTCGCTTGATTGTACAGCACACATCCGTGTAACGTTTTCAGCACGAATAAAGACTAATTCATAAGATAAACGTGAATATTTGTTTAATTACCCAATACACTATACCCACCTAGACGGGTAAACTTGACAGGAATTTTGGTGGGATTATATGGTGCAATGCATAAAAATTTCAACTGACGTATAAAAACAGTAAGTTTAAGAGGGATACGAGAGCGAGTAAATATGCTACATGTACATTAGTAACTAGCATTTAAAGCACCAGAGTTATCACTTCTTAATCCTTTCATGCTACAAATAATGTAGAGTTCGCTCACGTAGTCCATTCACTCAAAACATGGCGACAAATGACAAAAATGTGTTGAGCTTTCCAAATGGCCATAATCAGTCTCTGTAGCGATGAATATCAACACACGAAAACAAAGCGGCACTCTTAATGTTACAAAGCATCCCTCTAAATCTTACAAAGCATTCCTCTAAATTTCACAAAGTATCCCTCTAAATCTTACAAAGCATTCTTCTTAATCTTACACAGCATTCCTCAAAATCTTACAAAACATTCCTCTAAATTTTACAAAGCATTCCTCTAATCTTACAAAGCATTCCTCTAATCTTACAAAGCATTCCTCTAATCTTACAAAACATTCCTCTAATCTTACAAAGCATTCCTCTAATCTTACAAAACATTCCTCTAATCTTACAAAACATTCCTCTAATCTTACAAAACATCCCTCTAATCTTACAAAGCATTCCTCTAATCTTACAAAACATTCCTCTAATCTTACAAAACATTCCTCTAATCTTACAAAGCATTCCTCTAATCTTACAAAACATTCCTCTAATCTTACAAAACATTCCTCTAATCTTACAAAACATTCCTCTAATCTTACAAAGCATTCCTCTAATCTTACAAAACATTCCTCTAATCTTACAAAGCATTCCTCTAATCTTACAAAACATTCCTCTAATCTTACAAAGCATTCCTCTAATCTTACAAAACATTCCTCTAATCTTACAAAACATTCCTCTAAATTTTACAAAGCATTCCTCTAATCTTACAAAGCATTCCTCTAATCTTACAAAGCATTCCTCTAATCTTACAAAACATTCCTCTAATCTTACAAAACATTCCTCTAATCTTACAAAACATTCCTCTAATCTTACAAAAACATTCCTCTAAATTTTACAAAACATTCCTCTAATCTTACAAAACATTCCTCTAATCTTACAAAACATTCCTCTAATCTTACAAAACATTCCTCTAATCTTACAAAGCATTCCTCTAATCTTACAAAGCATTCCTCTAAATTTTACAAAACATCTTACAAAACATTCCTCTAAATTTTACAAAACATTCCTCTAATCTTACAAAACATTCCTCTAATCTTACAAAGTATTCCTCTAATCTTACAAAGCATTCCTCTAATCTTACAAAACATTCCTCTAATCTTACAAAACATTCCTCTAAATTTTACAAAGCATTCCTCTAATCTTACAAAGCATTCCTATAATCTTACAAAACATTCCTCTAATCTTACAAAACATTCCTCTAATCTTACAAAACATTCCTCTAAATTTTACAAAACATTCCTCTAATCTTACAAAACATTCCTCTAATCTTACAAAACATTCCTCTAATCTTACAAAACATTCCTCTAATCTTACACAAAGCATTCCTCTAATCTTACAAAACATTCCTCTAATCTTACAAAGTTCCTCTAATCTTACAAAACATTCCTCTAATCTTACAAAACATTCCTCTAATCTTACAAAGCATTCCTCTAATCTTACAAAACATTCCTCTAATCTTACAAAACATTCCTCTAAATTTTACAAAGCATTCCTCTAATCTTACAAAGCATTCCTCTAATCTTACAAAACATTCCTCTAATCTTACAAAACATTCCTCTAAATTTTACAAAGCATTCCTCTAATCTTACAAAGCATTCCTCTAATCTTACAAAACATTCCTCTAATCTTACAAAACATTCCTCTAATCTTACAAAGCATTCCTCTAATCTTACAAAGCATTCCTCTAATCTTACAAAGCATTCCTCTAATCTTACAAAGCATTCCTCTAATCTTACAAAGTATTCCTCTAATCTTACAAAACATTCCTCTAATCTTACAAAGCATTTCTCTAATCTTACAAAACATTCCTCAAAATCTTACAAAACATTCCTCTAATCTTACAAAGCATTCCTCTAATCTTACAAAGCATCCCTCTGAATTTACAGTCTAATGCTTGTTTCTTAGTCAATAACTATTGGCAGAATCGCTTTCGAATAAATTTTCTGTTCAGCAACATTTTAAGAAATTGTTTACCGACTAGGGAAAAATGTCAAACTAATTTTTCTTTTTCAAATTGCAATATATATCAATATGTTATGATTAATAGTTTATATTCCAACATGTATGTACACTTTTTCATGACAAATGACGGTGTTATACATTCTGATGACGTATCCCACCATATTGACACCCAAACACGTGTTAGTCCTTGTCCAGTAGCTTCAGGAGAGCCATAGCAGTGAAGCCTAACATGATAAGAAACACTTTCAACAAACTGTATCCATTCGACAGCTCCTTTTGGAGAATTTCAAAGAATGTCACATATAGGAACGTTCCTGCTGCGAGACTCTGTAATATCCCAGAACTGATATTCCGAGCAGAATCGTCTGTAGAACCAGTACTCGTAACCGCTAGTGTCACGGCTATCCCTAATGGAGACACGGATGAGAGGTAAAATATATAAGCGATAATCCGGATATTCTTTTCAACGATCTCCTTCATCTTTAACCCAACACTAAACACAATGACAGCTTTATGTACCGATATGGCCACTACTAACGTCCAGGTATCGGACACTGTATCTTGCAAGCCTATCGCCATCCCTTCAAATAGCATGTGTATAGACAGAGCAATTCCGAGAATCACGGCTCGGATTCGTTTTGTCGTTTTAGAACGTCCATCTCCGGAAATATCAATGATTGTTGTTTTCTTTATTGTAGGTTCAACACGAACTGCTTGTGATTTGTTATCATCAGAGAACGCTGCCTCCCTAATGTTACGATAACCTAATAGATGGACACCCTCGTCATTTTCTGTACTTTTTGTTGTAGTTTTTAGTGGAGGATTGACATTATCAGACCCTCCAAGTAGGGCGATTGTCGATTCGCATGACTGATATCCGTTATCGTGCGATTTGTAATTGTTTGGGTCGTGGTCGTGCCCATGTTCTAGTAAAATATTGTTATCGTCTTTACTGAAAATTCCTAGAGCATGTTCTATGCCTAAAACAATGAAGAATCCTACGCCGATGAGCACCCCTGATAACGGGAATTCTACTTCAGGTAAAGCTTCTTCAACTATCTCCATTGACTCCTGAATGAGATGGAGGATTGCCGTGCCAAAAAAGATACCACCCGCGAAGCAGTTTGTCAAACTAACTATGTACTGCAGCCTAGACAGATTTTCCATTTTGCTTGACAACACCTTTAGGAGCCATATCGGCGTTACACCAAACAAAAATGTAATTCCAAAAACCACGAATATAGCCACAATTTTGTTTGTATCTACCATGATGATGATACATCAGGTCACACTACCACTTCACGTATCTGTACTGTAACGATTGTTGTGATACGGAGAAGAGAAACAAGTTCTTCAACTGAAAGTCTTCGTCTACCGGGTTTTTAAAAGCAGTAATCTGTCAATGATACTTCATAAATGCCGATATCTCATTGGCCAGTCATTTCGAGACTACGGTATGCAAATCTGCGTGATCATGTTGCCCTGTCGACAACATATCAGGTCAGAGTTTATGTCGTGCGAATAATCATTGGTGAACCTTATATATCATCACACACAGTGCCAAACATACAACTACCTATTTCTCTGTAAGATAACGTTCGTTGATTATACCTTTATATCTTTATTTGGTTAAGTGGTTTATATTCACAGTCTCATTGTACATGACAAAAAAAAATGTTAAATTCAAAATTCATTATCATGCGAATGTAAATTCGCGATCACGACTTAGTCGACCTCAAGTCAATCTTAAGTGTCGTGAAAAGCCTGCAAGAAGAAAATGTCATTGTTTGGTAGAGTTAAATGTCTTAATTTCAATGCGGAGAACTTTGGGTCTTTTTGTTTGTTGTATCGACCCGCACATTTTATTTACGTATACTTTTCCTGTGTAACTGAGAGGTCGGTTGGATGTATTGTACATAGCGTCTATGTGATTCACTCACCTGTTCCATTTACCTGAGTCAAGATTCAGTGGATTAAATTACCAATACACAAGTGCTTAAATCACGCATGGCTATCTTTTACATCAGTCAAGTTCAGGACGAGGACGAGGACGAGTGTCAGGAAAGACAGTACAGAACTTATCAAGATCTCAGGTATTACAATAGTAACATCAGATCTATTTATGTCTATACAATGTACCCTCAGTAAAAGACATAAACAGAACCCACTGATCATGCAGGGACCTACTTGTTGTCCTTAAGTAGTATGCATTTGATAAAAGATATAAAATATTTTTTGAAAGCTCTTGACATCAATAAAAACAGATTCGTGTTTTGATAGGTAAGAATGTATTTCCTGGTCAGAGAATTATAAATTACTGTTGCACTTGAAACGGTGATGGTTTTGTTATGATGAACGTATCTGCAAACACCAGAAATAAACACATGGGAAAGTCACTTCATGTGTAGAGTTATACAATAAATATGTTACATTAAAGAGATATTATCTAACTATATACGGCTAATGTTAAAATATCCATGCAGCTCGAATGGAAACGTTGGACAAGAAATGTGATTGATGAATCAGAAGAATCGTATCCGTCCAGAACTGAAAAGTCACCAGCCAAAAAACCTTAGACAACGATTAAGGTGATCAATGTATTGCACTCGTGGAAGGTAAACTATCTCGAGTTATTTCCTTTCTGAAAATCAAGGATACTCGTCGGTTAGTCATTTGTGGCGTCAATTCTGCCAAGACACGTTTTCACAAGTGATGGTATTAGAAGACCGTGTACATTAAATCGAATAGAAGTAAATAAGGTAGTGTTTGTCATTTGACCATAACAATTTGAGCCTCCGAGTATAGCTGAACGATGTCAATCATTGTATATAACGATAACCGATATTCTTTCCATCACTAAAATTATATATAACGATAACCGTTCCATCACTAAACCTGTACATAACGATAACTAGTAACCGTTCCGTCACTAAACCTGTATATAACGATAACTGGTCACCATTCCATCACTAAACCTGTATATAACGATAACTGATCACCGTTCCGTCACTAAACCTGTATATAACGATAACTGGTCACCATTCCATCACTAAACCTGTATATAACGATAACTGGTCACCATTCCATCACTAAACCTGTATATAACGATAACTGGTAACCACTCCATCACTAAACCTGTATATAACGATAACTGGTCACCATTCCATAACTAAACCTGTATATAACGATAACTGGTCACCATTCCATCAGTAAAACTGTATATAACGATAACCGTTTCATACCGACATTTTTTTAGGTAGCCGTTCTATCAGTGGCATTAGATGTTACGGTATCCAATCAACCACTCATATAGTCTATAAACGAACCTCTCTCTCATTTACCCCGTTACCTCTCTGTACGACCCTGACGATTATCAGTAAAGTTATTTTCATAATCAGAATATTTTTTTTCTTTAAAAGGGTGTAGTCAAAGTGCATTTCAATAATACAATAATATACTGCTATTCTACATCCCACCAGTCAGACACTTAATAACGATAGAGGACTATGTAATGAATTATTATATTACCACTATGACAACAGTAGTTATCTTTGTGTACAACTGGTACATGATCGTCACCATCAGATCTAAAAAAAGGTAGTAAAAAGGTAGTTTAAGGGTAAATCCAAGATAAATGGGCTAGACACAGATGCATACGACATGGGCATGTGTTTACTATGTCAATAACAATGATTAAGTATGTTATTACAAAAGATCAGCATGGCGACCACAGATCCTACCTTACACAAGAGTAAGGAGGGTAGAATGGCATAATACAAACACCAAAACACGAACCTTGTGAAGGCACCATAAAATGCATGAAGAATACACAAAAAACTGAGCAGTCACGTCTATCATGTCATAAAAGCAGCGCGAGATAACATAAAAAGACACCAAAGCTTGGAGACAAACCCTCAAATGGTAGTAAGTGAGTGAAAAAGGATCCCGACTAGATACCATACTAGGAAGAAAAGACCTCAACAAGATATTTAAGGAGGATGAAAAGACATCAACAAGATATTTAACTAGGACGAAAAGACATCAACAAGATATTTAACCAAGACGAAAAGACATCAACAAGATATTTAACGAGGAGGAAAAGACCTCAACAAGATATTTAATTAGGACAAAAAGACATCAACAAGATATTTAACCAAGACGAAAAGACATCAACAAAATATTTTACTAGGACGAAAAGACATCAATAAGATATTTAACTAGGACGAAAAGACATCAACAAGATATTTAACCAAGGAGAAAAGACCTCAACAAGATATAATAGGAAGAAAGGACCTCAACAAGATATTATGCGAGGAAGGAAAGACTTCAACAAGATATAAAAGTAGGTCGAAAAGATCTCAACAAGATATTTAACTAGGAAGGAGTTTATGACAAAGTAACTTCCATAAAAAGGTTTTCCCTTAGATGTGGAGTATTTGTGAAGACAGGAATCCCGTTTGACCTGTATAACCGATCTGTTATATGTTTATAATTGTCATTTGTTGTCACAGTTCATTCTTGCAACAATGAGGCTGGTTTTCCCCCTAAAACGTCATGTCCTTTCTATTCCGAAGAATGTGTTTGTAGACACATTTGATCCCTGTGGCCTTGGACGGTGGTTAGATCATTTACTAGACACTTGACACCTTTCATTCCAGCATGTGACTAGCCTGATATGGCCTCAGATTATTTCTGTTCTGGTGTTCAGAAGCTGTCTGAAGATTTTAACACATTTGACTCCATGACATTAAAGTATACATGAATAGGGGAATTCATATTAATTCACTTAACTGCATAATGCCACATATTGCATCTGACTCAAAAGTCTGACCTTTTCAGAAAACTGGTCAAAACCTTTTTGTATCAGAAGTAAAAAAAGTAGTATGCATTTTTTGCGTGTTGTTAGTAAAAGTTTTTCGCATCATTGCAATGTTACTGAAATTCAGTGATATCTTTGTTTCAAAAGTAAAATTTTTAATTTTTGAAAATGATTAAGTTTGAGATGTTCTTGTATTATTAGTCAATTTGTGAGATGGTTTGTTCCATTAGTCAATGTTTGTGATATTCTTGTGTCATTAGTCAAAGTCTGTGATATTTTTGTGTTATAAGTCAATGTCTTTGATATTCTTGTGTTTTTAGTCATAGTCTGTGATATTCTTGTGTCATTAGTCAAAGTCTGTGATATTCTTATGTCATTAGTCAAAATTAGTGATATTCTTGTGTCATTAGTCAAAGTCTGTGATATTCTTATGTCATTAATCAAAGTCAGTGATATTCTTGTGTTATAAGTCAACGTCTTTGATATTCTTGTGTCACTAGTCAAAGTCTGTGATATTCTTGTGTCATTAGTCAAAGTCTGTGATATTCTTGTGTCATTAGTCAAAGTCTGTGATATTCTTGTGTCATTAGTCAAAGTCAGTAATATTCTTGTGTCATTAATCAAAGTCAGTGATATTCTTGTGTTATAAGTCAAAGTCTGTGATATTCTTGTGTTTTAAGTCAATGTCTGTGATATTCTTGTGTCATTAGTCAAAGTCAGTGATATTCTTGTGTTAGAAGTCAATGTCTTTGATATTCTTGTGTCATTAGTCAAAGTCAGTGATATTCTTGTGTCATTAGTCAAAGTCAGTGATATTCTTGTGTTATAAGTCAAAGTCTGTGATATTCGTGTGTTTTAAGTCAATGTCTGTGATATTCTTGTGTCATTAGTCAAAGTCAGTGATATTCTTGTGTTAGAAGTCAATGTCTTTGATATTCTTGTGTCATTAGTCAAAGTCAGTGATATTCTTGTGTCATTAGTCAAAGTCAGTGATATTCTTGTGTCATTAGTCAAAGTCAGTGATATTCTTGTGTTATAAGTCAAAGTCTGTGATTACATGCTAAGTTTTTGTTTCTTTTCTATGTGATATTTTGTAGTTTTGTAGTTTTGTCCAGTATCACCTCTTTAATGTTTGTGTCTGGTTATTTATTCAGTATAATGATTAATCCCTACACCAGTACAAAACCAAGTTTTGTTATCTAAGTTAGAACCAAGAAAGAAAACCAAAAATTAAATACAAATATTTAATATTATAGATATTACATTTGATAAATAAAATATATACAATATCAAACTGTATCTTCTCCTTATTCAAACTTAAAAACAAGTCTTCTCTTGTAAAAAAACACAGCACTGATGTGACAAAAGGACTGGGACGGAATTAATTGAACATAGAAAACTATATGTGTTCTAAATTTTACCAACATAACTACACCAAATACAGGAGAGGTTACAAGAAGTATATCATTTATAACTATATGCTCTAGAAAGATCGAACTGAAATACAACCAGACAAAATCATGATGTATTAAATATCCTAATGCCTAGTTCCTGTAATATTGGAATATGCAAAAATCGTAAAAAAAATTGAAATCTATGATAAGGTACAGATTATCTACCAAAAGTTAAGATAACCTGGATATCTATGTTCTACATGAGGTCACCTGTGGATCAGCAAGTATTCTACATGAGGTCACCTGTGGATCAGCAAGTGTTCTACATGAGGTCACCTGTGGACATGTGATCTAGATCTCTTAATAGTAAACTGTTCCATTAAATACTTGTCTATAGAACACTATTTAAGTTATTTTGAGATTCCTATTGTTCTATTTAAGAGTAATCATGTGATCTCTCTCTGCTGGCCATTTGATGCGGATTCTGTGCGTGTTCTCTCAGCTTGCTCTCTGATGGGATTCTTTGCATTCTCTCTCAGCTTGCTGTCTGTTGAAGTTTTAGTAAAAGCTCACTGCGTTCCTCAATCTTCTGAACGAACAGTTCTATCAGTGGAAGGGCAAAGTCATCCTAAATATAAAACAATATTACAGTCATTCCTTAACCAGTAAAAATATCTTATTTCAGACGAAACTGTCATCTACAAACAAATCACAGCAACAAACATATTATATCATACTACAAACATAAATCACAGAATACACTACACACATAAATCACAGAATACACTACACACATAAATCACAGAATACACTACACACATAAATCACAGAATACACTACACACATAAATCACAGAATACACTACACACATAAATCACAGAATATACTACACACATAAATCACAGAATACACTACACACATAAATCACAGAATACACTACACACATAAATCACAGAATATACTACACACATAAATCACAGAATATACTACACAAATAAATCACAGAATACACTACACAAATAAATCACAGAACACACTACACACATAAATCACAGAATACACTACACACATAAATCACAGAACACACTACACACATAAATCACAGAATACACTACACAAATAAATCACAGAATACACTACACACATAAATCACAGAATACACTACACAAATAAATCACAGAATACACTACACAAATAAATCACAGAATACACTACACAAATAAATCACAGAACACACTACACACATAAATCACAGAACACACTACACACATAAATCACAGAATACACTACACACATAAATCACAGAATACACTACACACATAAATCACAGAATACACTACACAAATAAATCACAGAATACACTACACAAATAAATCACAGAATATACTACACAAATAAATTACAGAATATATTACACAAATAAATCACAGAATATATTACACAAATAAATCACAGAATATATTACACAAATAAATCACAGAATATATTACACAAATAAATCACAGAATATATTACACAAATAAATCACAGAATATATTACACAAATAAATCACAGAATATATTACACACATAAATTACAGAATATACTACACAAATAAATCACAGAACACACTACACAAATAAATCACAGAACACACTACACACATAAATCACAGAATACACTACACAAATAAATCACAGAATACACTACACACATAAATCACAGAATATACTACACACATAAATCACAGAATACACTACACACATAAATTACAGAATATACTACACAAATAAATCACAGAATATATTACACAAATAAATCACAGAACACACTACACAAATAAATCACAGAATACACTACACAGATAAATCACAGAATATATTACACAAATAAATCACAGAACACACTACACAAATAAATCACAGAATACACTACACAAATAAATCACAGAATACACTACACAGATAAATCACAGAATATATTACACAAATAAATCACAGAACACACTACACAAATAAATCACAGAATATACTACACAAGTAAATCACAGAACACACTACACACATAAATCACAGAATACACTACACACATAAATCACAGAATACACTACACAAATAAATCACAGAATATACTACACAAATAAATCACAGAATACACTACACACATAAATCACAGAATACACTACATACTTAAATCACAGAATACACTACACAAATAAATCACAGAATATATTACACAAATAAATCACAGAACACACTACACAAATAAATCACAGAATACACTACACACATAAATCACAGAATACACTACACAAATAAATCACAGAATACACTACACACATAAATCACAGAATACACTACACAAATAAATCACAGAATACACTACACACATAAATCACAGAATACACTACACAAATAAATCACAGAATATACTACACAAATAAATCACAGAATACACTACACAAATAAATCACAGAATACACTACACAAGTAAATCACAGAACACACTACACAGATAAATCACAGAATACACTACACACATAAATCACAGAATACACTACACAAATAAATCACAGAATATACTACACAAATAAATCACAGAATACACTACACACATAAATCACAGAATACACTACATACATAAATCACAGAATACACTACACAAATAAATCACAGAATATATTACACAAATAAATCACAGAATATACTACACAAATAAATCACAGAATATACTACACAAGTAAATCACAGAACACACTACACAGATAAATCACAGAATACACTACACACATAAATCACAGAATACACTACACAAATAAATCACAGAATATACTACACAAATAAGTCACAGAATACACTACACACATAAATCACAGAATACACTACATACATAAATCACAGAATACACTACACAAATAAATCACAGAATATATTACACAAATAAATCACAGAATATATTACACAAATAAATCACAGAATATACTACACACATAAATCACAGAATACACTACACAAATAAATCACAGAATACACTACACACATAAATCACAGAACACACTACACAAATAAATCACAGAATATACTACACAAATAAATCACAGAATATACTACACAAGTAAATCACAGAACACACTACACAGATAAATCACAGAATACACTACACACATAAATCACAGAATACACTACACAAATAAATCACAGAATATACTACACAAGTAAATCACAGAACACACTACACAGATAAATCACAGAATACACTACACACATAAATCACAGAATACACTACACAAATAAATCACAGAATATACTACACAAATAAATCACAGAATACACTACACACATAAATCACAGAATACACTACATACATAAATCACAGAATACACTACACAAATAAATCACAGAATATATTACACAAATAAATCACAGAATATATTACACAAATAAATCACAGAATACACTACACACATAAATCACAGAACACACTACACAAATAAATCACAGAATATACTACACAAATAAATCACAGAATATACTACACAAGTAAATCACAGAACACACTACACAGATAAATCACAGAATACACTACACACATAAATCACAGAATACACTACACAAATAAATCACAGAATATACTACACAAGTAAATCACAGAACACACTACACAGATAAATCACAGAATACACTACACACATAAATCACAGAATACACTACACAAATAAATCACAGAATATACTACACAAATAAATCACAGAATACACTACACACATAAATCACAGAATACACTACATACATAAATCACAGAATACACTACACAAATAAATCACAGAATATATTACACAAATAAATCACAGAATATATTACACAAATAAATCACAGAATATACTACACACATAAATCACAGAACACACTACACAAATAAATCACAGAATATACTACACAAATAAATCACAGAATATACTACACAAATAAATCACAGAATACACTACACAAATAAATCACAGAATATATTACACAAATAAATCACAGAATATACTACACAAATAAATCACAGAATACACTACACAAATAAATCACAGAAAGACAGAATATATCACAACAAATGCAATGGATCATTAAAATAAATACATAACTGACAGAGATATCATCAATACATCCAGTAAGTTAGGATCAGATATACAATAACATCAGTTTGATTCAGATATGATTCTTCAGCTAGACGAAAAAACATACCAAGATCATTATTTAAATTCTCTCACCTTTCCAGCCATGAGTTTTTCACATTTTTTGGTCCATTTCTTGTCAAGTCTTCTATCTGTACTAATGTCACTTTCCTGTAAAAGAAAGTACTTAGTGTAAATCACCTGTATTCCTGAGTGTAAATCGCATGTACTACTGAGTGTAAATCACCTGTACTCCTGAGTGTAAATCACATGTACTACTGCGTGCAAATCACATGTACTACTGAGTGTAAATCACACATACTCCTGAGTGTAAATCGCATGTACTACTGAGTGTAAAACACCTGTACTCCTGAGTGTAAATCGCATGTACTACTGCGTGCAAATCACATGTACTACTGAGTGTAAATCACATGTACCACTGAGTGTAAATCACACCTACTCCTGAGTGTAAATCACACGTACTACTGAGTGTAAATCACATATACTACTGAGTGTAAACCACACGTACTATTGAGTGTAAACCACATGTACTACTGAGTGTAAACCGCATGTACAACTGAGTGTAAACCACACATACTATTGAGTGTAAACCACTTGTACTACTGAGTGTAACCAAATTTCAAAACAAACTTCTCTATAAAAATAAAAGTAAGTATTTTCCAGTGCAACAATGTATTGCATGTAGATATGAAGACATGTGGTTATGTAAGTCACACAGAAGGAAATTCTAATGCTGAAATCCATGGCTAGGATTAAACACATAAAAGTCTTGAGGTTATGTAAGTCACACTGAAGGAGATTCTAACACAGAAATCCATGGCTAGGATTAAACACAAAAAAGACATGAGGTTATGAAAGTCACACAGAAGGAGATTCTAACACAGAAATCCATGGCTAGGATTAAACGCATAAAAGACATGAGGTTATGTAAGTCACACTGAAGGAGATTCTAACACAGAAATCCATGGCTAGGATTAAACGCATAAAAGACATGAGGTTATGTAAGTCACACTGAAGGAGATTCTAACACAGAAATCCATGGCTAGGATTAAACACAAAAAAGACATGAGGTTATGAAAGTCACACAGAAGGAGATTCTAACACAGAAATCCATGGCTAGGATTAAACGCATAAAAGACATGAGGTTATGTAAGTCACACTGAAGGAGATTCTAACACAGAAATCCATGGCTAGGATTAAACACATATGAAGACATGAGGTTATGTAAGTCACACTGAAGGAGATTCTAACACAGAAATCCATGGCTAGGATTAAACACATATGAAGACATGAGGTTATGTAAGTCACACAGAAAGAGATTCTAACACAGAAATCCATGGCTAGGATTAAACGCATAAAAGATAGGAGGTTATGTAAGTCACACTGAAGGAGATTCTAACACAGAAATCCATGGCTAGGATTAAACACATAAAAGACATGAGGTTATGTACCACCCCCAGAAATCCATGGCTAGGATTTAACTTACTGCTATTGAATCTCCATCAGCACTCATTATGTCATCCAGATCAGACTGACTAAGATTGAGGATGTTTCGGGCCAAACTTTGTGCTTTCTGGAGTGAAGCATTTCCATGACTCTGATTCTGAATCTGTCTCTGAATCTGTTCTTCCTCTTCCTTCCTGACCTGGATATCCTTCAGCTGGGATCGTGTCTGACCTATCCTCCTAACCAAGTCATTTGCCAGTCCCTACAACATTTTGCATACATTTTTTGGAATTGGATATTTGTCTTTAAGTCCATGGAAACTACAGTTCATTTAAAGGACAAATATTGTACAAAGACTCTCATTCACAAACACTTGTGTTTACCAAACATAAATGCAATGAAATGTTTTCTTTATTCAGTATACAGCTCATGATGTTATACAAAATGTATAAATGAAGGAAGTGCAGATGTTTAACTTGCAGGCAACACCTGACAGCTTTATAGAAACTTTGATTGTATGGCAGTGAATAAAATGTGTGCCTGTTATATCAATGACACAGAAAATATACACCAGCTGACCTTCACAAACTGTTGATATATCTGTACTTTTCCATAGGCAACACCGAGTTTATCCTGAGCAGCCTCAATAGCAGCCTCACTCTGATTGGCAAGTCCTCGTAGTTGTTGTTGTGCTGTGGCCTCTAATTCCCTAACAGCATCCTCCAACTCCATCTTCTTGTTCTGACAGTCCATCAGCAATTTTGTCTGTTAACATAAATTATATTCTATACCCAGCTACTCCTTTGTTTGTGTTTGTATGTGTTTGTGCTTGTGTATTTGTAAGTGTGTGTGTTGGTGTGTGTATTTTGTGTGTGAGTGTGTTGGTGTTGGTGTTGGTGTTGGAGGGTGGGGTGGGTGTGTGTGTGTAGGGGTGGGTAGGTGGGGGGTTCAGTGAGCTAGCCACTAGCTCCTACAAGGAAAAGCCCTTCTCAAAAAGTGACCTTGGTTGTTTAAGGGAGATTGATTGCCCAGACAAACAAATACCTTCCTGATGAGTTTGAAATGAAAATGCTTCAAATACCATATTTACATACAAAATATAACACCAATACTATTCTATAAAATAGGGGTACATTAACCTTGTAATTAAGGGGTACATCCTTTTTGCATGACCAATGTATACACAAAGTTTTATGGTCCGAGCTTGATTAAAAACAAAGTTATGCTCAAGACAAGAAATTTAAACAAATAAATTTCCTTATCCTACATTAAATGCATGCAATTTAAAGTTGTTATCTGGACCCAAATTTTTTTACAAAGGGCAATAACTCTGTAATTAAGGAATTTTGATGGACCTGAATTTTCTACACTGCACATTACCTTAGTGTGATCAATGTGTACATCAAGTTTCAATAACCTCTTGTAAATACAAGCAAAGTTATGCTCTGGACACAAAATTTGAACAGAAGGCAATAACTCTGTGGTAGGAGGGGCCTTAGTATACACCTAGTTTCATGATCCTTGCTTAATTGTGGGCAAAGTTACGCTCCAGACATGAAAGGACAGATGGAAAGATGGATGAACATATGGATGGACAAAGCAGCAAATACATGCTCCCCACTCAAATTTTCAGGAGCATGAAATATATTCAGGTTAATTTTTATCAATGATATGTAAACCACGGATATGTTGTCATAAGAAAATATTGATACATTGTGAAACAAGAAGTGAAAAGTTTATAAATTCTTAAATTTTAAAAATATATATAACCTTTTTACCAAAAGATTTCACTCTTCCCATGGATAGAAAATAAAACTTGTTTGGTAGATATTTTAATCCCTAATTTTCTGAACCACCTGACTATTTTATTTGTGTCGAGGTGTCCACTAAGTGATCTAGCTATATACCAGATTTGGTTAAAAATGCACTTTCTGAGCAAAAGATCCAAAATAAAAATTTTAATGTAAAATGTAAATGACAATGCCTTCACCACTGCCCATGAAAAGTAACTCCATTTTTTCTCTTCCACAACTTTTCGTCACAGATGAAACAAGAATGTTATTTTAATGATACAAGAAGTACTTTGATCTCTCACCTTCCTTTCAAGGTCATTGTGTGCCTTAAGGAATCTGTCTTCGTATTCCTTCTTCTCTCGAGTGATGGCGCTCAGCCTCTTTTTTAAAGAATCCGCCTGATTGTAACAAAAGAAATAAGGATTAGATAACGATATTAGATATACAGTAAGGTATTCAGTTGGCAAAAGATACGTCTTCTGATACGTCAAGTAACATCTAATGTAGTTCAGTTGACATTTCAGTAAATCCTGTATCATTGTCTTGTAGTAAACACACTTCTGTATTTGAATCAGAAGCGGTATGTTTGTCCTCTGAGGTCATGTGTTAAACACATCACCCTCCTCGAACCAGAATAATGTGTTTGTCCTCTGAGGTCATTATCAAACACATCACGCTACTTGAAACAGAGTAATGTGTTTGTCCACATGGCTTAATGTAGGATAAATATCGTAATGAATTTCTCTATAGCATTCCTTACATTCCTGAATACCTTTTAATCATCTAACAAAGATAAGTACAAGATTCTCAGTAGCATAATGTTTACAATGTATTTTAGGTAAATCTATATATCTAACGTCATAAGGCATCGACCTCCTCTCTGATGAGTTGTGTTTCCTATATTAACTTTGCAATCTCCAAGAAAATACAAGAACTAGGTCATTGATTGACAGAAGGTAAAAATTATGAGCTGAGACGACTTAACAAGATTATTAATTGGTCTGCATTTATTTCTATTAAAAACATGATCTCCATGTTTGTAGGACATTTCAAGGAATTATTCCGCACACAAATTTGTAACATTGGAAAAATCACATCGAAATGAGTTTGTCAAATGGACTATCATATGCAAATTTTGTATGTCAAGGGACATCATTCATGATCACCCAAACAAAACAGAGTTAAAATCTGAATATAACTGTTCTTCAAAAACATTTTAATTTATTTGCTACCTATCCTACAATAGTTCAGTAAGATAGAATCAGTGTTACATTACCCAGGTAATGATCTACAAACAAACAAACCTGTATCCGTGACCTATCAGCACCTTCCTGTAACAGTTTGATTCGTGTTTCCATTTCTTCCATGCTGTTGGATTCCGTACGAGAGTTGTCCTGTGCGATTCGTAACTTATTTCTTGTATCCTCAATCAGAGATCTTTTCTGGTTGTTGTCTCTCTCTAAGTGGTTGATTCTGTGACAAAGAAGATCTCATTTAAATAAATGCTTAAACACTTGATATGAAACAAAATGATTCTTCCAAATTGTGTTTCTCCTGATCTTTTTTTATTTATTTTTTACTGATTAAATTAGCTTGGTTTCAAAAATTGCAAATACTATTAACAACAAACCCAAATGAAAGAGATAAAAAGAAAAAGTGTTTTACGTCTTTATCAAATGGAAGATGTGTACAAATCTTAAGTCAATATGAATGATTTTGCCAATTCTAAAAATCCGCAAAAACTTCATTTTTTCACAAACAATGAAATCATTTTATATAGTACTTATTTTTTCTGAGAAACATATGTAAATCCAGTTAATACTGGGCATAGCTGCCTTGGGAAAGGTGAAATCAATGTCTTGATTCCATTCCTTTGTCACAACGAGAAGACAGCTTTCTGCTGGTTGTCTTATATATCTTCCCTGACAGCAATTAGGTAGTAAATTATCATATTTTCATGTCACAATTCCTATTGTACCGGTAAGTCACAGACTGTAGTACTATTGAGATGCATTAGGAGTCAAGAGTTTAGTGAGATTGGAAAGCTGTTCATGATCTGTTGTCTACGCATCCTGCGACCATAATCTGATGTGGTGTGTGTGAACTTTGATGTGTATTCTTGTAGCAAGATGGAAACCAAGGATACAACCACGTGTCTGATGTTCTGACATCATCAACATAGCAACGTACTTAGAAGGTTCATCAATACACACATGGATCTCCAGTGCCATTTTTTAATAGCTTTGAGTGAAGTTTATAGGCCATGATCAGGGTTACCTGGTTGAGACACATGTGTCCGAGATTAGGGTTACCTGGTGGAGACAAATATATCCGAATTCAGGGTTTCCTTGTTAAGACACATGTGTCCAAGTTCAGGGTTACCTGATTGAGACACATGTGTTAAAGTTCAGGATTACCCGGTTGAGAAACATGTGTCCAGGTTCAGGGTTACCTGGTTGAAACTCATGTGTCCAAGTTCAGGGTTACCTGGTAGAAATACGGGTCCAAGTTTAGTGTTACTGTTAAGACACATATGTCAAAGTTCAAGGTTACCTAGTTAAAACACATGTTCAAGTTCAGGGCAACCTGGTTGTGACACATATCAGGGATAATTGGTTTACAGATGTCATATCTGTGATTGTTTACCAGTATCTTCCTATGTAGCCATAATTAACATCAATGAAATCATGTGTTTAAGGTTTGTGGTGAGGAACATCTAGAAACAAAGTCACCTTCCCTACCCTGGAGATTCCGGACCTGCTCCTGAAAGTTTGTGAGTTTCTTACCTGTCCTGCAGGTTTCGGATCTGTTCCTGAAGACCTGTGTTTTCTTGTTTCATTTGTCTTAGAGAAGCAGACTGTCGACAAACTTCACTGGATGACATCTTTAAAAATAACCATTTAAATTCTAAAATGTCTGTACCTATATTATTATGAATATAAATGTACATGTACATAGAATAAAAAAAATTAAAATAACACCAAGAGATCCTAAAGGGTTCTTAGCACCCATGGGAACCTATAAATGAAATTAAAGAAAGACCCATCCAGTGCTTCTCTAGAAAGGGCAACAAACTTTTTTGTAATATCCAAGATGGCTACCTGTGAGCCATCTTGTTTTTCTGATCAGTCCCTAAATGAAATGAGGACAACCTGGGGCCAAGTGGATTATTCCTATGAAATTTGAGGGTTAACAATCTTTGAATGTGAAAATCCAAGATGGCCACCTGTCAGCCGTTTTACTTTTCTGATCAGTCCCAAAATGGAATGAGGACAACCTGGGGCCAAGTGGAATATTCCTATGAAATTTGAGGTATATCCATTCTTTACTTTTTATGAAATAGTGTTAACAATCTTTGAAAGTCAAAATCCAAGATGGCCACCTGTCAGCCATTTTGTTCTTTCCATCAATCAAAACATTGGATAATTCACAACAAGGAATAAAGAGGTATACTCATATATTAAACTTAAGAAATATCTTTACAGTTCATCTTATTGTGAAAATGCAAGATTGTTGCTCGTCGGCCATTCTGTCCCAAAATGGGACAATTCACAAATAGGGACCAAGTGGAACCTAAATACAAAATTTGAGAATTGTTCATGTGATACGTCTCAAGAAAAAGCAACAACATCTATTACTGTCAACTTCAAGATGACACTTTATTGCTTGTTTTTATCTTTTTTATCAAATCTGTCCAAAAATGGGACAATACACAACTAGGGACCACGGGGAACCTACATCTGAAATAAAAAATGATCCCTAAAGTACGTCTCTCGTAAAAGCAATAACAAAAATTTTTGAAGGACAGAAAAGTGGATGATTGATCAGGAATAAAGGGCAATTAGAACACAAGATCATCTGCTTTACATAATGGAGAAATACTTAAGTGGTGCTATAAAGTCATTGTGACAGAAGATAAAGATCAAATGAACACAGCAGTTGAAAGAAATATTGAAATATAGGTAAATAATTGTTTTAAATTGATATCAGAATTTCTGGCTAAATCTTGCATCAACAGATATCAAACCTCAAATTTTTCAAAATAATTTTAAAAAAGAAGAGGTTAGACAAACATATAATCCACCTTTAGTCTTTGTTCCAGCACTTTCCAGTCCTGTTCTGTATGTTTGTCTACACTCACTGCTGGAGTGCTGGTTTCCTCTCTCAAGATCTGCTGACTCTCCAGGTGAGCCTTCTCCTTATGCAACTTTTCTATTTCATTACTCATTTTCTGTGAACAATGAAAAGAGGTCAAGTTCACAACCATCATATCTAATTAACAAAAAATTCATTCATTTTACAGCAATTGTGATGCAAGTTGTCGAGATAAAATTATTGAACATAAGGGGTCTTACTCTGGAAGGAAATAGGGAGTTCCCAGGCAAAACCTACCAGATCAGGCAGGTGACCTCTTACCTTCTCACATCTGGTCTAAAAATCAAAACCTGGTACTTTAGTGAAAAGATAGTGTGTTACCATCGTGCCACTCGACCACATAAAAACAATGGAATGCTTCAGCTTCACAAATTTGTATGTCATCTAATAACTGAAGTGGTATTCTGTATAGAGTGTCCTATAACAATGTACCTGGGTACTGAGACATGGGCTGTCAGAACACTTTGTCACAATTTCAGTGAGATCTTCATGGCTAAAAAACTTACAAGTTTGGGTCAAGTTTTCTAAATTTGAGATCTTTATTACTAGGATAAAGAAAAAATTTTGTCAGGACCAACAAAGTACTTCATGTTCAGTGGGGCATTAGAGTTTCCTGAGTTAAGAAAGTTTGACTGTATCTAGATTGTGTGATCTATATTCCTAACTAAACATGTAAGTAAAATGTGTTACATATTAAAACCAACACTGACTTTTTACACAGGCAAAATCAATGCTTCGATATATATCAAACTGCATCGAAATTGCTTTTTTCCATATCATATTGTTATGCATTGTGCAAATATGCTTTGTCTAAATCTCTTGATAAAGCACAAGTACAAGATTAGTCCCTACCCTATCCTATTTCATACCTGTATGTTTTGTTTTGATACTCGAAGTCTCTGATTGGCTAAGTGAAGGTCTGATTCCATCTGTTGACTGGCATCTTTGTGTTCTTGGAAAGCCTTCAGAGTAGCTGCCCTTGAATCACGAAGGTTAGTTACCTGTACAATAAACAATTAATGTTTGGATTTGTTTATAAAAAAAATATAAAAAAAATAAAAAGTAGACTCTTATAAACAAAAGCAGGTTTTCTTGAAAAATCACACAACAGTTAGAAAATGTTCAGATATTTATACCATATGTTAACTACATCTTCAGAAAAATCCTCTCCATGCAAATTAGCTAAAACCCACTCTATCAACAGTCAGAAATAGACTTTATAGTGATAATGTGAAGGCATTAGTAAAGAATTTAAGCTTCCAAATAAAATAAATTACTGCTTCAGAAAGAAAGCAGTCATTTAATTCTGTGAATATTAATTCAAACCTTCACAAGGATAAACATTATCGCTTTTAACATGTCTGTATCATAAATCTTACAAAAATCAAACAATTGACAAATCGCCCCTTCATGCACATCTACCCATTGTAGTAGTGACATTGGGCAAGTTTAGTGAAAATCTGATGATTATTTTAAGAGGAGTTGCATTCACAAGGCTCCACTATGAGCAAGCTACAGATACAAAGTTGAAAATGGCATAAATCTTATGAATCAATGAACCAAAAAATTGCCCCTTCATGCACATCACCCCACTGCAGTAGTGACATTGAGCAAGTTTCATGAAAATCTGATGACTAGTTTAGAAGGAGTTGCGTTCACAAGAAATGGAGGTATGGACAGACGGAAAAGATGACGCCAATATATGGCCGCCTCTGGCAGCGTATAAAAAAAATCACTACAATATTTGACAAATCTATAATTTTTTCTTGACATTTTATCCAATATCTTAAGTCGAATGTCTTCACGTCGGGCGTGTTTATGTCAGATAAAGAACATTATGTGTAGTATTAGTATATCTGGTGTCTTTTTATCTCTTGACTTCAATAAAAATATTCTTACATTCTCATATTTCATAAACTTAATGTTAAACACATGTAAGTTGCTGAAGTCACTTGGGATTAACTTGCTATACCTGTTGTTGTAGATTTAGGACCCTCTGTTTTGTCTGTTTGAGTTGTCGCAGGGTGTGGTTATGGGCCATCTTTTGTTCGTGCAGTTTGGCAGGTGAAGGAGAAGGTGTTATTATATCCTTCGATGAGGCTTGGTTCATCGGTGAAGTGCCAGTCTCACGTAACACAACTAAAACACAAGTCAACATAACCTGCTGTTTATGATATCTGAACTCTCATTCTTCACCAGACAGTGCTTCAAGCTGAAGTAAATATCTTTAAAATCACTGGAAATATTTGGAAATTTTCAAAGTTCATTGAATTGTGCCTAATTTGTGTTCTGAACTAATGAAAAATAAAATTGAAAAGATAAAAATGATTAAAAGATCAAAATACAGAGTTTGAAAAATTATAAGTGATAAAAGCTTTTAAAAACAGAAGATGTTTGAGATATGTTTTTAACCACAGAATGTGAAATACAACAAAAACATCCAAATTATTAATCTAGAGGGGAATTTTTCCTGCAAAACAAAAGGTACAATGGACCTGTTTCACCCAAGTATTCTGCAGCTTATAAAGCAGATGAAATAACAAAACTTTGATCACTTTGCTCTGCAGCAAGTGTGTTACATGTAATCCATCAGACGTAAATGGTTGGTGAAAGTTATTCATTTGAATACCTTTCCAGTCCATAACTGGAATAGTGTGAAAAGTGAAAACTAGAAGAACTATGAAAACAACCTAGGAGCATGATGAGATTTTTAAAGCAAAATCAGCAGTGGCTCATTTAAATGCAACATAAACAAAAAGCAGGCGAAAAGACTTTCCATATTCCCCACTCATGTTCAACCAACAACTATAAAGCAGTCAAAGCTATGCTGTGTTGCAATGTCTTATTTCACAAAATCAGAATACGGTCATGATATTTTTTTCTTAACAACTGGCAGACCTATTCCTTTTGCAAAGAATGCCACTGAGTCAAATTTATAGTCAAAAACTTATATTCTGAGCAAAACTGAAGCGCATCATGACTAAATTTTCCCAGTACAGAGGCAAAGTCAGGACTAAAATCACACACTAACATACTTACATCTTACTGGTATATTAAATAGATACAAAGAAAAAAAAATTATATAAAAATAATTTAAAAAAAAAAAGGAAACGTTTTAATCACTGAATAACAAAAGAAACAGTATACAAAGCCATCAGTATAGATATCTCAGTTAACTAAATACTACTGTACATTACATTTTCATCATTTTTTGTTTTTATTTGTTTATATCTTTTTTTACTGCATATTTGTATTGGCTTTACCTGTACGTGCTACATCAGCTGATGTGGCACTAGCAGAAACAGGTGCATCAGATTGTGATGAACGAGGTCCTTTCTGTAGATTGCGTATAACAGATCGCCGAGTACGTGTTGATTGTCTTTGCAGTAGGGACTGCTTCACTTTAGGGCGAGGCTGGAGAGAAAATAACACAGCAAAGTTGACCAGGGATTTTACTAAAACATGATATTTTTTTACAGTGTAAAAGAACATTAAGGAGTCATGACCTAATTACAGAAGCTAACCTTGACCCCTGCTAAATAATGACCTAGAGAGGAGTCAGTATAGACTTTGTTGTCTAAGAACCCATGTATATGAGTTTTGACCTTGAACATGAGGCCAGTACTGACCTTGACCTTGAGGGGCAATTCTTACAGATACTGACTTTGACCTATGAGAAGCCAGACCTGATCATTACCTGTAGCTGTGTGTATGAGCACTGACCTTGACCTGTGAGGTGTAGGAGCTGTCTGTACAGTCACTAGGTGAGAGTTGTGTGCGTGACCTTGACACGATGGCTTGTCCCAGAGTATCACTTTCAGTTTCCTCCCTGTATTAACATATAACAAAGGTACACTAAAACTTGATAGTATACATGTAAACAACATATAGTAAAACTTGTACTGATTAATGTGTAAAATATCAATAAATGATTCTGTAAGAATTGACAGAGCTGTATATTACACTGTTATTTCCACAAGGGTACTGTATTGAGATTTTATACTTCAATAATCAGGAATGATATAACTGAGTATTAGACTCCAGATATAGACTACACTCCTTAACATGTATAGACCCTCGACTTACACTGGAGACTGAAACAACTGAGTATTAAACTCCAGATATAGACTACACTCCTTAACATGTATAGACCCTCGACTTACACTGGAGACTGGAACAACTGAGTATTAAACTCCAGATATAGACTACACTCTTTAACATGTATAGACCCTCGACTTACACTGGAGACTGGAACAACTGAGTATTAAACTCCAGATATAGACTACACTCCTTAACATGTATAGACCCTCGACTTACACTGGAGACTGGAACAACTGAGTATTAAACTCCAGATATAGACTACACTCTTTAACATGTATAGACCCTCGACTTACACTGGAGACTGGAACAACTGAGTATTAAACTCCAGATATAGACTACACTCTTTAACATGTATAGACCCTCGACTTACACTGGAGACTGGAACAACTGAGTATTAAACTCCAGATATAGAATACACTCCTTAACATGTATAGACCCTCGACTTACACTGGAGACCGTAACATCTGAGTATTAAACTCCAGATATAGAATACACTCCTTAACATGTATAGACCCTCAACTTACACTGGAGACTGTAACATCTGAGTATTAAACTCCAGATATAGACTACACTCCTTAACATGTATAGACCCTCAACTTACACTGGAGACTGTAACATCTGAGTATTAAACTCCAGATATAGAATACACTCCTTAACATGTATAGACCCTCGACTTACACTGGAGACCGTAACATCTGAGTATTAAACTCCAGATATAGAATACACTCCTTAACATGTATAGACCCTCAACTTACACTGGAGACTGTAACATCTGAGTATTAAACTCCAGATATAGACAACAATCCTTAATTATTTACAAACCCGATTTACACTAGAAGCCAGAGTTCTACATTAACTACATCCCTCACATTGTCAGATTGAAAGTGCTTACTCATCCTGAGAACCAGAGACTTCCTCCCATCCTTCGTCCTCAAAGTTCTGAAACACTGACTTCATCTTTTCTATACTCTTGTTGAGAGACTTCTGGTACTGAAAGACACACATTTTGTCAGTGAACTAAAGATAATATTGGTTGTAGAGTCTAGGCTGTAATAAGTACTATCTTATCATTAATACTTTATAATACTTAGACATTTGTTTCCATGACAAGTGTTACTCTGTAGTTTAGGAGTCCATTGCTAACCAAATTATGCTTAGACTCAAGAACTATTAATATGTTAATGTTTGTGAAGAATTACACAAGTTTCAGAAAATTGAAAAGGAAATATACACATTTGTTGTTGAACCGAAGGTTCTAGATTTGAATTACCTGTCGTAATTGTACACACAAGTTTAATTTATATAAGACCTACATGGTAGTCGCTAACATTTTCAGGTCTTTCAGCCATCTTCAGATGATTGTTTTAATGACTTATTAACAACATTATGATGTAGTCAATAGTTACAGTAGGGGAGGTAATAACGTTACTACCTTTAAGGTATCACTTCACTAAATAATACAATTAATAACCATTTAGTAATGGCTTAAAAAGTTCCACAACTATATCCTTTTTGCAAAAGAAATTTCCTTTTTCTTATAAAAGATAATAAAATCTGTAGAACAAGAATGTTGAAGTTACTATTAATTTTTAAGAATTCAGTAAATTTTAACCCCAGGATTTTGAGACACAAATTTGTAAAATAAGATGACAGGGTAACAATGTAAGCCCTTTCCCTCCCATCAATAAAACAAGAGGAAGGGGAGAAGATACTGTATATAGAGATTATCTAATAGTTCCCTGTTGAACATTATTCATATTTCACGTGTTTGACAGGGTCTTACAGCCCAAGTGAAGACATCTGATATATTCTCATATAAGTATACTTTATGTTTTCAATGACAATTTCTCTAAATCAAAGTATATATTATACAGGTTTTCAGAAAGTAAAAAAAATGACAACACCCTTACTTTTGATATAAAATTGAGCATCAAAAATCCCCATTCAAACATGCATTGACACATATAATCTACAATAATTACACCTGAAACCAATAAAGTAAAAAAAAAAAAATCAAGAAACTTCAGAATATAAAACAAACCATAGGATACACATCAGGTTTGGTTTGCATTCCACGTCTGTCAATTTTCACAAGTCATCTTTTTTAATATTGTTTTGAAAAAAATATTTACAGTAAGTATTTCCTAAATTAATCTTGTATTTATTTCTTATTATTTAGATAATCCACCAGCAACATAAATCATGTAGTAATTATAAGATATTAACAGTTAGAGAGAGATAAGACCTTCAATAAATTTCTTAAGATAACTGAAACATTTCCGCATCATTGAAATTATCGACAGATCTATCGTAAGCAAAAAAACATTTCCATCAATGTAAAGATTCACATTTTCTCCTAGAAATAGTATTAATTGTGTTATTTAGTTAATTAAAATTTCTTGCTGAAGTTTTATTGAATAAAACAGTTTTACAGAAAAGGTTGAGGTTTTCAGGTATTTAGATAAAGTCAGTAGATATATAGCTAATAATCATATCTACTTAATATATCTGCCTTATAATAACCAAATTTGTCCATAACCTACCTAGTAACAAAGTTTAATTAAAGATTTACATATAGTAACCAAATAAAATGCTTTTGAAATAAGATACAGACAGTGTAACAAACTAAACTGTTAGTAGATACCCATGTCAAATTTATAGTAATTAATGTAAATATGTATCATATTTAGATTTATTATAAATGTCATCTGTCCTTATCCTCTAGATGTTCATTATTTAATCGACGAGAAATAAAATTTAAAAGTAACGCCCTTAGCCATGCAACAACAAAAGCATCAGAGGTAAAGAAACCACACCATTACAATGATAGAAAACAAAACAGTATGCAAAATCTTTTTAAAATCCAGTCATGCTATTTTAAACACATGAAATAAAAGAATTCATAGAAATCTGAATAACACCACAAAATTCTGGGTATTATGTACCCCAATCTCTAGTCTTAATCAAACATATGGCTGTAACAAAGTATTACAGTTAAAAATGATATGTATTCTGTTTTAATCTATTATACTATGTACCAAAAGCTGAAATCCCTGAAGTCATGTACTTACACTTGAATCACTATGGTCAAATATGGGTTGAAAAGGCTTTTTTCTAACCTCAGAAAATTTGAGTACTTCTAAAAGCATCAACAGGTGCTTGGTTGAAGGTGAAGACTGCTTACAAGGAAAAACATTTCTAATTCTGTTTCCAGGTCAATACACAAATTTGTGAAGCACGTGCCAACACAGAATATGTCAACATTACGATATATCTAGGAAAAAAAATTATTCCAAGATTTTTTTTTATATCTTAATTAGAATTAACATGACAAACAACCTATTTTAAAATAAAATACAAATTTCTAATTGGAGTTTCAGAATAGATTATTGACATCACAAATATCCAGTGTGTTTTCTGCTGAATTTTGGTAACATGTTTCAGAGATTTAGTTTTTAGAGTTAAGATTTCCCACACTGATGATGAAACTTTATGAGAGTGAAATGGTAATGAACTATATGATACCTGGGTCCAACAAACATACTTGTACATATGAGAGAGTGGCCAATATAGAGTCTGATGAATAAGTATGAACACATGAAATCTAGGTGATCATGATGTAGCCCTGCCCACCAATCTTCGTTAATGACGGACACAATTGTTACACACTGACACAGTGCTAAATATACTTACATAGAGATGTAATTTGTAAAGTGACTATAATACAGAGCAGGTGTATCAATACTATTGAGTACAAATCTGGCAAGGTTTTCTTAATGAACAAAACTTTTTTGTTTTAACATCTCTTACATGTGCTTCATAGAAACATGACAAACAAAACAATAGATGTTATGAAAAGAAATGCTTAAGGCATGTTATACTTCTTGTATCTACAATTTTACACCTATCACAGAAAAAGAGCATGTTTTTAATACTTAACTCACACCCTAGGTTATCTCCCCTAACATACAATACAGAGGGTTAATTCCAATACAGAACCAGTGCAGACCCACACCAGAGAGGGTTCCCATACTTTCTAAATATAGACCCATACCAGACATTGTGTACCCTCTCTACCAATATAGACCCTCACCAGAGGTTGTGTACCCTACTGTACCAGAAGAGACCCTCACCAGAGGTTGTGTACCCTACTGTACCAGAAGAGACCCTCACCAGATGTTGTGTACCTTCTCTACCAGTAGAGACCCTCACCAGATGTTGTGTACCCTCTGTACCTGTGTAGACCCTCACCAGATGTTGTGTACCCTCTGTACCAGTGTAGACCCTCACCAGATGTTGTGTACCCTCTGTACCAGTGTAGACCATCACCAGAGGTTGTGTACCCTACTGTACCAGAAGAGACCCTCACCAGATGTTGTGTACTGTGTACCTTCTCTACCAGTATAGACCCTCACCAGATATTGTGTACCCTCTGTACCAGTATAGACCCTCACAAGATGTTGTGTACCCTCTGTACCAGTGTAGACCCTCACCAGATGTTGTGTACCCTCTGTACCAGTGTAGACCCTCACCAGATTTTGTGTACCCTCCGTACCAGTGTAGACCCTCACCAGATGTTATGTACCCTCTGTACCAGTATAAACCCTCACCAGATGTTGTGTTCCCTCTGTACCAGTGTAGACCCTCACCAGATTTTGTGTACCCTTTGTTCCAGTGTAGACCCTCACCAGATATTGTGTACCCTCTGTATCAGTATAGACCCTCATCATATGTTGTGTTTCCTCTGTACCAGTACAGACTCTCACCAGATGTTGTGTTCCCTCTGTACCAGTACAGACCCTCATCAGATGTTGTCTACCCTTTCTACCAGTATAGACCCTCACCAGATGTTGTGTACCCTTTGTACCATTGTAGACCCTCACCAGATATTGTGTACCCTCTGTATCAGTATAGACCCTCATCAGATGTTGTGTTCCCTCTGTACCAGTACAGACTCTCACCAGATGTTGTGTATCCTCTGTACCAGTACAGACCCCTTTCAATAACCATACCATTATACACCCACACCAGAGGCTGTCTATCCTACCTGTCTGGCTACACGACTTCCTGTCCTCCAGTCCTTGTTGCGTATCCTGTGTTTAGATTTAGACCCTGCCACGTCCTTACCCTGCTGTAGTATACTGCATCTAGTTCTCTCTTCATCTAGCTCCTGCTCTAACCTGTTGTGGAGAAGGTAAAAAGAGCTGTAAAAATTGGACTTTTTATTTCCACATCATGTAAGCTCCCTTCTGAAAGTCAGATATGTTTTCTAGAACTAGATAACATTTTCCTGTTTTTTATGAAGCTCACTCTGATTTATCTAGTATCTGTGCTACAATTATTCATTGGTTGGTGGTAGCAATGCTAGGATGTTATAAACAACATCTGGATCTGTACCTTCAACATACTATTGTCATGGAAAAGCTATTCTTATTATAGGAAAATATACACTTTGGTTGAAATTTATTTAAGCATTAAGGAAAAGTAGCATTTGAAGCAAACTATTGACTAACTTCCCCATATGGGGCCCCGCCCCCACGTCCCTAGTACTTAAATAAAATTTCTGAATTTAAGAATCAATTTACTACCTCTTAAGATGTTTCAGACAAAACTTGAATGAAATCCATGACATAATTCCCCTCCACTAATAATGTTTCAGACCAACTTTGGTTGAAATCCATCAGGTGTTAAGCAGGAGTAGTGTTTTAAAGGAAAAGTTTAAGGGACAGGGCAGATGGCACACAACAACAGACGATGCATGATAGCAAGAGTCAGATGATTTAAATATGCCTGTAGGGTACTTTCTTCATTTCATGGCAAACAGGTTTATGTATAATTGTTTAGAAATATCTATGATGACACTGACAATGGAAAACTAAACACACTGACCATTCATAACTCAAACTTTTTAATTTACTTTGAAAAAAACAGTTTCCAATATGAAGATTATTCATATCTTTATAGTATGCTCTGTAAACAAAAAATTAACATCAAAATTGATTTGAAATTCTCAAATTAAAAAGAACAAAAAGTAACAAAAATCAAAAGTCCCTTTTTGTAAATCCAAACCTAGTCTGTATCCTCAACATTTATCTTTACTCTATCCTGAATGCATCTGTGATTGTCTCCCCTGATTACCGTTTGATGCTGTGTTTGTGGTCAGCTGTCTGTATCCGATGCTGAGCTTGGTCTTGCTTTAGTTCAAGAATTTCTGCCTTCTGAGTCCTGACAACAACAGTATCATTATTTCTTAGTAATCTCTAAAACAATATGATGATACTTAATTTGCTCATAATACTCTGGATCAAGAAGTTTCCTACAAACAATAAGCTTTTAGTTGTTAACAATACTTTGGTGTCAAGAAGTTATCTCAAGATTTGGAAAAACAGAATACAAAAATTGAATAAGTAAGTAAAAGGAATGAATTGTAACATTGCTACGGTATCAGTGATATGTACCGTTTTTCCTCCATTAAGTTTCGTTTTTCCTCCCCTAAATCGTCCAGTTCTCTTTGTATCCTGTCCAGTTTAACATCTTTACTTTGTATCTGTGTAACAAAAGAGTAACATTTCCGTAAAAATATCTCCAAGCATTGCTTTAATTACTACTTAAGTTAGAATCCATGTGCACTTTTCAAAATGATGGCTCAGTATTTCTAAATCATAAGGTAGGATATAGGTATAAAAAAAACTCTTTATAAATTATTCTAAAATACTAGTCATAGAAAAGGCCTTTCCAGTAGAAATAATGGAAATTTATCTCAGAGACATCTGTTGGGGGAGGTTTTAAATAAATAATTAACTTTGTTGTACCTCAGACTTGAGTAGACGTATCTCAGTCTCTTGGTCTGATCGTGCTTGTGTCCTCAGATCTGTTTTACGTCGATCATGTTGTCGTCCTTGTAAGGAAACAGAAAAGACATTGCTGTCAGTAATTCATCTCTTTTAAAATTTTTCTTCAGGTCATGGAACTGATCAACTCAAATCAACAACAATCATGACAGTCACAGTGTCATCTCAAATCCTTTATTAGATTGGTAGAGAAAAAAAAGTTAGAAAATTTTCTAAAATACATATGTACCAGCATTTAAAAAAAAAAAACTGATGTCTTTTTCTAAGAATTTTGTCATCAGTTATACCTAATTTTTAAAGAATCACTAATTATTTGCAAACATTTGGTATCAGTGCTTTTTCTGAGTGGCTCAGTCTTGTTAACTTAAAAAGAAAAATTTTCACTGCATCTTTAAAAGTCCCTACCTTCTTTCTCCTGTGTAAGTGCTATTCGAAGTTCATGAATGGTAGCGGCATCCTCACTGGTTTTTACCCTTAAAGAATCTACCTCCTCCTCAATACTGGCTCTACAAATGCCAGAAGATTTTGTCACACATTATAATAAAAATCTCCTTGATCATTGAAAACTGTTTCTAGTATTTTGAGGGCCATATTTTACTTCTTAAAATATGTTTAGAAGTCTTGTCATTATTACAGATTTACTTGTACAGTCTTCAACATGATAATGTATAAATACCCAGTAATCATGTATCTTCAGACTTTCTCCATCATATTACACTATATACATGGTTATTGTGAGAGTTGTCTCCCTTCCTCCATTACCGTCCCTATTATAACCACTGTCCAACGGATATGTAGTCAATCAACTTCAACATCAAATTCCAACTTTCTGTTTGTCAGTGTTAGATAAAAACTGTAGTTTCTTTTCAAAAGTTTCAATTACACAGATTTACTAACTTATAATCAATTGTCATAGATTTTGAAAGTCTCTGTTTAAAATGCTTTATCTTTCTCAAAAAAAAAAAAAAAATTGAGAAGAAAAAACTTTAAAATTTCAGTACCAAGTGGTATTCATGATAATTTTGTTCGCATTATCTGTGTTACAAACAAATCATTAGTTCTTTCAATTTTTTTTTTTTTTTTTTTTGTCATCATGTCTCTTGTCACATATAGCTCCATCTTACATCAAGCGTACAGCAATTTTTAAGGAATCTTTTTGAAATATATCTACAAACAAGACTTTGTCTGGAAAATTATATACACTGTAATATATAAATATTGCCATATATATATATATATAAATGCAGAAATATTAATACAAATGTATCCAGGGTGAAGACGTGTGAAAGTTTTAGTCTGTATGTCTACCAGTAGTTCATACTGTGGTCAAATAAGAACCGTAAATATAAAATCACTATCATGTTTTTATATAATAATTCTTATTTTACCATTAATTACCACTTAACTGTACTGGATTACTTAACAAAAGTTGACTTAAACCATCTTTAGAAACTAATGTAAGTATATGGAGCCAAATTAAAGTCATTGTTCGTTATAATGCCTCATCATTCACATGAGTTAATGAATTAATCCAACACTTCCAACAACAGTTCTTTTCCTAAGGTAGTGTCTCTCATGTACCTGTATTTCCAAATCTTAAGGAATCAATTAAAATTCACATTAATTTTATCTGCAGCACAAAGTCATTGTTCATTTACAATACAATTTTCAAAACCATTTTTAAAATCAATACTAAAATGTTCATTTAACAATCACAGATGTCAGAGGTGATGACTTGCTGACCTTTCTACAAGTAGATTTCTGTTCTCACTCTTGTAGTGGGCTAGTTCATTCCACACACCATCACTGTTCTCAGTCCGCAGATCTCTTGGGTCCGCACGTCTACCTTTCTTTTTCTTTCTTCTGTTAATTATGTAACAGGAAAACAATTTGGGTTAATTCTCCTTACTAAAACAATAAGCTGTATTCTTCTTTCCTATATCCTGTAATACGACAAATTCTCCCTACCTCAGCAGTAAGCTGTAATCTTCTTTCCTATATCCTGTAATACGACAAATTCTCCCTACTATAACAGTAAGCTGTATTCTTTTTTACTATATCCTGTAATACAACAAATTCTCCCTACCTCAGCATTAAGCTGTAATCTTCTTTCCTATATCATATAATACAGCAAATTCTCCCTACTATAACAATAAGCTGTTTTCCTATTTACTACATCCTGTGATACAATAAATTCTCCCTGCTTCAGCAATAAGCTGTATTCTTCTTTACAATATCCTGTAATACAATAAATTCTCCCTACTATAACAATAAGCTGTATTCCTTTTTACAACTGTATATTCTATAATACTGCAATAACATAATCTTCCTGTTTATGTTGATGATATGTACATGTTCCTTTTATCCTATGTACAATGACATATTCAATGATGTGTAATATGTGGGAAACAGATTATTCTGTTTTTGTCAGTTTGGTCCTCCATACATATAACCTCTCTTACCTTTACAAGGATAAAAGCTATTTATTTTACTAAAACTGATTTTCTTCTTATCCAAACAAGCAATGTGATTCCAAGAATTATAGGACGTAGTTCCCCCTAAAAAGATCCTATATTCATCATTTTTGATATTTGAATTTGTAGGCGAGTTCAGTGATGTGTTGAAACTTGCCTGACATCAGTTCATCATAACATCCTAAATATTTACTTTCAACACTATATCTGTTTTATGGTGGTTTTTTGTAGGAAGAGACATACCAGGTAATTTTCAACAACATATGGCTCCCTTTGATCCTGAATCGTGCAGCTTTTCTTGCACTTGAGGATCTAAAGCAAAATGTTTTGGACTACTTTAAGAAATTGTTGATAAAGATACAGACCCAAAATGTTCATCTTCCATTGATTTCAGCTGCTCCTTGACAATTTTGTAGTTGGCATTAGCTTCCTTAAGTCGAGCCTGACGCTTGGCATGGGCTTTCTTCATCTCCTCCACTTCTCGATTCTGGAAAGGCAACACAAGACTAACTATCATGGTGGTAACAACTCAGTGACATTCTATTACTTAACTAGGAATATCCAAGTGGTGACAGTGATAATCATGTACACATGAACACAACCTTCATTTAGTAATGATTGAGCTGCTGGCAAATCTGTGAAAACCTAAACCTAGGCCAGCTGGTCATTACTTACTCGGTGAGGGCCTATCAGCTGGTCATTACTTACTTGGTGAGGGCCTATCAGCTGTTAGTTACACACTGGGTGAGGGCCTATCAGCTGTTAGTTACTCACTTGGTGAGGGCCTATCAGCTGTTACTTACTCACTTGGTGAGGGCCTATCAGCTGTTAGTTACTCACTGGGTGAGGGCCTATCAGCTGTTAGTTACTCACTTGGTGAGGGCCTATCAGCTGTTAGTTACTTACTTGGTGAGGGCCTTTCAGCTGTTAGTTACTCACTTGGTGAGGGCCTATCAGCTGTTACTTACTCACTTGGTGAGGGCCTTTCAGCTGTTAGTTACTCACTTGGTGAGGGCCTTTCAGCTGTTAGTTACTCACTTGGTGAGGGCCTTTCAGCTGTTAGTTACTCACTTGGTGAGGGCCTTTCAGCTGTTAGTTACTCACTTGGTGAGGGCCAATCAGCTGTTACTTACTCACAGGATGAGGGCCTATCAGCTGTTAGTTACTCACTAGTTGAGGGCCTATCAGCTATTAGTTACTCACTGGGTGAGAGTCTACTAGATTTTAGTTACTCATTTTGTGAGGGCCAATCAACTGTTCGTTACTTTCAAGAGTAACATTGAGTTAATGTTTCCCCATGTATGGAATACATAGCTCTACATTCACTTTATCTTTACATTACAGTAGTCCAGCAATATCTTCTCAACTCTTCTAATAAGTTCAACAGCGATCTTTAAACTTTTTAGAAATACCTACACTGTTAATATGAAGTCATTAAAAACATGTTTGTAATGTTTCCTACAGACAAACCTTTAATTTGAGTAAATTCTTGGTATCTTCTAATGATCGCTCAGCTTTAATCAGCCTCAGTTTGACATCCTTGTCTTGGACTTGTGTCCGTGGTGACACAGACCTTGACCGCTTGTTACCAGCTTTAGGAGCAGTTGGTCGAGAAGGCCTGAGTTTGTCGGTATCGCGAGCAGGTGTGGAATGTGTCCTGTCTCGACGATTCAGCCCTGATACATCAAACTCTATATCTGAATTCCCCTGTTCACTTTCAAGTTTATCAATTTGTCTGCAAAAAACATTTCATTTTCTATAATCAAAATACCAATAAAATTGAGTAAGAAATGCAGATATAAAAATTACTATCAACAATATAAACTAAAACATGCCATTAATAATCCCGCTCTCATACTTATAGGATGATTTTGTAGAATTTGTCATTCGTGACCTTTGACCCTTTTATTGATAAGGTGTAGAACTTGATATTATGATATCATAGGGTAAAATGCAGGTGTTTTCTTATAAAAACTAAAAACAGTACAGGGAAAGAACCTAAGAGAAATTATAGATACTACTTGACAGTATCATTACCAGCAGAATAATATTTAAGCACTATGACACACTACCTGTCTTTGGCAGCCAACTCTTCTTGTAGCAGATTTATCTCCCTTTGCATACTTTTCACTCTAAATTCTAAATCCATCATAGTGTCCATTTCATCAGTCTGTAACCAATAGAAATATTTCCTTCTTTAATAAAAAGACAAACCTTTCTTTCCTTTTTGTAGACAGTCTAAATGTATTTCTTCAATTCCAACAATATAATATTAAAAGCTTTTAAAGAAAATCAGAGTTTTAGCAATATTAGTAATATTTTGCTCTAAGAATTATTTTGTTTGTACAATAATACAGCACACATATGTTTTAGTTCTAACTTCTGACATTACAGTGAGATCTCTACAGACCTTACATTGCCTACTGTACTGTTACAAACAAGTGAGTACTATATAATCTTACTCTTTTATTTAATTTTTTTTTTCCATTTTTGTTGATTTTGTAGGAACTCTTAATCCACCAATTCATCAGTGCATGAAATTAAGTTTTCATACAAGTGGTTTTTGTGAGTATCAATTCCTTGTAAAATAATGATTATATGCCAGTGAAAAGTTATTTTTTTGGAAAAAAACCCATGAAATTTGAAACGAAAATATATCATTATACAGTATATTGGATATCTAAAATTATTTACATGTTTTACAGCTTACAGATTTAACAGGCTTTGATCATTTACTTATATTCATCATTACAGGGTTTGACACAAGCTTCTGAAATTTTCATGATATAAATTTCGAATTTCCATCTTCTGGTATTCTATCAATTAAGGGTGGAAGCCCACTTATCATCAAATAGCAATGACCAGTACAGGAATGTCTCTGTAATGGAAGCCCACAGCTGACCACAAAGTCCAGACCACCAATGGTATCTGTCAACTTTAGGGGCCGATCATGACTTTTCACCCCAGGTGCTGTTATATCAGTTGCCTGTACTTAAGGAAAATTCCAGATAAAGGCTTGGGGGACACTAAACTGTCTGACAATCAGACACAACTATTAAGGACCATTACAGGTAAATAAAGAGTACATCTGGTTAATACGGGCTACATCATTAACTTGAACGCGATAATGTATGTAGTTTTACCATTTCTTATTAGCTCTGATCTCTAGCTTTCTTATTTCCCCATGTAAATTAGACTATGTCCTTCTATAGAGCCAGCCCAGCTTGACGGCAGAGATTCTTTCTGTGGCTCATCCTGGTTACACCAATTTTATTTTTTCTCTTGTTGTAATCCATGCACCTATTATTAACAGTCCTTATTTGAAATGCAACTTTTTCATGCAAAATTAAGATTCCTTATCAAAATTTTGCATGACGATCCCAGTAATGATAAGGGCACTAAAAATAAAGCCATGCAAGGGAGGTGTCATCTACACTATACTGTTGGGCTTGAGGGATATAGAAAGTTTCTGGTTTCCAAAGGCCAGGAGTATTTCCCAAGGCAGAGATATTTGTTATACACAAGTTAAACAGATTATATGCCCTTAATTACTGTGTGGGTGGAAATGGAACCAAAGCGTAACCAAGTACTCTGAATTGAAGAGAGAAAATGTAGATGCATTCGGTGTGTTTTGGTTCCACATGTATGCTTAAGTTCCAAACACCGGACAAATCAAAATTGTGGCAAACAGAGATAATCTCAATTTAACTTTTTATTTTTATTAAGCATAATATGTAATAGAGATATCACAAATCCAGATTCCATCTATATACCTTATCGTCGGCAAGAAAGCTGCCATTAAGGGCAGATGAGCCTTTGTTCCTTTTCCTGTGGCGTCGATCAACTTTACTTTGCAGATTTGCTATGATGTCATCTTTCTCCATTATTTCCTGAAAAATCCAACACAATTACATATCAGAAACGATAGAAACAGTAGAGGGATCTGGGATACACAGATGTATGTAAATCATTAACAAAAAGTCCATAGGGCCTGTATCGCTCACCTTGCTTTGCTTGGCTGAAATTGCTTCATCAAAACTAAAGGAAAAGGAATTCTAAATATCCAAGCACACAACATATACATTGATTTTCCTATTGGACCCCAACCCTACGTCATTAGGGGGTCAGCCAAACCATTCATACTTCAGACCAAATTTGGATAAAATAAAATCATTACTACAGGAAGATAAAGATTTTAAGAAATTTGCTTTATCTACCCTATTGGGCCCAGCCCCTCCTGCTCCTCCAAGCAGCAATGCTTCAGACCAATTTTTGGCAAAATTAAATCATTCCTACAGGAGAAGTAGGAATTTATAGAATTTCCCGTTTTGAGCCCCACCCCTCTAGCCCCCACAGAGCTTGAACTTACCAATGATAAAAATATATTGTTACACTTCCCCCGAGGATATTTCTGACAAAAATTGGACAAAATCTTAGTCGTTCATGACTACATAGTAGAAGCGATTTGTAGAGAAAGTTGACGACAGACAGCGCTGTAAGCCAATGACAGACTAAAACATAATCATTTAACTCATCAGGCATACCTGGTACAATACTGTATTTCAGTTATAGAAAAAAACTTTCATATCTCAAAAATGTAGAAACAGTCAGATTAACAACCACTTCAGTGGTAATCTTGATAATGATAGGATAAGTACATGTGTCCCCATTGCTCCTACAGTATATATGTCTATAATGATAGGACCAGTACATGTGTCCCTCATGGTTCCTACAGTATATATGTCTATAATGATAGGACCAGTACATGTGTCCCCTATGGTTCCTACAGTATATGTCTATAATGAAAGGACCAGTATATGTGTCCCCCATGGTTCCTACAGTATATGTCTATAATGATAGGACCAGTACATGTGTCCCCCATGGTTCCTACAGTACATGTCTATAATGATAGGACCAGTACATGTGTCCCCCCCTACAGTATATATGTCTATAATGATAGGACCAGTACATGTGTCCCCCAGTATATGGTTCCCACAGTATATCATAATGATAGGACCAAGTATGTGTCCCCTATGGTTCCTATGTGTCCCCCATGGTTCCTAGTATATATGTCTATAATGATAGGACCAGTGTGTCCCCCATCTGGAATTCTAAATATCCAAGCACACAACATATACATTGATTTTCCTATTGGACCCCAACCCTACGTCATTAGGGGGTCAGCTATAATGATAGGACCTACAGTATATATACATGTCTATAATGATAGGACCAGTACATGTGTCCCCTCCTACAGTATATATGTCTATAATGATAGGACCAGTATATGTGTCCCCCCCTACAGTATATATGTCTATAATGATAGGACCAGTACATGTGTCCCCCATGGTTCCTACAGTATATGTCTATAATGATAGGACCAGTACATGTGTCCCCCCATGGTTCCTACAGTACATGTCTATAATGATAGGACCAGTACATGTGTCCCCCCCATAGTTCCCACAGTATATCTGTCTATAATGATAGGACCAGTACATGTGTCCCCTATGGTTCCTACAGTAGTTAATGTGTCCCCCATGGTTCCTACAGTATATATGTCTATAATGATAGGACCAGTACATGTGTCCCCCATGGTTCCTACAGTATATATGTCTATAATGATAGGACCAGTACATGTGTCCCCCATCGTTCCTACAGTATATGTCTATAATAATAGGACCAGTACATGTGTCCCCCATGGTTCCCACAGTATATCTGTCTATAATGATAGGACCAGTACATGTGTCCCCTATGGTTCCTACAGTAGTTAATGTGTCCCCCATGGTTCCTACAGTATATATGTCTATAATGATAGGACCAGTACATGTGTCCCCCATCGTTCCTACAGTATATGTCTATAATAATAGGACCAGTACATGTGTCCCCCATGGTTCCCACAGTATATCTGTCTATAATGATAGGACCAGTACATGTGTCCCCTATGGTTCCTACAGTAGTTAATGTGTCCCCCATGGTTCCTACAGTATATCTATCTATAATGATAGGACCAGTACATGTGTCCCCCATGATTGACCCTACTATAAATGACAGGTATATATATATGAAATGACATTAATTTGATGGTAGTGCTTTGTCACATGTAGCGTAACATTCTGTGATTACATAATTACATACATCTAGATTGTGTATGTTGTACTTATCTCTGTCTTACTCTCCTAACCACCCACATTACTCATCTGATCATTTGATCTCCTGTCATCTTTATTTAGTACTTATATCCTTACAGCACACATCATGTAAATAACAAGACATGAAGCTGTTTTAATGACACATGTCCCCTTGGTACTGATGACACATGGTACTTTGATAAAACTGATTTAATGACACGTGTCATTTTGGCATGGATGACACATGATACTTAAAACTATTCTAATGACAGATGTTACCTTTGTTATATAAAAGCCAAGTATTAATGACATTTTAAATGCAGTTATATTTTTCTGACTACATTTTGATGAATCTTTTCTTTCTGTTTATAAAAATAATTTTTGAGTTTTCAAACAACTTCATACAGATCAGTGTAAGTATATATATATATATATATATATATATATATATTTATTGATCACTAATGGAAACAAACACTACATATAATGTATAATTTTGGTAAAGAAGTTTGAAATAATTTCTTTCAAAAACCATCGCACATTTCAACATCAATGAAGTGTTTTACAATTATTATAAAATAAATATCATTTAAGAATTATAAAACCATTTTAATTTAGTCATATATATTTTTACCATATACAAATCTTATTGGGATTAGTTGAAGAACTTATAATAGATGGCCTGTTTTCTTAAGGTTTTTGTTGCAAATGTCATCAGCACAGAGTTTTGCAATTAACAAAAAAGTATTTCATATACAAACTTAATAGCTTGCTCATATATGTCAGTTATACAAATGTTTTAGAAAGTTTTAATTCCTATGTTTCTGAAGTACTTTTAACCTGACCATGCTGACAGTAAATGATAAAGAGAAACACAATTATATCTGTGACCTCAATGACCTCAACATACTGTAACCCTTACAGATAACTGGTATAATATCAGACAAATATACATAAGACCACATTTGGAAACAAAACAGGAAATTAGAGAATTGTAAAAACCACAAAGTGACTAGGTTCACAGAGCAGGACCAATAGGTGTGTCGTGGATTGCCCGATAGGACCAGGGTGCAAGACCCAAATCGTAATTGCACTGTTAATTTCCACTCCTGAAGATTACTCGCCAGTTAGGGTACGGGGCTGTCATGAATGTCTCGGATGAGGGTGTGAATTCGGGAGCACCTGGTCCTCCCAATAAACCAAGCCCCACACCTTCGATTATGATGAGGAGAGACAAGGGCTAATGATTCATCGTCCAAAGTGCCAAGGAACAAGAAATTGATGACAAGACGTGAGCTTGGAGGCGAAGAAAATTTGGAACTTATGACAGGCTGGACGTGATGAGTTGGACAGAGCCCTGCACGCACTACGGCGCTAACCGGATCAATACACTCCGAAACACACAACCAAATTTTGTTGATGGCAGGAAATATGAATATAATATGAATAAGTTAATTTGTGGAGCAGATTCCTAGTGGGCCTCAAGGGAGGCCAGGGTAGCTTATTGATGGTCATTTAGCCAATGACAATTTGCCATAGGTGAGAAGCAAACAGACAGGTTGCCATAGGATGTAATTGGAATATCATATTTATGTTGGACTTGGTGTCGTTTATTTGCTCCGTGCTGGCATTACACTAAAATTTGTGTGATACCCTGAAAAGTGCAGCCCCACTCCATGATAGGGAGCGACGTCCACCGGGACTGTCCTCATCTACGGATAAAGCGTTCTTGTCCTGATCTATCATGGCATGTCTTTGTCAAAAGCCAGCCCATGCAATTTAAAAATGACATACATTTTATTTATCTACATCCACAATGCCACCTAAATAAAACGTTGGGCCACTCCAGAGGATTCCCATGTGCTGTCTTACATACAAAATGAAAATTAGTAGCTTTTTGTTTGTGGTGATCAACAACGCTTGCCACTTGACGACAATAAGCTAATGTCATTTTGGTCGAGGGGAAACATTTCGGGTGTAATTTGGTAGACAGCTATTGAAGTGACTATTTTATTAACTTTTACAGTCACCAGGGACATCGGCTCGGCCATATGGCAGAGAAGTATGCCGCGGACAGCCATAGCTGTGAGGACATTTCGCTTGACATTACCCGAGGGACACCCACACTGGAGTAAATATTAGTCTTCTTGTAATAAAAGATGTTGTTTGTCATGCAATCATTAAGTTTATGTAAACAAATATGACATGCTGACAACCCTTCTTCTTTGATAGATCTGTCTGTTCCTAGAAAAAGACATTAACTATACGGCCTTTGACAAAACATTGGCTACATTTTTACTGGTACATATGACAGTAAAAAGACAGCAGTTCCTGTGTACAGTAAGTCTAGTGGGGAATCAAGAGACTACAGTTAAGATAAGAGACTGTTAATTGTCTTGATCTGTTACATCCCCTTTTGTTAAATCCCCAGGAGTGCTTTGCCAGGCCAGCTAAAATAAAAAATAACTAACTGTGTTAGTGATTTGGCTTCTGTGACTGTGCCTCTTGACAATAACATGTGAATTCCAAAGGAGATATAAACTCAACCGCCATAACAAACAGACAGCTTTTATTAAATTTCAATAAGGGGACAGTCTTTGGAATTTCAATTGCACAAAGACTTGCCTGCTGATCTGACTGCCAGTTGAGATCTTCACAAGGTTAGAGACACAACGGGATGTCACGATAACGACACAATGTATATATGTAGCCTTCAATAGATTTTTGAATTAAAAAAGATAAAAAAAAAAACCTATCTCACTATCAATGTCCAAAAAAACTGGTTAAATTACAGAGAAAAAAAACTTTTGTGAGGTCAAAGTTTAACTTAAAACCTGCTCTTAGCATAACACAAAACCAGGAATATTATTACACACCTGATTACCAGCTGAAAGAATTACAATGATTGGAGAAACAATGGTCAAACATCTGCAGTGAATTGTAGGCAGTTATCAAGTTTTAATGACAGAATTGTAGTGTGGTATGTCCACTTGAAACTATTACAGGTAACACAAATTATTTAACAACTAAACACAGAAAATGAATTTTTCATAACTGTGTGGATAAAGGCATTTTTTCCCATTCAATTTCAGGTAAGTTTTCATCTAGGATTTTCACTTCACTGGTAAACCGTTAGTTTATAAAGGTCAAACTTCAAAAGACAGATGACGGTGAAACTCTTGTAGTTTGTAACCCTTTACATTTTTTTCATTAAAACCTCCAGAAGTGACCTGATATTTTAGCTAGGAATTAGCACTTATATAGTATGAAGTGTGTCCATCAGAAATAATTTGATCATCACTTTTAAAGAACTCTTGTTGTTGAAATCATTCTCTGAAATAATTTCATCTTCTCTAACCACAGTACATAACCACAAATGTAATACTAGGACACATACTAGACAAATAAGCTGATTTCAGAAAAGTGTCACGATACATTTAACCTCATTATTTTATTCATCAATTGAGAAAATTTCTGTATTTGAAAAAATCAAGACTAAATTTGCCGATAATCAAATTCCTCTAGCTTTATTAAGTAGATTAATGCCTTTCAATAAATTGAACTTTTATCAGTCAAGATTTTAGAATAAATCCAAGAATTTACATAATGTGGTTGTTTCCATGGTTACTCTACTACAATAAAACAGAGCAGTCCTTTATGTCGTGTGGTATCATACAATGTCTCCAATCTGTATACATGTGACTGATGAAGTAGCATGCCAATACTAACAATTGGAGGAAATTGATGAAGACTAAGAATCATGCATGTTGTAGGACTGTAAAGGGACTCTTTTAAAGACATCTGCACAAGCAGGCAATAGGCGGAAAATAGAGTTGATGTGGTGTGTTCGGGCCTGATCTCATTCTCTCATCTCTCTGGAGAGCCTGTTATTTCGGGACAGAAAGAGTGTCTTGTACATGCCAAACAACGGGTCGGTTGCGGGAACAGGGATCTGGGGCTATGTATCACCGCAGTTCTGATTGACGTGTCTCTCACATTATCAGTAGTAGACACCCTCCCCAAATATGGGCGACCCCTCATGGGACCAGCGCCATGCTGCATGTGTATGGAGAAACATGGAACTCCTCATCGAGCATAAGACTCTATTGTGAAATGTCACGTCTCTCCAATTTAGTGCAATGTACAGAGGGACTATAGTCACTAAGAGATTACGCTAGCACGCTTGACTACAAGATGTATCCACCACGGTAAAGATTACTTAGTGGGGTTATTCCACTCCCTTACCCCTCGCCCTTACACAGAGTTCATATTTAAGTAATAAATGGATTCTGATGACAAACTTAACACAAGATAATTCTTAAATGACGAGACTTTGAATCTTGTTCAGCTGAATGGAGACGCCTACCTTTCGGAGTGAGTGGACTTGATGTCGAAGATCTGATTCCTTCTTTTTTGACTCGTCATACCGATGGGTCAGTTCAGTGTACATCTTCAAAAAAAAAAAAATGGAAGGCAATGATTCAGTATACACACACATGAACAAGTGTCCTAGAAGGTGACTTTAAGTGCATCAATGTTATGTAAAATGACTTATTGTACATAAACAATATGTAAAGCAACTTAATTTACATCAAGGATATGTAAAGTGACTTACTTACATCAAGATGATGTACAGTTACTTTTTAAACGTCAATGATGTAAACAGAGACTTAACTTACATCAACAATATGAAAAGTGACTTAATTTACATCAACAATATATAGAATTACTTAATGTACTTAAACAATATAACTAGCAATTTTATTCACATCAACACCAATAATGTACAGTGACCTAATTAGAATTAACAATGTGTGCAGAGTAGGTCAAGGTCATTCAGTTGACAAAACTTAAAAGGATTTTGTCTTAGTATTGGCCAAATAATATGACCTTTGACCTGAAGTTATGACATCAGATTGAAAATGACCAAATGGAAGCCTCACCATGACATAAGCTGACTAATTCTCTGGACAGATAGGTTAAAAATACCACACTACCACTAATGAAAACAAAAACAGAACCAGCTTAAGAACAACAAATTATTTCCCACCATACCACAAATTTTTTTCTGTCTTTGCCAACACATGTTGTCTAACAACTGTTGGAGGATACCCCAATAACAATATAATTACCACGTCATCGACAGGGTACGCTTACAAGTATATCACCTCCTTAATGTAAGAGGTGATTTAACAGTCTGGAACATCTTTATCTATTAACATCCTTCTATATTGTACTCTCTGAAACCGTAGCTACATTTCATCTAAAATCAGTTTAAATTGTAAATTGGCTTTGAGTTTGAATTATAAATTGGCTTGAAGTTTGGGTATCCCATTGCCACAGTTTTTCTCAATTTAGTCCAGGGCAGGCAACATATTTGTTAGAACTAAAAAGAATCATTAAGATCGAACAGCTCATTTCTGTTAGTAAGATTACATGATCTGTTTACATCACTTAACACAAAGTACTATTTTATAAACTTTCAAGATTCAAACAATTGGACACCAATGATTTTGAGGAAATGATTTGCTAAGACAAACAAATTGATGAAATCCTAACCAACTGCCTTATATTTAACATCCATGAGATCAAATCAAGGACTGGCAGGGCGAAATTTCAAAGAAACTAGAAAATGTCTGTAAGACATGAATGCCCCCGACCCCCCATGTGAAATAATAGTGAAAGGTCCGAAAGAGATGATTTTGTTAATTTGTATGCAACTATGTATAACTTAAGTTTCATACTTAAATTGACAAGTTGATTTAACATACATGAATTTGGAATTTTGTTCCGGCCATAAAAATGGCGGGGGCATAAAAAATTGTAACACAATATCAATTGGAGTAGAAATCATTTCTATATCATTATTAGAATGATTCCAATGTTTAGTAAATTGAATTCCAAAACTAGATATATATATACACAGTAAAACCCCACTTCCTAGAACCTGTATTACCTTAATATCCCTATTTGTCTGACCGATTGCCTGGTTTTGACTGTTTGATTATATATTCCTTGTCATATAACCTTGGATGGCTTGAACCCTTACATCTTGATGACTTTGTATTCCTTGAACTAAAATTTTTCCCAATCCCCTTTTGATGCTTATTGTATTGTACTGGTTCAGATCACTCCAGCATGTAAACACATTTACCCATAAGGACAACAAATAATAATGGGATTCAAAGTGATATGATTACATATCTGTACTGCCATCTGTTACATTACATTTTTGGGAATGTTTCATATAAATTTGTATTTAAGATTGATGAAGAAAACCCAAATGATGTTCAAACATAAGTTTGTTTTTAAAGTAAAACCAAATTACATACCTTTATAGATTTTTTAGCATATCAGGCAAATTAATAAAAAATGAAATCAACATCTTAATGTCATTTGAATTTGTTGAAATAAGACAATGCCAAAGTATTCATCATTCTATCATCATTCTCAGCGATGTATTTTTTGCATGGTCATCATAAATGAACAATGCCCAACACACCAAATTTTACAAATTTCTCCTCCAAGAAATTCAAAATATTGAAATGATAAATTAGACAAATTTTGAGGCAATCATTAATAAGACTGATCACAGAATAGAGCACTGAATAAAGTAATTCAAAGACAGTTGTCAGGAATGACTGCAACATGATAACCTTTAACCCCTATTCCTCACGGTATTGGTCCCAAGGAGTTAGATTTTTCAGGGGTTTATACTGTATCTATTTTACCTGGCAATATTTCTTGCAGAAATAGATATAACTAACACACTGCCTCAGGTAGCCATTTGTCGTTGCAAGACTTTGTTTTCAGTCTTTCACTGTTAAATAAGTTCATTTATGAAAATTAAGCTAATGAGAAGTAAAGGAAATGTTAATAAGATTAGACCCAAAGACTGTCGTGGTGGGTTGTAGTGTATTGTTGATTGTTGTGGTATGTTGTGGTGTGTTGTAGAGTGTTGTAGTGTGTTGTGGTATGTTGTAGAGTGTTGTTGACTGTTGTAGTGTGTTGCAGTATATTTAAGTGTGTTGTGGTGTGTTGTTGTGTGTTGTAGTGTATTGTTGGTTGTTGTGGTGTGTTTTGGTGTCTTGTGGTGTGTTGTGGGGTGTTGGGGTGTGTTGTAGTGTATTGTTGATTGTTGTGGTCTGTTGTAGATTGTTGTGTGTAGATTGTTGTGGTATGTTGTGGTGTGTTGTAGATTGTTGTGGTGTGTTGTGGTGTGTTGTAGTGTATTGTTGATTGTTGTGGTGTGTTGTAGTGTATTGTTGATTATTGTGGTGTGTTGTAGTGTATTGTTGATTGTTGTGGTCTGTTGTGGTATGTTGTGGTGTGTTGTAGATTGTTGTGGTGTGTTGTAGTGTATTGTTGATTGTTGTGTTGTGGTGTGTTGTGGTGTGTTGTAATGTGTTGTAGTGTATTGTTGATTGTTGTGGTGTTATGTGTTGTGGTGTGTTGTGGTGGGGTGATGTGTATTGTTGATTGTTGTGGTGTGTTGTAGTGTATTGTTGATTGTTGTGGTGTGTTGTGTTGTGGTGTGTTGTGGTGTGTTGTGGTGGGGTGATGTGTATTGTTGATTGTTGTGGTGTGTTGTGTTGTGGTGTGTTGTGGTGTGTTGTGTTGTGGTGTGGTGTGTTGTAGTGTATTGTTGCTTGTTGTGGTCTGTTGTGGTATGTTGTGATGTGTTGTAGATTGTTGTGGTGTGTTGTAGTGTATTGTAGATTGTTGTGGTGTGTTGTGGTGTGTTGTAGTGTATTGTAGATTGTTGTGGTGTGTTGTAGATTGTTGTGGTGTGTTGTGGTGTGTTGTGGTGTGTTGTAGTGTATTGTTGATTGTTGTAGTGTGTTGTGGTATGTTGTGATGTGTTGTAGATTGTTGTGGTGTGTTGTAGTGTATTGTAGATTGTTGTAGTGTGTTGTAGTGTATTGTAGATTGTTGTGGTCTGTTGTGGTATGTTGTGATGTGTTGTAGATTGTTGTGGTATGTTGTAGTGTATTGTTGATTGTTGTAGTGTGTTGTAGTGTATTGTTGATTGTTGTAGTGTATTGTAGATTGTTGTGGTGTGTTGTAGTGTATTGTAGTGTATTGTTGATTGTTGTGGTCTGTTGTGGTATGTTGTGATGTGTTGTAGATTGTTGTGGTGTGTTGTAGTGTATTATAGATTGTTGTGGTGTGTTGTAGTGTATTGCAGATTGTTGTGGTATGTTGTAGTGTATTGTAGATTGTTGTGGTATGTTGTAGTGTATTGTTGATTGTTGTAGTGTGTTGTAGTGTATTGTTGATTGTTGTAGTGTGTTGTTGATTGTTGTGGTGTGTTGTAGTGTATTGTAGATTGTTGTGGTATGTTGTAGTGTATTGTAGATTGTTGTAGTGTGTTGTAGTGTATTGTTGATTGTTGTAGTGTGTTGTAGTGTATTGTTGATTGTTGTAGTGTATTGTTGATTGTTGTGGTATGTTGTAGTGTATTGTTGATTGTTGTAGTGTGTTGTAGTGTATTGTTGATTGTTGTAGTGTGTTGTGGTGTGTTGTGGTGTGCTGTAGTATGCTGTGGTGTGTTTTTATATGTTGTGGTGGATTTTTATGTGTTGTATTAGGTTGTGATGGTGGGTTGTGGTGTGTTGTGGTTGGTTGTGGTGTGTTGTGGTTGGTTGTGGTGTGTTGTGCTGGGTTCCTAAATAACTGAATTCTTACTTCGTCACCAAATGGTAACCAAGATTACAAAGGTCTGAATTCCTCATTAATAGTAACTTACAAAAAGATTCTAAATTCAACATTACTTGTAACAAATGTAAACAGAGTTTAAATTCCTCATCAATTATAGTCCACCACATAACCAAAGCATAATACCCTATCCAGGGTAACATACAAAATCATGGTCTGAATTCCTCACCAATGGTAGCCGAGGTAACTAGGGTCTGAATTCCTCACCAATGGTAACCTAAGTATCTAGGATCTGAATTCCTCACCAATGGTAACCTAGGTAACTAGGATCTGAATTCCTCACCAATGGTAACCTAAGTAACTGGGGTCTGAATTTCTCACCAATGGTAACCTAAGTAACTGGGGTCTGAATTCCTCACCAATGGTAAACCTAAGTATCTAGGATCTGAATTCCTCACCAATGGTAACCTAGGTAACTAGGATCTGAATTCCTCACCAATGGTAACCTAGGTAACTAGGGTCTGAATTCCTCACCAATGGTAACCTTAGTAACTTGGGTCTGAATTCCTCACCAATGGTAACCTATACAGATTTAACTAGGGTCTAAATTCCTTATCACAAATATATAATCATGGCAATCTATTACACTCAGAAGGTAGATGTTTAATGCTTATGGCCAAATATATATGAGAATAAATACTCTATTTCAGGGGTTTTCCCTGTTAGAGGTCCCAAAGGCAGGAAATGGTGAAGGAAGCTATAATGATACAGTAGCCCTGCAAGCACTCTGAAAAATCATTTTTACAACATGTGTACACATGTGAATCTGGTTAAGTTACAGCCTAGTAAATCTCTGTGACTAGATAGTAATTAAAGGAGACCACATGACCTTACACACGACTCCAACAAAAACTACACAGGAAGTTGGTAATACCGCAATAGTCATCACACTTCAATTAAACTTGGAGCTTGGAGTGGAGCGACAATCCCTTGAAACAAGTGATAAAATAATAAATCTTCAAAATAAAGTAATGCTTCAAGACTTGGTAACATGTATATCACAGCACTACCAGGTGGGCCGTCTTCACGCACCCAAGCCAGGCGCTATGACGCTGTCACTCCAGATAGAACTCTTTTTCTCTGAGAGATTACACAACACAATGATAACACAGCTCAAGTATCGTAGACAAGATCACTATTAAAATTTCTCCCCAGGCAAAGTTTCCTATCTCAATCTGGCATATTGATACACTTAGTTTTACGTACACAGACTTATACAACATATACTTGACAAATGGTAATCACACGTGTCTCATCTTAGCCAAAAGTGTGGTACAAAAATTTGTGCTCTTTGAAATGCAGAAAATTTGTGGTACTTCAAGAAATATCTAATAAAAAACCAAAGACGATTTCTTGAAGACATTACCATAGTCATGAAGTATTCCATCGTTTAATGACAGAACACAGATTGACACTAATTCACTACAATAAAATCTATGAAAGATTCCCTTCATAACACATTCAAACCAACATCTGGTTAAAAATATAGTTCATGTTTCTAATTAGCTTCATTTCATTTCACCAAACAATTTCTGATAATTTCAGCATCCGGTTCTGAGAAAATGACATTATTATGTTCAGAAAGGATCAAAAGTTAGCAATAAAACTTGATAAAACCAAAGTACTGAACTCCTCAATGACAAAACCAATAAGCAACAAGAGGCCCAAGGGGCCTACTTGCTCACCTGGCAATCTAGCTATTTAGCCATTTAATAAAGAATTTTAAATATGACAAATAATTTCTGATAAAATTAAGTCTATTTGTTCTAGATGAGTTATGTTGGATTTTGGACCAATACGAAAAAAAAAGCTTTGGTCAGGGCACTCTCAGGATCACTTCATGCACGTTTGATATCATGACCACTCCCTGATAATGTTTCAGGCCAAATTTGGTTGAAATTTACTTCGGCATTAAGAAGGAGTAGTGTTTTTGAACAAATTGTTGCCTGACTTCCCCTTTTTGGGAACCCATCCCCAGTCCCTCGGGGTCAAATCAACTTTCTGAATTTAAAAATTATTTGCCAACCATTACTAAAGCTACAGACAAAATTTGTATGAAATCCATTTAAGCAATAAGGAAGAGCAGCATTTTGAAGCAAAGTATTGTTTAACTACCCTTTTGGGGCCCCATCCCCAGATCCTTAGGGGTCGAATCAACTCTCTAAATTATGAAATGATCCCCCACCCCAAAATGATGTTTCAAACTAAATTTGGTTGTAATTCACCTAGGTGTTATGCATGAGCAGTGTTTTAAAGGAAACGAATACAGACAGGGCACGATGACAGATGATGCATGATAGCCATAAATTGCTTCAATCCATACTTGGGCAATATCCAAGTACAGAAGAAGGAATTTTAAGACTTTACATTTCTCCAATACGGCCCCATTTCCCCTGCCCTAGGGAGCCAAGATGCACTATTTATATAGAACTGATTCTCCTTCACCAAAAATACTGCCCAATTTACGCAAAAATCTACTCGTTGCTATAGGAGGAGTAGGGTTTCAAAGAACTTGCTCTCTATTTGTTTTAGGGGCCCTCCATCTCTGGCCCCTGGGAGCTGAAAACCATTTCTTGCTTACCCTTCACCTCAGGATGCTTCTGATCAAATTGGGCAAAATCCAATCATTCCTACAGGAGGAGTAGGATTTTAAAGAATTTACCGTAATTCCTTTATTGGGACCCACCCCTACTTCCCCAGTAGGCCAAATCTAAAATCTACACATGACTATTCTCCTTCACCTAAGTATGCTTCAGACAATTTGGGCAATATCCATTCATTCCTACTTGAGAAATAGGATCTGAAAGAACTTGTAAACTTTCCCCTGTTGGGCCCCACACTTCTGGCCCTTGAGGGCCGAGAACCAATATTTAAGAACCCTTGCCTTGCCTTCCCCCATGGATGCTTCTGACCAAATTTGGTCAAAATCTATTTTGTCATTCATGACCAATAGCAATTTGTATTAAAAAATTGACGGATGCCAGATGCCAAACCATAGCACAAGCTCATTGGCCCTTCAGACCAGGTGAATGACAATAAAATTTAAAATTTTTGTTAGGGGGTACATTTTATGCAAAGGGTATGCACAAAAAGCACTCTGATACTTTTTTAGTAGGAAGGTACTTTTTATGCATGACAATGGGCAAACAGTATATAATGGAGATCTTAGGTATGATACTCACATCCTGGACAGATGTAGCTTCCATACAGTAGGCATCCTCTGCATTCTTCATCACTGTAAACAAGTTACAACATCATGTTGTAAACAAACTGCCTTATTTGTTTGTTCTTTATTGATTTCTCATTTTTATACACACATATGCAAATTGCACTTCATTCCCCATCCCAATTAAAGTTTTATGTTTCTTACATTAACTTACCAGGGAATGCCTTTTTTTCGTTATTCTTTACATTTTAATGCCTTTCTGTATAACTTGTAAAGTACACGACCTAAGTTATTATGGTCAATCTGAACATCATTCATTCACTTTCCTGATTTTCGCTAAAGACTGGTTTGCTTACTTTTTTGAGTGTCCTGCTGTAGAGACTGGAGCTGCCTGATGAGATCTGCCTGTTGACTGGAATGTTCAGTCAGCTGATTATGGCTGCCCCATAGCTCAGATAATTCCTTCCTAAAGGGTCAGATTTATTCATATCGTAAATGCATCTATTTGCTCAGAAAATATTTCAATTTAGCAATGGGTACTGTATATGATGAAATATCATTTCAATTTAACTTAAGCCAGTTTCACACTATTGTCTATAACATAACTGAAGTTAAATGATATAATTTTAGGTAAAATTTAACAACAGACAAAAATAAGTTTTATTTAAGAGTGAAAATAATCTTAGGTGTTTTTCTGTGTAGAGCTGAAAGAAAAATTTTCTGAGTATTCAGCTAATGCTCCAACACAACGGCTCCTGTACAGGTGTACAGATTCCAGGTGAGATAACCAAATGCAATACATGTTTTACCTGATGTTTTCCAACTCTTGGTTTTTGAACTCTGTCTCTTTGTGACTTTGTTTTAGCTGTGAGTCGTATCGTCTCAATAACTTTTTAGAATCCTCCAGCTGTTCAAATGACAGAAGACATTATATTACTGAGAATGGAAACGTCACACCAAATTTCTAAAATCCAAAGTTTCTAAACAAGGATTCATTAAAGAGAAATTATCATGAAATATTTGTTATGTAGAATTTCTGTCGTAAAGATTATGATGCACGACATACAACGTGAACGCACAATGCACGACACTGTACAAAAGGGGATCTGAATAGGTCACACGGAGACTTTGTCTCAGGTGACTTAAAAACGCAGTCAACAACAATGTTGTTAAACAGAATAACAGATCATTAGATCTAATTATTTGTCAACACCCTGATGATGAAATTTCACAACAATGAAACAGACGACACAGGAAACATACCTCTCCAATAATGCCCTCAAATCTAGAGACCTTTTCCAAGACATCTGCTTCCAGCATCTGTTGATGAAAAATGAAAAATAACATTTCTAATGTCATTTCCTCAGTCCAAGGGAAGTGTAGCCTTTTCTGAAATGGAAACTATACAAACCTTGAAAATGTCACCACTAGACTCAGGTCAAGTTTGCAACATGATCTGATCAAGTCACACCAGACACCAGATTCTAACATGGATTACTGAAGATAAGTTAAAGTTAAAGAATTGTAAGCCAAGTCATGGTTATAAGAATTTTAATGCTGTCACTGGAATTATTACATATGATTGAAATGGTCACTTTACAAGGTAAGGTCAAGGTTGTCATCAATATGATAAGGTAAAGGCTGTCATCCCAATGACAAGAGGCCCACAGGCCTTAAAGGTCATCTGACTATAAAGACCTATGTATGAAAGAGGCCAAATAGGCCTAAAATGAATTGCTCAATTACATTACAATTTACATAGAAAACTGGTTGGTTCATAGAGACTTTTTCTGCAAACTTACAATCATATTCTTTATATATGCACTACACAAAAGTCATTACTCTAAACTCTTTAGTCTGTTGGTTATTGAGACAGAGTTGCTTATGCATTTCAAAACATCTGACACCTGTGACCTTGACAGGTCAAGGTGAACAAACTTGGTAGCCCTCCATATCAGCATGCTACAGGACCAATATCAGCTTTTATTACCTTTTGGTATTTGAGAAAATGTTGTTTCAATATTTCAACACATTTTACCCCTGTGACCTTGAAAGTGGGTCAAGGTAATTAATTTTTACAAACTTGATAGCTCTTCATCCCATCATACTTCAGGCTAATATCAGCACCCTGGGTCTTTTGATTTTTGAGAAAAATTATTCTAACATTTTAACATATTTCAGCCCTGTGATCTTGGAAGCGGTTCAAGGTCATCTATATAAACAAACTTTGTACCCATTCATACCATCACGCTATGTACCTAAATTCACCACCCAGGGCCAATTGGTTATTGAGAAGAAGTTGTTTAAAGCTTTTAACATATTTGACCCCTGTGACCTTGAAAGTAGGTCAAGGACACCCTATTGTGCACGATGACAGACGACATGTGATGGCTATAGGTTATCCTGAGCCTTCAGGTCAGATGACCTAATAAGGTGAAGGTTATTGCCTGAGAAATCAGGTAAAGGTCGTCATCCAAGATATGAGGTAAAAGTAGTCATTACAGTTTTAAAGTCCAGGTTGTCATCTGAATTATAAGGTCAAGGTTGTCCTCAAAAAGATAATGTTAACATTACCATCAATATTTTAAGAGAAGGTCAAGGTTGTAACCAGGTATTTGACATCTTTTTATTTCACTCCTGGAGTCAAATACTGTAGAAAAATAACTCTCAAAGTAACAAAGTTTACAAAAGGAGTGGCAATTTTGGTTTATTGGTCTTAGACGGTTTATCATTGTCCCTGATGGAGTGAAGCCTTTTTCGATGGAATCTGTCCCAGATGGATTCAGCCTAGTTAAGGTTAAGATATTAACTTATCATCATCAGTGGTAGACACTAGATGATTGAACGTCCTGACAGATAAAATACCATAGGGGCCCTAATGACAAATGTTTTGACGTACACCAGTGCAGTTCAGTGTAGGGCAACAGTGGACAAACTGACCTTATTCTTTAAGTCATTGTGTTCATTCCTGAAGATGAAAAATCCTGAAGAAAGATCTGTGAGTTCCTGAATCACTTACCAACTGGCACAGTGTGCCTCCAAAGAGATATTATCATGAAGGTATTCACTTACTAACAATTACAGACATAATCTGCTGGTACAACAGTTTTTGGTCAATTACTACAGATTATGTGTATATCTGTCAATCCTCCTAGCCATCTATCTATTTTGTATTTAGCTCTATGTCTGTGATGTTGTGGTGGTAAACTAATACTTTGTCTACATGTTGTGTTTAATTTTGATACTTTGGCTAAATGTTGTGTTTCACTCCAATACTTTGTCCAGATGTTGTTTCACTCCAATACTTTGTCTAGATGTTGTGTTTCACTCCAATACTTTGTCTAGATGTTGTGTTTCACTCCAATACTTTGTCCAGATGTTGTTTCACTCCAATACTTTGTCTAGATGTTGTGTTTCACTCCAATACTTTGTCTAGATGTTGTGTTTCACTCCAATACTTTGTCTAGATGTTGTTTCACTCCAATACTTTGTCTAGATGTTGTGTTTCACTCCAATACTTTGTCTAGACGTTGTGTTTAACTCTGATACTTTGTCTAGATGTTGTGTTTAACTCTGATACTTTGTCTAGATGTTGTGTTTCACTCCAATACTTTGTCTAGATGTTGTGTTTAACTCTGATACTTTGTCTAGATGTTGTGTTTAACTCTGATACTTTGTCTAGATGTTGTGTCTCACTCCAATACTTTGTCTAGATGTTTTGTCTCACTCCAATACTTTGTCTAGATGTTGTGTTTAACTCCAATACTTTGTCTAGATGTTGTGTTTAACTCCAATACTTTGTCTAGATGTTGTGTTTAACCCCAATACTTTGTCTAGATGTTGTGTTTAACTCTGATACTTTGTCTAGATGTTGTGTCTCACTCCAATACTTTGTCTAGATGTTGTGTTTCACTCCAATACTTTGTCTAGATGTTATGTTTAACTCTGATACTTTGTCTAGATATTCTACACAGACTTCACATGTAGTTTCTCTATATCAATAAAACAGGACTGTGGTTATACATGTGTTTTAGAAACATTTTGTGGTTTGAGTGATCTTTCACTGTTGCACTTGACAATGGAGGTCTGTATTATTACCATGAGGTGGTCCTTCTCTTTAGTCAAATACAATAAAGAACAAAGAACAAACAAGAGGCATAAAGGGTCTGATTTGCTAACTGCAAGTTTTCTAGTCTTCTTTATAAATACATCATTTATTTTCATCCTATAAAAATGTACAAGTAAATGCTGACTAGTACTCGGATACTTGAATACCCACAAGTTTAAATAATCAAATATCAAGATCACAAGTTGAGTTATTCATCAACCTGTAGTATGTTTACTTTTGAGGAATTTGTATGAAAATAATTGTCAATTTGAACTATACAATTGTAATTCATTATTATCTGTGTCATCAATGGAACTGCAATTCCTTAACCAAAATACACACAGTGAAAATATTTCAATTTTTATTGGCGTTAAGCTGAGGCTGGTGCAGCCATCTTCCTTTTCACTGCTCATTTTTTTCTTTAGCAAATGATTTTATTATACTTGATTTCTATCACATCATTATGATGTTGAATTGATCTGGTAAATCCTGTGACTGGAAGGGTTAAATCACTGCATTGCCCTTGTATACAGTTAAAGGATAGAGATTGCAGTTTTTCTATGTTGTGACCACAAACTTGGTGAACTGGAAGATTACACCCAATGATCTGTTGTTGGTTGTGATGCTATAGATAAGACTTCCTTCGATATTTTTTGACTGAACGAGTTGACTGTTAATAACCCTTCAACTTGAAACCAGTGGTCATGAACAGTCCCCTGAGTATCAGACTTTTCAACCTCAGGGAACTCTGAAATAAAACACTCTATGCTGTTGTAGTTGTGTCTTTGGTCAACATATTTTACTCCAACTGTTCCATAGATACCATGCAAAGGACCTTCTGCATGGTGTTCACCGAGGTAGCCACCAGCCACTACAAGGAGACAACACCACAAAATGACCCTGGCTATTCACAGGGCCACAAACCCAACAAACAAATCAACAAATCAAACAAAATGACAAAATGTACTAACCTTAGATTTGTTTTCCAAGTTAGCCTTTTGTGCAACATGATCTGCGAGAGTTTTTTTTGTTGAATCAAGATCGGCATTCAGCTTTTCACAACGAATATGTAGTTCTGAAAACAGAAGCATGTTGTCTTTATGATATAAACAATATTTCATTTCCAACATTTACACATACAAATACAATCACAGATTGACAGGGCAACGCCTTTAATAAATCTAGTTTTTTGACAAGTAAGTGCCACATTGATAATTATTTGATAGAGAAATATTCACACAAATAGCTTTTTTATTGGAAAGTGTTGTACACATAGATACGAGGATATATTGTTCACACAAATAATTTTGTAACAAGAAAATGTGCTTAAGTTCAACACCGACATTTGTTTGACAGGAAAATGTGTTCACACAGGTAGCATTTTGAAAAGGAATCACACAATAATTTTCTTGACAGAAAATTACAGTTTTGCTTTTTTCTTTAACAAGGAAATGCTAATAAAAGGAAATTCTATAAACAGGTCATGCTATTAAAAGTAATTCTTAAAAATCAAAGCTAAAACAATGTTTACTCATCAATATTGATAGACTCAGACACAAAATTTGAATTTTTTTATATAAACTTTTTCCAAAAATAAAAAATCTAGAAATAGGGTACACATCTTCAATTCAGTTTCTATCTTCACATAACAAGTACCTGAACACATCACACTTTCACTTCACACAATTACAATTTGACAGAAGAGAGATAAAGCTAGATCGTTCACTAAAATGTGGGCTGTGTTTTTATCCCACCTTACAGGTCCCGTTCCAGCGAGACGGTAGGATGAATGACGCTATAGCTATTTTAGGACTATTTGACAATACTTCATTCAATTAAGAATGATAAATTTCCCGCTCCTGTGAACGTCTGCTGTCACTCGTCTGCAGAAACATTTGTTTCTATCCCGTCCCCTCAACCAATCTGTGTTGAATCATGATGGATAGGTCCCTGCCGTCCTATCACAAGCACCAACTGTTTTTTACCCCTAGAATCTTCCTGGATATGGAGCCAAGAACTGTAAAACTTTCCTCATACCTGTGCTACAGAGCTTAAGGAAATACTCTACTTTGAATTATATTCCAAAGTTTTGTGCTTGAGTTATCTCCCTTAAACAATCTTACAAAGTACCAGTTATAATATTATCTACCCCTAGATTAGTCATACTTAAAGTACAGTATCTGCTCTTACAGCAGCCAAACTTTCTGTACTCACTAATATCAGTCACATTTATTGTACAATATTTAATCATACATCTACTTCTTGCACAATATTTCATTATACTTGTACAATATCTAATCTAACATCAGTCATATCTAATTTACAATGTCTTATCGTACATCAGTCATAATTATTGTACAATATCTAATCTTACATCTGTCATACTTACTGTACAATATGTAATCATACCTCTGTCATACTTTTGTACGATATATAATCATACATCAGTCAGACTTACTGTACAATATGTAATCATACCTCTGTCACACTTTTGTACGATATATAATCATACATCAGTCAGACTTATTGTACAATATGTAATCATACATGTCATACTTTTGTACAATATGTAATCATACATCTGTCATACTTTTGTACAATATGTAATCATACATCTGTCATACTTTTGTACGATATATAATCATACATCAGTCAGACTTATTGTACAATATGTAATCATACATCTGTCATACTTTTGTACAATATGTAATCATACATCTGTCATACTTTTGTACAATATGTAATCATACATCTGTCATACTTTTGTACAATATGTAATCATACATCTGTCATACTTTTGTACAATATGTAATCATACATCTGTCATACTTTTGTACAATATGTAATCGTACATCAGTCAGACTTACTCTACCGACATACATCAGTCATACTTACTATACTGACTTACATCAGGTATATTTATGCTTATTGTACACTTATAAGTCATTCTTATCACATACTCACTGTAATGTTAAATTTCTTTCGGTGAAATTAACCCAAACATTTTAAGTTACAACATTTTCCATTCTTCGCGATTGAGAATATTATTTACAAGTAACTGATTTCATTGGCATATTTCCAAATTGTGTAAGATGATATTGTGAGAAGGACGTCAGCCATCCAGTCATTTGTAATAAACTATTATTCCAGGTGTACTTGATTAAAAAACTTACCACTGTTCTTTTGCTGAAGATTCTCCACTGTACTGTGATGAAGCTCACTTTTTGTCTTCTCTCGATTTTCAAAACTCTTCAGCTGAAAACATTAAAGAAGATGATTATAAGACTACAGACCCGTACAGTATAGTAAAAGTACATTGCTAGTTGTACAGACCCATACAGTATAGTAAAAGTACATTGCTAGTTGTACAGACCCATACAGTATAGTAAAAGTACATTGCTAGTTATACAGACCCATACAGTATAGTAAAAGTACATTGCTAGTTGTACAGACCCATACAGTATAGTAAAAGTACATTGCTAGTTGTACAGACCCATACAGTATAGTAAAAGTACATTGCTAGTTGTACAGACCCATACAGTATAGTAAAAGTACATTGCTAGTTGTACAGACCCATACAGTATAGTAAAAGTAAAGTACATTGCTTGCTAGTTGTACAGTACAGTATAGTAAAAGTACATTGCTAGACCCATACAGTATAGTAAAAGTACATTGCTAGGTTGTATAGTAAAAGTACATTGCTACCCATACAGTATAGTAAAAGTACATTGCTAGTTGTACAGTATAGTAAAAGTACCTAGTTGTACATACAGTATAGTAAAAGTACATTGCTAGTTGTACAGACCCATACAGTATAGTAAAAGTACATTGCTAGTTGTACAGACCCGTACAGTATAGTAAAAGTACATTGCTGGTTGTACAGACCCATACAGTATAGTAAAAGTACATTGCTAGTTGTACAGACCCATACAGTATAGTAAAAGTACATTGCTAGTTGTACAGACCCGTACAGTATAGTAAAAGTACATTGCTAGTTGTACAGACCCATACAGTATAGTAAAAGTACATTGCTGGTTGTACAGACCCATACAGTATAGTAAAAGTACATTGCTGGTTGTACAGACCCGTACAGTCTTTCTGTTCCATCTTGAATAGAAACGCTATGGAGCGCTATGGTAATGGTACAATAATGCTATGGTCTCACTATGGAAGTCCTATGGAAATGCTATGGCATACAATGCAAACGGTATGAAAGTGTGACGGAAATGCCACAGATGACACTTTGAAAATGCTTAATTGTTACTGAATAGATAACTCAGTTTACATAAAAAGTCTTATAAAATAGTGGTATGTACTTTGATTTTGAAGAAAATAATTAGACTTATGTTAAAACTTACTGAATCAGTTCTGTGTTGATCAAAATAGCTTTTCTTAGATAATACATGTAAAACAGAGTAACTTGTATAAATGTCAAAATGTAAATTTATTGTAACATATTAGTCGCAAAAACTATTATGACTAAGTTTGTATTTCGGGTGCTTTGACCATGTTACACCAGAAACAACAATATTAACAGATGTGATACACAGCAGATTCGGTAGTAATATTGAGTCAATGTGATTACGAATTTTAGATAAATGTCATCTTATGGATTTGAAGCTATATAAAATTAAATTGTAATATTGAAATAAATCTTTTGTCTGGAATAATTCATACAAGTTAGACAATATTTTCATTTCATGAAAATTTTTAAAATTTTCGACTCATCATTTTAAAAATTGTTTCGTAATGGAACGGAAATGCTAACGTAGTGTGGTCTGAAATACTACAGTAGTTGTGTACATCTGAAATGATATGGAAACGCTAAAATGCATTTGGATCAGAACATGTGTACAGGTCAAATCAAATCAAATCAAAATCCTAAACATTTTCCAACATAGCAGCATCAATATTTAATGAAAAGATAAATTTTTAACATGAGTAAAAATATAAAAATCAAATTACAACAGAATAGATATACCATGAAATATTGGAATATTTTATATCATATTAAAATACCATTATTGTGCATGGCCTGCATTTGTTTATACCAGGCACTATATATACTAGAAAATATTCTCTTTGACAGCTAGTTCTCTTCCTTTTTGACTTTGTCATGTGTTAAATTTACAGTAAAAATCACATGAATAACATTCAACTTTAACTTAAAACCTTAGCAACCATTTTTTTCATGTAATTGACAAAAGGGGGTAAGTTATACTGTGGCGAAAATTTCCCTGTATAAAGTATACAAATATGAAAACAATTGTATCACAGTCTTCTCAAAACTGAATGAGGTGAAATTCAAGTGGATTGTTACAAAGTTGTATCAGTAGATTATGAAAACACCTGAATGAATCACCAGCATCTGAAAACTTGACCTTTCCCAGAAACTGACCACAACCAAAGTGATGAGTAGCATCCTGTTCCATGTTCATATACAAGTATTTTGATCAAGTTTGTTTCTTATACAAGTATTTTTAACTTTTACCGTTACCTAATTAAATTGTCTGAATAATTAAATGATCCATTACATTGAATCTGTACTGAAAAATGCATTCATAAGGTTCACTTTTATAATGATGCATAATCATATTTAACTACATGCACTATAAATGAAGTTATGATTTATTTCAAAATAATTAAAAAAAAAAGGATAAATATTGTCTAATGAAATTATCTACAAGCTATCCTATATACATTAAACGTGTACTTTTGTTTGTATCTCTATGTTCTGCACTGTAATCTGTGTTCAGTTCAGCATTCGTTATGCTAGATTTCAATATGCACTACATGCAATATGAAGTAATTTTTTTTGTTCGTTAAACTTCATTACGTGCTGATTTCAAAATTTTATTTCAATTTTTTTTTGTTAGTTCATTAATGTGTAATCATTTCCAACTTTTATATATACTTATAAATAAAAAGCCAGTGATTTACAAGATGGTGACATAGACATAGTATATATACAGTGCATTTTGTAGTCTACAGCATTCATCATCATTGTTTCTGAGCTTGTTTATGTACAACAGATACAGCTTAAAATATTTTAAAATCTATACCATTACGTTATAATCCTTAATATCTATATATAATTGTTAAACAATAACTTATTATTGAAACTTAATAAATAAATATAGACATAAAACCAGATACCATGCTACAAAAATCTAATGTTAGTTCCACCTCACCGAAACTGCAGCCTGTTCAACAGGGGAAAAGCACAATGACAATATCAGACACAGGTAAGTAAAAAATAGACGAACAGGGATGTTGATATTTAAAAGTCTAGAGACTAAGCTCTTCTGTGACCTTCATTTATTACAACAAATGAAAATTTAAATAATGTACATTGGCTTATCAGCTATAATCACTGTTAATCATAAATTGCCAGTTTCTTAGTTATCGTTGGTATAATTTTTTTCATTTTATTTAACAATTTTTAAAAAAAAAATTTCTAATAACAAATTAAGATTATATATATACCTGTACAACAGAAATGAAAATGGTTCAAAAACAAAAGGATACACTTATTGCCACCAGGCACGTGTAAATATTCTTTCTTACTGCTGAATCTTGTTTATTGAACGGACTTAGGACACAACAATATCATACACAACACTGACCAACTGACCAATACAGATATTTGAGGTTGTAAGTGACTGATGACCTGTCTGGCCACAACAAACAAACAAGTTGTCCTGTATTCCTTCTACAACCAATAATTATTCCCATGTCAAGATGCGTAAGTGTTTTAGCCACTCTAAAAAAAAAGAGAGTCTAAGACGAAGTGGACTATCGGAGACGCTGCAGCGTTAACCAGCTGTGCTAAACCTATTGGATTGGAGCGTCACATGGTTGATTAGGTTTGTCATAACAGTTTGTCACATTGTTTAATCACCCTTAATTCGAGTGTGCTTCCGCCAATTCCCCACTGTTCCACTCATCCTCATAACTGTCATTGAGACATAGCTTTCAATGGTAATTTGACAACATTACGATGCTGTCCATGCTTACTCACTTTATCTCATTTTCTGCATTGTCATCTCAGCATGGTGTATTGATGTGACAATACTGAGTAATAAGGCATTTTGTCTGTGTGTGGGTATCCCCCACTGTTCTATAACTTGTCTATATATACATAGTCCCAAGCATCCCCCACTGTCCTATACTTTGTCTATATATACATAGTCCCAGGCATCCCCCACTGTTCTATAACTTGTCTATATATACATAGTCCCAGGCATCCCCCACTGTCCTATACCTTGTCTATATATACATAGTCCCAGGCATCCCCCACTGTCCTATACCTTGTCTATATATACATAGTCCCAAGCATCCCACATTGTCCTACACCATGTCTATATATACATAGTCCCTGACATCTCCCACTGTCCTATAACTTGTCTATATATACAAAGTCCCAGGCATCCCCCATTTATTTTCTCTTGTCTATACATAGTCCCAGATGTCCCCCACTGTCCTATACCTTGTCTATATATACATAGTCCCAGGCATCCCTTGCTGTCCTATACCTTGTCTCTATATACATAGTCCCAGGCATCCCCCACTGTCCTATACCTTGTCTATATATACATAGTCCCAGGCATCCCCCACTGTCCTACACCTTGTCTATATATACATAGTCCCAGGCATCCCCCACTGTCCTATACCTTGTCTATATATACATAGTCCCAGGCATCCCCCACTGTCCTATACCTTGTCTATATATACTTAGTTCCAGGCATCCCCCACTGTCCTATACCTTGTCTATATATACATAGTCCCAGGCATCCCCCACTGTCCTATACCTTATCTATATATACATAGTTCCAGGCATCCCCCACTGTCCTATACCTTGTCTATATATACATAGTCCCAGGCATCCCCCACTGTCCTATACCTTGTCTATATATACATAGTCCCAGGCATCCCCCACTGTCCTATACCTTGTCTATATATACATCCTAAGGATAACAATGATTTAGAAGCAAAGAGTTTAGACATTAATTGTTTTAGTTTTAGTGCCAGTGATCTCAATCTTTAAAATATGATCTTGAATTTCCCTAGACATGTATCATTCCTTTGTTAAGCCTAATCTTCCTATACATAAGTCTTTATATTAAAAAAGCTATGGGCCACTACACAAAAATATATAATGACCCAGTTATTAAGGTAACCAAAATTTCCAATATTTCCAAACATTCCCATCCACCTATGGTCCAAAATATTTCTGCATAGTTACATTGAAATCAGTTTCCATGTTCAGGAGAAGTCTGAATTAGATCCTTTTATCACTGGTTTTATCTAGTTACCATGGCAACCAAATGATATCACATATTTTCGAAAATAGTACCACAGTAATTACCATTCTTTAAAATCCTTTTATATCAATATTCATCGGACAATATCTCAACTTCAACCAATCAGAAGCCTCCGTTATGTTTCCATAGTAATGGTTCTGGATACATGTGATGTATCAAATTATAGGCTTTGATAAGTTACACCATTTGACCAAGATTCATTGAAATTGATCTAAGGACTGATGAGCACGGGCTCCAAGTTGAGAAAGAGTTGTCCATAAAAAATGTACAGACAGGCATATGGAGGATGGACAGACAAGCTGATTCAAGTATTACCCCCAACCCCCTCTCCTGATTTTGTTCCCTGGGGAGGGACGAGGGTCTATTAGGATCCATCCAAGATACTTGTGTAACTACTGTACTTCAACAAAGATTGCATGATGACATAATTAAATCATAACTTATCTACAATATATAATGACAAGTAAAATAGACCATAAACAACAGATAGTAATTAACATTAATTGGACACTAATGATGATATATATCTACATGGGCAACACTTGAAGCGTTTGGTATACACACTTTAATTGTCAACATATGTCAGTGAAAAACTCAATTGTGCTATCAGCAGTTACAACTATTCCATTTTAGTATGTTTTTATGACAATCTCACTGAAAGCTGGAAAATCTAACATGCTTTAATCTTTCCAATTTGTCACAAATTTTATTTGAATGGAAATAGAGATAAACAAAGCAAATATCTAACTAAACATGGCACCCCCCAACCCCCCTTTATACATTATTCAATCTCCTCAAATTATTTATATGCAGCATTAATTTCTCACATTAAAGTAATTGTGAAACAGATTTGCTGTAGCAGTGTGTCTCTGAGTAGGGACGTCCAATCAATCTTTATCTACAGCGGTAAAATGTGAACATTTATACAGCAGATTGGTTCGTCCCCGCAACAGGGGCAAACAGACAATTCTGAGCACTACCACCAGAGAAAATATTAAGATGACAAAGATACAAGGCATCATTTATATAGAAGTGTCCCATTTTGTGAGTACGAGACAAAAATTGAATAACGCAAGCAGTTACCGTTCAACCTAGTTTGGAACACTATTAATTTTCTCACATAAAATGGACATTTCATGCAATTTGGCAGTTTGGTTTGTGACAGACTGCATCTTTTACCCAGTGAAGTTTCCCAACCTAGTACAGTATCTATATTATCTAATATCAAATTTATTGTTTAACGTCTGACTGATAAAGCCATATCAAAACTCTGTGACATAATACTGTCGAGCTGATATGAGACAGGGAGACCGTAGATCTTGGACCGTTTACCGAGCGACGTGCACGCCAGGCCCTGTGGCTAATATACACTAGGGCTCATCCACTTCCTGTTGGCATGCACATGCCCCTCCCCCAGGAGCCATAGCCCGGAATAGCATTGACATTGTCATGTGGCAGATAAAAGGACAAAGTCTGATGGAATGTTAGAATAAACTGGCTCCTCCATGAGTCATATAGATCTAATGATGGGGACAAATGGCCTCCTTACACATGATGAAAATGGCCACTTTTTCTCCTTGTGTCACCGTCAATTGGCTGATTTTCTTACAGACGCAGATCCCACAGGACACAATAATAAAGATATCTGATTGGGGCACGGCAATAGAATGTGGCAGATTTAAAATCCAACTCCCAATCAACATGCAAGGGAAAGAACAAATAAACATTTTGCTTCAATAAAATTATGAAGTTGGGTAATAAAAGGCATCTGAATTTGTTCAATTGAATACAAATTTGTAATCGCACCTTCACCATGGGACAAGTTTCCAGTGTCAATTCACAGAAATAATTTAACTTCTTGATTCACGCTCCTCAAGTCCGCGCTTATATCATTATCTGCCTGACGTAAAGATCACCCCAAACTACAATACTCACAGTCTCTTATGTAAACACTATTCTGCATATATTTTTATTCTCACAATACAATCACTAGGGAAGGTCCTGAAACCTAATCAAATAGGGACACAAAAGCACACAGCCTTGCACAAAATTGTGTGCCAAGGTCCCTTCCGCAACATTACCTTGTGTTCTATGCACGCAATGGAATAATGGTGTGCTTTGCCCAGCAAACGTGCTGGGAAATCATAAAAGGGACACATTCTTGGGTGAGGGTTCAACATATTAGCCTGTATACTCCTTTCATGTTTCTGAAGGATATACAGTATCCTGTTGCTTATAAAGTGTATTTTTTTCTTCTCTTGTTTATTACTGGGATGAATCTGCAATACATCATGTTTGATTTTATTTCATTTTTTCATTGTTATTTAATGATTATGAATAATCCTTTACATTCCAATTACAGATCAAGCATGGCTGAAGGTTTCACTGAGGCTATATACCAAGCTTGGAAACTAAATCTCCCTAATACTTAAGCATGGCTGAAGGTTTCACTGAGGCTATACCAAGCTTGGAAACTAAACCTCCCCAATAATTAAGCATGGCTGAAGGTTTCACTGAGGCTATACCAAGCTTGGAAACTAAACCTTCCCAATAATTAAGCATGGCTTAAGGTTTCACTGAGGCTATACCAAGCTTGGAAACTAAACCTTCCCAATAATTAAGCATGGCTGAAGGTTTCACTGAGACTATACCAAGCTTGGAAACTAAACCTTCCCAATAATTAAGCATGGCTTAAGGTTTCACTGAGGCTATACCAAGCTTGGAAACTAAACCTCCCCAATAATTAAGCATGGCTGAAGGTTTCACTGAGGCTATACCAAGCTTGGAAACTAAACCTCCCCAATAATTAAGCATGGCTGAAGGTTTCACTGAGGCTATACCAAGCTTGGAAACTAAACCTTCCCAATAATTAAGCATGGCTGAAGGTTTCACTGAGGCTATACTAAGCTTGGAAACTTAACCACTAGCTCTGAGAAATTTAGAATTATAGAATTTGTATTCAATTTTGTTGACAATCAAACATTTCAATATCTAGTGTCTATTGTATGTGATACTGAATCAACATTTTGATATCTAGTGTCTATTGTCTGTGATACTGTATAAACATTTGGATATCTAGTGTCTATTGTCTGTGGTACTGAATCAACATTTCAATATCTAGTGTCTATTGTCTGTGATACTGAATCAACATTTTAATATCAAGTGTCTATTGTCTGTGATACTGAATCAACATTTTAAAATCAAGTGTCTATTGTCAGTGATACTAAATCAACATTTTGATATCTAGTGTCTGTTGTCTGTGATACTGAATCAACATTTTAATATCAAGTGTCTATTGTCTGTGATACTGAATCAACATTTTAATATCAAGTGTCTATTGTCAGTGATACTAAATCAACATTTTGATATCTAGTGTCTGTTGTCTGTGATACTGAATCAACATTTCAATATCTAGTGTCTATTGTCTGTGATACTGAATCAACATTTCAATATCTAGTGTCTATTGTCTGTGATACTGAATCAACATTTTGATATCTAGTGTCTGTTGTCTGTAATACTGAATCAACATTTCAATATCTAGTGTCTATTGTCTGTGATACTGAATCAACATTTCAATATCTAGTGTCTATTGTCTGTGATACTGAATCAACATTTCAATATCTAGTGTCTATTGTCTGTGATACTGAATCAACATTTCAATATCTAGTGTCTATTGTGTGTGATACTGAAACAACATTTAAATATCTAGTGTCTATTGTGTGTGATACTAAATCAACATATTGATATCTATGGTATATTGTCTGTGATACTGAATCAAATATTATATCTGGTGTCTCCTGTCTGTGATACTGAATCAAAATGTTGGCATATTTTTAAAATATTGACTACAGACCTCTCTATTGTATATTACAGTCAGTAGAATCAGTTCTATACAATGTCACTTAGTATTCACTAATCATTTATGTAATAAGCAACATAGACCAGGTCTCTTACGAAAAACCTCTAAACATGCAAAGTTAGTTACTTTTCTCAAATGCAATATACCTTACAAATGAAATTCCCCTCGAAAAGTGCATATTAAATTACTAAACTGCATGGACTAATAATTGTGACGCCACGCACCGTGATGAATGTAGATGACAAATCTACAGTACATGAGTACATAATTAGTGGATGAGGTTTGAAATATCACTGTACTGTATTAACCGGGTTTACTACATAGCAATGACATTGCTGAGGAGACAGGCAGCTCAAGTTACTCAGCAGGAAGTCAGAATGGTGGGCATGTGTAGGTTTGGTCAAGGCAATACTTCATACTAGTTGTGAAATCCCAGCAGGAATCATGTGGGATCGTGCTGGTATGTCTCATGGTGATGCTTGATAGGACAAGAATGACTGACATATGTGTCCTATTCTGAGTGTATGTCGTTCTGTTTGATCTTGTTGCCCTTGCAAACACCCTTGGAGAATGCAAAATGCGGTGTGCATTAGAGAGACCAAGGGATATTGTAGCTTAGTGCACATTTGTGTACATGACGGGATGTGCGTACCTAGGTGAAATGATGTTTGTGTGTCATTACTTCTTGATTACTGTCTCCCTATTGCCTATTATCAACATTTCTGTCATTTTTCTGCCAAGAACAGAACTAATTGCCTCTGACAATTTTTAGAGAGTTGGGACACACATTGAGACCCGAGATGACAGTGCCCAAAAGATGTTGAGACAAGCTGTGGAACTTTATCACGCATCACAACCGACACACTGACAGTGCCGTGAAAGTTGGTCGGTCACCAAGACAAATATGGTCAGGGTCGTAACGCACCTTCTGTATGGCACTACTATCGGTGGTAGTGCCTGGTTGCACTACACCTGGAGCTAGCCCATGGGTGATGAAACCTGAGTGTGTGACAGTTATCTTGTCATTTTGAGTACCATCTTGATTTGGCTGGCAAGGACATAAGTACATACACCTCCAGTACACTGTCTCTGCCTGGGGCCTGTCTCTAGATCCAGCTAGGATAACACTGGCACCAAGCTTCTAATCACATTTATTTAACAGTCATGTACAGCCATTTCAAAAACCTCTTCCAACTTGTTGTCCCCTGGGCGGAGAATAAATGTGCTTGTGAAACAATGTGACATTAATTGGTATCTCTAAGAGGATAAAGCTATATTTTCTTTACACAACACATTTACAAAGTCCCTCAACAAGCAGTCCGTGATGCTCACATCATAAAGTTTTCCCCAACAAATTCGATTGATAATCACGGTATGTATAAAAAATTCATGCAAAAAAAATATTTCTTCTAATTAAATTTCATCGAAGTTTTCAGGATTTTAATAAAATTTCCCTATACAATAGTGACTAAAGATAACAGTAGATCTTACGTTATCTACACATGCTATCACACATTCTCTATAAATTGTCTCAGGTTGTGTTTTTAAACAGAGCAGAGTCTCTTCTTGTAATATACGCTTTAATTAAAAGGGAAGTATTTATGACTGACCAAATGTAATAGATAAATACTGTACAATCATTGAAAAGGAAAGCTGATTTAAGGTCTGCTCAGCACTTGGTGTTTTTCAGTGACTGTGGGAATGGTTTTGGGACAGACTCAATGTCTATGACCCCTGTGGACCATTCAGCATTAAAACTCCACTTTAATTACAGTATGTCCAGCCAATCTCTGTCCTCATCTAAATTATGAACTCCAGGAGGACTGGTCAAGTATTTAATAAAACAGTTGTCTAAACTGACTTTTAACTGTAAGTGTACAATCAGATCTTTTTTTATCAATTTTATCCTTTTTTTTATTATTAAATGTTGTTTTGTTATATAAAAAGTATAATTATTATTGAAGAAAACACATTGAAAGCAGAGAAATATATCAATGATGGCAACTTAATCAATTATCAAAGTTTAGACTTCTAAAAATTTTTTAGTTAACAGATCAAGTCATGTCATTAATGAAATAGAAATATCTAAGGCATCAACTTGCCCTTCAGCAGCAGCAATATCTCCAATGCACATTAAAGTATCATCGCTTGGTTAATTCACAGAAGATGTCAAATGTTACTTTTGAATATTTTTTTAACCTCCACCAATGATCACCTAAATATGATTAGGTGTAGATCTTGATGTTGTCACACTATTGGGAAAGGTGTTAGAAAAGATGGATGTAATGTACCACAGAGATGATCTTGTGTATTTAAATGTTTGAACCTCCCAAAAAAGTGATGGGAATGTTAGTGAAAGAAAGAAACAGACAAACCCATGTAGTTATAGTCAAAATCATAAGTAAGGGGAATGAAAAGGAGGACGCAGACAAGTGGGGAGGGGGACAAACGAGAGAGGAGGAGGGGACAGGGAGGGAAATAAAAAAAAGTTAAAAAGAGGAGAGAACAAGGAAGGTGACAAATGGAGTTGGATAAAAAGCAAATAAAACGAGTAGGATCAGGACAAGGGGTGGGGGAGGAGGAGACATGGCGTGGGGGAGAAGGAGACAAGGAGGGTTACAAGGGGAGGGGAAGAAGGGACAAGGAGGGTTAAAAGGGGAGGGGGAGGAGGAGACATGGTGTGGGGGAGAAGGAGACAAGGAGGGTTACAAGGGGAGGGGAAGAAGGGACAATGAGGGTTAAAAGGGGAGGGGGAGGAGGAGACATGGTGTGGGGGAGAAGGAGACAAGGAGGGTTACAAGAGGAGGGGAGGAAGGGACAAGGAGGGTTAAAAGGGGAGGGGGAGGAGGAGACAAGGAGAGTTTTAAGAGGAGGGATAATGAGGGTTACATGGGGAGGGGAAAAAAGGAAAAGGGAGGGTTACAAGGGGAGGGAGAGGGAAATAGGAAGGTGACAAAATGGAAAAGGAGGAGGAGGATGTCAAGGGATGGGGAGGAGACATCAAGGGGATTGGCTGGATATGATTAGGGAAAGGGGGAAGTAAAGGAGTGACAAGGGTATGACAAGGAGATCCATCAGAAGACAGGAAGGAAGAAATAAAAGGAAGGTGAAATGAAGTATTCAAGAAAGATGCTAAAAGACAACATTTTATACTAGGAAGTTTTATATAGAAAGTTCGCAGAAAGCTTTGTTAATTGTAAGATGTAGGAACTTGCCACTCCCAAAATGTTTGAAACTGTTACTCAGATACTTAAAAACTTTGTCAGCTTTAAAACTTTGTCAGCTTTACAAAGTACAAATGAAGTCAACATAAGGGAAACAAAATAAGCATTTTCATTCACATTTTAATAGGAGTATATGCATGGTTTTCATAAACTTCACGTGTTTGGAAAACAAGATTTAAGTGTTGTTAAAATAAGACTTTCAGGTGGACAAATAAAATGATAAGTATTTTTTCTTTGAATGACCAGTAATACGGTATCAATCTACTCACATCACAAACATTGTATGGTCCTTGCCATCAACATGGGGAGACAAGAAAACTCCATTACATAGTTAGGCCCAGAAGCAGTGTAAATTAATCGGGGCTGTATCGCTTTGCTAATGTCAAATAAAGACCACATGCTGAAGCTGCTAGCCTAGAGGCTAAGTTAACAAACTCACTTAAGCATTTTAATGGATTTAAATAGGTATTTGTCATTTCTAACAGATGACAGAATTTTTACCCGACATAGAGGTTTTTACAATCAGTTGACATTCCCCACGACTTGCTCAAAATGAGAGTTTACACAAGATTTGGGTCAATTTAATTCTAAAGACCTTGAAAATATGGAAAATAAGGGTAATAGTGCTATAGTTGATATAACAGAGGTACATGTTTGACACCAGCAGTGAAACGGTTAATACGATAAGGAATTCACATTACAATAAGAAATAATCCATTAGTGAAGGCTTGATAGTGATAAACACACATTTCCAATTAAAGTCTCTATATGAATTTTCTGTTTGGATGCTTTGTCCTAGATGTAGCAGCAAATATCATCAAGACCAATAATTCCTGTAAAATTCTATTCACTGAAAAGTGCAGTTTACAAGAAAAAATTTCAAACTAGTATTCATACTTAGAGAAATAACTTGACTACAGCATTGTAATGAGTTTCCATCCTTTGTGAATTAACGAAGTATGAAGGTCAAACTTTTTGTTCTTGTTACGATTTTTTGAAATGTTAGATGACAGAAATTAAATTCAAAAGCACGAAAAATCACTTTTTTCATTGCTCAGGTATCAGAATGTACAACACAAATGTGGTTTTTTATTTCAATCTTAAAATCATCCTGTCTTTGATTGCAAATGATGGTTATAGATGATCTGTTTCAGTCACAAACACATGATGGACAGGTACTGGTAAAAAAGTCATTAATGTCTGGTACTGGTGTACTGGTACGTTTATTTTCTTCATTCTTCCTTCTATCTTTCCTCCGCATATAAACCACACTGGTACATAAGTCACATGCATGATCACCAAGGAAAAACGCTGCGGTTTATAATCCGAAAAATATGGCATGTCATTGTAAAAAGTATTCCCACTACAGAAAAATATAAATGGTGACAAAGTTATGATGAACTGCTTTTTTAATAAAATAGCCACCAGTACCTCTAGCTCTTTATCCAGAGCATAATTTTAACATTTATGTTTTCAAACAAAAACAGAAGTATCACGGGGTCAGTGACAATGCAGGGCTTTTCAACTTTCCTTCTCTCTTCCTCACCCCCCATTCCTTCTCCCTTAGCACACCAATTATCAAGGTAGATTCAGATCTAATGACCAGACAAGTTCTAGTGTTATCATTGCCATTTGTTTTGTCAATCATCTCCAGACTGGTAATAACAATCACATGGTTCAACAAGCTGTATCTCTCACACTAACAACACAAAACTTACAGTCAATCCTTGTCCCTGATCACTGGTTTCAATGTGTGATTACAAACTACTCACTAGAAATAGATTTGAGTAAGGCATAACAAAAGTACAAAAGTGATTAAAGATCATCTAAACCGTAACTAACTGTGAATAAACTGCTACCAAAGGGAGATAAACTGTGCCATAGAGTAGCATGATCAACAAAAAATCAACCAACAACAAGTGTTGTGATATAGGACAGAAAACCAACAACAAGTGTTGTGATATAGGACAGAAAACCAACAACAAGTGTTGTGATATAGGACAGAAAACCAACAAGTGTTGTGATATAGGACAGAAAACCAACAACAAGTGTTGTGAAATAGGACAGAAAACCAACAAGTGTTGTGAAATAGGACAAAAAACCAACAAGTGTTGTGATATAGAACAGAAAACCAACAAGTGTTGTGATATAGGACAGAAAACCAACAACAAGTGTTGTGATATAGGACAGAAAACCAACAACAAGTGTTGTGATATAGGATAGAAAACCAACAACAAGTGTTGTGATATAGGATAGAAAACCAACAACAAGTGTTGTGATATAGGACAGAAAACCAACAACAAGTGTTGTCATCAAGGAGACAAACCAATAACAAGTGTTGTCATCAAGGAGACAAACCAACAAAAAGTGTTGTGATATAGGACAGAAAACCAACAACAAGTGTTGTCATCAAGGAGACAAACCAACAACAAGTGTTGTGATATAGGACAGAAAACCAACAACAAGTGTTGTCATCAAGGAGGCAAACCAACAACATGTGTTGTGATATAGGACAGAAAACCAACAACATGTGTTGTCATCAAGGAGACAAACCAACAATGTTGTAATCAAGTACAAACAAAACAACAACAACGTTGTGATCACGGACAGACAAAACAACAACAACGTTGTGATCCAGGACAGACTTACTACTAGTGTAGAAGGCAAACAATCAAGCTCTCATGAATAACCTTAATAACACTAGCTAGACCATTATTTATCCAGGAATGCACTAGTTAGACTACCAGAAGTATTCCTCTCCAACATGTACTGTGATAAAACTCTCGTGTTTATGGTTCAGTTATATCTGCACGACAATCAGGCAATGCACCTGCATACAACATGATGTACTGAGACAAGTAAACAAGCCAACAGCAGGGATGACAAGACAGTCATGAAAGTAGATTGGGAGGGAAATCATTGATACACCATGACAAGTGATGAGGCATTCAATTGGTGGAATACTCCAGTGTGAAATGGGGCTAGATAGGGATAGCCAAGTTCAATAATTCACCTTCTGCTGCACATTGGTGGGACATATTTCACAGACAAGGAAACTTGAGATAAATTAAATTATCTATCATATTTCACACCCAATCAACCTTTGGAAGGTATATCTGGCAATCGTTTTACTCTTGTCTACATCTCAAGTAAGATATGCCACACAGAATCATCTGTAGTCTGACAGTGTCACTTGTATTCTGACAGAAAAATCTCACACAGTTTTATTGTAGTCAAACAGACAAAATCTCACACAGTATCACAGCAGTTTGACAGACAAAATCTCACACAGTACCACCAGTAGTCTGACAGACAAAATCTCACACAGTATTACCTGTAGTCTGACAGACAAAATCTCACACAGTATCACCTGTAGCCTGACAGACAAAATCTCACACAGTATCACCTGTAGTCTGAAACTTGTTAAGTCATACATGTGTATTGTGTGTGTGTAATTCATTTTGATTACGAATTGTATAAATAACTAAGTTTAACTATAACATATACATGTATGTAAATCAATAATGACACAACGTTCCTATAATCACAATGTGTTTTAAGTCCAATGTTTTTTTTCTTGTCCTATAAGTACATATTCAGACCAGCACTATGTGAAAGATAAGACAGGACAGTGACATTAAGAAAGCCGTACATGCATGTAGTATAATGAAGGATTGCATGAGAACAGAAAAACAGTTATTTGATAACAGACTTCGAGTTCAATAAAATCATATTTGGAGTTAGCTCCATATACAAAGTGATAAAAATGACACAGCTTTCATGACAATTACGACAGCATAAAACAGCCCAACCAACAAACTAAAGCACATTTCGTGTGTGTCCAGTTAGACTTCAATGAAGCACCAATATCAAGCATTGAGTAGCAGGGTCTTAGATAGCGGACACATTATGTCTTAATACTCGTGTTACTGACCAAATATCTCTGACAAATTGGGTTTTTGACAGGTCTAATGATTTGAAGCCTTGAGATTTATTGGACAATGTTCCCTTTTTATGACCTATTGCACAAGGTTTACATTGCCGGATTAATACGCAACAACACGTCGACAAACACAACTGTGGGGGATTTAATTACCCGTCCGTCGCTGCCTGAGGAAATTCAATTTGGGACCACTTTCTTAAGATACCGTTTTTCTTTAAAATTCCCTTAAGTAGCTAGGAGGGGTTTCATTCAACAAGTCTTCCTCCAGTCTCAATGATAGTTTCATGACGAGGCACAGGATCATTCCTTTTTCGAAGTTAATTGTTTGTGGAGTTATGGCCCTTTTGGGGACACATTTGCTAGTTGTCATTTCGCGACTTGTGAGAAAACGTCCCTTTTTATAGAACATTCGTTGTTGTTTATCACAAGTTGGAGCTGAGAGGAAGGTGCTGTTAGACAGTAGACATCATTCCTCTACACTCCAGATCACTTTTAGGTGACAGGTTTTATTTCATTCTATTTCAACTTTTTCTCCTTTAAATTTATCTTTCACACTTGATATCATGTTAGTGTAATGAAATCAACAATGTCTTTTTGTCCTGTTGGCATGTACATGTCATTTCTATAGCTATAATCATGTCAGCAAGTGTTTATACATCTTTGTTTTATTATATATACAATTAAGCAATAGTAAAGCATACATCACTGGCTTCCTTTCGTTTTCAACTATCAGATTCACAATTTATGGTTGTCAATATAAAATTCACACATTTATATCATGTCAAAGTTCAATATTGTGTTGTGATATCAGAAAACTTATCATCATTGCCGACACTATTCAGAGCAAGATAGACCATTAAAAACATCACGATAGGTAACAAGAGAGCTGTGGCCCTTGATGATCTTCTGACAATCGATGGTTGGATGGACAGAGCACAGAAAAGAGTAAAGTTGGATTTTGGACCAATGAGAAATCTCACAATCACTTCATACACATAGATATCATTGCCACCCCTTATAATGTTCCAGACCAAATTGGGTTGAAATCCAATCAAGCAAAAAGACAGAGTAGCATTTTAAAGCAAAATATTGTCAAATCTTCCCCTTTCAGGATCTAATTAACTTTCTGAATCTAAAAAATGATTCCTCAACTCCAATGACATTTTTAGACAAATTTGGTTGAAATCTAACCAGAGATAAAAAAGTAGTTAAATTTTAAAGCAAAACATTTCCTAGCTTCATATTTTGGGGTTGCACTCCTAAGACCCTTAGGGTTAAATAAACTTTATGAATTTAAGAATTAATTGCCCACTCCTTATGATGTTTCAGACAACGTTTGAATGAAATCCAAATAAGCATTAAGTAAGAGTAGCTTTTTGAAGCAAAGCATTGTCAAATTTCTCTTTGGAGGCCCCGCATCTAAGTCCCTAGGTTTCAAATTAATTTTTGACTTTAAGAAATAATTGCCCACACCTTTTCATGGTTCAAACAAAAATTTGGTTGAAATCCATTCAAGTGCTGAGGAAGAGCAGCATTTTGAAGCAAATATTATCCAATTCCATCACTGTTTAATTTCCAATTTTGGGGCCCCAACCCCAGATCCAAAGGGTTCAAATCAGCTTTCTGAATTTAAGAAATGATTCCCAACCTCAAATGACATTTCAAACCAAATTTAATTGAAATCTACCACTGCATTAAGAAGGTGCAGTGTTTTAAAGCAAAATATTGTTTATTTTTCCCTTATGGGAACCCTGTCCCAGGTCCCAATGGGTCGAATCAACTAAAGATGGTTGTTCTTACCTAATGATGTATCAGACCAAATTTGGTTAAAATCTACCAAAGTATGAAGGAGGAGTAGCATTTTGAAGCAAAATATTGTTAAAACTTCCCCTTTTGCAGCCAAATCCCCAGGTCCCTATAACACAGCTTGCCCTCAACAAATGAAAAATCAGACCAAATGTGGTTGAATTACATCATGGCATGAAAGAGGAATTGCTTATCAAAGCAGAAAATTGTCTTACTTCCCCTTTCAAGGCCCTGTCACTAGGTTATATGGGGTCCAATTTACTTTCTGAATAAAACAAATCTTTGTCCTCACCCGCATGAAGAAGGAGTAGCATATTAAAGCAAAATATTATCTAACTTAAACTTCTGGGACCCCGTCCCCAGGTTCCTTGGGAACAAAACAACTTTTTAAATATAAGCAATGATTGCCTTCACCAAATGATACATTAGATGAATTTTGGTTGAAATCCATAAAGGAGAAGTAGCAGTTCACAGGAGAAGTTTACACACAACATATAATGAACAACGACGATGGAGGGGGGGGGGGGGGGGGGGGGAAGCATGACAGCAATAGGTCATCTTGACCCTTTGGGGTCAGATGACCCAATACTGAATCAGAATTTAATTCCAAACATTAGTTTCACTTCAAACATCTTTACAAGAAAACATTCAGTGTGAACTTCAATGTCATTATCCAAACATAAAATCATAATACTTTGTTTGATAGGTCTTCCTTGTTCAAGTATAGACCAAGTCTAGAACAGAGTCATGTATAACACATTTTCCAGGTCAGTAAAATGACAGGGCTATTTATGCAATAATCTTTACTCAAGTAATTTGCTGACCATTTCATACCTGCATTTCTAGGTGTGAATTACGATCCCGAAGACAGTCCATCTCAGTCTGTAACTTGCCGAAATTGTCCTGGTTGTCCATTCGCCTAAAGGATATAATCATATATTTTACCTTCTACCGACAAATTGATACATTAATATAGACTGTACCGACAGATCAATATAAACTGTACCTACAGACAGACATATCATTATAAACTGTACCTACAGACAGACAGATCATTATAAACTGTACCTACAGACAGACAGATCATTATAAAATGTACCTACAGACAGACATATCAATATAAACTGTACCTACAGACAGACATATCAATATAAACTGTACCTACAGACAGACATATCATTATAAACTGTACCTACAGACAGACAGATCATTATAAACTGTACCTACAGACAGACAGATCAACATAAATTGTACCTACAGACAGAGAGATCATTATAAACTGTACCTTAAGACAGACAGATATATATTGCACCTACAGACAGATAGATATAAATTGTACCTTAAGACAGACAGATATATATTGCAGACAGATAGACATAAATTGTACCTTAAGACAGATATATATAAATTGCACCTACAGAGAGATAGATATAAATTGTACCTACATACAGATAGATATAAATTGTACCTTAAGACAGACAGATATATATTGCACCTACAGACAGACAGACATAAATTGTACCTTAAGACAGACAGATATATATTGCACCTACAGACAGATATATATAAATTGCACCTACAGACAGATAGATATAAATTGTACCTTAAGACAGACAGATATATATTGCACCTACAGACAGATAGATATAAATTGTACCTTAAGACAGATATATATTGCACCTACAGACATATAGATACAAATTGTACCTTAAGACAGATAGATATATATTGCACCTACAGACAGATAGACATAAATTGTACCTTAAGACAGATATATATAAACTGCACCTACAGACAAATGGACATAAATTGTACCTTAAGACAGATAGATATACATTGTACCTACAGACAGATAGACATAAATTGTACCTAAAGACACATTGATATTAATTGTACCTATAGACAGAGGTATATGAATTATACCTAAACACAGAAAGATATAAATTGTATCACAAACTCAACCTTACAGACAAATAGACATAATTTTCCGTAGGCTTACAGCAACTCAACAGGAAGAGTAAATGTGGATCTGATAGGATGTTGAATAAGATCTGTTACTAAGGTGACAGAGAACACAGGAAATGTGTCTGTAGATCTGTTACTAAGGTGACAAAGAGAAAACAGGAAGTGTGTGTGTAGATCTGTTACCAAGGTGACAAAGAGAACACAGAAAATGTGTCTGTAGATCTGTTACTAAGGTGACAGAGAAAACAGGAAATGTGTCTGTAGATCTGTTACTAAGGTGACAGAGAAAACAGGAAATGTGTCTGTAGATCTGTTACTAAGGTGACAGAGAAAACAGGAAATGTGTCTGTAGATCTGTTACTAAGGTGACAGAGAACACAGGAGATGTGTCTGTAGATCTGTTACTAAGGTGACAGAGAACTCAGGAAAAGTGTCTGTAGATCTGTTACTAAGATGACAAAGAGAAAACAGGAAGTGTGTGTGTAGATCTGTTACCAAGGTGACAAAGAGAACACAGAAAATGTGTCTGTAGATCTGTTACTAAGGTGACAGAGAAAACAGGAAATGTGTCTGTAGATCTGTTACTAAGGTGACAGAGAACTCAGGAAATGTGTCTGTAGATCTGTTACTAAGATGACAAAGAGAAAACAGGAAGTGTGTGTGTAGATCTGTTACCAAGGTGACAAAGAGAACACAGAAAATGTGTCTGTAGATCTGTTACTCAGGTGACAAAGAGAACACAGAAAATGTGTCTGTAGATCTGTTACTAAGGTGACAAAGAGAACACATAAAATGTGTCTGTAGATCTGTTACTAAGGTGACAGAGTAAACAGGAAGTGTGTGTGTAGATCTGTTACCAAGGTGACAAAGAGAAAATAGGAAGTGTGTCTGTAGATCTGTTACCAAGGTGACAAAGAGAACACATAAAATGTGTCTGTAGATCTGTTACCAAGGTGACAGAGAACTCAGGAAATGTGTCTGTAGATCTGTTACTAAGATGACAAAGAGAAAACAGGAAGTGTGTCTGTAGATCTGTTACTAAGATGACAAAGAGAAAACAGGAAGTGTGTCTGTAGATCTGTTACCAAGGTGACAAAGAGAAAATAGGAAGTGTGTCTGTAGATCTGTTACCAAGGTGACAAAGAAAATACAGGAAGTGCATCTGTAGATTTGTTACTACAGTGACAAAAAGAAAACACAGGAAGTGTGTCTGTGTATCTGTTACTACAGTGACAAAGAAAACACAGGAAGTGTGTCTGTGTATCTGTTACTACAGTGACAAAGAAAACACAGGAAGTGTGTCTGTGTATCTGTTACCAAGGTGACAAAGAGAACACATAAAATGTGTCTGTAGATCTGTTACCAAGGTGACAGAGAACTCAGGAAATGTGTCTGTAGATCTGTTACTAAGATGACAAAGAGAAAACAGGAAGTGTGTCTGTAGATCTGTTACTAAGATGACAAAGAGAAAACAGGAAGTGTGTCTGTAGATCTGTTACCAAGGTGACAAAGAGAAAATAGGAAGTGTGTCTGTAGATCTGTTACCAAGGTGACAAAGAAAATACAGGAAGTGCATCTGTAGATTTGTTACTACAGTGACAAAAAGAAAACACAGGAAGTGTGTCTGTGTATCTGTTACTACAGTGACAAAAAGAAAACACAGGAAGTGTGTCTGTGTATCTGTTACTACAGTGACAAAGAAAACACAGGAAGTGTGTCTGTGTATCTGTTACTACAGTGACAAAGAAAACACAGGAAGTGTGTCTGTGTATCTGTTACTACAGTGACAAAGAAAACACAGGAAGTGTGTCTGTGTATCTGTTACCAAGGTGACAAAGAGAACACATAAAATGTGTCTGTAGATCTGTTACCAAGGTGACAGAGAACTCAGGAAATGTGTCTGTAGATCTGTTACTAAGATGACAAAGAGAAAACAGGAAGTGTGTCTGTAGATCTGTTACTAAGATGACAAAGAGAAAACAGGAAGTGTGTCTGTAGATCTGTTACCAAGGTGACAAAGAGAAAATAGGAAGTGTGTCTGTAGATCTGTTACCAAGGTGACAAAGAAAATACAGGAAGTGCATCTGTAGATTTGTTACTACAGTGACAAAAAGAAAACACAGGAAGTGTGTCTGTGTATCTGTTACTACAGTGACAAAGAAAACACAGGAAGTGTGTCTGTGTATCTGTTACTACAGTGACAAAGAAAACACAGGAAGTGTGTCTGTGTATCTGTTACTACAGTGACAAAGAAAACACAGGAAGTGTGTCTGTGTATCTGTTACTACAGTGACAAAGAAAACACAGGAAGTGTGTCTGTGAATACTACAGAGACACATGCTGACTATTTCCTCTAGATGTAAAGACAGGAAGAGGAAGTGGTGGGACATCACAAGTTGTATATTAATTCAAAATTGGAGGATCACAAGGAGTAGTAATTGACAGGTAACTGAAAACATGTTGGTGCGTACTGTCTTAAAACATCCTAAATCTGGCTCAATGCTTAAACAATTGGATGCAAATTGCACAATTTGCATCACAACAGCACAATTTGTAGTTTAAATTAACAAAACATTAACAAATGTCTGATGAAAGGAGAGAGATTGGACTTTTATTATCTCACTGATAATAGAACCAACAGAGAGGTATGGGGCTTCACCGGAAAAATCCCTGACATATATGATACAGGACTGAAACCAAGGAAGACTTTAATCTAATGTTTGGGATGTGAACAACTTCAAAAACATTTTAGTCTGTCAGAAAAATAATAACACTGAGGTTATTTCTCCTGTCGTTTTCATCTCTCAATAAACAAACATAAATCTAATTAATGACAACTATCCCGTTTTTTTCATCAGTGTAGAGTTATTACTTTTTATTTAACACATGCAACTGCGTCAATTATCCTTGTTTCAATTAAAACAAGCATGTCTTTACAAATCACAGTGAGGATCCGTATACATCACATACCGCACAGCGATTTCACCAAGTTCCTTGGTTCGGGCCGCCACAAGTGTTTGCAATTCCTCAATCCTCTCATCTTTCATCTGTAGTATTTCCAGCACTTTTCTGTCCTTATTCTCTGACTTTTCTTTTTCTCTACAAAGTTAACGAAAAAAAATGTTAAATCTGTTTCAAATGTGTTTAATGACATAGCCAATCCTCGTTATGTCTCTCAGGAGGAAGTATTTCATTATTCAAGCTACGGTTTGTACCCTTAATTTGAATACATAAAGAATGTCAGGTTCACTTAATTAATGTGTCGGTGTGTATTAGCTTGCAAAGAAAACTCAATGAAATTTGAATTATAAAGATAATCCCTGATTTGTTTCAGAATGTCAATTTAGCCCATAAAGATTCACCCCACACCATATGTCTTTGGTTATATAACCATCAGAGATGCTATCAACCTTGGAAAGTCCAATTCATACTAGTAGTATATTTATAACAGTATACTGGCAATCATCATTTATTGTCAAAAACCTACTACTAGGCAGACAACATTCAGACCCAATTTCCTCATTCGAACTACAACAGGACTGACAAATTTCAACCTCAATTTCCTAATCCAAACTACATCAGGACTCATAAATTTCAACCTCAATTTCCTAATCCAAACTACATCAGGACTCACAAATTTCAACCTCAATTTCCTAATCCAAACTACATCAGGACTCACAAATTTCAAACTCAATTTCCTAATCCAAACTACATCAGGACTCACAAATTTCAAACTCAATTTCCTAATCCAAACTACATCAGGACTCACAAATTTCAACCTCAATTTCCTAATCCAAACTACATCAGGACTCACAAATTTCAAATTCAATTTCCTAATCCAAACTACATCAGGACTGACAAATTTCAAACTCAATTTCCTAATCCAAACTACATCAGGACTGACAAATTTCAACCTCAATTTCCTAATCCAAACTACATCAGGACTCACAAATTTCAAATTCAATTTCCTATTCCAAACTACATCAGGACTGACAAATTTCAACCTCAATTTCCTAATCCAAACTACATCAGGACTGACAAATTTCAAATTCAATTTCCTAATCCAAACTACATCAGGACTAACAAATTTCAACTTCAATTTCCTTATCCAAACTACATCAGGACTAACAAATTTCAACTTCAATTTCCTTATCCAAACTACATCAGGACTGACAAATTTCAACTTCAATTTCCTTATCCAAACTACATCAGGACTGACAAATTTCAACCTCAATTTCCTCATTCAAACTACATCAGGAATAACAAATTTCAACTTCAATTTCCTTATTCAAACTACATCAGGACTAACAAATTTCAACTTCAATTTCCTTATCCAAACTACATCAGGACTGACAAATTTCAACCTCAATTTCCTCATTCAAACTACATCAGGAATAACAAATTTCAACTTCAATTTCCTAATCCAAACTACAACAGGACTAACAAATTTCAACTTCAATTTCCTTATCCAAACTACATCAGGACTCACAAATTTCAACCTCAATTTCCTAATCCAAACTACATCAGGACTCACAAATTTCAACCTCAATTTCCTTATCCAAACTACATCAGGACTGACAAATTTCAACCTCAATTTCCTAATCCAAACTACATCAGGACCAACAACTTTCAATTTCAATTTTCTCCTCAAAACAATAACAGGAAGTTACCACACTGGTCAATTGCTTTGACCCTTTTCATAGGATCTGGACAATGGTAAATGGTTTTCCTCTGTTCATAGGAATTTGACAACTGTTTTGTCTTTGTTTAGGCTGAAGACACTGGTCACTTGATGTGTCTAGTTCAGGCTAGGAGACTGCATGATCAACTATCGTGTCTCTGTTCAAGTCTGGATACTGGGTCAACTACTTAGACTCTGTTCAGGCTAGGAGACAGACTGGTCAACTATCTTATCTCTGTTTAAGCTAGGAGACTGGCCAAATATATTTACTCTCTAAAGGCCTGGACACTGGTCAACTATTTTACCTCTGCTCTGGCTAAAAGACTGGTCAACCATCTTATCTCTGTTAGTCAAGGAGACTTGTCAAATGTTTTGTCTCTGTTCAGATAAGGAGACTGGTCAACTGTTTCCAAACACTGGACACTGGTCAATTACTATGTCTCTGTACAGACATACTAGTTTTAACTGTTTTGTCTATGTTCATGCCAAGGAGCAGGTCATCTCTGTATGTCTGTGTATATAAACGTCTGATTTCGGATGAAAACAAGGACATAAAAAGATGTATCATTATAAACTGCGATGGAAACATAAATACATTTGGTATATGAAAAGGCAGTGCAACTGTTCCCAACTGCTTTGACGTCTGGGAATTTCTGACGGGAAATTTGTGTGTGAACCGGACTTGGTTATCAATTAGAAAGTATTAAGGAGGACAAAGTCAGTATGTAGCAGGACAGATCACACACTGTCTAAACAGTGACAATGTTTGTAGACAAATTACTGGTAAGACTTCACAAGTGCCTTCATCCCAGCAGCCTCTAAAACAACTCCAGATAGGTCCAATTATTGTACCATCAATGTATTATACAATGCTAATAGCTGTGTCATCTCCAGTCTTCAAAACATACAATCACATGTACATGGCTAATGTGATAAAGCATATGCCTAATTTCATCAAACTCTTTAACACTGTCATGAAAACCATACCAAGGCTCACATATAAAAAATCATATTAGCCTTATAGACTTAATGGTCCTTGGCCAAGAGAAGTAAAACTTGTTTTTATTTATTGTTTAATAATTAACGCTGATAGATATAGGAAGTCAGAATTGGCCTGGTGTGATAGTGCACATCAAATGGTGCCCTATTCCCTGGCTAGTCATTGTTGGTTGATTACCACACAAACAGGCTGTCTGCTGGCTTCTGCGTCCTATGTAGGTTTGGCCAATTAGTTATGAAAAATGCAAACCTCCCCTGCAAGGCCTCTAGATGATTGAAACAGAATCAACATCATCACAAAGACATTGCTGTGGAGTAAGACAGAGGTCACAAAAAGACAACTGTTGCAGTAACATTAGGTCCATCACGTCATGCTGCAGCACAACTGCATGCCTTCAGCAAGCGAATCACTTCGACTGATATTAAAACTGGACACACAGAGTAACAGGTACCATTGACCTGTATGATTTGCTTTCAACTACATATAAATATGTTGAATTAACCTGATGAATGAATATTTTTATCCATCAACCATACATGATAATTTGTATCTAACAATATCAATTAGACATGTAGAACTATCATTTTGGGTAGTATGTATATCAAATACACAAAACATGTTCATTAACCTCTGATATGTGGAACCCTGGGCCTGTATAATAAGACATGAGGTATCCTGAACCTGTATAATCAGACATCAGGTACCCTAGACCTGTATAATCAGACATCAGGTATCCTGGACCTGTATAATCAGACATGTGGTAGTCTGGACCTGTATAATCAGACATGAGGTATCCTGGACCTGTATAATCGGACATGTGGTACCCTGGACCTGTATAATCAGACATGAGATATCCTGGACCTGTATAATCAGACATGAGGTATCCTGGACCTGTATAATCAGACATGTGGTACCCTGGACCTGTATAATCAGACATGAGGTACCCAGGACCTGTATAATCAGACATGAGGTATCCTGGACCTGTATAATCAGACATGTGGTACCCTGGACCTATATAATCAGACATGAGGTACCCAGGACCTGTATAATTAGACAAGTGGTAGCCTGGACCTGTATAATCAGACATGAGGTATCCTGGACCTGTATAATCAGACATGTGGTACCCAGGACCTGTATAATCAGACATGTGGTACCCAGGACCTGTATAATCAGACATGTGGTACCCAGGACCTGTATAATCAGACACAAGGTACCCGTAACCTTTTTAATTAGACATGTGGTAGTCTGGACCTGTATAATCAGACATGTGGCACCCTGGACCTGTATAATCAGACATGTGGTACCCTGAACCTGTATAATCAGACATGAGGTACCATGGACCTGTATAATTAGATATGTAGTACCCTAAACCTGTATAATTAGACATGAGGTACCCTGGACCTGTATCATTAGATATGTCTTAGCCAGGACTTGTATAATAAGACAGGGAGAAGCCAGAATATGTATTATTTGACAAGTGGTACCATGGTCATGTATAATCAGATATGTGGTACCATGGACTTGTATAACCAGACATGTGGTACCCTGGACCTGTATAATCAGACATATGGTAGTCTGGACCTGTATTATCAGACATGTGGTAGTCTGGACCTGTATAATCAGACATGAGGTATCCTGGACCTGTATAATCAGACATGTGGTACCCTGGACCTGTATAATCAGACATGAGGTATCCTGGACCTGTATAATCAGACATGAGGTATTCTGGACCTGTATAATCAGACATGAGGTACCCAGGACCTGTATAATCAGACATGAGGTATCCTGGACCTGTATAATCAGACATGTGGTACCCTGGACCTGTATAATCAGACATGAGGTACTCAGGACCTGTATAATTAGACAAGTGGTAGCCTGGACCTGTATAATCAGACATGAGGTACCCAGGACCTGTATAATCAGACATGAGGTATCCTGGACCTGTATAATCAGACATGTGGTATCCTGGACCTGTATAATCAGACATGAGGTACTCAGGACCTGTATAATTAGACAAGTGGTAGCCTGGACCTGTATAATCAGACATGAGGTATCCTGGACCTGTATAATCAGACATGTGGTACCAAGGACCTGTATAATCAGACATGTGGTACCCAGGACCTGTATAATCAGACACAAGGTACCCTGAACCTTTTTAATCAGACATGTGGTAGTCTGGACCTGTATAATCAGACATGTGGTACCCTGAACCTGTATAATCAGACATGTGGTACCCAGGACCTGTATAATCAGACATGTGGTACCCAGGACCTGTATAATCAGACATGTGGTACCCAGGACCTGTATAATCAGACATGTGGTACCCAGGACCTGTATAATCAGACACAAGGTACCCTGAACCTTTTTAATCAGACATGTGGTAGTCTGGACCTGTATAATCAGACATGTGGTACCCTGGACCTGTATAATCAGACATGTGGTACCCTGATCCTGTATAATCAGACATGTGGTACCCTGATCCTGTATAATCAGACATGTGGTACCCTGGACCTGTATAATCAGACATGAGGTACCATGGACCTGTATAATTAGACATGAGGTACCCTGGACCTGTATCATTAGATATGTCTTAGCCAGGACTTGTATAATAAGACATGTGGTACCCAGGACCTGTATAATCAGACACAAGGTACCCTGAACCTTTTTAATCAGACATGTGGTAGTCTGGACCTGTATAATCAGACATGTGGTACCATGGACCTGTATAATCAGACATGTGGTACCCTGATCCTGTATAATCAGACATGTGGTACCCTGATCCTGTATAATCAGACATGAGGTACCATGGACCTGTATAATTAGATATGTAGTACCCTGAACCTGTATAATTAGACATGAGGTACCCTGGACCTGTATCATTAGATATGTCTTAGCCAGGACTTGTATAATAAGACAGGGAGAAGCCAGAATATGTATTATTTGACAAGTGGTACCATGGTCATGTATAATCAGACATGTGGTACCATGGACTTGTATAACCAGACATGTGGTACCCTGGACCTGTATAATCAGACATATGGTAGTCTGGACCTGTATTATCAGACATGTGGTAGCCTGGACCTGTATAATCAGACATGTGGAACCCTGGACCTGTATAATCAGACATGAGGTACCAAGGACCTGTATAATTAGAAATGTGGTAGCCTGGACCTGTATTATAAGACATGAAGTACCCAGGACCTGTATAATTAGACAAGTGGTAGGATGGACCTGTATAATCAGACCTGTGGTACCCTGGACCTGTATAATTAGACAAGTGGTACCCTGGACCTGTATAATCAGACATGAGGTACCCAGGACCTGTATAACTAGACATGTGGTACCATGGACCTGTATAATCAGACATGAGGTACCCAGGACCTGTATAATCAGACATGTGGTGTCCTGGACCTGTATAATCAGACATCAGGTACCCTGGGCCTGTGTAATCAGACATGTGGTGTCCTGGACCTGTATAATCAGACATGAGGTACCCTGGGCCTGTATAATCAGACATGTGGTACCCTGGATCTGTATAATCAGATATGCAGTACCCTGGGCCTGTATAATCAGACATGAGGTACCATGGACCTGTATTATCAGACATGTGGTATTCTGAGTTTGTATAAGTAGACATGTAGTATCCTGGGTTTTATAAGTAGATATATTGTATCCAGAGTCTGTATAAGTAGATATATAGTATCCTGAGTCTGTATAAGTAGACATGTAGTATTCTGAGTTTTATAAGTAGATATATTGTATCCTGAGTCTGTATAAGTAGACATATTGTATCCAGAGTCTGTATAAGTAGACATGTGGTATTCTGAGTTTGTATAAGTAGACATGTAGTATCCTGAGTTTTATAAGTAGATATATAGTATCCTGAGTCTGTATAAGTAGACATGTAGTATCCTGAGTTTTATAAGTAGATATATTGTATCCAGAGTCTGTATAAGTAGATATATAGTATCCTGAGTCTGTATAAGTAGACATGTAGTATCCTGAGTCTGTATAAGTAGACATGTAGTATCCTGAGTCTGTATAAGTAGACATGTAGTATCCTGAATTTTATAAGTAGATATATTGTATCCAGAGTCTGTATAAGTAGATATATAGTATCCTGAGTCTGTATAAGTAGACATGTAGTATCCTGAGTCTGTATAAGTAGACATGTAGTATCCTGAGTCTGTATAAGTAGACATGTAGTATCCTGAGTCTGTATAAGTAGACATGTAGTATCCTGAGTCTGTATAAGTAGACATGTAGTATCCTGAGTCTGTATAAGTAGATATATAGTATCCTGAGTCTGTATAAGTAGATATATTGTATCCAGAGTCTGTATAAGTAGATATATAGTATCCAGAGTCTGTATAAGTAGACATGTAGTATTCTGAGTTTTATAAGTAGATATATAGTATCCTGAGTCTGTATAAGTAGATATATAGTATCCTGAGTCTGTATAAGTAGATATATAGTATCCTGAGTCTGTATAAGTAGACATGTAGTATCCTGAGTTTTATAAGTAGATATATTGTATCCTGAGTCTGTATAAGTAGATATATTGTATCCTGAGTCTGTATAAGTAGATATATAGTATCCTGAGTCTGTATAAGTAGATATATTGTATCCAGAGTCTGTATAAGTAGACATGTAGTATCCTGAGTTTTATAAGTAGATATATTGTATCCTGAGTCTGTATAAGTAGATATATTGTATCCAGAGTCTGTATAAGTAGACATGTGGTATTCTGAATTTGTATAATTAATCTGGTGGTACTCTAGGCCTGCATATTTAGCCATGTCACATGGTTAATACATGAAGACAGTATGTTAAAGCATTAACATGCTTTAATAAGTATATCAAATAATTTCATAGGACAGCAATATATTTGTTGTCCAAGACATTGCGTTGAGTTGAAAGACAATATGTATTTTGGTCGTGCTGCACTATTTGTTAGCAAATACCTAGTTTTGGTCACATGGACTTTTAGTCTTTGTTTACATAATCATTTTCATGCTACATCATTATCATTTCTGAAAGGAATCTCATTTCATCAGAGGTCAGGTCACTAAGGTCAAAGGGCTACTGGTTAAAAGTTCAATCACAGAAAGAAGTATATCTAATTAATGTGATCTTCACTAGACCAGTAAGATTCGACCTGAAATTTGAAATTTCCTCAATCTTTAACTGTACATATTTACTGGTGATTTATTTCATTAGGTAATAACACACTACAATTAATTGATTTAAAGTAACTGACTATGTAGGCCCAATTGTATTATCTTTACGTAATTTTCATATGAATGCAACAAAGATTGGCTTGTCGCAACAATAAATGTGATGATTTACTGTGGTTATAGAAACACAACATTAAAATGTCAGCAGTATTTCATTACTAGTGTTTGTTTATCATGGAGAACAATTATCAACTTGTTACAACAATAAGGCTAAAGAACATGTACATACCAGCAAATTGAGGCGCTATATAACTAAAATGATCATTCATTTATATTGTCTTTGTGTGTAACTTTGATAATGAAAACCTCGAAGTATATATAAAATTAGACCTGCTGTATGTTGACATCATCCTTCAACACAGAAAACATTATACCCATCCCTCAACAGAAAACAATATACTCATCCCTCAACAGAAAACAATATACCCACTCCTCAATAGAAAACATTATACCCCTCCCTCAACAGAAAACAATATACCCATCCCTCAACAGAAAACAATATACCCATCCCACAATAGAAAATAATATACCCATCCCACAACAGAAAACAATATACCCCTCCCTCAACAGAAAACAATATACCCATCCCTCAATAGAAAACAATATATCCACTCCTCAACAGAAAACATTATACCCATCCCTCAACAGGAAACAATATACCCATCCCTCAACAGAAAACAATATACCCATCCCTCAACAGAAAACAATATACCCATCCCTCAACAGAAGACAATATACCCATCCCTCAATAGAAAACAATATACCCATCACCCAATAGAAAACAATATACCCACTCATCAACAGAAAACAATATACCCATCCCTCAATAGAAAACAATATACCCATCCCTCAACAGAAAACAATATACCCATCCCTCAATAGAAAACAATATACCCATCCCTCAATAGAAAACAATATACCCATCCCTCAATAGAAAACAATATACCCACTCCTCAATAGAAAACAATATACCCATCCCTCAATAGAAAACAATATACCCATCCCTCAATAGAAAACAATATACCCATCCCTCAATAGAAAACAATATACCCACTCCTCAATAGAAAACAATATATCCATCCCTCAACAGAAAACAATATACCCACTCCTCAATAGAAAACAATATACCCATCCCTCAATAGAAAATAATATACCCACTCCTCAATAGAAAACAATATACCCACTCCTCAATAGAAAACAATATACCCACTCCTCAATAGAAAACATTATACCCATCCCTCAATAGAAAACAATATACCCATCCCTCAACAGAAAACAATATACCCACTCCTCAATAGAAAACAATATACCCATCCCTCCACAGAAAACAATATACCCACTCCTCAATAGAAAACAATATACCCACTCCTCAATAGAAAACAATATACCCACTCCTCAATAGAAAACAATATACCCACTCCTCAATAGAAAACATTACAATATACCCATCCCTCAATAGAAAACAATATACCCATCCCTCAATAGAAAACAATATACCTATCCCTCAATAGAAAATAATATACCCACTCCTCAATAGAAAACAATATACCCACTCCTCAATAGAAAACAATATACCCACTCCTCAATAGAAAACAATATACCCACTCCTCAATAGAAAACATTATACCCATCCCTCAATAGAAAACATTATACCCATCCCTCAACAGAAAACAATATACCCACTCCTCAATAGAAAACAATATACCCACTCCTCAATAGAAAACAATATACCCACTCCTCAATAGAAAACAATATACCCACTCCTCAATAGAAAACATTATACCCATCCCTCAACAGAAAACAATATACCCACTCCTCAATAGAAAACAATATACCCACTCCTCAATAGAAAACATTATACCCATCCCTCAACAGAAAACAATATACCCACTCCTCAATAGAAAACAATATACCCACTCCTCAATAGAAAACAATATACCCATCCCTCAATAGAAAACATTATACCCATCCCTCAACAGGAAACAATATACCCATCCCTCAACAGAAAACAATATACCCACTCCTCAATAGAAAACAATATACCCATCCCTCAACAGAAAACAATATACCCACTCCCCAATAGAAAACAATATACCCATCCCTCAATAGAAAACAATATACCCACTCCCCAATAGAAAACATTATACCCATCCCTCAACAGAAAACAATATACCCACCCTTCAACAGAAAATAAAATCCTAACATTAATATATAGCAATATATAAAAACATGAAAACCGCCTTCTCTTCCTGCATCATATATTTCAGTAATTGCTACATTTTAACCATATGACAAATCAGGATAATGGCCTTTGAACTCTCATTTCATTCTGATTACAATGAATTGTGATTCCTACTTAAACCACCAGTGACAGTGACCTTTGAACTATTATGACACTGACCTTTGAACCACCAGTGACACAGCTTTTGTTACATCTGGATTGGCCACCTGCAACTTTTTCCACAACGACCAAACAAAATCTTTGTCTGCCTGTAAAATAAGGGCCAGTCTATATAATGTCAATAATTGGTACAAAATATAATGTTCTTTAGTAATATTCTTTCAAATTATGTTATATCTAAATAAAAGTTGAATAAACAATAGCATTCATTCTCTTTCAAATAAGTTAGTCTGAGAAAAGATGCTGTACTGTAGAAATCTCTAATTTCTTTTTTTTTTTTTTTTTTTGCTAAAAACAAGAAATACATTTTGTTCTCAATAAGTTTAATTGAAATGAGTTCTACAAAGGGGGACACAAGATATCACGTTATACAGACAAGCAATATTTGATACAGCTCTATAAAACTACACTTACTGATCATTAGTACCTCACTATATCATACATTTGGTGAAAACAGTCAAACTGTCTCATCAGGTCAACTACCAGAAAGCAAAACTATGTGTATTGTTGCTTATTTCACTGTAAACCAGGAAACAACTATAGTCTTTGTTGATGTGCTTAATGTATCCTTGTGCAAGACACTTTACCTTACTGCTCTGGACAGCATGTGATGAGCCTCTTATATGTTGTCCAGTTATGTAGCCACTAAGCACTATATAGAGACAGTTTGACAAAATGACCCTAGATGTCAACAGGGTGATAACCAACATCTATATGGTTAAAACACCATGAGATTTTACACAATAGTATGAAATAGAAAATTACATGTCGTTTAATAGGCAACTTTACTACTCTTGAGTCAGAAGTAAACTTACAGGATAGATGTGGTGCTAACAACGTAACATATCACACATACCTGGCATTGTCTCAGCTCATCACATAACTGTTGATTTAGGTCCTGCAGCTGGACAATCTCCTCCTCTACAAAAGTCAGTTATATTTCAGAGCCTACCAATTACCACACCAAACAGCTTCCAATATCACTTTATAATATAAATCACAATAATATATATATATCAATGTTTCTTTCTGCTCTAAATCATATTAACACATGTCAGTATCTCTTTATACTATAAATTATATAGTGACTTGTGGTATTGATGTCACTTTATAATATAAATTCAAGTCAGCATCACTTTACACTACTTTTGAAATTGCAACAAATGCAGTAACACTATATAATGTTTAATGGGAAAAATCAGTGATTTTTTATCATTAGATATTTTATTTCCAGACTCATGATTTTCTCGTCGGACTCACTCAAGTTTGAGTACTAACAATATCTTTTAGGAATGGGACTCAAATTTTGACAATGGTGCTCAACTGAAAAATCCTTCAAAACTTACTGAAAAATGCCTCTAATAAAGTATATATCCTAAAGTCTGGTATAAGATCAATGAAGTTATAATGACAGTACGGACATGTGAACTGTCGAACTTTTTAGACAACCCTGCCTCTTTATCAAGACACAAATATTACATAAATTACATCACGTTCATAGAACATAAAACAAATACAAAGTTATAAAGTTAAAGACTGGTATAAGGCATACATGCCGATTATGCTTGAAGGAAATCTTATGAACATCATTTTACAATAACAATGCATTAGTTGAATCATTTTAACTTTACTCATGATCACAACTGCTTAAATCTCTTTCACAAAGAAACGCCATATTTTTTACAGAAACCATGACAACACTTCCAATAATGTTACCATGATAACAGGATATGGTAGTTCATTACTTTGAATCAACACTTTTGTAAGTTAACAACATACAACTACAGATAAAATAACTATTTGTCATAGTTGAATACTTTGTCATCAAATGAACTAATATGTAGAACTGACTTACTTTTGTATTGACACTAAAAGTCATTCAAGTTTCAATATTTTCTGACCTGTAGAAACTACAATTTAGTGGGCAGAGTAAAAAAAACTTTCATATATAACCAATCTTTGAAATCATCAAGTTTTAATAGATGTAAAAATGTGGAAAAATTAAATATATATTGGACATATTACTTACCTTTGGACATGGAATTTGTCATCCTTGCTGTTTTAAATAAGTTGTCCTGTCTTCAGAAATAGTAGATGCTACATCCTCCAGTATATCATATCAAACATCATCTAAAAAAACATATAAATCATATCTATAAATGAATGACACATAATTGTACAGATATAAATTTGTAACTTCCAATATTTTGAAGCAGTGAGTGTGTTATGTGGTTATACATGAAATAGACTATAAATAAACCCAATAGGGTTTGATTTCCATTTGCTGCATCGTGAAAGAAAATGAGTTTTTAAATGTATTATAAACAGGCAGCAACATTCAGTCAATGACTTATCATCATAAATGGACAAATGTATACATATGCATTAACCTTTGTATTTTCTCAGAAAAATTACAGATTTCCTAAAAGACAACTCTATTGTGAAGTTAATCGCATGAGTTGAGTGGAAATATTTTTGGGTACCAGACGTTGAAGTTTAACGACCTCAAACTTAGATTTAACTATCAAGATGATATATAACATATTGCATTCAAATAAAATTCAAATATTGCATGCATTTGGAACAAGAAAATCAAATGCAAAAGTATTGTAATAAAAATATAAGATTTATAATGAATATCATATATGATAAAATAGTCAAGTTACATTGCAAAGAAAATATTTATATGTTTCAAGTGTCTTTTGATAAGATGGCAATGTATGTCATGAAACATAATATAATGCATTGCTATATAAAAAAAAAAGATTTTTAATGATTTAAAAATATACTTGTGAACCCATACACAACATACTCTATCTAATAGACTTCATGTAGTCTTAACGACTATAATCATCATCAGCTCCTTGTTTGGTGTTAAGATAGGCATAAAAGACACTGTGGTAAAGTGATGGGGGATGGTAAGGAATGACCGATGTACCCTGGGGCACAATAGTTGACAGATCTGTGTTATTTGTAAGTTACCCACTCAATACAGGTATGTAGATACCTTAGTTATCAAACAACAAGCTTCAGTACCAGTGTTCTTTGATCTCTTTCTTTACAAGTAATTTGTGTTATTATTTTTATTTTCAGTAGATTAACGAACAATGAGCAGTAAGCAGCACAACATATACAGTTGTCAAGAAGTTCTTTTTTCATAATGGTCTTTTTACTGTTAGGTATACATGGCTATTTTGCCTGCATTAGCAGTGAAATCCTGATATATTTTTTTTAACTTTATTTTGACGTGTTGTGTCATTTTATACCTAAAATCTATAAATCATAAAAAAAAGAGTAGATTAACATTTCACCTTCATTGAACCATGAATTATAAGACACAAACACGTTGCTTCAAATGACAAATCAAATTAACAGTACAGTAATCACGATATTTGGTCACTACGAACATAATAATCAACCTCAGGATACCTCATGATATTATACCAAACACAGGTCTAGGAGACCTCTCTATTCGGCTCCTTCTTTCTAATTGTTCCAGGTGGAGCAGCTCTATAGTCATAAATAAATTCCTCCCCTCAAGCATAATAGTGCTTGAAATAATGAAAACAATACAAATCACATGGGTAACTTTAGTTCAGTGTTGACAAAATATATCATTTCATCGATTTGCAAAGCAAATATTATGTTCATATTAATCATATTCAGTGTAGAATTCTGTTCTTTTTGGTATGTTTCGGTCATTCCATACTTCATTTTCCTAATCAAAATATAGTCTGACAGTAGGTTCAAGTGGTAATCTTGAATTGGTTCGTTTTCAATTCCAAATGGGCTAATTTAAAAACTTACACACTTCATAACTGATGATTAATGAATCCGCTGACATCCCCCCCAAACAAAACACATTTTCAATATCCAGATTTACTGCTTAGTCGTTACACCAAAAACTTGACAGGACTTGCACGACAACTTCAGTGCATGGATATTTACTCGTTTTCTTCGTCTAAAATTAAAACCAATCTGGGGCAAACGGCGTAATAAAATTAACAAACTTGCAGTTGAATCAACGACGGTATAATAGACATCAAAATTACCAAAAAAATCTGCTTTACATGCACTTTGAATGAAAACACTTTTCAAGCAAGCACCGGAAGTTGACAGAATCCCGCGTCCTGCTTTATGATAGTTTGTATATGTCGTAAAAAGAGTTTAGTGATATAATTTTGTGCTGTACATGTGGTAATAATTAATAACAAGGTAAAATATGAATGTAACATGTACAGAAGAAACAACACAGACATCTAAAAGAGCAAAATATTAAAATTAAATATCACAAGTAACACGAATGGAAGATGTCGTATTACGGAAAAGTGTACCGTAAGTTTCACGCGCCACATTTCAACACGCGACGAGTGACTGCTAGCGGAAGAAACAGGCAGATTTTGTAAGAGCGAAAAAGAGAAAGTTATATCATGAAATTTGATACTGCTTTGAACATCTCTTTATCTCTTTTAAGGTGTTTAATTAAATCTATGTCACTCACCTGAGCTGCCTCTGTGGCCTGTCTCCGTTAAGTATGATTAAAAATGTACTCCGCAGAGAAGAAAAAACAAAATCCCAGTATTCAATTTTTTTTTTCTTCTGGTGATGAATTTTTGAAAAGTTTGGTTTTAGAAAGTAGATTATAGGCAAAAAATCAATATGTTGCTACATTACTTTTTCCAGTACAGGCATCAGAATATGTGTAACGGGAAATAATTCATTTTTAAATATTCTTTTTTTTTCACCTAAAAACAGACATTCCCAGTTATTTTCTAAAAAAAAATCGTCTTTCATTATAAGGTAAGGATATTAATAGAAATAATATGAAAATGTTCCCAAATTATCTAAATCCATTATTTGAACCTCTTTCACTATTAATATTTTTATTACATAGAGAGATTGTCCACAATCAAGCAGAAGTATGGGCTTTCTGGTTCTAAAAATCATGGAAAATGGTCCAATAGGTCTGAATTCACAAATTTGAAGTCAGTGATTTGTAGTGATAATCCAACAAATTTAGTTGAAATCTTACAAGACTTGATTTTAACTCTGGAAGTCTTGTAAGATTTCAACTCATTGTATACACATTCCTTTATTCCTGTCCATTCCTTAATTAAACCATTAGACTCAACAGAGCAACAATAACCATCAGCGATAAGAAATCCATTGTACAACATTGAATATAGCAAATAATTTAGTATATTAATATTAGTGCAATTACAGTTAGTATGGCTCTTTTAATAATTTACAGTCATGGCAATTCATGGCATAATTATGTACAATAGTAAGAAATGGTGACTAACATTTATGATTAAGTGATCAATAATCATAATCTATCAGAAACAGCAATAAACTTGTCAACTTGAGACAAAATAAATTAGTTTTCAGGTGATAGATCAGGATTTCCAGAAGTGTAACATTGATAGTCTGAATATAGATATCCCAGATCAGATATCTGGAGTAAGAAAACAATAGTATGCTCTCTTACTATTTTCATTATTATGTCTTGGAAATCGTTACATGACATTGATATCTGTGATCTTGATAATTAATGGTAACATTCTGGCTCCCAATTCTAATAATTAGTATGAGGTATAGTCCTGAAGGGAAGATTTCCTGACTGAAATGTTGAACATCTTCATATATGCAAATGTACAAATAATCTTCAGAATTCATGTAATACTCATTGTAATTTGATGTTGACTATAATGGAAAATCTGAAGGAGGTAGAATGAAAAGAACTTGCTTGGTCTAGGCGTGCTGATGCCATATATACCCTGTTGTTCATCATCCACCTATCATCCAACAACTACTCCTAAAATCACTTTTAGTCGTGAGCATATTTGTACCAAAATTGGTTGGAAGCATCTTTGAAAGAAAGGAAACAAATTTATATAAATGGTTGATCTCTGCTTGCAGGACCTTACAGATGGGAACCAATATGGAATATACAGCTAATTCTTTAAAAATTATCCTGCTTTAAGAATGACAGGATTTTGTCCCAATTTGGTTAGATACGTCATTGGGTGAAGGGGACTCTCTCCCCCCTGATCCCAACCCCCATTCCATGGAGTTGGTTCCCAGTAGCAGATATAGCGGTAATGATAGAAAATCCATCTTCTTGGCTGGAAAATGGTCTTTTGACTAAAATTGGTGAGAACATGGGATGGGGTCAAATTTTACTTAAAGCATTCATGGATGAAGTGAACTCAATATTACATAAATTTAGGATGAGTCTCTCCTGCCTGAGGGCAGAGAGGCATTGCCAAATTGAGAAATAAAAGTATATTTTAAAATCCTTTTTCTGTAGGGATCATGGGGTGTTGACCAAAATGCATTCTGAAGCATCACTAGATGGAAGGGATTCCATTTTGTATAAACCAAGGTCTGATTCCCTGATGTCAGAGGAGTGAAGTCCAATAGGGTTAAACCGTAATAAATCCTTTTCCTCCAATATTGATAAAGCAGTTGTGACAAAATGAAACAAGATGAACAGTACAGGTCCTATTGACCTCTTGCTCTGTAAGTTTTCTTGCCCTTGTGTTCATTTTAACAATTGTACCGTAATGATATGAATCATTGGATTGCATCAAGTACATTTTGTATGTTATTCATATAGTACATGTAAATATAAAAGTATTGGCTAAAAAATGAATGTTCTTTCTAAAAAAAAAAGTGGAAATTAAACGACAAATTGTTATGTCCCCTCTGTTTATTCATGGATTCATTTCAGCACATATTATTATATGATATTGACATGAAACGGTTTAAATGAATACTACATCATTCGGCATACAAAGGGTAATTAATCAAGAAATTTCATTAAATGTTTTCATATATATCTAACATACACTTGAATTTTCAGTTGGATGTTCTGATGAAGCTCTATATTAAATGAATAATGACAAATACTTGTCAATAATACCATCATTAACCAAAGCTTATGCTACAAGTATGTGAAACAATTTGTTGAAGTTTGTTTTAAAAGCTCCATGAAATTATGGAAACTCACTACAATGGTGTTTGGTTGTTTACATGGCACCATCTTGAAATATCAACTCTAAACCTTACACATAACCATTATATTGATATGTTGATATTTTGCCAGTACGTACTTGTATTAATAAATTATTTTGTTTAATGAAACCCTAATTTCGTAATTCAATACGGTATGTTTTGTCAAAGGCTTGTTTTATTTTTCTCTTGTCCTTAACAGGAAAACCCCTGGGAGCTTAGAGCAATGGGCCATTTCCAGCAATTTTTCATCAGTTTCAAAGTAAGGTAGGTCATCGAAGTAGACTCAAAAGAAAATGGATGGGTCAGTTTTAGTTTGGAGGAATCAAGATCAACTTATGATACCTGCTTACTTTTTTTTTCAAGGCTGTAGCAGGAAACATTTGAACAGTACTTTTCCAACTCGCATATCCAGCTCTGAATACTTCACTCTGTTTAGGTATTCAAGTACATATGTAACAATGAAAATGAACTATTTTTAGCTCCTAAGTTAAGAGAATGAAATATTGTGTATTTAGTCTTGTTGAAGGCGATAAGAATGCAGGGGAGATAACTCACTGATGACCAAACAGATTATCAGCTTATTGAAGACGTCAAATAAGATTGTAGAACATAGAAACTAGGAAAATGTACAGTGTACTAAAGTCAGGGCCAAAACCCCTCAATTTTAAAGTTATTGGCCCTTTTTAAAACTTTTGTGTCCAGAGCATAACTTTGCTTTCATGTGAGATAGGATAATGAAATTTGGTATATACACTGGTCAAACTAATTGGATGTGCAGTGTACCAAGGTAAGGGCCTGCAACCCCATGATTACAGAAATATTTCCCTTTGTTTAACTTTTGTGTCCAATAAAGTTGTTTTGGGTGAGTATTCATCAGTTTCATTAACACTCTTGTTTGTTAAAGGATTGTGTACATTGTCTCATCATATTTATTTCTATTCATTTGAAATATTAAAAGGTCTTTCATGTCCTTTTCTCTGGAAATAGGAGATAAACTACATATAAAACATTAGAAGACAAAGAAATTTCATGGTAGATAGATATAAACCATAGAAAATACATATTCATGATTCCCTGATAAAAGTACTACTTTTCAGAATGTTGGATGTGGGAGTAAAAATAATCTAATGATAGAAAAGTCTATTCTTAAAAGCTTCATAAATGTTTGGTCCATGAGAATGTCCCATTGATTACTAAAGATTGCTGGTTGACATCAGTAGAATCAGCTGCCAGCCATAAATAGGCATTTATTGTATCACTATCATTATGTATACCTCTATGGCACTATCCCTGGAATAGCACTCTTCAATATTAATGACCTGCACTGCATGCTTTATGATCTGTGTTTGGTCAATTTCAGTTTTACGATGTCATGGTAATTTCTGCTTTGTCAACAGCACTGTGTATTAATCCAGTGTCAGGTATAGATGCCCACACCTTAAGAATGGTACACAATTGGCAGCGATGAACTTCACACCATGATTTATTTGGTGTTTTATGAAACTGTAAAATAGCACTTAAGCAATGTCATAATTTATTGTAATTTTAATTATGATCCTCCTACATAACCAAGACATCATTTTGTAAATCAGGGTAGGACAAAATAAAAGACCACTTCTGCTTCACCAGACAAGCTGATATGTTGGGTAGCAGTGTCATTTTTTGTCTGGTACCCTCTTTGAGGTTTTCTTGTTTCCATAGAGATGGAATTGGACTGATGACTACCCTGGGGACAGATTTTGGCTGATGATTGCCTTGATGGCAATCCTTGTTTTAACATTAAGTATCCTTGGAGACAGATTTTGGCTGATGATTGCCTTGGTGGCAATCCTTGTTTTAACATTAAGTATCCTTGGAGACAGATTTTGGCTGATAATTGCCTTGGTGGGAATCCTTGTTTTAACATTAAGTATCCTTGGAGACAGATTTTGGCTGATAATTGCCTTGGTGGGAATCCTTGTTTTGTTATAAAATATCCTTGGAGACAGATTTTGGCTGATGATTTCATTCGTGGCAATCCTTGTCTTAACATTAAGTATCCTTGGAGACAGATTCTGGCTGATTATTGTCTTGGTGACTCTCCTTGTTTATCATAAAGTATCCTTGGGGACAGATTTTGGTGTTTTCCCAAATGGTAATATCAGAGTTTTTATGAAGACAATTGTGACTGGTAACTATCTTGGATATTTGCCTCAGCAGTAAAGTTCCTTGAGGCTATTTTTTGGTTTTCATCTTGTGTTCCTCTTTGATCAAGTTGGTAACTGTCTTGAGAAATTTGACCTCTATCTATCCCGAGGGTTCCCAGAATGGTGATGAGGACCACATTTTGACTAATGGGTTATTCCTGTTAGTGATTGGGCTGGATTATGAATAGTGATTGTTAGATATTGACTAGTGGCTATGTTGAAGCTTCTTTTCAGCAGGGAAGAGAGCTGAATTATAATCACTGGTTGTAATCTATAAAGAGGTTTCTTCAGGATTCATTTCTATGTCTAGAGATGATTTTGTATATCTTACGTCTTGTTTATGAATAACTACACTAGAACAGATAATCAGAAGAGGTTAAGAAGTAGAGGGTGTTTTACTCACCACTTGTCAGCTTGTTTTTACATGTATATACAAACTGAATTATGAGCAAGCATACCAAATATGTTAGACTGCCTTTTCATCAATGGGAAATACAATTTTACAGATAGTTATATAGTAATATACAATAAGAGATTTAATGGTTTATCATAAGTCCAAATTATTCTGACATTCTATAGACTTTTGACATAGATCTAAAGGACGGTTTATCATAAGTCCAAATCATTCTGACGTTCTACAGACTTTAAACATAGAACTAAAGTCAATAAATGTCTTATTCTCTAGACTTCTGATATAAATATGGAGTTGATGAAGGTCTCGTTCAATTTACTTTTTATATAATATTATAATTATATATATCTGGAGCCAATAACGTCGATGAAGGTCTCTTTCTATTGACTTTTTATATAGATCTTAACTCGAAGATGGTCTTGCTGTGTAGATATTTTTGTATAGATCTGGGATTGTTGAAGGTCTCATTCTATAGACTGTGTACAGGAATCAGAAGTTGATGAAGGTCTCCATCTAATGGGGTTTTTTCCTATAAATCTGGGATTGATGAAGGTCAATTTTTTATACAGATCTGGAGTCAATGAGGGTCTCTTTCTGTAGACTTTGATCTGGATTTCATGAATGTCTTGTTCTATAGATTTATTTTACTGATCTGAAGTATCTATGAGCATTCTGTGAAGTTATATAATGTCAAAGTGATTGAGGATAATTGACCATTAAATACACATTCCTTTTTTATTTATCATTAACAGAGTTTCCCAAATAGAAGGTCTAAAATCACCTTCATTTAAAAAGAGTTCCTGATCTTGATAATTACTGTTGAGTAAAGCTGAAACAGATGTTCAACCTTGGGCAAATAAATTCTTATTTCCCTAACATTCAAATACTGATATGGTATTCAAATATTTTGTACAATTTACCTCCCCTTATCATCTACATGGGGAAAATCTTTAAAGATGGGTCTTGGAATAATTCCATTTAAACTCAGAAAGCATTAAAGCAGAATTTAAGCTATGCTCAGTTTGATCATACAAACATACCTTGTCATCTCTGGGACAAACAGCTTGTCACTTTGAGGTGATGGATGTCTAAATGGTGGAACCACTTAAGTGTAGCACATTTGGTCTCAAGCGTTCAAATGGCTGATAAAATTCACCATTTGAGCCATTTGTATTGTCATTTTACTTCACCAAATAGGTGCATGTCACAGAGTCAATATGTAAATTTATCATGCAAAATATACAAATCCAAAGCATTGTACGTCAAAACTAGACTTTGACGACAAAATGAAGACAGTCAGACAGAACCTCCAATAAACTTTCATTATATGATCCGCCATGAGTCTTGTTTTACAAATTGCTCTTCCGATGTATTTTATGCATTTCCTAATTCTAATTGAAGGTATGTTTTATTGAAATTAATCGTGATATTTCAGACATATTTTTCCGATTCATATGTTAACAGTAATATTTAGTCAGAAAACTGGTATCAAGTTGAGTATATACATAGGCCTAATTGTCGGCATTACCATCCAAATATTCAAATAGCTTTCAAACACATTGAACAAATATTCAAATACAAATTTTGCTATTGATTTCAGATTTACAGTTAAGTATACATGCTACCCATTTCAGTTTATCAACAATTTGTGTCATAATTATCTCCCTTTAAACTTAAATTACAATTGTCTATACGTTTGATTGGTTTAAATCCTGAACTCTTTGTAAATGGTATGTTATAATTCTCAATGTCCCAGGCCTTGGTTATATCAAAATTCAACTTATGATAATTCTAGTAGGCATGCGGTATACATCAACACCTTATCAGGGTAAATTATTGTACTGGTAAATTGTTGGACACTAGGTGAATGGTTGTAGATATGAATGATTGCACAGATAAATTATAGTGCATGTAAATTATCAATTTTAGATGATATTATATGTAAATAGTTGTACATATTGTAGTTGTAAATGATTGTACAGAAAATTATTGTATGGGTATTTGATTAAGTCTGATTTCTGTATTCTGGAAGTCTTATGACTTATAGGATTCAAAAACATACTTGTAGAACAAGGTCAATATGATAATGCTGGATGATACAGATTTTCCTTACATGCACACTGGCATTTTACTCGACTTGCATGCACGTGCACATGACCCTATCATATATCCTCTCACTCATACATGCTGCCAAGTACTTTTACAATCTCTCACACATTCATACAATTATTCTCAGCTTGAAACAATCAACTAAACCAGTTACTGTGTCAATAACCTACATATCATATGTAACACAGGAAAGTGAAATAACAACAATATTGCTACACAGGTAAATTGTTGTGCTGGTAACTGATTGTATAGGTGACTGGTTGTATATGTAAATGCTTGTAAAGGTAACTGAATGTACTGGTAAATGTTTGTACTAGTAAAAGGTTGTACCACTAAATGATTTTTCAGGCAATTGATTGTACAGGTAAGTGATTGTATAGGTACATAGAAAATACACAACCAAAAGTTAACAGATTGAAGGATTTTCTTTCCACAAGTTTAACTAAATTTTCTTCATTTCAAAATCGTGATTGGTTTTATACAAGTCTTTCTTTCCAAAATCATTTCATACAACTTTTCTTTTCAAAGTTGTGCATGATTTCTTTTTTAAATCTATTTGTCATTTTAGAATTTCTCATATGGTCATGTCTCATCATATGCAGATTTTCATCATATTTTTACTCTTTAATCATGTGTCGCTTGGACATGTTTTCATTATAGTTGTAAAAGTTCCACGTCCTTCGCACACATGCAGACTGTTATAAATACTTATTCTTTCCTCTCTGTGTCATACATGAGAACTCTCTCCAAGCAACAGCTATGACAAGTCTTACATTAGGCTTATTTAAAACTCTCTCCCTAAACCATAACCTCACCAACACCTCACCAACTGAATTTTTCAACATTTTAAATGTAATTTCTTAATATCCTCAATTATTTAAATAAATTTTCATTTTCATCATGAATCAACTGAGCACAACTTTACTATCCTATACATCTAAGTGCCGAGACATTGACCCCTACCTTTTTGACCTTCGTTGATACACATGCTGAATAAATAGAAGAGAGGGGATCAAGTATAGATACTTCGGGTATTCTTGTCATTAATGATACAGTTTCGTTTTTTTTGTGATCATTGTCGATAGTTAATTATACTTTCCTATCTAATAGGTTTCTGCACCTCAGAGTTATTTATCACTGTTTTCAGCTTTTACTACATTTTATATTTTAGGGACTGTCAAAATATTAGGTTTTAGGGACAGTTGAAATTTTATGCTTTGGTGACTATTGAAATTGTGTATTTAAGGAACTACTGAAAATTTTAATAGTTTAAAAGATTTTGTAGTATAAGGAGAATTTTGGAGATTTCATTTCATTAGGATGTAGTATATGATATCTATATCTCTGCTATATTTGGATATGAAGTGATTTTTTAACTCCCATATGTGATTTTATTTATCTCCCATCTACGCAGGAGAGTTTAATTACAATTTAAATAATGGACATATTTTGTTACCTTTCTTTTGTTCAGAAATAATTAATCATAAAAAAATTCTTTTTTTCCCTGTAGCAAATGCAGTATTTTCATAATGCTAAAGTTTGTTCATAGGGGAATAAAAACCATTGAAAGTACAGAAGGGACAAAAAAATGGATATCGCATTCAACAGCTTGTTAATGCAAGCAATCAAGTCTATTGTCATTTAATACAACATAATGTAGTCCCACATGTTCTCGTCATCATTTTATTCGCTCAATCAATTAACTCATATTGTCCTTCCAAAAATAATCGGATTCCCCAAATACACATTGATGACAATAAGTGAAGTGGTAGAGGGATGACGATGGACAGCGCTATTGACTTCTCCGTGGGAGTCTGGAATCAGTGTAGATAGAATGTTTGTGACACTGTCAGGGAAAGCGACAAGTCCTGACTCATATATAGTACAGAGGATAATTCCCATTAATTACAGCCGGAAAGAAAGTAAATATTGAACTTTTTCTTTGTGACTGTGATGAAGTGTATTGAGTTTGTAATCAGTCCACAGTGTCTCTTAGTTATGGATTTTTTTATACTGTCCTGATTTTGTTTCGTTAATGGCGTACCAGTGTGTATACATCAATTTGTCACCAGTCTTATGACAGTGCCAGTCCTTGTCAGTGTGGGGACACAGCAGAACCATGCGGGTTGGGAACTGGGCCAGCAGCCAAGTGTTACGCGTCTTGATTGGTCTTAGTGTGTCGTGCATGTTGTAAGAATTAATTACCGACACATTGGACCACAAAGGGAATTTTAATTAGGGGTAAATGATTAGCATAACCGTACGGAATGAAGTGCCATCTGCCTGTGATTGAGACTTGACTAGGTATTGATTGATAACAGTTTGAATTGCTTCAGTGTTTGTGTGCTGGAAGAGGTGACGTTGCTGCCATATTGTCCTGTACAGCATCCCAACTCTACTTAGCTTGTCTTGTCTTATACTGATCAGCCACGTAGCAGGCATGGGACCCAGGACGACAAACAACCACCCCTAACGCTAGTCACCATCCTCCTCATCTCTCTTGCTCATTTCGACTGCTTCGTCATCACACATGAATGATTCGTTCGCAGAGTTCACCGTTCCATGAATGGGGACACGGGCCAGTGGAGATAGAGAGAGTACGGGATACCCCCTGTCATGAACTTGGAGCCAGGCCAGAGGTAAGCCGCTATACATACCGGCACACACGAGGCACTGACGTCTCTGCCAGTGTCAGAACTTACACTGTCAGTATAGTTGTAGTCCTCATCAATGACACCCTTTTTGGATACAAGTTAAAGGTAATAGATCACACACACTGCTGTTTATCAACATTTCACACACTATTAATGCTCACAGTCCTATCTAGAAACATATTTTGCCTTTGTTTTACTTTTTCATGGTACAATAGCACACCAAGTTTATGTACTGCACACAACGACTTCACAGATTGATTCTATTGATTTTTGGTAGTTGCATTTCTGCCACTTGAGCATATCCAAGGCATGACACACTTACCTGGTTAACGGGCTAATGATCAAGATTTTGTGGAGGGGTTTACAGAGTCTGCAAATTATTTATTGATTCTCTGAAAAAGAAAAAACGGTTATAATTGATAAATATTTCAGGAAATTATTGGAAGCAAATTAACTTCAAACTTTTTATTCAAAAATGATTTTTAGATATCATTTATATGTTACTGGAATTTCTAAAATTTTGGTACATTTTTGTTTCATTATCGAAGCACTTAATATAGACATCTTCTAATAAAAATCACATTGTGAAATGGGGTTAAAAGGCAAAAAGGGAGTCAGCCATCAATTGTAAAAGGGGACGAAAGCTAGTAAACCATCAGTTGTTGTGGGGCCAAAAGGGAGTTAGCCATCCGTTGTTATAGGAACCAAAGGGGATTCAACTATCAGTGATTATAGGATCAAAGGGAAGTCAACCTTCAGTGGTTATAGGATCAAAGGGAAGTTAACCATCAGTGGTTATAGGATCAAAGGGAAGTCAACCTTCAGGGGTTGTAAGATCAAAGGGAAGTCAACCTTCAGTGGTTATAGGATCAAAGGGAAGTCAACCTTCAGGGGTTATAGGATCAAAGGTTTGTCAACCATCAGTGGTTATAGGATCAAAGGTGTGTCAACCATCCGTGGTTATAGGATCAAAATGAAGTCAACCATCCCTGGTTATAGGATCAAGGGAAGTTAACCATCAGGGGTTATAGGATCAAAGGGAAGTCAGCCTTCAGTGATTATAGGATCAACGGAAGTTAAGCATCAGGGGTTATAGGATCAAAGGTGTGTCAACCATCAGTGGTTATAGGGTCAAAGGTGTGTCAACCATCCGTGGTTATAGGATCAAGGGAAGTTAACCATTAGTGGTTATAAGATCAAAGTGAAGTCAACCATCCGTGGTTATAGGATCAAGGGAAGTTAACCATCAGGGGTTATAGGATCAAAGGGAAGTCAGCCTTCAGTGATTATAGGATCAACGGAAGTTAACCATCAGGGGTTATAAGATCAAAGGGAAGTCAACCTTCAGGGGTTATAGGATCAAAGGGAAGTCAACCATCAGGGGTTATAGGATCAAAGGGAAGTCAACCTTCAGTGGTTATAGGATCAAAGGAAAGTCAACCTTCAGTGGTTATAGGATCAAAGGGAAGTCATCCATCAGTGGTTATAGGATCAAAGGGAAGTCAACCATCAGTGGTTATAGGATCAAAGGTTTGTCAACCATCAGTGGTTATAGGATCAAAGGTGTGTCAACCTTCAGTGGTTATAGGATCAAAGGGAAGTCAACCATCAGTGGTTATAGGATCAAAGGGAAGTTAACAATTAGTTGTTATAGGATCAAAGATGTGTCAACCTTCAGGGGTTATAGGATCAAAGGGAAGTCAACCTTCAGTGGTTATAGGATGAAGGTGACGTTAACCATCAGTGGTTATAGGATGAAGGTGAAGTCAACCATCAGTGGTTATATGATCAAAGGGAAGTTAACCATCAGGGGTTGTAGGATCAAAGGAAAGTCAACCATCAGTGGTTATATGATCAAAGGGAAGTTAACCATCAGTGGTTATAGGATGAAGATGAAGTTAACCATCAGTGGTTATAGGATGAAGGTGAAGTCAACCATCAGTGGTTATAGGATGAAGGTGAAATCAACCATCAGTTGTTGTAAGCATCAAAGTGATGTCAATCATCAGTTGTTAAAAGGTCATAATAAAGTCAACTATGAGTTGTTATAGGAATCAAACAGATGTCAATCATTAGTTGTTATTGGAATCAGAGGGAAGTTAACTATCAATTGTTAAACATGTCAGAGGAAGCCAATCATCTGTTGTTGTTTGGATCAAAATCATATCATCACTGACATTTCCATTGATGATACATGATTTGTTTTATCACTGATTGATTTTTCATCTTATTGATAATTTGCTGTATGAAACTGAAAAAACTGTTCCTTTTTTATGAATACAAGCTGAAAGCAGTTGTAATGTTCTGATGGCACGGTAGATATCGCACTTTCACCGATCGGATGTGAAATGGTAGTGGGTCACCTACCTTGTCCCTTGGGATTTATCTTGGTATTCCAGTTTCCCTCCTATAAGGCAATAGAAGCACATGATGGTCAGGGTATGTGTCACTTATGTCATTTCTGGAACTTCTAATTGTCCTTCTCATATAAAGTTATAAATTTTATGATATGCACAAATTCTGACGATATTTTTAGAACATCTTTCATATACACTAAAGGGTCAGACGTAGTTTGAGATACACAGTGATCAGATTATATGTTTCTAAAGGGCAGAAATTTAGATACATAAAGACTTGTAAAACAAACCCTATCATACTCCAACCTCTAATTTATCTTTCTAATATGCAGAAATTTAGTTAAATAATGATTTCAGGGACAATTTCAATTATAAGTATTATATGCAGTAACAACATACCTGTATATGGTATGTAAACACATAAAATGATGTTGTATTGTCATGTACTTAATTAGGTCACTACAATGTCTGCTTGACCTTGACCTAAGATGCAAAATTCAGTGATATAATAGTTTATGTTGCATAGCTTGGCTAATGTTTCATGTGTATAGACCTCACACTTCCGGAAACCTTTATCAATCATTGACTTCGGCCTTGACATCTAATATGGAAACGCATTGAAATACCAGTTTGCAGCCGATATCATTCCAAATGTTTTTATACATGCTGATCAAAACTGATATGACTTGGTACTGGTATGCTCTGGTAAAAAAATTTCATTCGAAATTTGAGATAACTATGTATCATACTCACAACATGTACTATTTTGTCATGATTGTTGTCATAGAAACAGGAGTCATTATTTGTATATAAACAAATGTGAGGGCAGTGATATCATTGAAGCCATCATATCCATTATTTGAACATATATGTCAAAATGTTGGTTTTGTGTTCATTCAAGAAAAACCTCAGGTTGAAAAATTGATGTTAGTGAGCATGAAACTGCCCTGCTTTAAAAAAATAAACAAATATGTTTAGGTTATTGTCTTTGTACACCAAGAAGTGTGCCTTTAACAGCCATGTGTATAGCTTATTGACTTTTACACAAGGTAGTCCACCATTGAAATGTTTGTCTTGCTTATTGTTTTTGTACACCAAGAAGTGTTAAATGGGAAAACACATACCGTATCTGGCTTATTGTCTGTACTACAAACGGTGTTCATTAAAAACATACATCTTGCTTATTGTTTCTGTACACCATTCAGTATATCATTAAAAACTGTATGCCTAGCTTATTGCCTTTGTACACTAAGTAACACTGGCATTAAAAGCTGTATGTCTTGTTTATTATGTCTGTACACCAAGTAGTGTGGCAAAAAAGCACACATCTAGGTAGTGTGTACACAGTCATTACAACCATACATTTAGCTTATTGATTGTCAAATTGTAACACTGGCATTAAAAGCTGTAGTGTGTAATTACACCAAGTACATACATTTAGCTTATGTGTTATTACAATACATACATTTAGCTTATTGTCAAATTGTACACCAGGTAGTGTGTAATTACAATACATACATTTAGCTTATTGTCAAATCGTACACCAGGTAGTGTGGCAAATTGTACACCAGGTAGTGTGTAATTACAATACATACATTTAGCTTATTGTCAAATTGTACACCAGGTAGTGTGTAATTACAATACATACATTTAGCTTATTGTCAAATTGTACACCAGGTAGTGTGTAATTACAATACATACATTTAGCTTATTGTCAAATTGTACACCAGGTAGTGTGTAATTACAATACATACATTTAGCTTATTGTCAAATTGTACACCAGGTAGTTTGTAATTAAAAACCATATGTTTAGATTATTGTCTTTGTACAACAAGTAGTGTGTCATTGAAATGCATACATTAAGCTTATTTTCAAATCGTTCATCAGGTAGAGTGTCATTAAAATACATATGTCTAGCTTATTGTCAAATCGTTCATCAGGTAGAGTGTCATTAAAAACCATATCTCTGAACACACCTCATCATATTGAGATTGTCATAGTTAAAGGGTCAAAAAGCACATTTGATCTATTGGAAAATCATCAAGTTATGCTACTTATTTACATGGGAACCAGGACATTTCTAGTTTACTGAACAGAAATATAAACTTAAGTTGGCTTATTACAGTGCATGGGCTTAATGTGATATCATTACTGTAGTTCTTGACAAGTGCTATTGACAATAGCAATAAATTTGCAAAACCTAAATGTGCCTTCAGCACCTCTATACATAGGGAAGAAATGTAAAGCAAAACCATATATTGTCTGCTAAATCTGTGTGGAAGGGGAGGAAATATGTAGCAAAACTAGAGGTTGTCTTCAAAATCTCTGTGCAAGATGAGGAAATAAAAAGCAAAACCAGGTATGTAGATATGCAAAGGTTTGTTAATCGCAACAATAAGCTCCATCAGAAATGTTACTGTGTACAAAATCAAAGAAAAAGGAAATAGCATTTCAATGGGAGTAGGGTATTTGACTAGACTTAGAATGAAAAAAAAGCATGCAACATAACCTTAAACTACAAGTAGCTAACCGTGAGAGAATAGGCACACAGTGAAAGTTGTTTTCTTTAAAACTTCTATAAAATGCCTTATATGCAAATTAATTATTCAGGATTACTTTCTTAGGCTGTTTAAGGTAGTGCACCAATTTTAGTAAGTAACGAGTGTGACAGTAAGGTTTAGGAAAGATGCAGAAAAGCTGAATCCCTAACAGAAAAAGGCAGGTAGAAAGTACTAAATCAAATGTTGTAACTTGTCTAGTGTATTAAACTCTCCCGAGATCTTGATTGTATACAACAACCTGTTAACGCCCCCAAGTGTAAATTCAGTAGCAGCAGCATTGATCAGTGTGACAAAGTGGATTGCTCATTTTACAAAACACACTGGAGACAACTTACCATTCTATAAAAGGTCAGAGGTTAAAGGTCATACATATCTTTCTGTTTTGGCCATAGACAATATCATCTTTACGGTCACTTTGTTTCTATTCTGTTGAGTTGTTGTGACGAGAATGAATTTAAATATGAGTGTATATCTGTTTTTTACACTGAATCTGAATTTAGTAATGCTATCGTATTACTGTTCTAACCCAAATTAAAAATGATGTTAAATATGACAGAGGGAAGCTTCCAGAAATTTCCACAAGAATCAATTGCTGCAACTTAACATTGAACTAATGATAAATCTAGGTATCTCTGTGATCTCTGATCTGAACACCAATGATCTTTCTATGATCTCCAATATGATCATCACAATATCTATATAATCTCTGGTCTGAACGCTAATTATCTTTCTGGGATCTCCAATATGATCGTCAAGATATTTTATAATCTCTTGTCTTAACACAAAGATCTATTTATGATTTCTGAGTTCCCTACTTATTTTCATTCAAATCATAGGTAAGAAAGAAAATCCTCTGCCCAAACATTGGAAATCTCACAGCCACATCCATTATTACCTGAAAAGGCAATAAATTGCAGCAGGAGCACAATATGTTCTCTGCAGTGTTTTTGATCTCTGTTCACCAAAAAAGCATTCAGAACCAGTAGACACCATGTGATGAGGGAACTACTTTTGTTGTTTGTGAAAAATACTAGTTTTATGCAGAGATGACAAACACCCTTTAAGAAGGTTACCTCTATACACTATTGATACGGTTGAGGTTTGGAAAGAGAGGAGATGGGTGATTGATCAAGAAAATTGTAAAGAGCATCACTTAAACATTTATGTCATCAATTCAGATTAAGAATTGCAGGTTAAAATCGCATTGTGATATTCATCAAATCACAGCATTTTCCTTTCCATTCAGTTTTTCAATATCTCTTTGCTTTTTCAATTTGTACACTATTTAGTTAAGTTATTCAAAATATTTTACAATCTCTGTCATGATTGTCATAATCATTTTTCAACGGTTTTAGGCTACATGAGACAAAGTCTCATGATAACCTATTACAATCCTGATCCCCTTATGTCCATTGTGTCTGTTAAAGACCTGATTCTGAAACCAGGGGTCTGAGGGGCAGGACCAAAAAGGTGTGAAATTGTTGAAATTTCAAAAACCTTCTCATGTATGGTAAAACCAAACATTCTTCATTGGAAGGGGTAAAGTTTACTTTATATAAGTTAAATTTTTGAGCTGATGGGCAAGGCAGGAAAGGGGTCAAATTGACTAAAATTTGAAAAGTCTTCTTCTCAATACCCAAATATGGTAGAATATCATGGCCAAGGGTTTCACATTTCCCTCAGGATTGGTGGTAAATTGTACTAATGTTTATATAAAAAAGTGCCGTTTTTAGCATAATGTATTGTTTTTTCCTTTGAAATAATTTAAGCTTTGTTACAATCATTAGTATAGGATGAAAGTTTGATTGTATACACATATAAATCTTTGCTATACCCCAGAGACTGATGGGCAGGACAAAAATTGGTCAGATTCATTCAAATTTGAAAAACCTTTACAATACCTAGATATGATAGATTCTCTTAAATACTCTTCATAGATGGTAGAGAGTATATAAGAAAGATACTTTTTGTAATGTAATTTCTTTTAATTCAAACATAGTTAGAAGCCATGAGACAGCATCCTCTTAGAGCTTAAGATTACAGCTCTAATAAAACTCCAGAAAGTTTCTACAGTCTCGTTTTTATTATTTTTTCTCCATACATGAAAGTCAAGATTATGATGTTTTAACTGATAAAATGAATTTGTGGGAAATTACTGTGTAGTCAGTGTGTACCAAAAATATCAGCCATGGACGAAGGCAATATGATAGCAGAAATTTTTTATCCTTATTATAGATGACTAAATAGATTTAAAATATAGTCTGTGGTCATGGTGATGAAACTTTAAATGTTCGGGACAAAAGTCAGTTTGTCTTGGAAGAGGCCTCAGATGCTCCAGATAGATTGAAACCTGACTCTACAGTCATGTCGCCTCTTCATTTTTGGGGTTTCAAAGTCCTGTCTTGAAGATAATATTGTTCATATAATGCATTTCAAAGTTGTTTGAAAGACTACAGATATCATTGACATTCAACATAATGATTTTATCTAAAAATTTGTCTCAGAGATGCTTGAAGGGCTTGAGTTACCAAATGTTCTGTAAAAACTATTAATGATTTTAAGTTAAAAATTCAGTGTCGTGAAATATTGTACCAGTAATGTTTGTTAACTATCTATTAGTTTAGGTATTTTAGGATGTCAATTTGACTGAAAATTAAACTTGCTTATTTTCCATTTTTTATGCTAAAAAAATTGAAGTAAAAATGTGTAATTAAAAGCAATAAATAAAACAAATTGTTGAGTGTATTACTTAGTTTACAGAATACAGCTGAGACTTTATTTATCAACATTTTGTGGCAAATGTAGAGATGCACTTAGTACATATACAAATACCCACACCCCCAACCCCCCAACCCTAACCCCCCACAACCAACAAAAAGTAGGGAAGTATATTGTGGAGCACATCAATCACCTGTTTTATCATTAAGATGGAAGTATCAGTGACACCAATCTCCTGCCAGGTCAATCTACTTTCTGATGGCTGGATTAGTTTTCAAAGTAACTGGCCTCTGATGATAGTGATAGAGTTTATGACAAACATATGTCCCAGCCTTCTCCCCTGTCAAGTTCTGGGTTCACAGAGAGGGTGTCATATAGCCAAGACAAGGGCACAACAGGTCTACATAGGCAGATCAGTTTCAGCAGCAGGCCAAGTCACCATGGCAATAAGATTGTCAAAGCAGGGAGGGACAATTCTGTAGATATATATATGCTAGGGAAAGAGAGCTGGTTATAACATGTCTCTCTGTAGGGCCAAATCTCCATGGTGATGTGATTGTCAAAGCAGGGAGGGACAGTGTTACATATAAGTGTGTTGTGTTGGGGGAGGGGATAATAAATTAAGGACCAAGTCACCATGGTGATGGGATTTGTCAAGGCAGGGAGGGACAGTTCTATAAAATTAGAAAGGAGAGCAGTGTAGAGCAAAGCTCTGTGGGTGTCCCCCCCCTCCTGGCCACATGATAATTAGGAACTTCCCCCTCTCAGGTTTTGGGACCATCAAGATAAACAGCCTCTCCACAGGGCCTGTGTGTGAGTAGCTGGCCAGTCATCTGGTCCTCCTAGTCTTAGGGTACATCACATATGTTATAGATGTGACGATATATACATACAGACCTGCCTTTCTCTATAGTTACCTTACAGAACACAGAACAAGTACCACTATATTCTTAACAAAGGGATTTACTTCTTGAAGATTCAGGTAATTATTTTGTCATCAGAATATATTGGGAGACAAAATGTCTTTCATTTTGTCATCAAAAATTGCTGTCTACTATTAGAATCAAGACAAAAAGTCAGATTGTTAGAATGAAGCCTTGATAGTTCTGTTGAGTTGTTGGGTTTACAAAATGATGAAACATATGGTTTCAAATCTATAAACCATTGAACTTTACAGATGGATTATCAAATACTGATTGCTACATTTTCTTTCCAAACTTTTTTCTTTTATAATTTGAGTACTGCAGTTGTTTTGGTTTTCAGAATTGAACAAAAAATTGTTTATATCTTTTTTACTTAGGATCTGACCTAAACCAATCTAAAGTTTTGACTCCTTAAACTGCATGCAATATTTCATTATTGAAAAAAGATCTGTTGTCATGCCCGTGACAATAATTTATTTTTGTCATCTTCATCATATTCCAAGGTCTTTTTTACATGAGAAGGCACTTATCAGTCACTGTATTTCAAAACAGATGATTCATTTCTAGCTGTGCAGGTAAACACGTACTGTCATCAAAAGATTTTTTTGTCTTCCTGCCATAGAACGGACCAGACACTACTCACCAAAGCATTGATTAGATCCTGTTACACTGCTAACCATTTCTGTCATGAAAGAGACTTAGCAGAGAAAAATACTGATCCTATTTTTGTATTTTTTTTCTTTTATGGAAATATTTTTTGTACTGATGATTGTGTCCTTAACGAGATTTACCTGGTCTTTACTTGATGTGTCATTACCCATCATGATAAAATGATATCACACCAGTCCTGTCTGATACCAGCCTCTGTACTGAGACAGTAGCTTTTAAGTCTTAATATTGTTTCAAAGTGATACTTTCTAAGTAACCATTGTGGTTAGCTTGTCTGATATTATATTCTTTCTGTATGAAAATATTGTTTGGTCACTCATACTCCGATATAAATCTAATATTTGTTTTGTTAACCATTTTTATATTTCTGTAATTTAAGAGTAATATTGAAGTATCTTCAATTTTCTGATTATATTGTCACATTATCATTATTAAAGAAAATATTTCTTGATATTAACTAATGTACTGTTTCCTCTTCATTCTATTTTGTTGTCACTTACAATTTATTTATTGTGAGGAATGTATGTCCTTCCATTTTCTGTTGTCCTGATGTATGTATTTATTCCATGTTTATTGCCATGACACAAGGATGCTGACTTTGAGGCTTGACAGTCTCTGTACTGAGCCCCACTATGTAAGCGGGAACAGCAATAAAGTAATGGCCAAGTACGTTCTGTCATTCCTTCGAGACCCTGAGACAGCCAGTTTTTCTGGGGTTGACTTCTTTGTCTTATCAGTCCAGGATATCAATTGATCGGGACTGTAAGTCCAGAATGTTCAATGTACCGGTAACTAGAAGTCATTGGTAGGGCTTGTGGGACAGGTCCCTAGGGACATATAACCGTGGGTAGGCCCCAATACATAGTACACAGGGGCATGACAAAGACACCACTTTCTTAACTAATACCTTTAGTAATTAATAATTAATGTTAATTGGATTATTTGCGTGTAGTTGTCTTTTGACTCTTGGCTAAAGACCAAGTAAATAATTGATTAGACAGGGGACGGTGGTATACAGTACAATAAGACAAGGGGAGTTTCATTGTCGTTTTTGGGATAGTTTTGGCCACAGTTAGCTTTGTATGGTCACTATGATGGTGATGCTCCCAGTGGAGTCATAACGCCAAGTCTGACTACCATTTCTGTAATATATACAATATCCAGAAAATTGTCAGATCAGGGACCATAAAAGCTGTATCACAAAGTAAGGGACACTATATCATAAAGCCACATGGTTTGGACCTTCAGAGGACAGCAGGCAGGAGTTGCTGGAGCGGGACACAGCCAAAAGTTGGTCCTATCACTGTAAACAGCAGGACCAAGGGCAGTGATCACTAGAGATATATGTGTTGGAAGGTATGATCACAGATCTGAAGTCATCAGGCATGGCACAGGCTCTGGCAACAGGGGATAGCTAAATGTACGTCAGGCACAGATACCATGGAGAGATAAACAAGAAACATCCACATAATCCAGTGGTACCGTCACAACTGAGATAGGTAGGAGGCTGTACGGCAGTGCCAGTCCTCCCCCCTACCACATATCCCTCCCCCAACGAAAAGTCCCCTCGTATGTTTGCTGTCAGAGAGGGGGCTGTTTAGAAGATAGGAGTGTGTCTGTGATGTGTGCACTGTGTTTGTGAGAAGTCCAGCTTTCCCCTCCATATCCCCCAAGCACTGTGCCCTGTGAGCGAGTTTTGCGGTGCTGTGTTTTGTCGACTCCACTTGTGCCTCCTCAGTCTAAATTTGGCATCACACAAGTGTTCCTCTTTTCTCCCAACACAGGAGTCAGTCCTTCAGAACCACACCGCCACTCAAGGAACATCACCGCCATCACAGTTCCGTCCTCCACCAACCCTCGGGACCCCAACGACCCTCACCACCCCCACCGCTGCCACCCGAACAGAGGGTGTCCCCCGAAGTCGACCTTTGACCTCTCCACCCTGGGGACAGTCACCTGGAATGGTGATTCCAATCAAGGCATGAAACCACTGGAGGTAAACAACTTTTATTTACTTTTTTGTTATTGTTTTGTCATTTTTCAACCACAAGAGGAAGTTATCAAAGTTTTGTTTCTGGGATCTGAAAGTTGAGGACTGTCATCTAGTTTGATGATTTTTAATTTCTATTCTCACTTTTTGAATTACAAAAATAGACACGTTGTTGCTTTAAATGGTGATGTTCTCAACATAGATTTAAAAAATTGTGATATTTTTGTGACTTTCAACAGGTCACAACATTGATACCCTGAGATTTTGTTTACATCTTTATTCAAACTTTTTTTTTTTACTGTAATTTGATATTCTCTTTAGCAAAACAGGATTTTAATCCTGAATTGAGTTTTTAAAATTTTCATGACAAAAAAAAAGTTTGTTGGACAGTTTTCAAAAGTTTAAAAAGTGTTCCTTTGTACCAAGTAAACGTGTTTAACATTGTACTCTCATTCATGTGTATTCTTTCTCAAAATTTTACGCGAAAAATTAAAGTCACAAATTTAAACAAAATTGTCAACAGATTGCGGACTGTCACATAAAATGGTGACATCAAAAGAATCCAAAAAACAATACAATTTATTTGTTTTCTGTGGTAATTTCTCACTCCTACATAACAACAACAGGAAGGTTTATTGATGTTGTTAATTATTGTGAGAAAAAAAATGATGTTGACATATTGACTATATTGACCTTGATGTGTCCCTGACCACCTCTTAGAGCTCGGCAGTCCGTCTTTCTGTCTGTCATCCGGAGGAAAATTAAGATGATTTTGTTGAGTAAAAACTTCATTGAATTCCTACTTTATTTGCCATGTGAATTTTATTTGAAGTCTGTAGAGACACTTGGTGTCCCCTGCTCTACACCACACATGCATTGATTTTACGCTGATATTTGTCATCTAAGACAGCCTGTGGAAGAAAATTTATATCCCATATTATGATTTCCATGCAGGGAGTTTTTTAGATTTTGAATTTGACTTTGAATACTTGGCTGTGTTTCTGGGGATTGACACGGTAGACACACTCAGCAATCAACTTCTCTCTACACCAGTGGAATGTCTATTTATAGCAACATGTGATCTTCTTCATTCACTAAGCACCAACGGTAGCATGCGCATCCTCATGAGGCCATCTTTAGGGGAAATTCTGAAATTTTGACAACTCATTTTTCTTATATTTGAAGACAAACTTCTTTATTCTTGTTTTCAGATTGTGAGAATTTTGTGCTGAATTGACTATCAATGTTAATAGTTGTGTTCCAAGAATCAGGTTTAAAATGATTAGGAAAATTTTTGTAGTTTACCAGTGGTGACATTTTAGTCTCCATCTTGGTTTTAATCGTTCTTCAGTCACCAAGCCTATAAATTTGAAACCATGCCAGTTACCAGTAGGTTTTGTGTATTTATGCGGAGCTTTCAACACCAAGACATTATTTGTTTTACTTGTAATCTGTAAAGTCAAGCACTTTGTGACCAAGACTGATACTGAAACAAATGAAAAACTTTTCTTTGTTGTTTTTAAGTATACTATTACTCAGGACATACACAGTGCGTTATTCAAATATTCATTTTGTTGTAAATGCTTGTTATCATTAACCTGATTTTTGGTAATTTTTAGTGAAACATCAAAATCATAAACAATTAAAAATTCAAGACTCTTATAATTGATTGGATTTTTAAACAAATAATCACATATTTCTTTGGTTATGTAGATATGAATCACTCACTTGGTGGGTTATACAGGGGTTAATGACTTAGTTCCTACGTTACTTAGCAATAAATAACTTATTTCTATTTTCTAACAGATTAATTAATTGCTTAGTGCTTTACACAAGGATTACTTATTTCTTATGTAACTTTGGGGTAACGGAAAACTCATTACTTTGGTTACATCAGTATTGATTACTCATTACTTTGGTAACATCAGTATTGATTACTCATTACTTTGGTTACATGGATATTGATTACTCATTACTTTGGTTACATCAGTATTGATTACTCATTATTTTGGTTACATGGATATTGATTACTCATTACTTTGGTTACATGGATATTGATTACTCATTACTTTGGTTACATGATATTGATTACTCATTACTGTATTGATTACTCATTACTTTGGTTACATCAGTATTGATTACTCATTACTTTGGTAACATCAGTATTGATTACTCATTACTTTGGTTACACGGATATTGATTACTCATTACTTTGGTAACATCAGTATTGATTACTCATTACTTTGGTTACATGGATATTGATTACTCATTACTTTGGTAACATCAGTATTGATTACTCATTACTTTGGTTACATGGATATTGATTACTCATTACTTTGGTTACATGGATATTGATTACTCATTACTTTGGTAACATGGATATTGATTACTCATTACTTTGGTTACATGGATATTGATTACTCATTACTTTGGTTACATGGATATTGATTACTCATTACTTTGGTAACATCAGTATTGATTACTCATTACTTTGGTTACATGGATATTGATTACTCATTACTTTGGTTACATCAGTATTAATTACTCATTACTTTGGTTACATGATATTGATTACTTTACTTTGGTTACATCAGTATTAATTACTTTGGTTACATGGATATTGATTACTCATTACTTTGGTAACATCAGTATTAATTACTCATTACTTTGGTTACATGATATTGATTATTTACTTTGGTTACATCAGTATTAATTACTCATTACTTTGGTTACATGGATATCTATTACTCATTACTTTGGTTACATCAGTATTGATTACTCATTACTTTGGTTACATCAGTATTAATTACTCATTACTTTGGTTACATGATATTGATTACTCATTACTTTGGTTACATCAGTATTAATTACTCATTACTTTGGTTACATCAGTATTAATTACTCATTACTTTGGTTACATGGATATTGATTACTCATTATTTTGGTTACATGGATATTAATTACTCATTACTTTGGTTACATGGATATTGATTACTCATTACTTTGGTTACATGATATTGATTACTCATTACTTTGGTTACATGGATATTAATTACTCATTACTTTGGTTACATGGATATTAATTACTCATTACTTTGGTTACATCAGTATTGATTACTCATTACTTTGGTTACACGGATATTAATTACTCATTACTTTGGTTACATGGATATTAATTACTCATTACTTTGGTTACATGATATTGATTACTCATTACTTTGGTTACATGATATTAATTACTCATTACTTTGGTTACATGATATTAATTACTCATTACTTTGGTTACATGGATATTAATTACTCATTACTTTGGTTACATGGATATTGATTACTCATTACTTTGGTAACATCAGTATTGATTACTCATTACTTTGGTTACATGGATATTGATTACTCATTACTTTGGTTACATCAGTATTAATTACTCATTACTTTGGTTACACGGATATTGATTACTCATTATTTTGGTTACATGGATATTGATTACTCATTACTTTGGTTACATGATATTAATTACTCATTACTTTGGTTACATGATATTAATTACTCATTACTTTGGTTACATGGATATTGATTACTCATTACTTTGGTTACATGGATATTGATTACATTTTGGTTACATGGATATTAATTACTCATTATTTTGGTTACATGGATATTAATTACTCATTACTTTGGTTACATGGATATTGATTACTCATTATTTTGGTTACATGGATATTAATTACTCATTACTTTGGTTACATGGATATTGATTACTCATTACTTTGGTTACATCAGTATTGATTACTCATTACTTTGGTTACATGGATATTAATTACTCATTACTTTGGTTACATGATATTGATTACTCATTACTTTGGTTACATGGATATTAATTACTCATTACTTTGGTTACATGGATATTAATTACTCATTACTTTGGTTACATGGATATTAATTACTCATTACTTTGGTTACATGATATTGATTACTCATTACTTTGGTTACATCAGTATTAATTACTCATTACTTTGGTTACATGGATATTGATTACTCATTACTTTGGTAACATCAGTATTAATTACTCATTACTTTGGTTACATGATATTGATTACTCATTTCTTTGGTTACATGGATATTGATTACTCATTACTTTGGTTACATGGATATTAATTACTCATTACTTTGGTTACATCAGTATTAATTACTCATTACTTTGGTTACATGATATTGATTACTCATTTCTTTGGTTACATGATATTGATTACTCATTTCTTTGGTTACATGGATATTAATTACTCATTACTTTGGTTACATGGATATTGATTACTCATTACTTTGGTTACATGGATATTAATTACTCATTACTTTGGTTACATGGATATTGATTACTCATTACTTTGGTTACATCAGTATTAATTACTCATTACTTTGGTTACATGGATATTGATTACTCATTACTTTGGTTACATGGATATTGATTACTCATTACTTTGGTTACATGGATTTTGGTTACATGGATATTGATTACTCATTACTTTGGTAACATCAGTATTGATTACTCATTACTTTGGTTACATGGATATTGATTACTCATTACTTTGGTTACATGGATATTGATTACTCATTACTTTGGATATTGATTACTCATTACTTTGGTTACATGATATTGATTACTCATTACTTTGGTTACATGGATATTAATTACTCATTACTTTGGTTACATGGATATTAATTACTCATTACTTTGGTTACATGGATATTGATTACTCATTACTTTGGTTACATCATATTGATTACTCATTACTTTGGTTACATGGATATTCATTACTCATTACTTTGGTTACATGGATATTAATTACTCATTACTTTGGTTACATCAGTATTGATTACTCATTACTTTGGTTACACGGATATTAATTACTCATTACTTTGGTTACATGGATATTAATTACTCATTACTTTGGTTACATGATATTGATTACTCATTACTTTGGTTACATGGATATTAATTACTCATTACTTTGGTTACATGGATATTAATTACTCATTACTTTGGTTACATGGATATTAATTACTCATTGTTGGTTACATGATATTGATTACTCATTACTTTGGTTACATCAGTATTAATTACTCATTACTTTGGTTACATCAGTATTGATTACTCATTACTTTGGTTACATGGATATTAATTACTCATTACTTTGGTTACATCAGTATTGATTACTCATTACTTTGGTAACATCAGTATTGATTACTCATTACTTTGGTTACATGGATATTGATTACTCATTACTTTGGTAACATGGATATTGATTACTCATTTCTTTGATTACATTGGGATTAATCATTAATTACATCTCTTTTTTTTGTTCCATTTTCAAACAGGTATATGCAGAATAATATGTATAAATGTATGGTCTCAACAAGGACAGTTATATCAACATCTCGTTAACTTTAAGGGTGTATAACTGTATGGTCACATCATCGGGTATAACATAGACAAGTGTAAAAAAGTATGGTCACAATTACAGGTGTGTACAGGTATAACATGGACAGGTGTATATAAGTATGATCACATCTACAGATGTATACAGGTATAACATGGACAGGTGTATAAAAATGTATGATCACATCTACAGGTGTATACAGGTATAACATGGACAGGTGTATAAAAATGTATGATCACATCTACAGGTGTATACAGGTATAACATGGACAGGTGTATAAAAATGTATGATCACATCTACAGATGTATACAGGTATAACATGGACAGGTGTATATAAGTATGATCACATCTACAGATGTATACAGGTATAACATAGACAGATGTATATAAGTATGATCACATCTACAGATGTATACAGGTATAACATAGACAGATGTATAAAAATGTATGATCACATCTACAGGTGTATACAGGTATAACAGGTGTATATGATATTATCAGTCAATAGTCTCTTCATGTTGCTAATTTTTTTATGTTTATATAGATATGCCTGAGGCTTCATATCAAGTTAGTAATTTACAAGATCATTAATATCGACCGCAAAACACAGCATGTAAATTTTATGTATGTTAGTCAAAATTCTGCTTCCTTGCAAAATTTCTTTGTGAAAGTCCTATGGACCACTCCATACATCCCCTAGAATTGTCCTGATCTATATAGGTATCCCCTATAGACCTCTCCATACATCTCCTAGAATTGTCCTGATCTATATAGGTACCCCCTATGGTCCCTCCTAGAATTGTCCTGATCTATATAGGTACCCCCTAAGGTCCCCTCCATACATCCCCTAGAATTGTCCTGATCTATATAGGTACCCCCTAAGGTCCCCTCCATACATCCCCTAGAATTGTCCTGATCTATATAGGTACCCCCTATGGTCCCCTCCATACATCCCCTAGAATTGTTCTGATCTATATAGGTACCCCCTATGGTCCCCTCCATACATCCCCTAGAATTGTCCTGATCTATACAGGTACCCACTATGATCCCCTCCATACACCCCCTAGAATTGTCCTGATCTATTAAGGCACCCCCTATGGTCCCCTCCATACATCCCCTAGAATTGTCTTGATCTATACAGATACCCTCTAAGGTCCCCTCCATACATCCCCTAGAATTGTTCTGATCTATTAAGGCACCCCCTATGGTCCCCTCCATACATTCCCTAGAATTGTCCTGATCTATTAAGGCACCCCCTATGATCCCCTCCACCCTTTGACTGCCAGCAGCAGTAACTACATCCCCTGTCCTTTATGACCCTTATCTGGAGTGTGTCACTAGTGTATACAGTAGCTGTACCCTGTGCCACCCCCTCCCTCCTCCTCCTCCTCCACACCAGTCCCCTCTGTGATAATCACCTCTACACTAATGTACAGTAGGATATTTACATCCGTCTTTGCAGTTTCTTTTTAATATTTGATAAAATCTTGGAATCTAGAGCACAGGCGTCTTTGGACCACTGAGATAATCTTTCTATAAATGCTTACAAAGTGAACACACAACTGATGGCAAATAATCTGTTTGTCTTTCTGATAATCCATCATTTGTACATCTTTTCATGGTCTCATTTCAAACATTAACTGAATGTTTTATTTAGCCATTTTAATAAAGGTCCAGACAAGATAACTTACTGAGACTCCTATCCAATGTGTTTGAGTGATATGTACCATAACCTCTTGTGTCCTATTACACATGTATAAAATATCCTTTTTGTGAAACATTTTGTCACCGCAGTAAGACCTGTCTTTAAAGACTGTCTCTTCTGCAGTAAAATCTGTCTTAAACACAATTGCTTGTACTATAAAACCTGTCTTTAGAGGCCATCCATTTAACAGTTTAAACTGCTTTTAGAAACAATTCAATATGCTGTAATGTACATTGAAAACTTTCGTTAGAGGCCATCCCTTGTTACAATAAAACCTGTAGTAAAGGCCACCCTTAAAATTCAACTTGCCTCTTTAGTTTCATCCCCCTGTACATTAAAACCTGCCTTTAGAGGTCTTCCCTTTTACATTAAAACCTGCCTATGGAGACCTTCCATTGTACATTAAAACCTGCCTTTAAAGGCCTTCCCTTTTACATTAAAACCTGCCTTTAGAGACCTTCCTTTATACATTAAAACCTGCCTTTAGAGGCCTTCCCTTGTTTATTAAAACCTGCCTTAAGAGACCTTCCCTTGTACATTAAAACCAGCCATAAGAGACCTTCCCTTGTTTATTAAAACCTGCCTTTAAAGGCCTTCCCTTTTACATTAAAACTTGCCTGTAGAGACCTTCCCTTATACATTAAAACCTGCCTTTAGAGGCCTTCCCTTTTTTATTAAAACCTGCCTGTAGAGACCTTCCCTTGTACATTAAAACCTGCCTTTAGAGACCTTCCCTTGTACATTAAAACCTGCCTTAAGAGACCTTCCCTTGTACATTAAAACCTGCCTTAAGAGACCTTCCCTTTTACATTAAAACCTGCCTTTAAAGGCCTTCCCTTTTACATTAAAACCTGCCTTTAGAGACCTTCCTTATACATTAAAACCTGCCTTTAGAGGCCTTCCCTTGTACATTAAAACCTGCCTTTAGAGACCTTCCATTGTACAGTGATTCCAACTTTTAAATACCATCCCTTGTGCTCTAAAACATGGTCTTCAAAGATTTTTTTGTGGACAGTCAAACCTGCTTTATGGTCATTGCTTATAAAATAAAACCTGCCATTTGAGACCACTCCTTGTATATCAAAACCTACCTTAAGGTCTTTGTGTATACAGTACAATCTGCATTCAGAACCTGCCTTTAGAGACCATCCCTGGCACTGTAAAACCTGCCTTTAGAGACCATGCTTTGTAATCAAATGTTTAACTATGTGAAAAATCATTTCAGATTAATTTCCAATTTAACAGTATTAGACATGTCGTTCTATATAATGTTGGATATTGGTAGCTTTTAATGTTGCACATGACAGTAAAATCAATCGGAATAATTATACAATTTTTATCATTATTTTGAAGAATTGATTTATACATACAGTTACCCCATGAGGGCCCAAATGATAGTATACTAACCCTCGTGGTGCCTCTTTGCCTGTGGGTTGGTGGCAGCACCAGGACTGGGATGTAGCTTGTATCTTGACAACTGGTAATCTCTGGTGAAGCTGTCTGGGACATTACTGTCAGTGATGTATGGGGTCTTACGTGGTAACAAACACACCATTTCCTGGCCACAGATCTTCTACCTTCACAAACTTCTAAAACTCCACCTGTAAACCTCTGTCCAAAACTCCTACAACAGTCCTCACAAGCTAATGGATATTCATCCTTATCTAAGAACTCTCATTTTATCTGAAATTAACAAAACTGTTATAAATTATTCCTGTAAATGACAAACTTTTTCACCTAGTGTAACTTAAACAGTGATGTATTTAGTTCAGTAATTTATCACCCAAACTTTATCCAACACTGAAATGTCACTGTCGGTAAATCGTATAAAATAACCCAATAACATAGCATTCATATCATTATCTTCTAGTTTAGCCTTACTGGAAATGAAATTGCAAAGAGGAAAAAATTAGGTAAATTCATTTTTACTGAGTTAGAGTCCTTAAAACATCCAAAATGCCATATCTTGATTTAATACTTTTCCCCTTGTTAATAGATTTTGTCTGTTTTACCTTCTTTAAATCATTAGCAAATACTTCTGTTAATATCAGAAACGAGGAAAAAATATATTGTTGCTGCAATTGTTTCTTATGCAAATTTCTGTTTGAACTGACATTTTGGTCGTTGAATTTCATATCTGACATGATTGTGTCGGATTATTGAACTAGTGTTTTGGTAGTTAAATCCTACATTTGACATGATGTTGCTCATTTGGAATATTTTTGTTCTTCGTAAATTGGCATCGTTTTGTTATCCTGTCGTAGTAATCGAAAGAAATTGAAAACCAGGATTTGACTTAAATTGAAAGTTAAAGATTTTGTCCTCTGGAATATATTGATTTTCAGGTATAATTGTCAGAGAGAATCTCTAAATGTTCAGACTTATTCTGTTTCATAGTTGACATGTACAGAAATCTTAGGAAAGAACATCCCAGCTAACAAAAAAATTACCTAATATGGTTATAAGTCAAAAGGTTTTTAAAAGATTTAAAAAACTGACAGTCTTTGTGGCTCCAGATTGGGACAACGAGGACACAGGGCATGTTTCTCCCACTAAAAACAAAAATTAATTTGATTGTTATTCCCATGCATGCTTCCTGTTATGCTTATACTGCAATCTTGTAGGTCCTTTATGGATGAATAATTTAAAAATTCATATTCTTAGACATGTATCGAAGCCATGGGTAATGGCTATTCTGTTAACACTAGAAAACCATATTGGAAGATATTACAGCACAGAGGTAGTTTTAGAGGTCATTTAGACACATTAAAGGTCGCGGGTCTGTACCTAGGAATTTTCTTGTGTATGTTAGAATCTCCTTACTCTGCTGGGTTAATCACTCTGGTCTCTGCCAGTGTCACTAAGTGTTTGTATGGATTTGTCATTGAGCAGTATTATGTGTCACAGCAATACACCAGGATTAGACCATTGATTCGCATTGATTCTGTGCAGACTCATTAGAGCATTTGTGACCAAAAGTGACATTTAGACTAGCGATGTCATTGTGCACAGCTCCTTTCTAATGCTAAGTTGTCCTCGGCTTCATATTTGTGCTGAGGTTACAATATTTCACACATCGTTAGCAAACCAAAAGAACCATGGTCTCCTGAGTAGAGAGTCATTTATATCTATGACAGTCGCAGGGGACAATCCCATAGTTTTTCCTCTTATTTAAAAGTTTCATCCCGCTTCAGTCATCCCAAGGGGAAGGTTTATTTCATCCACTCCGAGTCAACCACGTCTGTCATTGTCCTGGAGGAATCTGGAAATAAAAGGGACAGATATTAAAAAGCCAATGAGATGTGATGAGTTGTAGGATGAGAGGCTAACAGCAACACCAATGCGTCTGTCTCATCCTTTTCACATTGAGGATAATACCACCAGTTGCATAATTTTACACCATTTGCTCTGCTAATGGGAATGATAGGCCATAGATAGTGAAAAGTCAGTAAGCAGATTAAAATCAATTGAATCAGTTAGGATTACCTCCCTTTTATAACTGAGAAACACAGAAGTTTATTGTGTGTTTTAAATAGTTTCAGTAAGAAAGTGAATGGTTACACTATGTTGGAGCTATAGTAAAGACATCGGAAGGGAACTAGGTTAGGGATTATTCTTTTGAATAAGTGGAGGGAGATCGGAACAGCAAGAGTTGGTAGGGGTATAGTTTGTGTACAGGGAGGGTTAGTAGGGTATATCAAAGTCTACAGGAGGGTTATTAGGGTTTATTAAGGTATACAGGTTTTAGTGGATGACTGGAGTTAGCAGGGTTAATGACTTGTGTAAGGGCCTGGGAGGGACTCTGCTGTGTTAGGAAGGAGATTTTCTGAACCATGGGATATCTGTTTGACACATCGTCTCTCACACACAGTTGGTTGTCCTCCTGCAGTGTCCAGATACGCTGTCAATGATCAACAAATGCTCCCTGTATATAAATATCTATTGATGAAATCAGAGGGCCAGCCTTGTGCTATGAAAACCATCTTGCCTGCATTCTTTCAGTATTTTCCTGAATTAAATAAAACAATTTACAAAAATAAATGGCATGGAAATATATGCTACCCCAGTAAAACTGAAAAAAAAACTCCCATCTTAATTGGCATAAGAGAATTCTCGTTGATTCAAATGATAGAAATGTGTAGGACTACAACTCAACCTAGAGGTTTGTGGTTAGATCCCCTGTAGTGGTGGAACTGTACCAAAGTGACCTCTGTTACATTAAAACGAAAATTATTTAACTTGTCTGGATTATGAAACTTATATCTTGAAATCTTTTGTTGAGGATTACAAAAGAAATTACTTACTTTCCTGAAGATACAAATATGTACCAAATTTCTATAATATAGTCATGGTGAGGCCCAGATATGGGGGATAAGTGGACATCTTAAGTCTCCCTGTTGGGGGCCCCATTAACAGGAGAGGATCAGAAGTTTGTGAAGGGGATTTACTTGCAGTGGTCGTGTGGCTTGTGCACAGGAAATGACAGGCAGACAGCTTGATGCTGGGGATGTTCATGCCCAGGTTCTAAACTTCACTTCTGGCCTAGCGCCTAAAATCTGGACATTTTTTTCCATGCACATGATAAACTGCCCTTGCTAAATGCAACAAGTGACAGGGTTTGTCAGGGGTTTCCTCATTAAAGTGATGAGAACAACGAGAAAAGTTCAACCCTCTCCCCAATCTCACTGTCCATCTTCAGTTGATACCAGCTTAGATTGTTTATTGTCCCTTTTTCCTCGACTTTCTCCAGGTTGCCTGTCTGTCTATAGGGGAATGAATGTTGGACTTTACTTAAACTATTTATAATTGTGATAGCAATCTGGCGGTCTTATCACAAACTAAACAATCATCTGATAGATTTCAGTTTCCCGTTACAGGCCAAAAGTACAGTCATTCAACATCTAGAATTTCACTATTTCTCCTTCATGTATTAGTGTAATGATCTGCTGCCCTCATCAAGAAACCATGTCAGGTGACAGTGATCAAGTCAGAAACATCCCTTACTAAAGCCATTTCTTTTTGTATTTGAATTTCCATCCAATTTGTCTCTTTAAAGATATTTTTTAAGCATTCTAGTTTAAGAAACAGTGTTCTATTTCATGGAGACATCTGAGTGGCATTAATCACAACACAAGTTACAAACAGATTGAATTCCCAAAAAAACTAGCTGAATTTGTTGGAAAAATAAAACTTTTAAAAACTCCTTGAACTTTATTTTACGAAAGATTTTTGGCCTTTGAGAATTTTATACGAAACAAAAGTCCTTGTAAAATGGTCACATGTCATTGAATCTCTTGAAGAAGGTGAATTTTAAATGCCCATGGATTTCAATTGTACGAAAACGTGACTTTAATTGAGTGAAATCCTCCAAGAATGGTCACATGTCTTCAAAAAAGGTGAATTTAACGTCCTTGGATTTTGATTGGTCGAGACGAAAACAGAATGCTTGTCCCTACATATCCATGTTGACCAAATGGACTTTAAATATTCAAACAGACTTAGTGTAAATCGGATTGAACATGCTTCCTTGACTAAAATAGACAAGAGGGTCATAAGCAGGGCCAGCAGTGCCACCAGCCTGGGGATCTTCACACACTGATACCAGACCCGGCATGCAGCCACCATGAAGAGTTATTTGGCAAGATAAAAATGGTGGCCAGTTTGGATCCAGAGGCAGTTCTGATTAGCCCAGGTGATAAAACTGGTCAGTTCAGGTGATAAAAGCTGTGTGATAGGGAGGTTTCAGATGACAACTCAACATCTATCAGAAACAACCACTCTCATTCACTAGCTCTGCTGTGTAACTATGGAAACATGTCCAATATTGGTGGTAAAATAGAGGCCAAGGTCAGGTATCATATATCTGTCTTTATGAAAGAAGACTGAAAAAAAATTTATTTTATCATTGAAGATGTTTTGTTATGAATTTAAATTGAGTCTGTTTTAAATTTTGAAAGACAAATACTTTTAATTTGAGTAAGTGTCATAGACTGTCCCATATTGTACTGTGTGTACTCATCTTCAAAGTCATGACATGCAAACCAATAAAATACAAGATGTTCAAAGAAGCCATAGTTCATTTCAATTCTAAGGTAGTGAAATGCAATTGAAAGAAACCTTATTTTGTGCAATTAATTATCAATAATTTAGTGGCAGTTCTTTTAAGTCCAATGAACATGTATGGTGATGTTTCTGTAAAGAATTCCTTGATACAGCAGACCTCCAATTCACAAAGAAAAAGATCATGTATAATTGTGTGCAGTTTAAACTAATCTTATGATGGTATTGACATGTTCATTTCAGAAAAAAAAAACTGATAAAGATTAATCATTTAAAAACAAAACTGCTAAAATTCTATTTATTTTTATCAGAAAATATTTGCGTCTGTTGATTTTTTCACCCCAAAAACCAACAAACAGGGAAAAAAAACCTGTCAATTTGTCGAAGAGACGTCAGTTTGTTGAAGAAACAATAAATTTGTGTGAGTCATAATGAAAAGTTTGTTGTGTTTGGAAATGGAAAGTTGTAGGCTCATCAGCTAGTATCGAGGTTGGTGGCGTACTTCTCGCGCGTGTGGGACAGACACTCTTCCAACAGGCATCCCAAGATGACAATAAATTTGATCATTTCTGTGTAATTGCAATGAATATTCATGTAAAGTTTGGCCAAATCCTATAAAAAGTGAGGTAGAGAGACATAGAATCCATGCCACAGGTGTTGACAACCTGGAAAGTCATGAGGTAATAAAATCTGGTCCAGTCTGGTAATCTTCTCAGGGACATGAAAAAGCTTGGTCCTAGATTTCTGAGCGATGTTGTTATGCTTTCTTTTGACAACATTCACTAAAATGACCGTGTTTGACATGGGGGTGACATACTTGTGAAAAGTTAACTGTTGAGGCTCTGGTCAGGACTGTAGATACTTTTGTGTATGACGGGGTGACATACTTGTGAAAAGTTAACTGTTGAGGCTCTGGTCAGGACTGTAGATACTTTTGTGTATGGTGGGGTGACAAACTTGTGAAAAGTTAACTGTTGAGGCTGTGGTCAGGACTGTAGATACTTTTGTGTATGGTGGGGTGACATACTTGTGAAAAGTTAATTGTTGAGGCTCTGGTCAGGACTGTAGATACTTTTGTGTATGGTTTTTCAATGGCGATAGTTGACATAATTAGTTGCTAATCGTGGGGACTGAGAAAGTTTTAAGGTATTGTAGCAAGAAGTGGTTTAATTTATTTCAGACACTGGTACTTTGGGAAATGGAAATGGGACAATGTGTCACACTCATAAGTTCAGTGAATAACAGGGTACGAGTGGTTCTTTCACATGAAATACCCCAGGTTACGTTAGTGTTGTTCAGATTAATCAATCTATTCAATAATTGATTGGTTTTCCTGTGATTTTTGATTGCATGATCATGGTTTGTCAGTCACAATCATTGATTAATTGAACGATGAAAGCTTTTAAGAATTATTGAGATTTACTATAGAACTGAAAGAAATGAACAGTTTTAGTAATGAATTTTCCTATAAACTTTATATTTATGAACGCGTATTGTTCTCTGTATTAATTAGTTTTCCAGTCCTATTGTTTTCCTGTCTCCATTGAATTAACTATAAATCCCATTTATGTTATATCCCATCCCCACTGTATTCAGGGCTCTCACACCCTATTTTGGGACTGGGGCCTGGGGCCCTTAGAATTGGGAAAAATAGCAGTGTTTTCCTTAGAATTGGGAAAACTTGGGGTCTAAATTGGGGGAAAAAGATACTTTTTTGCATTGGGTATTCGGCCCCAAATCTGGCAGATCGAGAGCCCTGGTATTAATAATTGTTCCTAATTACATTGTTCCCCATCCCCACCGTATCAATAATTGTTCCTAATTACATTGTTCCCCATCCCCATTGTATCAATAATTGTTCCTAATTACATTGTTCCCCATCCCCACTGTATCAATAATTGTTCCTAATCATATTGTTTCCCATTCCTATTGTATTCATTATCTTCCCAATTTCATTGTTTTCCTGTCCCCATCATCTCATGTAACATTCCAATTCTATTGTTTTTTATGCTACCAGAAAATTTCCATCGGGAGCATATAGTTGTCACCTTTTTTTATGATTCCTATTGTATTAGTTAATGATCCCCACAATACCTAACCTCTAACTACAGGGACTTACTGTCAATATTGACACTTCCAATCTGCCTTGAAGAAAAACCTGTAATTTGCCCCTGTAATTGATGTCCACTAGGGGCTGTAGCCCCCTCACAATAATTAGGTACAAGAAGTATATTACCCTTATATCTGTACCTATAACATTGTAAATGATGTTGGTGTATGATGATAACTGCTTTGGTAGTGAAAACAGTTACCTAATCAATTGATTAAGCTTCACTTCTGTGATAAAAGGCTGGTTTAAACTCTTACAGATAGATATATTTTCAGATTCGATCCACTCCATAGCTTTTAAAGAATCCTACAGCTAGCCCCGATTCTGAAATAGAGTTCAATAAGGCTCCCAGTAAAACAAATATATAAGGCTGGAATATTTTTATTTTGATGTTAGAAGTTTGAATGTGTGAGATCAGCTCTGATTTGGTTTTGTATTGGTTAGTTGGCTATATACATGAATATGAACATACATATGTTGTGTGTAGGATCGTGGGCATGCGTTAATATATAGGGTGCTAATGTCTGGAGAGCACTGTAATTAGGATCACTAACATCAATAGGAATTAGCTTCATACAACAAGGATTTCATGTAAAGAATTGAAAATTGTGAGTATGCTTACTTCAGTTTATGTTTTAATAAAACCAACTTCATAAATTCATATGTTTTCAAAAACGATTTTTTTTCCTAATTTCATCATAAGATTATTGAATTTATGACAAAATGTGAACCAAAACAAGTATTGCTTATTACTGCATATGTGATGAAGTTGTATTTTATTGAAAAGAAAAGAGATGAGTAAAAATTGGTTCCATTCTTAAACTTATCTCAATGAAAGCATTAGAAGAACGATGTGAATTCTGCATGGGACGCTTTATCAAGCAGATGTTGACTTGTATGCTATTTGAGTTTTTCTCCCAAGACACAAAGAGATTTGCTAGCCCTAGGTGTTATCACTAACATCTCCCCCACTAACAGCTAGGGCTAGGTTTGAAATGAAGTATGTGTCAAAACTACCGTAGAATAAAAAAAAAAAACATTTTGATGCAGATGCTCATGTGAATGTGCACATATGAGGGTTGTAGAGGTTTAGTGGGCGATCAAAACCCCCATGTCACTAGCCCCAGGGCAATAAGCCCTGCAGTTTTTAAATAAAAAAGGAATTTAGGTACAGCTGATTCTTTTTAAAACAAAAACATGTGTTTAGCTTTTTAAATGTGAATAGTAAGCCCAGGAAGATACAAGAATTTTTAAGAGAGCTTATTGATATAACATGGATATAACATGTCCAAACTCTATAGTATAGATTACCCCCAAACCCCCCACCCCACCCCAAAAAATAAAAAAAAAAATTTTGAAAATCAGAAATTAGAAAAAGCAGTAACATTCTCAAGACTAAAACTTTACAGATATATCAGTGATAGTGAACATGAGAGAGATATTTATAGATATCTCAGTGGTAGTGAACTGGATAGAGATATTTATAGATATCTCAGTGGTAGTGAACTGGATAGAGATATTTATAGATATCTCAGTGTTAGTGAACTGGATAGAGATATTTATAGATATCTCAGTGGTAGTGAACTGGATAGAGATATTTATAGATATCTCAGTGGTAGTGAACTGGATAGAGATATTTATAGATATCTCAGTGTTAGTGAACTGGATAGAGATATTTATAGATATCTCAGTGTTAGTGAACATGATAGAGATATTTATAGATATCTCAGTGTTAGTGAACTGGATAGAGATATTTATAGATAGCTCAGTGATAGTGAACATGATAGAGATATTTATAGATATATCAGTGTTAGTGAACTGGATAGAGATATTTATAGATATCTCAGTGTTAGTGAACTGGATAGAGATATTTATAGATATCTCAGTGATAGTGAACTGGATAGAGATATTTATAGATATCTCAGTGTTAGTGAACTGGATAGAGATATTTATAGATATCTCAGTGGTAGTGAACTGGATAGAGATATTTATAGATATCTCAGTGGTAGTGAACTGGATAGAGATATTTATAGATATCTCAGTGTTAGTGAACTGGATAGAGATATTTATAGATATCTCAGTGTTAGTGAACATGATAGAGATATTTATAGATATCTCAGTGGTAGTGAACATGATAGAGATATTTATAGATATCTCAGTGTTAGTGAACTGGATAGAGATATTTATAGATATCTCAGTGTTAGTGAACTGGATAGAGATATTTATAGATATCTCAGTGTTAGTGAACACAACAGAGATATAAATAGATATCCCAGTGTCACATGTTATAGATATATAAAGATATCCAAGCATCAGTGACATGCGATATAGATTTATATAGATATCAAAGTTTAATTAATCTGTGATATGTGATATATTTCTGTATAAGTTTCCAAGTGTCAGTGATCCATGATATGCATTGATTTATCTCAGTGTCAATAAGCATGATATAGATCTACTATATATTCTAGACTTTTTGTCCCATGATAAAGATCTATATAGATATATCCCAGGGTCAGTGTTTCATGATATAGATCTGTATAGAAACTGTCAGTGACCTGTGATATATCCCAATTTCAATTACCCATGATATAGACTATATAGATACCCCAGTGTGGATGACCCGTTATATATTATATCTATGTAGATATCCTAGTATCAGACACCCATTAACCAGAAGTCGTATATGGGAGAAAGACAGTGTAATCCCATCAGGCCCTGTTTAAGATCTTCAGGCAGGAGTTGTGTGGGCATAGTCCATTGTGTGTTGATTGTGCTTGTATTGGGCTATGATAAATCACTGTCCCTCTTCCAACACAGCCCCACTGCCAATCAACAGGCTCCGTCTCTAGTCTCATCTCCATCAGGCGATCTGTCATTCCTTGATACCTCTCTCCTGTTCTCTGGCTCCTGTGTCCGACCAGGGGTACCAGAGCCTCCTGTTACAGTCATATGGGACCTATAATGCTCCGATGAATGAAAGCCAATTTTTTTTTCTGAACTTGTGTGTGTTGTGTGTGCACTTCCCTGTAAGAGTAACAACAAACGTTACCTTGCCTCAGCTGGGACCGGTCCAGAGGCTGATCGCTCTGACAGTCCATGTCTTACTGCGACAGACTTTCAGGAAGTTTTAACACAATCAGCCTGACTTTTATTGGGGATTAGAATTTGATTCCATCATGGATTAAGACTACGACAGTGGTGAATTGTTGAACACCCCTCCGGGTTTAAGTCTTATCTGTTACACAGACCCAGTTTAAAGTTTTTAAAATGTGGCATTGATTTTATATTGAAGAAACACATCAATTTATTTTATCTTTTTTTTTCCTGGAGAATTGTGGAAAGGAAATTAAGGAAATTATAGGGTTATTTTCATAATCAGATCAACTGTGATTTGCAGAAATCAAAGATTTTTTTCTTTTAAATGTCAGCTGATCGCAGAAGTGACACTTGATCTTGTGACAATGACAAAATTCGCTCAACAACCTCAAGGGATTCAAGTAGTTATCATCACATTGGGACTGTCTGAAGAATGATAGTATTGACTGTTATTACAGATTACAATTAGTGAAGCACATCATTAATTAGTGGTGTGGAACCTATGCCATTCACCTGTTGAGTATGACGGACAAAAAGTCGCTGACCAACGTCCAACCACCCATACTTAATCTGTCAAAAAGTGACCAATATCATCGTGTCCTTCACTTTATTGCCAGCACTGCTAACTCTGGTATTCCACGGTTGTGTTTTCAGGCTATACGCTGTACCCTACCTAACTGCCCTTGTGAATGTTTTTCACCTGGCAAGGTACACATACGAGCATGTGATTCCTGCAAGCATGGCTGGGTCGCTCATGGTAAGTGCCAACTTTTTATTTCTTATTTCTTTTAGTCATTTTTAGCTTGTATGAACATATAATCAATTCTTTTCTTCTTTTCTGATGACTTACATTTAACTTTAGCAATTATATAAACAAAAAAAACAAGGGAAAAAAAAAATATATATTTTTTTAAATAAATCTTGACAAACTACATCTGTTTTTCCTTTTTCATAAAAAAAAGAACAAAATTTGTAAAGTCATTATCCTATTAAATATTGAACAAATTTTTACACTTTATTACCCAAATTCTCAAGCGTTTAATGATAATCATTAATTCTTTTGAATATCTGTATTTGTTACTATGTGTCTTATTCTAAATGATAAATAATTTATATTTATCCCTGATATTTTAAAAATCACTGACAAAATTTATTATTGCTTTATTAACTGGAGATATAATCTTCACTAACAGCTCTTCCATTTCTGGTAGAATAACCTCGATTTTTTAATTGCATTGGACTCTAGTTCTGCTTTGCTAGGTCTTTAAAAACATGTGTTTTTTAATGTGTATGTAAAACTGGAGAACTGATGGAGGAAAACACAACACTACTTACTGTACTTACTGTATTAGAATGGCCCTTTATTTCAGTCCCTTACAGAGTTATAATCCTTGTGATTCTTCCTGACAGAATACTGAGCCCATGGACCAAAACTATATAATCTTGTGTGTATAAACTTTGAATACCTCCCATTAGGGATCAGCTCCTGTCAGTTAAACAAAGCCTTCCTACACTTCACTGTTACATTCTGTTTCCCACTCCACCACAATCCCCCTCCCACTCCATGATCCCCCTCCTATATCCTTCACAAAGCTACAGAAGCAAACAGACTTGGACATGAATTGGCCCCAGAGGACTCTTGCTTCAGTGTCCCCATATCAAAGGGAGATTAATGATCCCTTGAGACATTCCCTCAGTTTGGGGACTCTCCCTAGACCACAGGAGTTTTACAGTAGGACTGAGATCCTCCACTGCTGCCTTTCTGCGTTTGTATGGTGTGCTGTGTAATCTGATCGCCAATTGCTTTAGGAGAAATCTTTCTCCTGATGATATAGAGTGATATTACTGAGGAGCTAATTCATAAACTTCATTATGGTGCTCTTCACCTCTCAATCCTCCACATGTAGCATCAACCAGCTGTTCTCTTTAGCCTTTTGTCTTCTCTGCAGGAATATTCTCCATAAATTGTTTATTTTATATAAGATTTTTAACTTGGGATTCAAAACAGTTGTTATAAGACAAATTTTCATAACATGTTGATACTTACAGCTGATAATACATTTTTTAGGAAAAAATGTCTACGTAGGAGTGTGATAACCTAACAGAGCTTGTAGGGTAAAACACAGATGTTTATTGGATAGCATTAACTTTGATATTCCCTTGTGTGGTTTGTGAATAAATCATTAGGTATAGCATTGATATAGTTAATTTATATCACCTTAAGTGTGTCTATAAGCTCATTATTCTAAACTCTTTATTAGACAATCAAATGTTAATATTTCTAATCAAATTTCATTAATAAAAGTGATATAACATTTTCTGACAACAGTCTCCTTAATGGTTAACTAGTTCAGTAAAAATACTTTTATTATTTCTAATTGAAAACGATTTTAATTTTTCTTAAATTGATGAAATTTCTATAGTAGGAATTTAAGCTGAAGTTGTAATATTCTCAACATTTATGTGATAACATCCGTACTTATTCATCAAGCAATGTATGTTATATCAGTAACAAAATCAAAAATTGAATCAATTTCTAATTATAGATTTTCACATAGCAAAAGCCATTTGAGATATAATGTTGCAACTTTATTTCTGGTAAAAAACATTTGTCATACCAATAATTTTTCACACTTGGGTTTTTTCACAACAATTTATAAATAACTGGTAATTTCCCTAATAATTTTTTTTTTTAATTTTTTCCCCTTTTAAACTTATTAGATTGTTTACTTTTTACATATATGAAGTAACCAGAATGAAAAATCTTGGTCATTTCTCACATGACAATAATTATGAATTTGATGAAATAGCCCTTGTAAAAGTGTGATGAATTTACATCATGTGAGGTAATTAATTGATGATTAGACAAGAAGAAGAAAATATTTGCTGTACATGTTATTGTGTTATGAAGGTTATAACATACTGACGTATACTTTTAGAAAGAATTTAACAAGGCATTTTCTAAAATCAGGATGAAATCTGTCGTTTTGAAATAATGAAATAAATAGAATTAAATTTGTGAAAAATGTAATTTGTTAGAAAAGATAGTTTCTTTGTAGAATATAGCAAAAGATTTTGATGTTTTGTTGCTTGTCACTACTAAATATTAACAGTCAGCAGTAGATTTTATCACAGATGTTGACCCCATCCCAATTCACCCAATCAGACTGTCCAACAAATTAAAACTTGGAAAATTAAATATTACAGAAATTGTTGATTATCACAATAAAAGTCAATAGCAATTTATAGAGACGTAAATTTGTAGAGAAGTTGAATTCCAAACCAGTCAGGAGTTGGCAAGTTGGGTGGTGCCGAGAATCTAGTGAGTGCCAAATCTCTATGGCACCACAGTTTGTAATGGGGTACCGCGACCAGCACCTGTATCCCCAGCACACATATCTAATTGACTAATGGGCATACTGCAATCTTTACATTTGTGTCAATTAGCTGTCAGGTCCTGTGTTCCCACTCGGCACCATATCCGACTGGAAAAATTATTTTTCTTAAAGGACTGGTATCTAGGAGTACCTGTTTTGAATTTTAAATAGTATGAAGGCCTTCGATGATTTGATGATGGGCTGCATGTGCACTGAATCTCCTGTAATAGATCCTGCTTCATTTTCTATACATCCTCTGCTTTTCCTTGTGATTAGCGGCAATGTAAATTGGTTATTTGTCTTCAAGGAAACTGTAACCGATTCCTTCCGTGGATTCCTGCTGAAGGTTCCATTGTTATATCTGTACAAGAGGAAACTTGCCTATTGATGAAGCACCACAACCTTTACACATAATTTCAATCAATTACCAGACATTCGGAAGGCTTTTATTGTGGAATGATCCTATATTCTTCACCCTGTCTAAAACATCATCCACAATGGATTAATTTGCCTACTGTTTTGTAAAATATTCTCTAAAGATGTCCGTCATGAAAATCCATGTCAGGAACTGATATCTCTACTAAATTTTTCCCATGATTGTGAATATTCTTGATGAGCTGATAAGAGCAATCATTAGGTATCGGTAACTTGAAACACATGCAGAACTCCACAGATATGCTGTTCTGTTGTTAAACGTATAAATTAACATTTCCTGATTCTCAACTTTTGTTTTAAATTGACAGAATTTGGTAATTCTTACATACAACAATAGATAAAAAACATAAATAAATGTTACATATTGACATTAATTGGCCTCACATTAAATAGAATCAGCTACTTGATGAAAGGTAAAACAGTAACAGGTATGTTTTTGTTTTTTTATATAAACTTTTACATGTTGATTAATCAGCAAAATTTTATATAACATTGTTATAAATTATGTTTATCTATCAATTTTATTAAAATCTTATTCAACATTTTAAATCATGGAGGATGTACAAGTGCAGCTAAAGGCCAGATCTGATTGGTTAGTGCAGACAAGGGTGAAGATATGATTGGAGGGATAGGTCACAATTGTAGCAATAAGTATAGGAAGAATTAATGTGCCCTCTGTGTATCTCTCCTATTATAACCTTGCTGTCAAATTCCAGTACTTATTTTCTATCATCTTGAGTCCCTTATATGGAGCTAAACATCTCCACCAAGGGCATCATTTGTCATGAGCAAGTCACCCTCAAGATTGAGACCCAGAGATGAGAAATCCTACATTCTTATACGGATCACTGTGACAAGAAATGACGAAATCTTTTATCTAATCAATACACCAACTAATCATGGGATCGTAGCCTGATCAGATCATGTTGTAACGGGGCGTCTTGTTGAATTATGAAAAACGTGTGACACCATTATCATTGGTCATTTGTCTGACGGAATTGCACAGGAAAAGCAGGTCCAATCATCATAATGTTGATCTTTATGAGAAATTGTCACACAGTCTTTTTTCATGTATCACAAGTAGATACAATTAATGGGAGGTTTTTGTAAAGTGTTTCTAACTGACATCCTTGTAACATCTTCAGAAGAAGATAGTTTTGGTAGTCCAAACAGTTGGAGGATAATTTAGAGGATAATAGGTCCAACAGCAAGAAGAGGAAAATGGGCCCTACTGTTAGAGGATAAGGGACCCTATAGTTAGAGGATAAGGGACCCTACAGTTAAAGGGTAATAGACTCTACAGTTAGAGGATAAGGGACCCTATAGTTAGAGGATAATAGACTCTACAGTTAGAGGATAAGGGACCCTACAGTTAAAGGATAATAGACTCTACAGTTAGAGGATAAGGGACCCTATAGTTAAAGGATAATGATCCTACAGTTAGAGGATAATGATCCTACAGTTAGAGGATAAGGGACCCTACAGTTAAAGGATAATAGACTCTACAGTTAGAGGATAAGGGACCCTACAGTTAGAGGATAATGATCCTACAGTTAGAGGATAATAATCCTACAGTTAGAGGATAAGGGACCCTACAGTTAGAGGATAATGATCCTACAGTTAGAGGATAAGGGACCCTACAGTTAGAGGATAATGATCCTACAGTTAGAGGATAATGATCCTACAGTTAGAGGATAAGGGACCCTACAGTTAGAGGATAATGATCCTACAGTTAGAGGATAATAGACTCTACAGTTAGAGGATAAGGGACCCTACAGTTAGAGGATAATGATCCTACAGTTAGAGGATAATAGACTCTACAGTTAGAGGATAAGGGACCCTACAGTTAGAGGATAATGATCCTACAGTTAGAGGATAATGATCCTACAGTTAGAGGATAAGGGACCCTACAGTTAGAGGATAATGATCCTACAGTTAGAGGATAATGATCCTACAGTTAAAGGATAATAGACTCTACAGTTAGAGGATAGTGGTCCCTGTAGCTAGAGGGTGATGGGACCTACAGTTAGGGGATAAGGAACCATGTAGCTAGAGGATGGTGGGATCTACATATAGAATAATGGTCCCTGTAGGTAGAGGATGATGGGACCTACAGTTAGAGGATAAGGGACCCTGTAGCTAGAGGATGATGGGACCTACAGTTAGAGGTTAAGGGACCCTGTAGCTGGAGGATAATGGTCCCTGTAGCTAGAGGATGATGGGACCTACAGTTAGAGGTTAAGGGACCCTGTAGGTAGAGGATGATGGGACCTACAGTTAGAGGTTAAGGGACCCTGTAGCTAGAGGATGATGGGACCTACAGTTAGAGGTTAAGGGACCCTGTAGCTAGAGGATGATGGGACCTACAGTTAGGCCTGAACACATTACAGCTGATTTCATCTTAAGAATCTTATCTTAAAAGTCACTGCAGTCTTGATGAAAAAATGCTTTAAATCAGGTCACACTTTAAGATTAGTCTTAATGCTTAATAAGTCCAAGGCATGTTAGAAATCATTTCCCTGAATTAAGTATAAAATTGTTAGTTAGTGTTCAGTAATTGTTTTGCAGAACAAAAAGATTCAGGTGAAATTCCCAAACTAATTTAACCCTGCTGCAGATTCATAATGGAGAAATGAATTTAACAATTCAAAAATAGACAGGTGATTGGGTTGTTCCTCCTCAGGGTCTGGGAGTGAGGAGGAGGAGGAGGAGCTGGAGGAGGGAGAGGGGAATGAATGAGTTTGTATTTAGGGAAGAAAACCATTAATCACCATTTAATGATGGTGAAAAATGGAGGAAAATTTGTCACTATTTTGGCCTATTGTCTTGGGACAGTAAAGTAGTATTGATTAGACGGCAATCAATTTATATATCGTGTGTCTGCAACATGTCAATTTGTATAAACATGTTAAAGAGTTAGTCCCTATCTTACTGATACACCGATCCCTTCATCCCCATTAGGACATGGGCTAGACCACCTTTATCAAGCCTTGGTGACAAACTCAATCAAACAGTTGACAGAGATACAAATGTCTCCTGTTACGTTACTCTCACATGTATTATTCAACTGTAGTAGGAGACTGGACATAGATAGCAGTTCATTAATCCACACCTTTATTCTAGTCCCACTGGCCATAGTCTTAATCAAATAGTTAACCATCTCCAGCTTGTTACTGTTACCTGTCCAATGCCCATGTAACTTTCTATCAGTTATTGGCTGTTTTCCTTTTTAAAAATGATTAGTTCAATATTTTTGAAGAAATTCTCTCAAAAAAAATTTATTGAGGTAGAACATGTTATTTGTTTGGAATTACAAGAAAAAAAATTAAATATCAAGTTTAAATGTTACAGCATACTAGCTGTCAGTTTAAAACAAATTTGTGATTATCAATTCTGCTCATTGATATGCATCAATTAGCATTTATGCACATGAAATGTACCAAAAATTGATTTTAGGACTTCAGTAAAGAAAAATACTTAATTATTAGTTCACTTATTAATTGTCTTAGAAAAATTATAACAATTTATCTGAATAATGATACATTTTCTGTGAGTTGATGTTAATAATTAGGGACATCTAACGTCCCTGTGTTTATCAGTATTATTGTTAATGTTTATAGTTGAAAAAGAACATTAAAAAAAGAAATATTTGATTTATTCTCAGCTTCTTATTTTTCAAGTTATTTTGTTAAAAACAGCAATTAATTATAATTTAAATAGTAACTGTGCTTTTAAATATGGACAATACTATTAATTCTGTTTTTAAAGTTATAGTTAAAGAATGAATATTTTTGTTATTGATTAACAAAGCATAATTTGGTTAAAAATAGATTTACTATGATCAAATGATTTTCTGTAACACTAAAGAATGACAATGCATTAATTGTCAATAAAAAACCATATACCATTATTAGATCAACATTAAGATAACATGAAGGTATAAAAAGTCATTATTAGGCAGACTGTTTGTTGTGTATAGATCAGCAGAATAGAGGAACAGTTATTGGTTAGTCAAAAAATGGTCAGATGGGACATCAAAATTAGAGATAAATTATTCAGTAATCGTCCCATTCATTTCTTCCAATATCAGTCATTTGTGACCAAGTATTACTAAGTCATTGGTAGGCCATGCGGACGGTGAAATTATCATTGATCAAAGGAAAAGTTAATAATTGATAAAGATTGTCAAACCAGTTGGTGTTCATTAGTAAATATATCAATGCTATTCTTCTCAAATTGAATCAAATGTCATTAGTTTGAAACTTTTCTAACACTTTTTTTTTTCTTTATTTTGAAGTCATAACAGATGACAATAGATGGTAGTCTGCAATAGAAAAGGTCTGATGGGTCACACACACAATCAAATTAATAATTCAGTGATTGTCACAACTAATTTTGACCTGTAATCAATAAATACAACTATTCAGCATATGTGACAGGTTTTTTTCTCCAAATCTTTCTAACTTCATTGATCGTGCAGCCTTATGGCTTTTTATCTGTTTGGGTTGGCTATAAAAACTCATCCTAGATTCAAAGGAAGCACACAAAATTGTGATTTATGGTGGGTTTTATCTGGCTGCGCTTCTTTATTTCACTGTAAATGATGCCAATGAACAAACTGAAATATTCGTGTGTTTATTGAGTTTAGTTGCTTTACAAGATACAACAAAATGAATAATAAAAATAAATTCTGTAAACTTTGTCTGATAGATTGTATTGACATCAAATTTGTGGTTGTTTAAAAAAAAATCAACATCTTGTATGAAAGATATTATAGTTATTTGTTTTTGGCATCTTGTTTACGTCAACCAGAGTTAGTATGGTATAGATTTTCGCAGTCAGTAATTTGTCCAATCAAAGTCTTTCTGTATCATTCCTGTTCTTCCTAGAGAATTGTACACTTGATACAATGTCATGTGACCATTCTTTGTTTCTCATTTGGAAAGGTCATAGGGTATAGTTTATCACCGTGTTAGATAAAACAGAAATCAGATCTGACCTTGACGTAAATGTAACGGATCAGGAAGTAAACATGCATATATAGTAGATGTAAAAATGAAAGCATTAGTAACAATTTATCAATAGAGTCGTTAATTGGCAGGGCTCTTGATCCGCCAGATTTGGGGCCGAATTCCCAATGCAAAATAATATCTTTTTTTTCCCAATTTAGACCTGAAGTTTTCCCAATTCCAAGGAAAACACCATTATTTTTCCCAATTCTAAGGGCCCCAGGCCCCAGGCCCCAGGCCCCAGTCCCAAAATGGGTAGTGAGAGCCCTGATTGGGCAATATTAACAAATTGGTATATGTAAATTTAAGGATTATGCAAATATTCTTCACATGTTTTTTATATTCGAATATACAATATGATGGAGATATTGAGAGTAGATTGGCAGCTTGATCCTCCTAAATTATTTCTCGACCATTTTGAGAATTGTTTAGTTTACTGGTAAATATAAACATATGAGGATTATATCTTAAGGAAATTATGATGTCTATTTCAGCACCTTTGATAGGATGGTACTTCATGTATTTAATCAATTTTAACTTCCTTATTTTGTGCCTCTATAACATTAATATATCAGGAAACTTTTAGCTTTAATATACCTTGGCTAACAAACTTACTTCTTGGAAAAGTGTCACATTTAGAAAAATTGTATTCATATCATTTATCCATTACGTAATGTTTTCAACATTTATAATATGTCATTCCAGCACAAAAATCATTACATTAGTTAAATTACTTAACTTTATTCATCGTTTTTTTTTTTTTTTTTTCAATTTTTCTCTTTTTGTTGTGATCTTTTTTTGATATTGTTTGAAATCTGCAGCACATTGTGGAAGAAAGATATGGAAAGAATTCTGAGACTTTTTAAGAACCAGATATGCTATGACTATCTCCCAATCCAGCCATTTCTTTGACTGTTACCTCGGAATGAATTTTACCTTTCTCTACATGCACTGCCATCAGACATGACAGTGACATCATGGTACCTTGGTCATATGTAAGCCACCTGCCAATTCTGTTACCAGGGTGCTGTATAACTGTCCTTTCATTCAGAAAGTCTATTTAGCTGGAGCTGCACAGTTATTGTGATAATTAAATGCGACAGCTCTATAATAAACAGAAGGCGTAAGGGGATATACAGAAATGGGGAAGTAGTGAAGTGAGAACTAGGAAAGTTAGATCTGTCTGCAGACCATTAGCAGAACATAATCTTCTTGTCGGATCTGGATTCCCACATAAATCTGTGACACATGGTTGTAAGAATACCCTTGGAAGTCAGGGGACCCTGCTGTCACCCATAGCAACAGGGGACAGGAGTGACCCTTGGGAAATAGGTCAGATGACATGCTGTGAGAACAGGAAGTACTAGAACACTGAGGAATATATGCTCAGCAGGGGTTGATTCACAGGTCATCAGTAGGTTAAAGTTCAGGGTTCGCCTTGACTGTGACATACTTATATAATTTCTCCTTAATTTTTAATAATAAATCTTAAAACCTTCTTTACATATTGACTTGTCACTCAACGTCAGCTTTAAAACTGTACCTCTAAGTCTTCTATATTTTTTACAGATTTGGCAGGTTTTTTATTCCATTTTTCAATTTTCATTTTATTTTTAAATGTCTTGAATTCAAAAGATGTGGTGTAACTTCATCAAGTTTTGTTATACAAGACGGCTGTTGATGCAGGATGCAGTCTTTGACCTGTAGCATTGTGAAAAGTGGCGCTTACCTGTTTCCTAACCATATATTACAAATGATGTCACACAAGACTTTGAAAAAAATATGTCAAATTATGTTTGGAGATTTTCTGAAGCCCTGCTATAAATAATGTCAAATTTTGTGTTGTTACGTGGCAGTACAAGCAAGCATTTCGGCCCCAGGTCTGTTTGATTTGGTGTTCAGACGACACTAAGCATAAGTTAGGTCCAACTGAATCACCCCTCAAACAAGACATTAAAGCCATCAATCTCTCTTCCGACTGGCCAGCAAGTAAGGTCAAACCCCAGCACTGAAGGTCATTCTCACACAGAGAGTTGCAGAACATGTGATAGATATACTAGCAAATGTATTCTCACATCTACCAAAGTCTTATCCTGGCAGCCATCTTAACTTTGATGACCATGGTCAGAGAGTCGATCACTGGTGCAAGGTCATCTTTGTAACGGTAGGGGCCAGTCACTGTACTTCATCACACCCCTGTAGGGTTGTCAGGAACCCAAGGGTGATAAACACTTTTCTCACAGAAAATCCATGGCCAGCACATGGCTTTGATAAGGACTGCATGCATCACTTGTCCTCAAGACCTCAATGATTGTCACATGGCCCCTGTTGTCACAGAGACGCTGAAACCTTAAACAGTGACATTCACTCTTTTGGCACTTTCCCATGAAGACTGGGGCCAGATGGCCCTGTTAGATTGGTCGTCTAGTGTTTTTAAGAGAGTTGATGCTGCCCTTGTTACTTGTGTTAATCACAGCTAATTTTACTTTTCAAATCTCTGATAAACTTGACTGGGAACAAGCAGTGTCCTTTGACACAAGGCTGTTTTGATCTTCTAATCTACACTGTGTGGGATGACATCAGCGTCTACACACATTTCTCTCAAACTCATGGAGCTGCCAGCATGAAACAGGACCTCATTTAGACAATTTGCACTTTTTTTAAGGCAAAAAAGTACACCAACACAAATCCAATAAATCACCATGCTGTGAAATGGTGACACTAAATTCTGCTTTCAAATTAACAAACACCATTTTGAAAAAATTATTCTAAAGTGTTATCAGGTTAAGTGTTTTGATTTCGAATGATTAATTTTTTTGAAGTCATGGAACTCTTCAGAAATAATATGAAAACTTTGCAGTTTTCGGGTAAAAGGACCTGTGAACTTTTTGGTAGAAAGATAATTTTTACTTGTTTTATGGTTTAAATTTTTGGTCGGACAAATGCTGATAATGTTTTGAAAAAACATAACACTGATTAGATTTGATCATAAAGTCAAAGACTGAAAAGAAATAAATGAAAAAAATGTAAGTTTACTTAGGTCTCATTTGGAAACATGATATTACTAACTAGAATTGAACAAGATTTCTATGGTAGGTGTTGTCATTGAGGCAGAATACACTTACCTTCCACAACACCTTGTCTTATATTCATTGTACTTTTAGGGGTCTGTGTGTAAATCTTTGTTTAGATTTTGTCTTTGTTTTATTGAATTTCAGTTGGGATTATAATTCTGTTGACATGTCAGTATTTTCTTAATGTTTAGACATTTGACAGATATTCATAAGGACTTCTTTAGTGTTAAACCAAATTCAGCTTTCTTATTCTGACAGGGTATATGTACTTCCCTTGTCAGAAGTGATGATGACCTTGTAGAGAGTGGAGCCAAGATGTCATATGGTTGGAGCTATTTCCATCGTGAGACAAACGCCCACAGCAACAACTTACGTGACAAATAAATTAGTTTTAGATTTAATTTGAAATCCTACAAAGTATAGAACATAAACTTGCCACTCATACATAAATGTAATGTTACAGGGATTCCTCTACTGTTCTGTATAAAATAATGCTTATGATTGTTTAAATGATAGAATTATCACATATCCTCTGACCTATTTCCTATGTTCACTAAACCACAAATTCTACATCAGAAGTTTCACATGCATTTCTGTTATCTGTGTATTTTGTGGCAATCCTTCTGTGAATTGAATAATACTGTGGTTTATGGTCGGCGTTGTATCATAATGATGCTGTCATATTTGGGGACGTTTCAACAATGGTTGTGGTGTTGAAATAATGGCAGTGTTAAGGAACCTGGTCGGGATGACGCCACATGCCAGAACACATTAGAGAAAGATTAACACCAGTTAAACTAATGAATTTGTATTACTAACAATGATAATCAGCATCAATCAGCCGTTAATGACAAGAAAAAAAATCTCTCGCCTTGGTTGACAAGGATGTAAGTAGACTTTACGAGCCTGTTTAAAGGGTAAACAGAGCAACAGAAAGTGGCTATTTAAAAGACAGTCCCTCATCGACTTGCACATTCAAATGATTAAGGCATCAACTTATGCAAAATAGTGACAGAGACACATCCCGCTCTGTGTGTTGTATGTTACTTTACGGTCTTATTGATGAGATGGAGATGGGAAATATCATCCCCACGGCAAAATTTGATTGATTTCAATAAAATATCTACTTGACTTAATTCATCGCTTGCTTTTCCAGAGCATTTGTCTCGGTAATGTCACAACGCTGTTTGCCCATCACACAGGCAGGATTTGAACTGTGATTTCTGACTGTCAATATAGCCTAATGACGTGCCATTCATCAAATGGGGGGTCAACCTCAACCATGGACAAACGCAGAATGTGTCAGGCCGCTTCAGTTTTGCCTAACGTATTTTCTTGTCTTCAATCACTTGGCGTAAATTGGGTAGCGGATGATATGATTGGTGTTTTGGATTAATTACCCCTGTGTTCCTGTAGGCAGACAAATTATACTTCATCATGTGATATTGTCCAAATCAACAGTAATGGTGCTATGTAACACTAAAAACACAACTGATTGAGAATTCTGACAACTTTTAACCTGCAAATGCCTGTTTTTAGCTTACTGTTAATGATTTCCGGAAAATGATCTTAAAGTTATATAATTCCAGTTCAGTTGTCTTGAATGGCTAGAAGTCTTCAGATTGATTGTATTCCATTTCATGTTGTGTTTTTTTTTATCAAGCAGACGGCACATATCAGTGGTGTATGTAGAGCCATCAGAGTTGGGGACTTTGTGGATCTAACACAGGGAAATTCTCATACATAATTTACTCTTATCCTTGATTAAACTGGTGCCAATGACTTTGACCAAGTTTGAAAGTCACCAGGTAACTATCAGATTAGCACCGGATATCACGTATAGGCCTCGGGATATTTCAAACATCATTTACATAGATTCCGGTACCTAAAATGGAATTTTTAAAACCAAATATTGAATTCTTAGTACCAAGTATTGAATTCCTATTACCAAATATTGAATTCCTATTACCAAATATTGAATTCTCATTACCAAATATCATTGAATAACAATTTTTACAGGGTTAAGAATGAATGAAGAAAGGTGCCCATTATGGATTTTTGTTAATATCAATGACTTTTATGAAACTTGATTTGTAATATATCTATAAATTGATGCGTTATTAATTATTCAACTGATGGAATTCCTTTCTAACCAATATTCTAGGAACTGCTTAATGCAATTTAACAAGGAAAACGTATAAAATGACACTGATGGAATTTTATACTCTGTCATATGACTGCACTATCCATCTCTCTGTAGTATTTATATAGGTACTTAAAACAGGAAGTAATTATATATCATGATATAGCTATAAACAAAATACCTAGCTTCCTGTGTATGATTATTATTCATATTGCTTTGGAGTATGACAAAACTCCAGCTGATATCTAAACTTAATCTTCAAAGAAAGTAGAATTAGCTAAGAGTCAAGAGCCAGTTACTCAAAGAAACTAAATAACAATTATGTCATTTTAAAGGAGATAGATTGAAGGAGCTATAGACAATCCAGGTAAGGAGAGGTATATACTATTAATTACAGTAACGGCCGTGGAGGAGACGGGTAATCACTTAACTATTGCGATGTGATCTTTGTTTTTTTCGAATACCACAGATTTGTTCTCGTTTGTGTTTCTTGTGATACAAGCTTTACGGTGTTGAGTGTTGAAAATGCTGACATTCGTCATCTTGTTCTTGTTTCCATCGCCTGGCTCCTAATTACATTTTATAATCAAGAGCCGATGTGAATGCTCACATTTTGACGTAAAATGTTATATTTTTTCACAGAAGGTTTCAGACATGTAACATTCCTATAATGGGTTTCTGGTGCCTCTTGATAATATAATATCTTTAATTCAAAATCACACAAATTGCCACAGAAATGCCTATTTGAAATAGAAATCCTATCTTATCATATATAATTATGCCCATATTTCTGTGGTTTTCACCTGTGTTGGTATAGATGGTGAGGTTTATGTATTGCAGTAGCAGACTTTAATGGCACCGGTGTTTACAAGGTTTAATTTTAATCAACAGCAACACACTTGACTTCATCAAGAATTATTGTTTTCCTTATTTTGAATTTGCTTATTTGGTCCAGAAATTTTAATGTCATTATGTCAGAACTTAGCATACCATCTGTTTATACAACTCTACCCTTCACTTTGGTTAATTAAATTCTGATGGAGAAAATACTAGGTTGAATATAAATACTTCAAAAAATGGTTAACACTTAAAGAGAGTTCTCACCGGGGCCTAGAATCAACATTTTTTAGAATTTTTTTGCCATTTAAAAATGTAAGAGAAATTCTTACATTACCAGAAAAATGTAAAAAGGTTACTGAAAAAAGATTTTGTCTGTAGAAAATATTATGAAACAGGTAGTAATGGTCATGTTGTAAGATTTTGAGTAAAGACTTAATAAGTGGATGACTGGTGTATTGTACTCTTGTAGACGAAAGAGAGACTTTGTCACCCATCAGTGGGGGACGTCTGTGTGGAAGTGTTTCATTCAAATTTGGTCTCACATTGGATTCTAACTGTCTGCTACATACAGAGGAACGGGTATGAAGAGCTGTAATATGCTGGTGTAAGTAACCATATATGGTGTTGAGCATGCCTATACCTAGAATGGACCACTACTCCCTGGGGCCCACCCAGTGACAATACCACACCTTAATTGGGAAATAATTTGCTACCCTATGCTGTGGGCTCATCAATTATGTAACTGTGTAGAGATTGTCACCTTAATTAGATTGACCTGTGTCAGCTAAACATTGGAAATTTACACCAGAACAATCACAAATTTCTACGACAACAATCATGGTCTCCGAAGGCATCACTTCTGTCACTGATACAACCATTCAATCTGCAGGGAGTGGAGAGCTGTCAATGGAACAGCCATTCAATCTGAAAGGGGTGGAAAACCGTCATTACAACAGCAATTCAACCTGCAGAGGTGACAAGCTGTCAGTAGAAAATTTCTATGTGAGAGGTTCTGGCCCCTGTAGAAAATTAGTTTGATATTTCTTATCTTACATGTACAGAAATACTTATATTTTTTGTTGAAGCTAAAAACCTTTCTCAGCCTTTTTGTTAAATCCACATAATTTTGGAATTCTGTAATAGTGTGTAACATTATTGGAGGTGACTTGTAAACACCGTCTTTCTTAGACACATGCACCCTTTCCAGGGAAAAAGAACTGAATTCTGCAAAATTTAAATGTTATCATTAATTTTGTTAACATTTTAGGAGGTACAGAATGAGATAAAAACTATACTGCTGTAGCTGTGTTTCCTTACAATAAAAAGACCAATACATAAATAATATGACGACTTATTGCCTACTGAAGAGTTAATGATAAAGTGAGAGTTGCTAGTGAAGTCGAGCTATGGAGGTATAGGTACATGTGTTAGGGAGGTAAATCACTTTGGCAGCCCCATCATAACAGGGCAACTTGACTACAAAGCCAGAGGTAGGGTTCACTGATAACCAATCCTCACCGTCCTCTATAGTCTCCGGCTACTCTATGTGTTTTACAGTCACTCATTTTTCACAAAGGATTCAAGTATAGGTTTTGGGGTTGTCAGCAGGCAGAGTATCCCAACTAATGAGAGTGCTGGCTGATTTGGAATGACAGTAATTGGTTGGACTATCTTACTGTGAAAGTATTAGGAGGAATGCATCCAACATTTGGGGAATGTATCACATTTGTGGGACTGTTACTCCCAATTTGCTGGGGACATTCCTTGCGCGTTAAGACTTGTTTTTGTTCACACCGCCTGCCTCCCAAGCAATACACTATACATCATTTTTCCTTCCATCATATTCTCATCATCCTTGTGATTGTCAGTAAATGTCCAAGGCTACTGTTAAGTCTGTGTACATCGTTTCTCTGGCTCCTCTCAAGCCTCAAACCTGCAGGATACCAACACTCTATCTTCACATACGAAAATGTCTTTTTCGTTAACATTTTGTTTGCACTTTTTCTTGTTGATTGTTTTTGTTCTGATGCACTTTCTCACTAAAACAAAGCTGAAAAGACATTTGGCTTATCAACCACTTAAAAAGCATTTTTACCTCCAGTTCCCTGTCACTATACTGTAATTTTCAGCTAATGATATAAATAGGCTTTTCATCAGGTGACTATGATGATGATGCTAAAATGTATGGAAGTTTTGACAGTGTGGTGCTTCCCACAATGCCTTGTAATTAATGGCTTCTTCAGCTGAACCCCTACGGCTTGTTGAGTTGAGCCAAGACAATAAGTGGAACTCCCCCATCATCACCATGACATTACTACACAGCACTGTCAATATAAAAACACAAACCCTTCGCTGTCAGGTACCATGTCAAGGACCTGAACAGGCTTCCGAGTGTCGTCAAACCTTCCAAAGTTACTGCATGTGTTTTTTATCATGACACACAGGCTTGTTTATACAAGTACCCGGGTCAGGAAAAACTCTTGACACAAACCCCTAAACCCTGTTGTAGTATTTTGTCAAAAGACTAAATAGGTTGTGGTAACGGAAGCATTCATGGTTGTGCAATTAAGCGCCAAGTGACATGGTGCACTGTCGTAACAGGAAGTCTTCACTACACACATCTCGCGTCACTTGAACGTGATTAACCATCTGATGAATCGTTTTGAGTTGTTGGTAAATTCACTTCTAGGATGTTCTTGCCATAAAAATGTGGAAATGATTCAGAAATAAGGACTGAATCGAGAAGGTTTTCTGTCATGCCTATTAATTTCAAATTCAATTTTATTGATACTACATACAGTGTTGACTTGAAAAACCACTAATATCAATTAAATGTATACCATTCATTTAATTGAATCTGCATTAAAGCTTAATAACTTGAAAAATCATTTGAAATAAACATTACAATAACAAAAAGTTACATCTACAGTAAACTAACTTTATTTTGTTTTTGACATTTATGCAAATTTATTGAATGAAAAAATTCTGAAAAGTTAATCTTTATGAATTAGGATTTGGATAGTTATCATCACAAACTTGTTGTGATGTGCAAATGACATTAGTTTGTTATCATAAACTTGTGACATGGAAATCACAAAAATCCATCACAAACTTGTGATACGGAAGTAACAAAAATTTGTCATCACAATCTTGTTTATATACAGAAATGTAGAGTCAATGTTGTGTAGTACAGTCAATGTTGTGTAGTACAGTCAGTGTTGTGTAGTACAGTCAATGTTGTGTAGTACAGTCAAAGTTGTGTAGTACAGTCAGTGTTGTGTAGTACAGTCAGTGTTGTGTAGTACAGTCATTGTTGTGTAGTACAGTCAAAGTTGTGTAGTACAATCAGTATTGTGTAGTACAGTCATTGTTGTGTATTACAGTCAGTGTTGTGTAGTTCAGTCAGTGTTGTGTAGTACAGTCAGTGTTGTGTAGTACAGTCAATGTTGTGTAGTACAGTCAGTGTTGTGTAGTACAGTCAGTGTTGTGTAGTTCAGTCAGTGTTGTGAAGTACAGTCAGTATTATGTAATACACTTGGTGGTACTATAGTACACTTAGCGGTATCATAGTACACTTAGCAGTATATAATACAGTTTTTGGTGTTTAGTGTAGATAATATCTAGTAAGTACAGTTTATGACATATAGCACAATTAGCAGTGTTTAGTACATTTGATGGCGTTTCTTTGTTTCCTTTCTTTTAGTTAATTTGATTTTCAGTTTTGACATCAGGACCAGATTTTGTCCTTTTTGTACTGACAACATAGTACCCATTTTATTTCTATTCTTCTTTCCAAGTTTATTGTTGATGTATATTGCTTACTGTCAAAGTGATAATGTTAGAAACTGTCTTAAACGATAGATAATGCAGTTAGTACTCACAGGTTTATTAGTGCAGACCTGGTCTTTTATTTCCAGAATCATAAAACTGACTTTGTAGTGTCTAAAACTTGGCACAGCTTTCATGGTGTTTTGTACAGGAGAAATTTAATCTGTTTTTCTCAACATCACAGGCTCAAAATCGTCAGCACAGTGAAATTTGTAGGTGTAAGAGGTGCTACAGCCTGGAGAGGCTTTAAGACGAGATTCAGTGGGCTACACCTGTCGCTCAGCGCGGCACTGATCTGGCCAGGATAGGACAAAATGATAATTATTATGAAAACATTTTACACCATGATGCCACATGGGTTTAGCCAGTGTTGGTTAGAAGTGGTTCATCTTCAAGCAAGACCCAAATTAGGATTGACAGAGCTAGCAGGTGATGGTCGGTGATACATATGGAGCTTGTCTCTTCGCCATCTGGTTTCCGGGGTACTGTGGCTTCTATTCCTCCTCATCCAGCTCACACTCCATCCGATTCAGGCTCTTGCTTCCAATTATGATGGCTACTCAAGGTTTTGTTTACAAAACATCAAAGCAGAGTTATCTGCCTTGACATGGGTTAATCAGTCACTGGCAACACCCAAGTTATGAGGGGTAACTTTACAGAAAATTTATTTGCTTACAGTTTGTCTAAAGTAAAGTCATCTGACATATGAATTTTATCTATACCAGATTAGCATGATAATGAGGCTGCTGTCCAATATAGTCATTAAGGTCTGATTTATGTTCTTTGAGCTTCTGAACTCTCCCCTTCATTCATTCCTACTCCTCACAGGGTCAGAGGTCAAACCTCAATCAGCCAAAGCACCTGTCAATCACATGTACCTTACTCTTGATCATTAAAGTTAGCCATTATTCAGAAGTGCCTGTATACAATATATCAATATCATCAAGTGTTAAATTAAGTATTTTCTGTACCTAATTTTCACTCAAAAATACTGGTAAATGCTTGTTTTCCACTGACCGAAAAGAAATGCTGTTACAATGGAATCTGTCTTAACCTTTTGGACCAAACAATTTGGCCAGTTTGTAGAGAATTCCGGATTGTAGAGAGTCCATTGTTATAGTATTGGTGGAATAGGGACTTAATTATTTTATTGGATTAGGCAGATATCTGGATTGCAAAGAGTCCAGTTTAGACAGAGCCCGCTGTCATGGTTAGAGTTAAAGTCACTTACAGTATAACTGTAGTAGCAGATTTTAGACATAGTTAATTGTAGTTGCAGGTTTAGTGAATTGTAGTCATAGGTTTGATCCCCTGTGAACATTCAGACAGATATTCTTGCTACTGTTTATCTGGTACATAATGTGTGGGTCTGCTGTGGACTCTAGCAGATGTTGGATGTCCTAATAGTATGTAAATGTTTTTTTCTGTATAATACTGACATGGAGTTGTGTGTAAGTTTATCAAGATAGTTACAAATCATAACACTTCTGTTTGACAAGAAGGTCCGTCAGAACAAAAATATGAGTTACTGCAATGGCAATTTTTTCTAATTAATTGCTCTAGTGGTGTGAGAGAATGTTAGGGCGGTCATGTTTCTCACAAAGATGTCTTGTTGTTTGGCTAGGGCCGACCATGTGACATTTCCCAGCCCGGCCTTGTGCACCAACAAGATAAGCAGAGATAGGGAGGAAGCACGGATCAGTGCAGTGTCATCTTTATCATAGGAGCATGTCCGCATCAATGCCGTGTCTGTTGTCTGTCGAACTGCGGCCCCTTCCTCCCATTGTAATCCTTGCACAATGTCGACGGGCTACAAAGGTCAAAGTTACAGCAAGGGTTATCTCCTCCTGAATGAGTTCTATTCATGGCTAGAGATGTCGGGGAAACATACTTTTTTAAGTCACAAAGAATCATTAATGTGTTACAGTGGTAGCTTTATCTAAATCTGTCAAGAGCTGCGCTGACACAGAACGGTGTGCCTTGCTGGGATTACGGGGCCTGTGCTTGATTTGGGAGGCTGTCACAGAGTTCAGCTTGTGTATCTATGTTGTTAGAGCTAATACTGCCACCACACCACCGGTGGAAAATGATTTGATTTGAAAGTCGTCTTCCATTATTTGGGGCTGAATTGTGTTATTGAGTTAAGTAATCACAGACTAGACAGAACCAAGTGTTCAGGACAAGCGATCATCGCGCATGCCGTTATTTTCGTTGACCCGTTAATAGGTGCAGGGCAGGTACTCAATAACGGATCATCCTTGCTTGTTACAGACAGGGCGGTGATTAATGCTATGTACCACCGTCATACGACAAACGTAAAAGCATGTAAACGGATACTACGGTCATGTTAAGTGATTTCTAGCTGTTACAGACAAATAAATTGTGATTTACTTACAAGCTGTTTTGGTGATAATAAAAATGTCATGCCCCTGTTCATTTGATGCTTCTTTTTTTCCTTTTTATCGTTTAAGTTGTAATTTGAAAAAGAAAAAAAAAAAATTAAAACAAAATTGTAAACGAAAAACTTTTCTTATCATTCTCAGAGTAAAGAAGTGTAAGAAACTAAGTCATCTTTGTTTGATAGACCTTGAGTTGTTCCGGGCCATTTGTTTAACCAAACACTGAGATATATAAGGTATAGGTATTAGCATTAGAGATTTCCAAATTTTACCACTCAAGTTGTCCCAAGTGTCACAAATTTCAATTCATTCTGAGATATACTGCATCAGCGCATCAGAAAATATCTGCTGTCATACTATCAGTGTATTTTTGCTGATTTGTTCTGATGATGATAAAGCTGTGAGAAAACGGACTCTAGAAGCTAAGAGCATTTCATTCATGCCAAGCCACATGGCAGGGTATTGGTAGAATTTATATGTGTGTATGCATGTATGCACCCATCGCACGTGCAACACACACACAGGATGTCTGATTCTGACAAAAACGTGCCCCTCCCATGACATCTCCACAAAGTCAAGGATACTATAAAAGATTTATCACTTAAGTCCATATATTACAAAATGAAATACCATGTCAAAGTCACAGATTTGTGGCTAAAGAGAAAAGTTTTAGGCAATTAGAAATGTTTTCTTGAAAGACTCTTTCTAGGAGGACCTGAGCTGACATGCATTGGAGCGTGAAGATAAAAATAGCATCACTACCCAAGGAAAGAGCCATCTTCATATCTGTACACAAGACTTGAGGGTCAGGTTTCAGGAGGCAGGGGTATCAGCTAGCAGACCGTTTGATCTTTAGTCTCCCCACCACCACCACCATTGACTTTTGTCATGCTGGGGAGGTCATTAGACCCACAAATGGCTTTACCAGATTTCAAAAGTCTATAAATAAACGCAGAACACTTCCTGTCACCGTGAACACATTCAAACCCTCTACACATACCTTTCTATTAAACCATACTCCTACTGATATTAATACTGAGTGAATTTAACTTCATGGAACAATTCTTTGGAGGGGGGAAGGTTGAAAGCACAACTTCTGTGATTTTTATCAGAAACCTAAATATGTCATCAAAAGACAATTTTTTCTTTTATAAAAAAAACTCTTTCTTGTAGGTATCTAAGATTTCAATGACTTAACCTTTTAATCTTGGTCTTCACGGATTATTGAGACAGCTAGAGATCTGAAATAAACTGATCCTGGTTATCTGTTATTGTTTAGTAACCAATTAGATTTGACTTCATTAGTGGTACACAGAGAGTGGAACAATACTGTAATTGACAAATGTTGACCAGATGGAATCAAATTTGACCAGATTACAGCAAGAGTCAGTGGGATTAAACCAATAGCTTAATATATTATCTTAAAATGCTTTGACTAAATCTGAATGGGAGTGTGTTGGTGATTGGTGAGTGTCTATGAGGGATGACCTTTGATTGGCTGGCGTTTGTGAAGTCTGTCAGTGATTTGGAGGATGTACTGTAAAGGGTGACGATGATTGGGGAGAGGGTGATTGTGTTTGGTCCGTGGGTCCTTGTAGGGCACCATCACCACTTGATTGTGGTAGAGCACATCTGGAATTGGTCACCCTGTCTGTCTCATTACAGCCAACACATGTGTCTTCTATAATGAGCTTGCCACACAAAATACACATCATATGGAGGAAGTGAAAATGAGTGGAGCGTGCCATATGGACATGTGTGTCCGATGTAAGTTTCTGCTCTGGTTAGGAGGAAGAAAGTGTCCTGATCTCTTGTCATATTGTAATATTGAGGTGCCCTGAATATCTTGGAAGGAGGTAGAATGTATACTGATCTCCAATCCTGTCACGATATTGTGGTGTCTTGGTTATCAGAAGAATAAAGATGTAGAAATTGTTTTATCCCTGGTCCTAAAACAATGTTAGGGTGTATTCAGAATTGGAAAGTCCTATAATCTTAATCTGGTACACAGATATGTCCTGAAATATGTTTTTAGTTCACTGAAAACTACATATATCCTGGAATTTGTTTCTCATACAAAGAAATCTTCCTTAAATCTTATTCTGGTACACTGAAGTAGATGTGCCCATAAGTGATGCTAAAATATCATTTTTGTAAGAAATAAGAAATATTTGTTCTGACATGTTTCTGTACACTGAAGAAGGTCCTTTTTCCCTTGCCATTAGTTTACCTGAGTATCAGGATCACAGTGGGGGATAGGAAGTAGATTTTACGTTTGTGGGGTCAAGTTGTACTGACATATACCTCTAATGTGTTTTTGAACCTGTCCATCTGTATTAGATTTTTCCTCTGGTGAGCTCAGTTGGACTGACCAGTACCTGCAACTATTCCAAAAACTGGACCAATATTGGAGAACCTGTGTAGAACACAATCTGATTCAAAAACCAAATTTAATAAAACTGTACAAAAAGAAAAGTTACCTAGCAGAAAAACTGATTGATTGCTTAAGTTTTTATCATTTTTTTTAACATTTTTACATCAGAAGTATGAGTTTAGATATACATCACACTGAGGTAGTAAGCCTGTTTACATAAAAGCTTAACCTCTACAATTCCATCCCTTGACCATCTCAACAGTAGAAATGTTGACATAGATTTGTCCTTATCACAGTCCCAGTGGGAGTCAGTTGGATCCCCCTTGCCACAATCGCCCCCTGGTCCCCAACACCCTTTACTCCCCATGGATACTCATCTCAGGGGTCATCAGTAATTTATGGCATTCATTAGTCACTGATTGAGATATCTAAATGAGAGGACTGTCCAACTGGTCATTTCTATCTTGACATTGGAGGTAAATGACCTCTACAGGATTTAAATTCACACATGTTGATGGAAAACTTCACAAAATCAGCTGATACTTACTAGATCTTTCAGTACACTTACAAGGTCAGTATAATTTAATATCTGTTATTTTCTGTCTCAGTTTCAAAGGTTTGACATGGCTTGTCTTATAGTTTTAGTTTCTTGTATTGATACTGTTGCATGTGATGAATAGTAAACCCATTATTTTATGACTTATCTTCAAAAATGTTTTAATTGGATATAATTTTAATGTTGATTGATTAATTCCACAAAGAATGAAAAATGAAAGTCAGTATTCATCATATTAGCCAGGAAAATTAATTGAAGTTACTGGCCTTTTAATAACGTTTACATTTGTTTAGTGAATGCATCATTGAGTTTTGTCAGAGTTTATAAAGAAAAGGTGTTCCCAGCCTCCATTGTGCGTTTGTAAATAATGGTTTGTGTCGAGAAGCTGAGATGCATGTAAAAGGCATTTAGGTAAAGCATTATGCTGAAGTGTTTCTGGATCATTAGCTTCATAAAGATCAGGCAATAAGGACTGCTCATTACCAGATCAAACTAGCCATCACAAAATAGTCTCTCACCTGGTCATCCGGGCAGTCTCACCATGGTAACCAGGAACTCAGTGATTTGGAAACTTGTTATGATGTGTTTTTGATTTTCTATTGATAAAGAGTCCTCGGGAAATACATGGTTTTGTTTCCTTATGTTCAACTTGTTGGAGTTGAAATTTTTGGTAGTCATATAAGGAGAGGATTGGCTATCGTTATTTAGAAGAATTTATTCATAGCTGTGTACAGTTTATGATGTTAAATTGAAAAATATTCTCCATCTCGTTTCTAAACTTATGAATTTACTGGAATTGTAGCTAAAAATTTTCCCCTGCATCATAAATATTACTATAGAAGTGTGTGCCTTTTTGAGTGGTTCTGAATATTTTCTTTTTCTGTAATGATGAGATTTCAAATGTTGATCGCTTCACTTAAAAGCAAAGTTTGTTTAAGAAATTTGTGTGCCAACATTTGGCAGTGGGAACCACTTGTGAAGGTTAACAAAACAGTAGCTTGGTACTCAGTCAAATTTCCTTGGCCACATTGTCAATGTAAGTGTAAACATTTGTCTTCAAACATTTGGGAGGAAGTTGGAACTTTTAAAAAAAATTAGAGAAATAACGTAACAGAGAAACAGATGCAGCATGTGCACATGTCGAGGAAGTTTCACATAGACAGCAGGTATGTTGTGTGATAGCTTGATGCTCCTTCTCTTGAAGTTTTGTGAACTTTCAGTGCTTCGAAAAGATTTGACAGAAGGCTGTAATGTACTGTGAAGACACATACCAGCTAAAATGGCCAAGAAAGATAAAAAAAAAAAGTTAACGTTTCTGTCTTTTGACTGTGTGGGAAAATGAGATATGTGTAAAACTTGTCCAGTATTTTCGCCAGAAATTTGTAGAGATACTCTACAACTGTATAAATTTCTTTAGAATACAATATTCTATAGCACAATATAAAAACTTCCTGTGTCCACCATACTGTACCTAAGACCTTTTCTAATTATAAACCAGTTCTAAAGTATTCAAATTTACATTTTTAAAGAAAACCTTTTACTTGTGTAGATTATTGTTATTATTATTTTTATTTTGATAGGGTCATGATTTCAGATTTCTTTCCAAAACTTTTCCATTTTTGTTTTGGATTAGTTTTACCCAAAAGTAAGTGTTGGGTTTGGAGTGGGTCTGGAGGGGGCTGTTGCTGGGCAATTGACGCCTGCTGTCCACAGGCAGGAGAAGGTGGGCCTGTCAAGGCCAGCATGCCAGCACACACACAGACCCCTCCTCAGTGAGGGAGTCGCCTGTGCCTGCCCCTCTGACTTGTGTGTTTCTGAACTGTAATCATGGGCTTGGCACACGACCAACTGTCTACAGGAAGCTTCCAGCACACATAGAGATAGATAACTGTTTATATGGCTTCTCCATCTTTGTCACGGTGACTGGGGAAGCGGCAGAAATCTACACTCCCCAATACCATGGCTGCCCCATCAAGCAGAGAGCTGTAAATATTGGTGTAGAACTCACTGTTTGTACAGTGAAGATATAATTATTATGCCGGAATGACATATCATAGGGTCTTAATCAATATTTGTCATTGGCCTAATGTCACAAAATAACATGTTGTAACACTTTATCCTCGCTGTGTCCTCCGTCTCCCGGCCGTCTCCCAGCCCCGTGTCTATAATTGAGTGTGTATAGGGTTCCCTAAATAGTCGCGCTCTGTCAAAGTCCATTCCCTCTAGAATCTTACATTGATTTGTCCGCATCGATTTCAATAGGCGCGTTCGTCCTACCCGATCCGTGGGACGACGACACCAGCCTGGGTTTGTATCCCTCTTACATTGTCCTTCAGCAGAAACCCACCATGACAAACATTGATATCTCCTATTGAACATGTTAAGACTTAGAGTCAACAACGTTACCAGGTCATCAGCGACTGATTGTCATGTTCCAGACATGATTAAACGATCACTAGCTTTCCGGAATAACTCTTTATTAATGGTTTGTAAATTATAAAAGCACTGTGACACTTTAGAATGAAGAGCACTTTCAATTTTCACTGACAAGGAAATAAACAATGGTAATACAAAAATATTGCAATGTTCAAGATGATAACAGTTTACCCAGCAGATGAGGAAGTCTGGTGATCAGAAGGCAAAAGTGGAAGAAAAAAGGGATTTGTTTGATATTTGATGGGAGGGAGGGATCATTGCATTCATCAGTAGAGAGGGAGCAATCACTGTATCCATCACGTCCCCATAAAGTTTTATCAGAGACTGTTAAGTGTGTAATTACTTGGAAAGAAGATAGGCAGATTGGCAGTTAATGAGAGAATGATAGATGGTTGAGTCGTGTGGCTTGTCAGGGCTACCTTAGACAATTGTAACAGGTGTACCTACTCTACTATTGTGACAGCAACCCCCTCCCTCCTCTACAGCTATCTACTCACTGCTTCAGCAGAGAGAATTGAAAAGTCATAAAACGGAACAAGCGATGTACTCACAACCCACAGGACTGCTATAACAGCACAGTCGATAAGCTTATAATGGGGTAATTGAGTTTGAAGGAGCCATTCCATTTGATTAACTTCATTTTTTGAAATTCATCAAATTAAAAAGTTGTAAAATGCTAAGTATTGTGAAGAACAGGACATACTTCGGAATGTGTATCCTGTGTCGATGGTTTCTGTTTTCATTGTGTGTAAAAGATTTTATTAGGAAACATCAGTATACTTGTAAACCTGCAACATGGAATTAATATCTCCTTCTAAAGAGTACTTTTCCATTTGCTTTTTGATATTGATAATTACCAACAAGAAGTTTTGTTTTAGTTTCTAATAACTGAGTTATATGGAATATAATATTCTATTTATCAAATACTCAGGCATTTTATTGTAATTGGAAATATTAAGAATAATATTGGGATGCTTTCACCTTTGTTATGAGTATTTGATTCTACCCCAACTAAATCTTTTTTCAAAGTTTTATCGTTGTTGAATAACAGTCAGTGTGATATTCTTTGGTAATGGACTTTTGTATTATAGGTGTAAATGCTTGACCATTACATTCCTTGACCAGAGATGTTTATTTCTAGTACTGTTATGCATTAGGCCCAGTGTTTGACATATGTGGATGTGATTGTTGACATTGAGGTGATGGACTGGTATCCTGGGGCGACATCTGTTGTGGAGCCAAGACAAAGAAATGGGAGGGTCCAAGTAATATCTGGTCAGAGACCTCTCACAAAATATTTATATGTTATTGAAGAGTGTTGGAGATGAGGCTGAGGGACAGGGTAAATATGCTGTAGGGATAATCAGATAAGTCGGGAATGTCGGCCAAGATAATCTATCTGTTACCCCTAGTGCATCACCATCTTCTCACAGCAGGCCTGTCCTTCTCATGTAACTCCTGACTGTCTTGTGATCCCCCGTCTCTGGCTACATCCCTGGCTTCATCCCCCTACGCTCTCACCTTTGACAGCAGCTGAAGCAGGATGTCAGCAGTCTTGGTACAGCTGGCTATCGGTGTGTACATCAGGAGGTTCAGGTGGGGGGACCCTGCCGGCACACACTAGTGGCACCATAGTTTGTAGTAAAGACTACCTTATGTTTAGTAACAAGTCAATCTAGATTGGTTTTACTTGTTCACCCCGCCATATCAAAGCAGTATATAGACACTATATACCTACTCATCTGAAGTTGGGCTGAATCTTAAACAGAACCTGAGTTACAACAATCCCTAGACCATTTATCTGAGTGAAACCTGAGCTTCCATGATATATAGGCAGGACATTATGGTTTTGAGGAGACAATTAATTTATATGCCCCATTAAACTTTCACATCATTATGGTAATTTCTAGAATGCAGTGTACAGTATAATTTTATATTTAGACATAGAACAGATTCTTACACAACATTTGAGCAAATCTTAATGAAAATAAATCTGAGATAACTAAAATATGTCGTTTTCCCCTTTATCAGCCCTGCTCAGCACTGTCATACTTCTTGAGTGTGGCAAAGTTATAAGAAGGAAGGGGATCAGCTTGGGGGACTATGGTTTAACTTTTACATTCTACAGTGAACAAAGCAACATCATCTTTCTGAAACCTTGACTAGGCCACCCTTAAGATATTTTCTGTTTGGCATTGACTGACCCATACATGGAGAACTTGGGTCGGTAGATAAGGAAAATATTTCATATTTTGCTAAAAGAGAAATAAAAATAGTGACACTGGAAGATCTCAGAGTGAAGACCTAAGATTCAGAAACAACATTCACATTAAAAAAATTGGATGCACCATTTATCTTATTACAGTGAGAGAGAAGGATATATATTTGTGGTCAGTAAGTCAATGCCAAACAAAAGTATCTTAATTTAGACTTAGGAACCAATAAAGACTATCCCTACTTCCATTAAATTCCACCCAACACACAAACCCACTTCCTAAAATCAGCTTGGAACTAAAAAAAATAGCAGACTCACAATGGTCTGACATCACTAAAGCTATCCATTGCTTTGAACAGAAAAGTTTGGAGACAGAATGGGACAGCTGGGAGCTGTTTTAAGTCTGACGTATCACAATCCCTACATCTGGTCTCACTAGGGAACCTACTGCCAGCATGTGCACTGTCATGGCAACAAGGTCCACTACCCATGGGTCTGTCAGGCTGACCATATATGGTTACGCAGGATACCTTCTCCCCAAGGAATTCCCTGCCATTGGGCTGTCATCAATTGATGTGTGTGACTGCCTGCTTGTGTATGTGTGTTTAGTAGATTATACTTCTTGTTCTCAAAGATAATATTATCACCTTAAGGATACCCATCATCGAAAAAGTGCTCAGATCCTCTATGGGACCCCCTCCCATCATTTTTATCCCCTCTTCCCCTCAAGGGACTTGAGGTGGTGCACTGAAGACCAGATAATTAGATTTTGTGACTTCAGCCAGAACTGAGTTTAGTGGATGTCACTGGCCAAATGCCTGAGCATCGTTTAGGCACAGTCTTTTTATCCTAACGAGTTTGTACCATAAAGACAGTTTTAAAAGGTCTAGAAATCATCTGATTATGTCAAACTTTTTCTCAGGATGCATCATTTTTTGAGGGTCCACAAATCATCTAATTATGCCAAAGTCTATCCCTAACTACTTTACCATTTCCGCCTGGCAGCCACTGCGGTGAGAAAGGCAATTTCTCCCACAAGCTTTTCTTGTGTGTTCGTAAAAGAACATGCATGCCCAATTTTGATATCACTATCAGTTAATGAGAAGCAATCATATGACATCTAATTAGCATTGAAGGTTTTTGTGTGGGAAGCTCATTCATAAACACTCTTTACAGCCATCCAAAATTCTCACACTTTTCATTCACTGATTTTGTCCTTTATTTCCCCTACCCCTTGATGGTAGCAGGAAACATTATTTACCCTGATAATTGCCCCACACGACAGACATCCTCACACACCCACAGAATAGACAGAAACTTGTCACTTTGTTATACACTTAACCATCAAAGCAAACTCACAGTCTCAACATCATTGCCAAATTTGTGTAAGGTTTGTCCTCTGGCATATATTCCTAAGGAGAGCTCAACAAACATCTGTAAGAACACTAGGAGTTAAATACATGTAAGGAACTCTTATTGGTGCCTCAATTGTCTTGTAATACCCAATTGATGTTCTCCTCTGTCACTTGTAAAATCGTTCTAATTTTTCACTTTATTCAGTATATTCTGCTAGTTATTGTTTTATTAGTCCTATTTATATTTTTTGTTTACTTCTGATTTCATGAAACTACAAAAAGAAACATAATGTACTCCGCCTGTCTCTTAATGTCACATCAACATTTTTTTAAAGTAATGCAATTTTTTCTGCAGATTTAATCATAATTATAAAAGGAAATGAAAACCAGTTTATAACGATTTATTTGATCAATCTCTCATGTAAAAATCAGTGATTAAGTATTTCATACGATTCAATTTTACAAACATTTTGCATTCGAAAAGTGAACATGTATATTTTTCATAGGGTGATAGGATGGCTGTTGATACGATTTTAAGAATTACATTTTACAAAGATAGAAACATTTGTTAAGGTAAGAAATTTCCTATTGATTATTGTGTTATTGCTGTTTTACTATTTGAAAAACAACCAAGAAATAACTTTTTTTACTGGTGTAAAATCCCAGATGTGATATTTTTTAGAGTTCACATTCGTACACTTTATTTCTTTTAATGCTAAAATGCTGATGTTTTTCTGTGTCTACAGAGAGAGAACAGTAGAGATATATAAAACTGGATAGATGTTTGATAGATTGAGTGTTGTCTGTTTACTTTATTTCACCTCCTTCATGGTACAGAGGTGTAAGAAGTCTCACAAGAGCAATTTAGAAATTTGTCTCGTTCAACAAGTAAGGGAGACACTGATGATGAAAGCCTCTCTGTAAATCGGGACCATTTTAGTCAGCAATCAACAGTGAAGCGCCACAGTGCCACCGCATCTCGGTGCCAAATACTATTTCTTACTTGTCAGGCTAAAAACATTGATGGTATATGTTTTGTGTACGTGGAGTCTCGTGAGTCTGTCTTGAGATACTAACGTCAGAGATCACAGCTGATACCCTGACAGTGCTGATGGGTAGGAAAGACATCCTACCCTTAGGACAGTCTTGCTGCCTTGGCAACTCTTTCTGCAATTTACCCCCATTTCAAAGATTATGTGTCTCCAAGATGAAGATCAAGGCTTGGTAGGTTTGACAAAGAGCTTGTGTCAGGGGAGACCATTGACCGTGGTAGTTGTGGTAGGGATGATGCGTCTTTGCAATACGATAAGACTCTGATGGAATACACATCTGTTACGTGTTATTGTCATGCAAGCCCATCACAGTAGAGAGCCAATCCAATAGAGGAATATTGATGACAATCTGGGGGACACAGTAACAGAATAACCACATAAGACACAAATAAGTCTTCATCGCCGTGGTGACACATTTGTGTCCTATCACGCAGCACGCGGTCCAGGTCACACGAGATGAGTGCGTCCCTGTACTGAAACACATCACCAAATTACAGACCGATAGCTTGGATGCACAAGAACAGATCACCAAATTATCGTTGACAAGTAGTGCCGCACATGTAGTACACATTACACACCTCTAATGACGTTCACAAGGGCTTCCTTTTTAATTTGTTCTGCCGCTAATAAATGGCAGGATGTCCCACAGAATTCTCATCAACTTTGGCGACACGCTATCTGATGAAGTAGACTGTCCACCTTCGAAGAACTCTAACACTGGCTTTGTGTTACAGAAATATACCTTGTGTTTAGACTACAGGTTCATGTAAGAAACAAGTGGTTCTTATTAGAGACAACTGGTTCATATCAGAGACTACTGGTTCATGTTAGATATTACTGGTTCATGTTAGATATTACTGGTTCATATCAGAGACTACTGGTTCATATCAGAGACTACTGGTTCATGTTAGATATTACTGGTTCATATCAGAGACTACTGGTTCATATCAGAGACTACTGGTTCATATCAGAGACTACTGGTTCATATCAGAGACTACTGGTTCATATCAGAGACTACTGGTTCATGTTAGATATTACTGGTTCATATCAGAGACTACTGGTTCATGTTAGAGACTACTGGTTCATGTTAGATATTACTGGTTCATATCAGAGACTACTGGTTCATGTTAGATATTACTGGTTCATATCAGAGACTACTGGTTCATATCAGAGACTACTGGTTCATATCAGAGACTACTGGTTCATGTTAGATATTACTGGTTCATATCAGAGACTACTGGTTCATATCAGAGACTACTGGTTCATATCAGAGACTACTGGTTCATTTCAGAGACTACTCGTTCATATCAGAGACTACTGGTTCATGTTAGAGACTACTGGTTCATATCAGAGACTACTGGTTCATATCAGAGACTACTGGTTCATGTCAGAGACTACTGGTTCATGTTAGAGACTACTGGTTCTACTGGTTCATATCAGAGACTACTGGTTCATGTTAGATATTACTGGTTCATATCAGAGACTACTGGTTCATATCAGAGACTACTGGTTCATATCAGAGACTACTGGTTCATGTCAGAGACTACTGGTTCATGTTAGAGACTACTGGTTCATGTTAGAGACTACTGGTTCATGTTAGAGACTACTGGTTCATATCAGAGACTACTGGTTCATATCAGAGACTACTGGTTCATATCAGAGACTACTGGTTCAGAGACTACTGGTTCATATCAGAGACTACTGGTTCATGTCATAGACTACCGCTTTGTGTTGGAGACTGTTTTGTCACAATGTATTTACTCACATAATACATACTTCTGATTTATTAATATTGTACACAATGACACTGACAACTTAAAACAGGAGAAACAAAGCTTTTCTGTGATGTACTCTAGGCATCAGAAAACTTTTGTAATTTCTCTTAATCTCAGACTAATTATACAATACCACTCTGATTTCTCACTCTGGTAATCCAGCTAATAGCCAATAAATTAATTACAGCATTTCACTCTGATTTCTCATTTTACATCCAGAAACATAGGTTGGGGGTTCATTGCAATACATAGAACTGAAACTATGGTTTGGAATATAAGACACTTAATTACTGCTCAATGTAAATCATCAGATATTGAATTTGGTGACTATTGTAGGTAGCCAGTCACAGAGCAGGGCTCACAGATTTAGTAGATTTATGGTAAAGCTAAATGACAAGGTAGGATCAAAGCACTTGTTGTTTGTCAGTCAACAAGAGTGTCTGTTCCAGCATTTGATGAGCTGTCCCATACTCTTAGTGGAATTGCTTTGTTTGTACAAGATGGTGGGACTGATGTGTCACCATGGCGACTGAAGTCTGGGAAACATCAAAATGACAGCCATCTTCATAAGAGGTCACATGATATACCTACTGTGAGATCCCATGTCTGTTGCCATGACTGTCACAGCCAAAATAATACTCCTCATCATGTATCAGGTTGGTTAGCACTGAGGAAACTTACCCGACTGTCATGGAGGAAATTATCATTCTCACAAATACAGTCACACATGTCTGTCTCCCAGAGGTTCTGTCTGTAAGAACAGGCTTCTCAGGACAGTCTCCAAGACAGCAATATATATAGGTTTGCACTTAGAATTAGATCAGGTGATTCTCCACCAGAAAATTATGTCCTGGCAAAAACATATGTATCAAATGCCAGGTTACAGAGAAAATTTGTCCCGACTTTTGATTAGGAAAAAAAAGGAATAGTACTGTCTCCCAGAACAGTGATTGATGAAAAGTGTAGTTGTAGAGAAATAGGACTGATACAGAGACACATGTAGAAGAGTGAAATTACAGAGGAGAGCAACATGACTACCACACATTGACAGCCATCCAATTAGGACCAACTTCTAGTGTTTATATAGGTCTATATTGTTCATGTCTTCTGTATCTGTTGTTACTTTACTAGATTCTGTGTCCCCAAAACGTCTTCTTAACCATTAGTCCCTATTCCAAACTAACCAGATCACTAAATTGTCTCTTGTGTATCACTTCAAAATCTGTGATCCATTCTTCTTCCTTGCACTGTATCCTCCACTCGCTCTGTCTTTTTCTTCATCAAAAGTCACTTTCTTCCACACTTCTTTCCATCCTTCTGTCTATCTCTAGTGAACTCTTCTCAATTTCTAAAACAATACCATCTTACTCTGTCAGCTTTGTTAAAAATTGTACATATTCCATCTGATTCACCGATATTTGAAGTTAAATATCTGTTAAACTTAAAAAAAAAAAAAGGGTAATGTTGAAAAACAAAACCTTTCATTTCACTTAAACAGAAGTGAGTGTTGTTGTCTGTACCAGTACTAAGCACAGTCACTTTTTGTCAATATAAAGCTGTTTTGGTGTGATTGCATTTTTTGGCATTCAATGATTTTTTGGAATCTTAACTGCTGTTACTAGCGATTTGAAGCCGTTGCTATGGTTACTGAGAAAACCACTGTGACAATGTCTCTGATTGAATTTGGCTTCTGAAGGCAATTTGATATTCGATCAAGGTCATTTGAGAGTTTATATTTTTTTCTGTGTGATGTTCTTAAAGTGCATGAGAAAGTGGAAAATCAATTTTGTTATAAAATTCTGAAAACAAATTTCTACATTATGAAATATACTTCAAAGTCTACACATTTCCATAATTTTGCACATTTTTTTCCCATTGAATGTGTTTGGTGTCATTCATGAATGAAATTGAGCTTGTATCAGTACCGATGATACTAGCAGTAGTAGTGCTACCATTTCATGTTTTCCAATCGATATAGTTACAATTCCATCAGGATGCCAACTTGTTTTTTTTTAGCCTCTGTGACAGTGCTCCTTGTAACAGGCATGGGGTGAAATAAGAACTGTCATGTGATACATTCATCATAGAGATATTGATTGTGTACTCGACCCTTCTCATCAATATATCATTGCAGGGCCTGCACGTACCAATGTCACACTTCCACAAAGTTTGGCAGGCAAACAAACTATTGATCCCAACTCAACCAGTTTGATTTTCAATTGAAATTATTTGAGTTGGATGTGACAACCAAGACCTCTGTTTCCTTGTGGTTTCTTGGGAACATTTTGTACTCATTATTGTGGTTGTCTGAAACCTTGATAACTCAGGTGAAGTAATCATGGAAAGATACATTAACATGTTTGACATGAAGGAGTGTAAAAAAACGCACACACAAAATCAATAAATCTATCAAACACATACGAACCCAGGATTTTACCTGTCACATGTACAAGCACTAGATTTTACCTAACACATATGCTATCAAGATTTTACCTGACACATGCACAAAATTTAACAAATATACAAATACAACAATATACACAGATAACAGGTTCACAACCCATACAGAAACTTTCTATCATGGAAAACAAGCAAAGCTATCTGTCTCTGCAGGAGAGTGGAGAAAGTTACTGGGGAAGTGTTTATAAATCTGTGTGTGTTCCTAACACCATCATTGACCATTGGTTTAACAGTTGCTACCATTAGATTGCTGCTTATATCATTTTAGTCTATTTTCTCAAATCTCAGTTAGAATCTCAAAATCATTTATATCAAAGTTTGCTTGCTTCCTTTAAGACTTTTTAACTGTAACACTAAGTTGGAAATCTTTGTTTGGTGAAGATACTATAATAAAACTAACAAGTCTTTGTTGGTGTGTGGTAAATTGAAGCCTGAAGTGATTTCACCCCTCCTCTCCTCCTCCTCCTCCTTCTCCTCCACAAACTCTGCTGCTACAGGTCTTCTGACAAACACATAAATTACACATCTACTGATGACTGGGTTAGTAAGAGAGTGACACAGGGACATGCACCACTACACAGTCTAAGACAGGGTTAAAGTGGTACAGAGGCAAAATTACATCTAGGGTAAGTGTGGGACGGGACACGACTGAACTCACATAGATATGCATGATATCAGTCTTTAACCTATTATGTTATGTACCGTAGTAGAATAGTGAGATGAAAAGTACTTATAACCAGAGGATTATCTTTAATTGAAATATACTTAATGTACACATTTAAACAGACATTTTTATTTCTTATACATGTGTTTTCCTTTATATCATCACATTAAGAATTTAAGTTTTCTTTGTTGTTAGATTAAATCTCATGATAAATAAATAAAACTAGGTGGTGTTTAGTACTAAGGATTTGTCTGATGTCAGCTTTAACACCTACTTACAGTTCTGGTCACCAGTTAGAGATATCTGTCACCAAGAGATTAAATTCTAGAATTTTGATTTAGAGATCATTGTCAATTTTTTCTATTCTCTTTACATTTCACTATTCAACCTTGGAAATGTGAAGAACAAAGGAAAAATAGAGTGCCTAATTGATGTCATTCACCGGAGTAATAAAAAATAATTTATAAAGTAATGCAATATTCAGCGATACTGCTTTACCTGGGGTTGTCTTGTGCCTGAGTCTTATGTCTACAGTCATTTATTAGTAATGGTGAGTGGGATTTAAACTGCTTTCTGGCATGCTTGATCAACAGTGACCAAAGGTAAGGCTGGCATTTGTCCCGTACTGCTGTCTACAGTTGCATGATCTGACCTCATACGAAGATCAATAATAGACAGATATCATGACACCAAAAGACTTCCCCTTTCATTTTATCAACACACCTGTGTGTGGAGGCTCTAATTGAAGAGATAAAGCTAATTAATGACTGCTCCCTAGGGACTTTTGATTTCTTTAGGGTCCTGTCAATACATCTGTCTCTTTTATGAGACATTGTGGGACAGAGAGACTGTCTCAGAAACCTTTGTTTATTTTCCAGGTATAAAAACACATGGATATGATCCATGTAATAAATCTTCCTATTTGATTTCAGTATTTCCTATTAACTTTTAGGTACATATTATATTGAAATAGGTGAATTTTACCTGAGTTATATCTGTGATTTCATTTATGTTTTTCAGCACTAGACAAGCTGGGTTATAGACATATATTCAATCTCGGGATGCAGGTGGAAGTGGTCCAGCCTAACATTGTCTTTGATATTGCCAGCCTGATGTTGTATGGAGCCCAGGCAACACCTATACGCCTCAAGATCCTCCTCGACCGCCTCTTCAGTGTTCTCCAACATGACGAGGTCTTACAGGTCCTTCAGGGTTTTGGCTGGAACTATGAGGACTATGCTCGTGGGTACATACTTCAGGTAAGTACTGCTGTGTGAACCTCAGGGGTTAAGGTGGGGTAGGGGTACACCTTGTGGTTGGGGGTACATAAGACAGGAGGGTTGTGTGTTGTGACCCAGTGGTTGGGGGTACATAAGACAGGAGGGTTGTGTGACCCAGTGGTGGGGATACATAAGACAGGAGGGTTGTGTGACCCAGTGGTGGGGGTACATAAGACAGGAGGGTTGTCTTACCCAGTGGTGGGGGTACATAAGACAGGAGGGTTGTGTTACCCAGTGGTGGGGGTACATAACACAGGAGGGTTGTGTGACCCAGTGGTGGGGGTACATAAGACAGGAGGGTTGTGTTACCCAGTGGTGGGGGTACATAAAAACAGGAGGGTTGTGTGACCCATTGGTGGGGTACATAAGACAGGACGGTTGTGTTACCCAGTGGTGGGGGTACATAAAAACAGGAGGGTTGTGTGACCCATTGGTGGGGGTACATAAGACAGGAGGGTTGTGTGACCCAGTGGTGGGGGTACATAAAAACAGGAGGGTTGTGTGACCCATTGGTGGGGGTACATAAGACAGGAGGGTTGTGTGACCCAGTAGTGGGGGTACATAAAAACAGGAGGGTTGTGTGACCCATTGGTGGGGGTACATAAGACAGGAGGGTTGTGTGACCCAGTAGTGGGGGTACATAAAAACAGGAGGGTTGTGTGACCCATTGGTGGGGTACATAAGACAGGAGGGTTGTGTTTCTGATCAGATTCAAGTAAAGTATCTATGATGTTGACCTTGAAATTAAGAAATTTGGATAAAATTTAAAGTAGTTCTCTTATTTCTTCTTATTTGGTTTAGTGAAACATTGTTTGTAAAACTTTTATCTCATGTATCGCTCAACAGAGCCACTAATTCACCGTGTTTCCCTTCCATTGGTATGGTGATAGAAACACCACACTGATTGGTTACTGTTAAATTGTCACCAGTCATAATCAGTGTTTCGAAGATTTCTGATAAATTTACTGGTAAAAATGTAATAGATAGTCAATATGTTAGTTATATTGTGTAGTCAGGAGAGGATGTATTTGTTAGAAGAGTTATCAATGATTACAAGCTACTCACAAAAATACGGGTGCAGATGGTTTCTATGAAAATGCAACGTATAAAATTGTTAGTTAAACAAGTGTTGAAATCTGGTAAAACATCAACACCAAACACTACCGGTGAATGTAGAGACTTTAATAAGAAATTGTAGTGGTTTTACAGGACATTACAACATTTTATTATGTTTAATGAAAATCATGCTGATATGGAATAAATCAAGGGGGATTACTCCTGGACCTGAAAAAGTGATACAGGTGCAGGGACTGTGTAGAGTTGGCTGTCCCACATTACAGGCACTCCCATTGGCAGCAGATTCCATCTCATTACTCGCTGCTGTAACACAAAGCTATTTTTGTGACGTCACAGTGATTTTAAAACAGATAAAATGGAATACGAAGAACAGTCCTTAGACTTTATATCAAACATCAAACAGAAGCACATGTTTAGAGAACAAATATCAAACCCATTTATTGTAACAATAATATATATTCAGACAATGAGAGTCGTCATCAAAAATTTTCCATCAATCATTAGTTGTATACAAGTGCAATGCAGGTGTTAGGATGGTATTTCTTTAAGATCTGAAACAGGTATGGAAAATATGTTCAGTATATCAGTTGATTGTCTTAGTTTGTCTAAACAGAAAATTTTTCATATGATATTTATAAATAATCTGTATCTTCATTGTAAGCTGGTGTGTACGTATCTTATAAGGTTTTGTTTCGTTTTTTCAGTAATAAAGTCAGTTAATGCCTTTTTACTGGTACTACCTTTAGTTTGACTATTAACAATGCGGAGTAGAGTAAAGGTTGGGGGAAGTACACAGTGACGACAGACATTCGAATAACATCACTGTTTCATGTCGAGATTACCAAGTGTTTACCTGCTCCGTAATCAAAACGCTATCCCAGAACATTTCTGGCACATGGATCGTCAGGATTTCTCCCATCACGCTGGGGTCCCTGCTGATGGGGAGTGACAAAATTAGGGGCTTTTAAAGTCCACACAAGACACAGATGCCATCAGTTGAGGGGGGATGCATGTTTCTTGTGTGTGTTGCTAATTTAAATAAATGGGGGATGTTAGGGGAAGAGACAGGAATGCGAGGGTCAAAAAGGAGTCAGAGTTTTTCAATTTTTGGGATAATATTTTCATTGCTTGTGTGTTTTCTATGTCAAAAGGTGTTGCTGTTTCTTGTGCCACTGTTTTGTAATTTTACAAATTCTCTCTGCAGAAATATTTAGTTGAAGCATTAAAACCACGGGCTTAATTTGTCAGTTTGTAATAGTGGAAATTGTTTATAGACCAAACAATACATCAGTTTTACATATGTAGTGACATTGTATTAAATTTTAAGAAACAGCTTGCTGAAATTCAATTTAAAAAAAAAACATCTTCCAAGTTAATTTACAAATTATTTATTATTAACATTAATGAAATTTCAGAAATTTTTCCCTCTGAACTGTAACAAGTGAAAGTGGATGCCACTGTGCTTGTGTTACCTGTGGGCTTTATTTTATCTCAGCATTGTCTTTTGACGAGTTGAGTGGCTTAAACACTATCTGGAATCTTGTTCTGATTGTTTGTTTTACACTAAAAATCACACTTACAAAAACCAATAAGAAATGTGATCTATGAAAGGACATGTGATAGAGGGGGTGCTCCCTTTAGCTACCTTGGAGATGTAGCTTCTTGGCAGATAATCAAGGCTTTTTGGAAATGATAAAATGAAATGTGTTCGCCTGAAATTGTCAAATGTGTTTTTGCTTTCCACTTATCTGAGGGGAGGTTTGCGTTAGGGTTTAATGTCGTAACATGATTTTCACATTAAAATGGATGGTATTGGTAGATGAAAGTGCACATGCGAGGCACGTGGCACTCAGCTCGTTGGAGCGACGTAGGTTATTTAATAGCGAGGTAGCTCCTTTCGCAATTATAACCATATGCAAATTGTAGGTAGAATCTGCAGAATTCTAAATTGTATAATTGGATAGGAAATAGATTGAAAATTTGGAACTGCAATGTTAGTTAACAGTTTAGGGAAGACATTGTTTCACAGTGGGCAAGCCGTGTTCTAGACGCTTTCACAAGTCATTAAGATTATGGCACCAAAGGCGAATTGGTTTGAGGCCTAATTAAAGGGATTCATATTCGTAGCTCCCAAAAGTCCTTTAATTATTTTCCACTGCTTCTTCTACCCATTGTTATGGAATCTATCCATATCTCACTATGGATGGAAAACCAGGGGGATCATTATGGAAAGCAAAAATGATTCTGAACTGAGAAAATTTTAATTATGCTGTAGATTTGAACTGCAAGAGTTATATTGAAGTAAATGAGAAAACCTACTCAGTACAGTTTCTGGTGTATACCTGGACACCTTAAATCATTAAAATAATTCAACCTTTAGAAGTTGACTGTGGCATCTGTTTCTCGATTTGAGGTCTGGGCGCGAATTCCATGGATACCGTCTGATGTAGGTGTTAAATGTCCTGTGGTGCAATTGTAATTATGGTCGTTTTTTTTTATCAATATCTAAATACTTTATCATTCAGGTTTCTTCCCCAGTCATCACTGCCATGTTATATCTGCTGGGATTTAGATTTTTCAGATACGAGAGTATTTATTGCAGTCCTTCACTCCTAGAATGTCAGTTCAAAGACCTTGTCCTGAAAAATACTTTGAACTGTTATAGATTGAAGAGTTCTGATAGGTATGATTTACACAAAGTCGTGTCTTCTTTCTTTTTAATATTATTTGCAAAATGTCTTTTGAAAGTTGGTAATATATGGATAAGATTTTTAGCAATATTTATAGAGAATGATTTATCACCCAAAAGGAATAATATATAGGTAGTCACAACTGCAAGCACGAATGGCATCTGCTTTTTGAAAATCCTGTCTGCCTTATCTGTGCATCTTTTTTCATCATTTTATCAATCTATTCTTTCCACATCTCTCTTGATTTCTCTGTTTCAGCCTCCTTGCCCCTGTATTTCAGTTCCAATCTTGTTATCTTTCCCCAATCTCTTACCTCAGCTCTGGTAATTGACTTCCAAACTACTGTCAAGTCTCCTTTCTGGTCCATTCTCCCAGCCCTCTCCAGTCATCTTCCCTTATACAGTTTCCTTTCTACTCGGGTCTCATCCTTTCTGCCCTCTTGAGTCCAAATCCCTTACACACTCTTCACCACTTTCCATCTCCTTTCTTTTCTGCCCTGCCCTCTCCATTCCTTTCCAGCCCCTTCCCTTCTGTCCTCCCCAACTCCTTCCTTCCCTCGCATCACCTCTCCAATTCTCTTCCCCAAAATATGCTACTTTATTGTCACAAATGTTTTCATATGGGTACCATTCTGAATAGGAATGTGGATCTGCTGTTAGAAGAGAATTACAGAAATATTTGTGGTATTAAAGAGACTGGTTAACGGTAGTGAGTGAGATTGAATAATGTCCAATAATTGGGGTTGTAGCCCTCATATAACACATTAGATAACGCCAGGGTAGACATCTTCCATTAGTAAAACAGGTGTAAGACATTACAAGTATTTTTGTATAACACTATAGCTTTGTTACAATGGTAATTATGTTGAATTGATACTGTAACATCATCTGACAGCTCCCAGGGGACTGGTCAGGGTCTAAGGGAAGCTTGGACAGGAATACTGACTCCCCTGGGGGCCATGCATCCTTGTTAGTGGTAGTTCTGCTTCAGTGTGAAGCTTGGCCTGTCCCCTGTCATGTTCCTTAGTGTAATTGTTTTACAAAGTCCAGAAAAGGAGCAAAAGGAGCAACAGTGACCATTATATCTCTAGACTGATGGGCCACTAGAGGGCACATTGTGGACGAGAGACTGCCACACATGATCGTCCAACTTCAGACACCATTTCTGTCTTTGCATAAGAAGACAGGTCCTGTCTGAGCTTGGTAGGGACATTCATAGAAAATGTTCAGATAGCTTTAGTGTCTTGTAGATCAAGCATTTTATAGCATAAATAAATCAATATGTGTTTAAGATCTGTAAATGGATTTTTTATAATGATATTAGGTCGTATCTTAAGTCATGTACAATGTAATAATGAACGTACCAAGGACTTTCTCTTATGTCTGTTACCTCTTACACAACATGAGAAAATACATACAGGATATTTAATGATATCCTGTTAAACATCATATGTATTTCTCTAGTAAAGCAAATCACAGGAGAAATATATAGAGTTCCAGTGAATTATGTTTTATATCTAATATGAAACTATTAAATTTTTAATTACATTACAATAGGAAAAATAAACAGAAAAATCCTATCCAAACATAAAAAAAGGAATTGATGTTGAAAATAAAATCAAGAAATGTTAGCAAATATCAAAATAATTAGAATATCTCATCCAACCTCTTTAAAATCAGATGTTGATAAAATTCCCTACATTTCCTGTGATTTGTAATAATAAATAGCAGCATTTATTCAGATTGATTCTCATCATCTGTTCAAGACGAGAAAATAGAAACAATATTCTCTTTTGTCAAACTTCCATCTTTTAGTTTTATTTATCAAGGGAAAACACAGGAACTTCTCTTTCTTATGTCAAAATATTTAAAATAGTAAAACTGAAAGTTAGACATAGATCCTTTTAAGGTGACTTTATGTATATTGGTTTCTGAAGAAGGATCAGATATTACCATTGTGTCCATGACATCGCACACTCTCAGCAGTACAGGGCTGTGATATCCATTGTGTTGGAAGGAATAGACTTCCGTGTTCACTTCCTCAAAGTATTATCCCCTCACTGCAAAATAAATTCCAGATTCGGTACCATAGACTGGCGCTGTAATCATCTGTTAGACTTCCGGGCTACAAAGAGGTGGCTTTACCTTACTTTTATCTTTCCTAATTCGCAGCAAGACTTTCATATTTCCTCAAACGCAAACGTACCATAATGGCTGATGTCTTAGAAAACCTCACAGGGATGAGCTAACCCACGAATATTGAATGACGCTTTAAAAAAATATTTTCAATTATACACATTTGATATTATGGCATCATTAGGAGGATAATCAGTTGGAAAATTGTCAAAACTTTTGTTGTGTTTAACTGTTGTAATATTTACGTGCAAATCACAGGGAAGTTAGCGTCAGTGGGATCACAGGGATCTGTTTGTTACAAGGTGAAGTAATTTTACAAAAGTAAATGGTGATTATTTAATGGTAAACAGACTGGATGACCCAGGTATGTCGATGAGGAAATGAAGGATAAAAGGTTTTAGCCAGGAATAGTGTCCATCTTTTATATTCTTTGTTTTCCATTGTATGTGAAAATGTTTCTTTAATTTGTTAAAGAAAACATGAGGATCAGATTTGATGATGGCGTTGTAGATGATACAGAAGTGCAGTGCTGTTTACTTATGGTGTAGATTGTTGTACCTGGTAATGGTTAGGAAGAATTTCGTCTTGGCTTTGTCAATGATTTAATGACTATAGGTAAAATCATGGTTTATTATAGTGTTTCTGTGACCTGTATATTCAAGATCCAAGATGAAAGAAATTCTTTTGAATTAAGAAAAAAAGAAGTCTTATTTACAAAGAGATGAAAAGTAAAATGTATACCTGCATATACATTCATTTTATGAAACAGAAAATGTATCTCTATAGACAAAATGCTATGTGTGTAGGATACAAAAAGCCAGATCAGCTCAAGGGAAGTAACTGATGGTCGTGTTGATAGAGATTCATACAGCGTTGTAAAATACTGAATGTGTTTTATATCAAACAATTTCAGATAAAATTGGATAGGAGTCATAGCAGTATTAGCCATATTAGGATGGGGGATCTGAGAGACTTAAGGGATGGAGGAGGTAGGGGAGGTTACATGAGCTACTGACAATAAACATACTGACAGAGTTTGTCAAGCTGATATCCTGTGAATTCTGACACCCACACACAGCAGCCTACAGAAAACAAAGCAGTTACCATGACACTAGTGTTATTAATTATAGCTAGACAGTTCACAGTCAACCAGTTCTAAAGTCATATTAGAATGTTTTTGTTTCTGTTGATGAATATGAACAGATTTTTTTCCCCATACATATGGAATGATTCAGACTGTGGTTGATATTTCTGTATCTATAAATCTACATTAGTTTGTTATCCCTATTCAAACCGATACAGATAAATTGTAAACAGTGTACACAAATGATCACAGAAATAGTTTGGTCTTCTGATAATGTGTGGAAATATACACACACAGAACATCCCTCTGTGTGGTTGGCCCCGTATCAGATACAGGGGACAGTATAGATTGGGAAAACTCGCTTTGATGCGTTTTTAATTTTCCAGTAGAAAATTTTCAAATGAATAAATATCATTCATGCCAATGATAATTTCATTTGTGACAATTTGGCAAGTTTTATGACAAATTTAACATGATTTCTAAATTCTATAACGTTACTGATGGAGAAGAAGCTACAGATGACTTGAAACGCACTGAATGACAGCATGACATGCACAATAGCATGTACCATTATGCATATACACCCAGTCAGCGATGGACATGCAGGCAGGCATTTTTGGCATTGTGGCCTGTGATATAATTTTGTCGATAGCTGATTATTGCTTTGGTCCCTGCTGATCTGTTTTTATGGGACACTATGTTCTAATGTTGATAAGCTCTCCGACTTTTAATCAATGAATGTGTAGGTTTAGGGTGTGTCTCAACCACCAACCAGTGCGTAGGAAACGTGGAGGGGAGGGGGGAGGGTTGTCAGATTAAGGGTGTGTCTTTACCAGTTACTGTGTAAGGGAGGGAAATGCTATATTTTATGTCTTTAAAGTCCTGTTTGCAAGATCAATATTTTAAGCCTGAAAAAGGCAAGGTTTAGAACATTTTTCACCCTATACTGCTGTAATAGTTGATATTAATATTGGATGTGATTTACCAGTATTTCAACATGCCACCTAATGGTCATTGATTGTTTACCAATATATAGGGTTGTTACACAACAGATTATTTATTTCTTGCCAACAGTTACAACAAGGTCACTGTTTGATATAAACAATAAAACATGATCAAAATAGCAGAGTACCAGTGATGACACTTAATTTGAAAATATCCTTCCAACTATTAAGTGTGTGACAATTATTAGTCTCCAAAAATAAAGTCGAGGCAATAACGCCTCAGCTTCAGACAATAAGTGTGAATTTGATCCTCCTCGTAACGCATAATTTGTCTAAGTAGGACTCTTCAGTGTTGTGTAGAATAATGAATTCTTCCATCAAATTGGCATCCCGTTGCTACAGTAACAGGAAGTCACTCTCGTAAAACACATTTTTGGGTACTAAGAATATTATACTTGATGAAATGAATATTCATTAACTATGTGTGCTGATCATGTGACATTTGATGTATTTCATCGCTATTGCTTGCTTATCACCACACCAGAAATATTTATTACAGACCGTGAAGCATGGGAAATATTAAAATTTAAGCAGACAATTATCTAGGTGTTTGTGTATAATTGCCTTGCTGTCTTGGTTGGCCCGATCTGACTGGTTATATGGAAGATTTCCATGTCATAGCATAATCAAAAGAGACCTCGCGCCTGTTACATAACTCCAGAGGGATTCCAAACAGAACTTGTATGACCAACACATGTCAGGATTGTCAATTATGACGGGCTTTCAACTGAACAGCTAAGAAATTTATTGGAAAATAAAATGACATGAAAGCTAGGCATGGCTTGTGATTGATTCTGTATAGGGTCGTGTGAGACTCAAAATGGCAGCCTCTCAGCTTTAGACGCTTTAGATGGAGATGGCTGTGACGAGATACCACCGTTGTTCTTTCACAACTATTTTGGGACAGAGGATGCGTCATGTGGCTTCTGTTGCATGGCTGTGTGCCCCAGTAACAGCACACGCACACATGTCTTGTAAAAAAATCTCCTCTGGATGTTCCCCATTAGCTAGGAGACACCTGTTCCCGTTTTATCAGTGGGATTCTTGAAGCTCTTGACTTGATTTCCGCTCCTTAAAGACAGAATGTGGTGTCCAATCTGGATAGCACCTGTCATTGCTTATAAAAACATACAAATATCATACTTATCTTTCAAAAAGACAAAAATCACTCGAAACACAAGTTCAATGTTACAAATGACGTAGTTCAGCTACCAAGGCATTTTTAGTTATCTCTACACAGGAAATGATTTTTATTTCTATGTAATCATTTTGAAATATCATAATTTAGAAACAGAAATAAAAAGTAAGTTTCTCAAAGTTGCTGGAAGTCTACAGGTTCATGATGTGATGCGGAGCTCTTTTAAAGATAGAAAAACATGATTTTAATAGCCGTGTAGATAGATGGAGGAACACTAATGTGATAAAACAGGGTCTAAATGGCTGTTCAGAAAAAGAGGCAGAAAAACAGGATCTGAAGGACCGCAGTGACAGGAAAAAAAGGTCTGAAGGGCCATACTGAAACAGGAACAGAAAAACAGGATCTGAAGGGCTGCAGTGACAGAAAAAAAATGTCTGAAGGGCCATACTGCAACAGAGAAAGAAAAAAAGGGTCAGAAGGAAGGTAGTGAATAGAGGTCAAACGATATACAGCAGTGTAGTTCAACCATGATATTTTTCTTCCAGTCTGGTACACAGTAAAGTAACTCCATACTATGCACCATGGTGGTAAATCTTATACATGGTGACTATTTCACTATCTGTCGATAATCCCAAATGCTTTATAAAAGGTAGTTTTTGATTGGTTGAGTTTAAAGGATACCCTGTTGCAAATGGGCTCATATTTCACCTGTGTTTGTGACCAACCAATTTAAAATCCTTTTTGATTAGAAAGCACAGCACCAATGCTCACTCAAGTTGTGATACAACACAATCACATTTTGTTACATGCTGCTACCACAGTTATTTAATATCTGATGCCTGTAATCAAATAATAATACATGTACAGCAACAGAAATACAGGGGCTGAAAGACTGTATGTATGCAGCAACAGAAATACAGGGGCTGAAAGACTGTATATATGCAGCAACAGAAATACAGGGGCTGAAAGACTGTATATATGCAGCAACAGAAATACAGGGGCTGAAAGACTGTATATATGCAGCAACAGAAATACAGGGGCTGAAGGGCTGTATATATACAGCGACAGAAAAACAGGGGCTGAAGGGTTGTATATATACGGCGACAGAAATACAGGGGCTTAAGGTCTGTATATATACGGCGACAGAAATACAGGGGCTTAAGGTCTGTATATATACAGTGTCAGAAAAACAGGGGCTGTATATATGTGTATATACTAAGAATAGAAAAAAACCAAGGCCTTTAATGTTTACAAACAGGAACAACCATTGTAGAATAAATTATTTTGAATAGTTATTAATAGTATTAAGTGATCAATACTTGTATTTGGTAGTTGATAAATACTGTCACGTAAGAAAATTGATAACCTTTTCAATACATTATCATTATTTTACGTTATAATTTGTTAAAACAAGTATTGACCATTTGTCAATTAAATTAAAGTCATTGTTGATTTAATATAAGTAACTACTTCAAGTGGATAAGGTTGTTTTTCTAGCTCTCCTAACTGATGTGAAGGACACTATTTGTCAAGCTGACAGTTGTTCCAAAAAAAATACCCTATATGTCATTGACACCTTGCCTTGTTCCATGCAACTTTAATGTGATACTGATGTGTCCGTTACCCTGTCATACAAGCAAGGGTGCAAATGAAACTTTATGACCCAGTCCTGGTGTGGATCACGATGGCCAAATGTGGCCCAATGCCACAAGTGGGATGGCCAGTCAAGTCTAATAAATACACTCCTGACATGTCCTCACACATCCCAACATTAGCGATGTACACTTGTATTCGGACATGAAAAAAAACAGCCTGTTTAAAACAACGAGGAAGTTGTTCAGTTCGTCTGTGTGACAACTTAATGTGGGACTGCATGAAAGCTGTGTCTCCACCACAAGTTAATGTCAGATCACATCAACACCCAAATTGTTATCTCATGTCATTTCCTAGTGAATTCTTTATCATTTTTGTCTTCAATTATTCTGTTGCCTTCTTGCAGCTTATTGAGTATTAAGGCAATAAAAGGGGTAACTGCATCAGGAAAACATATTAGTAACAAACTGTCATTGTTCTCAATATTCTACTGGAATTAGGCAATAACAGCCTCCACGTAACTTATAATGTATATATGTTTACCTATGTATACCAGGCACTTATGGTACAATGGAGAGTGGTATAATCGCATTTTTAAGGGAAGGGTTAGAACACATTGGTGCGGATATCTTTCTGTAACACAGAAATAAAAACTGGTACCTCATGACACTTAATCAAAATATTTGTAGTGATAACTGTTTAATTTCTATTGTTTATCTTTTGAATTGAATTCTTGGTTTTATTGTTCTGAAATCATAAAAGTTGATTCATTTTTCTTCATCCTTTTTATTGTATCAATCAATAGCTGTCGCCATGGTGATATGTCACTTGGTCATGATGTACAGATAATTACTCATTTCATTTGTAATTGATAAACATTAATGAGTTACCACCCTTGTATTTTTTCAAGTCCCTAAAGAACTGATAAATTGTAATGTGTTATTGACCTTGCTTTCTTGAGGGTCTCTAGGTTACTAGATAGTGTTGTTGAAACTTTCTTGAGGTACAGTGAATATACTATAATAATGAGCCATTCCCTTGTGTTTTTGCAGGTCCTTAGGGTACTAGATAAATTGTAATGAGTTTTTCGCCTTTCATTCTTGCACGTCCATAGGGTACTAGATCTGGTTTTGTGATATTCCTCAAGTTATATACTAATCAAATTGTACTGATTTATTCCCGTTGTGTTTTTGCAGGATTCCTCGGGACATGTACTGGATAAATGGACAGTTGCTACAAGAGAGGAAGAACATATCATCCTTCAGCAATTTCTGCGGTTTGGAGAAACCAAGTCCATTGCCCAGGAAATAATTTTACAAGATACCAAAGATCAACAAGATCTTTTCATCAAGCAATCTTCACGAGCAGACTCTGAGATAAAGAAATTCATCGAACGAAGCAACCACTCTATGCATAGTTACATGCGTAGTCTTGAATCTAGGCATCTTTTTGCCAACAGACTTCCATTTGTGCCCGTTGGCAGTCGATTGATGACTCCACCAGTTTTGCCTAATTTCTCACCACCCTCATCTCGTGACCTGCGACCTCCTACAGTGACCGCCTCATCTAGCCCAGTTACTACTTCACCACTGGGTAGACTGCAGACAATGCAGCCATTTGACTACCGACGGGAGCAAGGCAGTCCAACCATCAGTCCAAGCATCCCTGAGAAACATTTACCTGGGTCATCCCCAAGTGAAAGTCCTAAAAACCTCAGCATAACGCCAACATCACACAGTTCATCTACCCCACCATTTACCCCAATAAAAGCTCCCCCAGAAAGCAGGGAACATACACCAATTACCATTGCGACGCCATTGGCGACACCTATGACGCTTCCCGTATTACCTCCACAGGATGACAACTGTAACAATGCCATTGACTATTCCACAGGTAGCAGCAGTAAAGAGCAGCAGGAACTTCAGGCTTCAGTCCTGTACAATGAACGGAAAATGAAACACTTACGTAAATCCAGCCATCCAGTCAAGCGGAGCTGGACGCCATCCTCTGGTTTTGGATGTACGTTCATTGGGCCTAATGGAAAGAAGCGTGTTTTGTGCACGGCTTGTAACAAGACATTTTGTGATAAAGGTGCTCTGAAGATCCATTATAGTGCTGTGCACTTGAAGGAGATGCATAAGTGTACGGTGGATGGGTGTAATATGATGTTCAGCTCTCGGCGCAGTAGAAATCGGCACAGTGCTAACCCTAACCCAAAGCTACACATGCCTCAGAAGCGTATCAAGCTACCTGATGGGGCCAGTATCATTGACGATGGCAGTAATAAATCCAACCGAATGATTGGAAGTCCAATGGTGGGTAGTCCACCCACTATGGTTATGCATCCTTCTCTCGGATCAAAATCCCAGCTGTCTCCGATGGATCTTGAATCATCTGATTTGGCCCGAAGCAATCATGCTTTCTATGCAGAGTTAAATGCACATTTAGCTATGTTTCCAACACCGGAAAAAAAACAGAAGCTAGACGAAGACTTGGACAGCCCACGGGATTTGAGTATGACAGACAGACGAGACATCAAGATGGAATCTGACTCCGAGTTAGATGATATAATTGATGAGGATTCGGCTATAACCGATTCTCCACAGCAGAAGACTTCTAGTCGACGTAAAACAATGGTGCCCACCAGATGTGCACAGGAAGAGGACCATTTTGTGATGAGTGATGATAATTCTGACGACAGAGATCCTGACAGTTGTAAGGATGGGATAAGGGATCGACAGATTAAACCAAGTTATACTAGAGGGGAAGATAACTCTGGATGTGAAGGATCAGCTAACTCCCGCTCTCAACACAATGGTATGCAGCAATGCTCCGACAGTTCAGGAGAGGATTGTCGTGAAGGGAACGGAGAAAACTACCACCAAGAGAGGACTTTTTTATCTGATAGTTGTGGCAGGGACAAGGATTCCTGCCACCCAAGAAAAGACTTTCCCAAAATAGCTTCACTTCTGTCTGGGAGCAACCAAGCTGTTGACTACTCAACACGACGGCAAGACGACTTTGATGACAATGGATCAATTTGTTCAGTCATCAGTCACTTATCTGACATGGACTCAAACCATTCAGTTTCATCCAACGAATCACAGAGCTTCCTTAGCAACGGAACTGAAAATATAGAAATACCTATCGATAAAGACAATCCAAGGAAGTGTACTATTTGTAGCAAAATCTTCCAGAACCATTTTGGTTTAAAATCACATTTTCAAAACGTCCATCTCAAACTGATGCATAAGTGTACAGTAGAAGGTTGTAGTGCTGCCTTCCCATCAAAACGGAGCAGGAATCGCCACGCCTCGAATCTCAAACTCCATCATAAACTCTTGTCAACCTCGGACACTGATGACAGTAACCAAGTGTACATTGACGAAGGTGATATGGATGATGAGGATGATTTAGATGATGAAGATGATGAAGAGATGGGCATGAAGGAAAGGGAAGAGGAGGAAGGAGGCGAGGAGGAAGAAGATAACGATGACAGAAAAATGCATACACGGGAGACAGATAAAGGCAGGGAAAACGGGAAACATGTCAATGGCAATCATGACTCCGACAATGACGAAGACAACGACACAGATATTGAGGAAGGTGATATCAATGAAAATGGAAAGGCATATTCTAATGGGATGGAAAACGGGATAGAGATGGAAGAAATATCTGTAGGAGATAATGGTATAGCAGTCAACTGCCATGTGTGTGAGTCCAAGTTCAGAGATAATCTTGCCTTGAAAGAACACTTTGAAGTTAATCATCCCAAGGAGATGTTCTACTGTACCGTCAAAGGGTGTGAAAAAATCTTCTCAACACGCAAAAGCAGAAATCGGCACAGTCAGAATGACAATCTGCATCGGCAGCACGGGTCAGTGAAGAGAAACGGCATCTCTTGATGTCCTGGTTATGTTCCTGATTTGTTCAGTAACTTATGACAATGTTCCTGGATGTGTGAGCCAAATGTTGAATTGGATAGTGAAGGAATTATCATTCATTAAATATCACACATAATTTATGAATACTGCAACGAGATTACTTATGCAAAGAGTTTTTTCATACATCTTTTCTTTTTGAGAGATGTTATGATTTGTTTTTCTCAGTTTTACAGAACAAGCAATAAGTGGACATCAAGATTGATATTGGATGTTGTTTACCAATGTTGACAGAAACTTATGCAGGGTTAAGCAGATTGTGAGAAAAATCATTGATGTGTTATCATTCTGCCAAAGTGCTAATTCAATCATCATGTACATGGATAAACCTTGGAATTTCCTCAATGTAAAGGGGACAACTATGCATTTTGTTTTTCTTAGGAACATATTTGATGTTTTCTTTGTGATTAAAAAAAATAGCATTATTTAATGTCAGACCCTAGATCTCATGAATGCCATAAAAACTTCCAATAGACATGAAGATATTGGCATGTTTATTTGACTTTTTGCAAATGATGGATATCTGTCCTCATCTGTAGGTATTATACCTGTACACTTACCTGTCGGTTAACCTGTACACTTACTTGAGGTTATACCTGTACACTTACCTGTAGGTTACACCTGTACACTTACCTGTATGTTATATCTCCATACTTACCTGTCAGTTAATCTGTACACTTACCTGAAGGTTATAACTTTACACTTACTTGTAGGTTATAACTGTATACTTACCTGTAGGTTATACCTGTACACTTACCTGTCAGTTAACCTGTACACTTACCTGTAGGTTATACCTGTACACTTACCTGTCAGTTAACCTGTACACTTACCTGTAGGTTATACCTGTACACTTACCTGTAGGTTATACCTGTACACTTACCTGTAGGTTATACCTGTACACTTACCTGAGGGGTAATACTTGTACAATTATATGCAGGTTTTACCTGTACATGTTCCTGAAGGTTTTACCTGTATACTTAACTACAGGATTTACCTGTACATGTACCTGAAGGTTTTACCTGTATACCTGCCTGCTAGTTTTCTTTAATGAGGCATTATTACTCCCTTATAATAGCAGTGATACAATTTATCTTCAAATGTTACATGTTAACTATCCTCAACTTTATAACTTTGTCAAGGTCTTGTGTAAACAGGATTATGTTCATACTTTCAAATGAATCACAGGTTACATCTTCAGAAGAAATAATAGTGATGTCTTTTTATTTAAAAAAGACAGAAAAAAAATCATCATCTGAATAATTAACTTTATAAAAAGTCAATCTACCTGTTGTTAGATGACATTAATTTTGTTGTGTATTTTGAGTTTGAGGAGAGAAATACAAGTATGAAGCTCTGTGGTGTAGTGGTACAATGTACCACAAGTGTTTTAGTGACAGATACTTACCAAGGAGAATTCTAGTCCCAGAATAGTCAGTCCCATAGCATACCTTTAGCCTGTGGTAAGAGGTCGAGCAATAGGTTATGTGGTTTGGGTATCCACCTGTGTCTACCTGGTTCAAATCTAGTCCCATATTTCGCAGTATTACCTGTAGTCATGGTGATGCTGTAACAATATAGAAAATGGCCAAATGTGATATGTTTATAATATTTTAACTTATTTTTAGCATGTTAAATAGTTTTAAAGTAAAGGTAATATGTTTTGTTTTAATTGTATAATTAGTATACATGGATGGGCACTTTCATGATGTGTGGCAGTACAGGTAGTTAATTACCTGGGACAATACCTGTACATACTGTTGATAATGTAGATACATAGTAGCATTTAGCTTCTCAGTCTCGTGGTGATCTTTATTGTCTGGTGTTGTGATTAAGTATGTTTTCAGCAAAACTCAGGTATGCAAATATTTTCATATTCTTAATTTATTTTAGCCAGAGTATGCAGCAGCCAGTGCTAGTTGTGTAGTTGTATGCTCTGACAATCCGGAATAGTTGTCTCCCCTCTGTGGCCATGTGTACCTCAGGAGTAAAGAAATTTATTTTTAATTAAAAATATCTAAATATGAAATCTTTTAAAATCCTTGCAATACTTTTCCAGAGATTTGGAAATTTCAAAAAATAAACCATATGTGGTAATAGTACTTGTTAATGATTGCTGTACATGGCATACCAGGGGAGGTAACCAAGTCACAAAGAGGAGACAACTCTGGAGATTTTTTGGTCAGCGAGGCATGAGAATCTCAAGATGTAGATGTTGTCACATTTTTTATGCAATACCTCACAATTGTTGTCCCTCCTCCATATATATATACATACTTATATAAATATACTAGACATTGTATATACCCAACACTGTCCAGGATAAGATGTATCATTTAGCCATTGGTATGTATGTAGTAATGTATGTTGTATTTTTAGATTAATTTATTTCCTGTATGGAGCTAGTTAGCAGTTTTGGGTACTTGCACATTGATCCTGTCATGTAGGGAATTGTGGGGCCAGCTTAGATAAAATAAACTGTATACCAATCTACTGAACTTTAGCCAAAATTATATTCTACAAATCAAGTTCAATCGATGCCAATTGTCTTTTTTTTTTTTTTTTTTTTGTAGGACACAAAATATTTCAGCATTTTCTTCATTCCTGTTTAGCAAATGGAATTAGAATCCTCTTTGAAGGAAAGTTAAAATAATTTGTTTGTTGATGTTTCAGTAAGACCTACAGTGATGTCTTAAAATTATACAATGCTCTATAAACATTATACCATGTTTTGTTTAGATTGTACATTGTTGCAAAATTACATAGTTACCTCAGACAAATGCTGAAGTTTCTCTATATCATAAAATCATTGTTGCTTCCAGTCAAGTTTTACTAATATTTAAAATATCTCCCACAAAGCAATGGAATATGTCTCATTTTCTACAGTATAATTATTTTGCCAAAAAGGAGAAATGAAAAATTGGTTAGATTTTTAAAGGTTTGTTCATGATGGAATAAATCTTTTGTTAGTTTTTTACTTGTTTCATACAGAACAGTATGATGCAGACATCACAATATTATACTCCCTGTTATTGTTTAATATTTGTTATTCATCGTCATGAAAAAATATTGATTAACAGGCTATGCCAAAATAATATTTGTTTTTAACATTTGTTTCAAATTTTTCATTGACATCCCAAAAATTATGATATTAAGAAAAGCAGTTGATAATGTTTGTACCTTTTACATATAAGAGTTTCTTTATTACTGCCACAATTCCAGAGTGACACAGTAGTTCTCTGGGGTTTTGCCAAACAGGCTGAATGTGCAATCAGACACAGGTATTAATAAATGCAATAATTCTTGTATAAATTTTTAGACAATTTTTAGTGATTTTTGTAGCCTGTTAATGATTGTGCAGGGCTCCAGTCCTCAGCATTACACACTTGCAATATGCACATTTTTACCAACACTTTACTATGCAGTTATAGTTGGTGTATTTGATATGCACTGTTCTTTTTTATAGTATGCAATCAGTTATTCATTAATGTCATTGTAATTATGCAAATCTTTTTTACTGCACTCAGTACTTATGTTGAGTTTTTGTATGGTAGGTATATAACATATATGTAATCATTATTGTTAAATTTACATGAAATTCACTCTATTGCACATTTTTGTTGGTACAAAATCCTGCCATTTTACCTTATCTGCCAAAAACATAGTCAGCTTTGAGTTACTGTGATATTGTTGGTTCAACGTTAGTTTGTCTCATCCTTTTGCCTACTCTCCTGTTTGTATACCATTAGTGATCATCCTTCGTTATTGTAGTTCTTTCAGTCTACAAATGACGTTACAAATTTAAAAAATTACCTTTTATTAATGAAAATCATATCATTTTGTTAGTTTGTTTAGACTCCCCCCCCCCCCCCCCCCCAATATCGTCCTAGTAACTTATTGAAAATTCAGCTGTCTGTGAAAATAAAAGGATGAAGAAAACTGATGTAGGTGGAAGATATATCAGGTAAAATGCAGTCTTTATTTATATCATAATTGTTGTACTACATATTGATGTTACTACTTACGCATAATATGTCTCAATAATTACTAGTCAATTTTGTGTCAGTTGCACATCCGTCCATTTTATAACTTGACACTGTATAACTGTCTCAAAGTATTGAACACTAAAGTGGAGAAAAAATCTCTCTTTGCTCGGGTGTGTTTTAGCATCTGAGTAAACTTTTGTCTTGGAATGACGACCTGAAAACAGCTTTTGAATGAGATAATAAAGGTTTACATTTGATCACGAGTAGGACGTGGTCGTTTTTACTATGTCAGTATTTCTAATTTCTTACCTTCATGTAAATAGATAAACATGACTCAATCCAACTTGAAATATTGATGGTCTTGGAGAGTTTTGAGTATTTGTCTTCCATCGTGTTCCACCGTGATTCTAAATCCTTGCTGTTGATTACAATCTACATACTCTGTATATACACAGCCATATTGTTAGGTCTGTAGACCCTCATAAAGCTAGATCTCTTGTCTCCAATGTCATGGATGATTTTTCATATGTCAGGAACAGAATGGAGGGGGTAAGCTTCAATAAATCTGATTACCAGATCATCTCCAATAGTTCACCTGTGCTGGAATCTTCAAGAAGATGGTGATTCTAGCTATGTTACCTGATTGTCATCATAATTGTACAGCAAACTTCAATGGTTTTCTCTGTCCCATCTAATGAATTTACATAAAAATACACATTTGTGTTGTACTTACACTGTATTAGATATAAATACATTATTTAAATTTCATGTATCATTACAGCGATAAATTCCCTGCATTGTATTGTACAGTGGTTTTACAAACATGACCATTATATAACTAAATTCACTCCGTATTGTATAGCCATCATTCAATACAGTGTTATACATTGTGTAGCCATTGTTGTAAATTGTATAGCCATCATTCAATACAATGTTATAATCTCTAAATTGTATAACTATTGTTCAATACAATTTGATACACTCATTTTACATTGTATTGCTGTAATTCTGTACAATGTGATACACTGTATATTGTATTGCTGTAATTCTTTGCAATATTATACACACTGTACATTGTATTACAATGATTCTATACAATGTGATACACTTTGTACATTGTATTACAATGATTCTATACAATGTGATACACTTTGTGTGTTGCCTATCTTCTCACTGTATAATGCTACACACTGTATATGGTATGCACTCCACAAAACCATTTGAGAGATGATTTTCTCGCCTCCTTAACATATTTTAATCCTTTAGTCTGTACAGTTAATTATTTAACACCATCATTTGTACACATCCACTAAGTCAGGTAGATTGGTAGTATGTGCAGTTCAGTTATATCTGTTGTTGAATATTTTCAAATAAATATTTATTATAATTACGACCAGTTTTGTATCAGTCTTAGTACTAGAATAAAGTTCATTTCTAGCAGAATTGTCTTTTTGTTCTTTATGGATGTTTGACAGAATCTATTTCACTTACTTCCAACAGAAGTGACCAACTTATTATAACAGAACCTGACTGATTCAATCTGACAGAACCTGACTGGGTAATCTGACAGAACCTGACTGGCTCAATCTGACTGAACCTGACTGGGTAATCTGACAGACTTGCTCTCTATGAGAGAATCTGATTGACTCACTATAAAATCTGATTGACTCACTGCTACAGAATTGACTGACTCACTATGACAGAACCTGACTGACTCGCTTCAACAGAACCTTACTTGACTAGCTGCAAAATCTTAATGACTCACTACAACAGAGCCTGACTCACTATGACATAGTCTGATTGACTCACTATGAGAGAATTTGACTGACTCAATGCAAAATCTGAATGACTTACTACAACAGAATCTGATTAACTCCTTACAGCTGAAGCTGAATGATTCACTACAACCGAATCTTAGTGAATTATAACTGAACCTTGCTGATTGAACAAACAAGAGGTCTAATGGTCTTGAACTACACGCCTATCATACAGCAGAGGAAAAGAAGTCTTTCCAGGAAAAGTCTCTCTATGCTTATCCCAAACTTATTAACCTACCTTTGAGTTTTTTTCAGGTCTGTATATTCAGCAATGGAAATAGCCCTTTCTTTGAGTTACTTACAGGTCTGTATATTGAGTTATTTACAGGTCTGTATATTCAGAGATGAAAATAGCCCTTCCCTTGAGTTTTTTTACAGGTCTGTATATTCAGAGATGAAAATAGCCCTTCCTTTGAGTTTTTTACAGGTCTATATATTGAGTTATTTACAGGTCTGTATATTGAGTTATTTACAGGTCTGTATATTCAGAGATGAAAATAGCCCTTCCTTTGAGTTTTTTTACAGGTCTGTATATTGAGTTATTTACAGGTCTGTATATTGAGTTATTTACAGGTCTGTATATTCAGAGATGAAAATAGCCCTTCCCTTGAGTTTTTTTACAGGTCTGTATATTCAGAGATGAAAATAGCCCTTCCTTTGAGTTTTTTACAGGTCTATATATTGAGTTATTTACAGGTCTGTATATTGAGTTATTTACAGGTCTGTATATTCAGAGATGAAAATAGCCCTTCCTTTGAGTTTTTTACAGGTCTGTATATTGAGTTATTTACAGGTCTGTATATTGAGTTATTTACAGGTCTGTATATTCAGAGATGAAAATAGCCCTTCCTTTGAGTTTTTTACAGGTCTGTATATTGAGTCTGTATATTGAGTTATTAACAGGTCTGTATATTGAGTTACTTACAGGTCTGTAAATTGAGTTATTTACAGGTCTGTATATTGAGTTATTTACAGGTCTGTATATTGAGTTATTTACAGGTCTGTATATTCAGAGATGAAAATAGCCCTTCCTTTGAGTTTTTTTACAGGCCTGTATATTCAGAGACATTAATAACCATTCTTTTGAGTTATTTTGTTTGTTTATTCGAAAGAAGTGGTTTAAAGATTTAAGCCTGTGATTTTGAAAGTGGGTCAAGGTGATTTATTTAAACAAACTTAAAATAAGCCTTTATTCTTGCTTGTTTCTGACCAAATGACTGTGATTTTTGGAGCGTGATTCAGAAGAAGTAGTTCGAAATACTTGAAAGGTAATAAAGAGTCTTTATTTAAACAAATTCAATAGTCAATTATCACAATGTCCCATTTCATGACAATGAGGTCATGGGTTGTTTGAACAAAGTGGTTTAAATGACACGGGTAAGTCAAGGTCATGGTCACTCATCTAAGGTAATTTTGCTAGTCTTCAACCAAACATGTTTCAGACCAAACATCGTGATCCTCGGGGCTGGTTTGAAATACTGGAAATGTGTGAACAAAGTTGAAAAGTTCATCCGCTCCAAAAACACCTTATCAAATTAAATATCGTGACCCTGGACTTTTACCGTTAGTAGCTCACCTGTCTGACACCAAAAGGTAGATCTTTTCATTTCGTTTCTAAATTTGTATGAATTAAAGTTAAACTCGAGAAAGACTGAATTATTGCAATGCGATATTCATTAAAACTTTGAAAAAAACATATGTTACAATACGGTAAACATCAATAACCAAGTGGAAACCATGTCAATCACGTGACAGTCATGTCCAAATAAATATTATCGAACTGGAAAGCATAATTCCTTGATTCCCGTTAATTTCACAATCCTGACGTATTTCATGACCATTGGTCCAATGGTTAGTCATAACAGGAGAAGCTAGTAATTCGAGACAAATGATAAGGAATCTTGAACACATTTGACCTTTCAAATAGGTTAATAACATTTATTTGGGCAAACTAAACTGACTTCCATCCAAGGATGCTCCATTCCGTTCTAAAAATAGTTAAATTAAATATTTTGTGTGCAATTTTGTTAAATATTTATTATCATGAAGGGAAAATGTACAGTTTTTATATTTACAATTCCATAATTGAAAAAAGATGGATGAAAATGAATCTATTGCTAAATGTTCTTTAGAACTAAATACAAAAGATTCTTATACTCAATATGTTTTAGAATGAAAGAGTGATTTAAGTACCTAAGGTTTTCTACATGAGATGATCCATTCTACTCCATCCTCTGCTCGCTACGTCCTTGGCCGGTATACATGATCATGGCTGGAACTGTTTTGCGGACATTTTACGTCCGAACTCCTGGAGACGTCTGCAGATTTAATTTAGGCTCTGTTCGTTTTGGTTTGGTGTCGCCTTGGCCCCAGCGGATGTCAAGGACAAAGAGTTGTTGGCCTAGCATTGATATTCTTAACCATGTATATATACCTAATATCGTGATTACCGTCAATCATTACCTAAACATTAGTTACCGATCTGCCTAACACGAGAGTGATATCCGATATATAGCCTCTGCATTATTTATTTTACAGCGAAATTCGCAACTTTAACATCTAAAAACGTATTTAATGAGCAGAACGTTCTCATTTCTACATCAGTTTTTGAAATATTGATAAGTTACTGTCGAACATCGTTATCTTGAAGTAGGCGGGACCGTAGGAAATCTTCGAGTTATCCAAGTTTCGATTTAGATAAGTTCGAATGTTTAGTGTGAAATTTGGCCTGGACCGACGAAATATTTCGAATAACAGGGTCTTCGAGTTATAAAAAATCGAGTTAACGAGGTTAAACCAAATTTTGAATATTAACAATATGATTGGCGTTGTGCCGTGGGGCATAAGTACTGGTTCATTCGGGACTGAACTAATACATGGTTAAAATTATTTGATTTGCTATCTTTTCAATTTATTTTTTTTTTACGAAAAACGCATGATCAGTTTTATTTCATCTTTCCATTTTTTTAAGCATCTGACTTCGATTTATGTTTACTGTTGTAATTCCAGCGTGACAATGTGAAGATATCCCGGACATTCCGTCAACGTGTTGTAATTTCATTATACATTGACTAAGTTATTCATTAGCTGAACACAAGACGCGTCTGACGACTCTATCCCCCAATTCGATTGTCGACCTCCTGTGACTTACACTGCTATCTTCTGTTGGCAGAGGTTTCCGTGCTTGTCGACAAGGTTGCTCGACTTTTCGTGGACTTTTGCCATTTCATCTATGGATTTACAGTCTTGTGGCATGGTAGATATCTACAGGAACCGCCCGGTCGTCTTGACAAAGTTTTAAATATATATGACAGTAGGAATTAATGCGCGTGACGGACGCAAACATGTTCCTCCCTTGGGATTGGCTAATATCTCCTTGGTTGTGCGCGTGCAGCAGTAACATTCTCTATCAGAAGTACATAATCGACATCAAAGGCAGGACCTCTTGAAACATTCATGTTGATTAGGCGGGCTTTTATTTACCTTTGCGACGCACAGAAGAAAAAGCCACAGCACATGTCATTGTTTCCAAAAGCAGACGACGTCACACGTTGATATCGGCCGGGCCAGCTTACAGGAGGTCTCTTGCTTAATCAGAATTGGCTGTCACTCTCTAATAAACGACCCACACCAATTAATTCCAAATGAATTATTGACCATTTGCCACATACATGTTTGACGAGATTAACGCTAGAGATAAGAAGACGATATATGTTGTGTGTAAACCTCCCAAAGTACACGTGCTTTTTTACAGGACCATAAAGCAGCACATAACCTTTGGCTGAGACAAGGTGAGGTAAGGTAGGAACAGCAAGTTGGCAGTACCATTACACTGACAATGTAGGCTAGCCCACACCTTGGTCCCATTACACAAGTGCTCAATTGCAGCATGCAATGTGGGCTGATTAAAGTTCCATCATGTGAGAACCTTGGTGTGAACTGACACTTTGTCCAATAGTGGTGTGCAGTACATAGGGTTGCTAACACCCACCAGGAGGACTAGTAGGTACCGTTTTCAGGCTTTGTCAGAGGTGTCTCCTATCCAATTGTATGTCGAACGGTGTAAATGTACTGAAATTGTAGGACATTGCAATATATTTACAATCATTCGGATTCTCTTGATTGCAATAAAATAACAATACGTACATTCAAACGCAGAATCGATTACCCCGGGACAAAATGCTATCAATTAGGGAAAAAATTACAGAGAATTAGAGCTTGTGTTGTCGGAAGAGTTGGGTTCTCCTGTGCTATCGATGATATTTATTTCAGTCCAAAAGTTGAGGGAGCGGTCGCCGAAACACATGACGGGCCTTCAGTCTCGGAAACTCGCTTAAATTTAGAGATATTATTATATTTATCAGAAGAGAATTCGTCAATATTTTGAAAATGATGTTAGGACTTAATCAAAAAGCAGGTCACAAGACACAATAAAGAGAGTGATTGAAAAAAAAAACCGCATACGGAAATAGAATATTTTCTAATAAAATTTTTATAATTTTTCTTAACCTGCATCGGTCGATCGTGTTGTGAGTTTGTCAGTCAACTATCCATGTCTATCACGGAATTCGCGAATTTCGGATCAATTGTGACCTGAACAAACGACATCTCTTCACCATCTGTCCACTCAGCTGTGATCGGGAAAAACGCTGTTCAAAGAATGCAGCGCACCAATCACGGTAAGATAATTACAACAACAGCTAAATCATACTGTGAAGATAAGTAATGTTTGTTTGAGGAAATAACTTAACACGCAAAACTAATATAACAAGTATTAAATTCTGTAGTTCTTAATTCAATTAGTTATACAAACACGTACTGTATAAACATGATACACAAAATATCGCTAATAGTGACAAAGTAGATGTAGATATACATCAATGTAGTGATACACTGTAGTGATGTAGTGATACAATGTAGATGTAGTGATACAGTGCAGATGAAGTGATACAATGTAGATGTAGTGATACAGTGTAGATGTAGTGATACAGTGTAGATGTAGTGATACAATGTAGATGTAGTGATACAGTGTAGATGTAGTGGTACAGTGTAGATGTAGTGATGTAGTGGTACAGTGTAGATGTAGTGATACAATGTAGATGTAGTGATACAATGTAGATGTAGTGATACAGTGTAGATGTAGTGATGTAGTGGTACAGTGTAGATGTAGTGATACAATGTAGATGTAGTGATACAGTGTAGATGTAGTGGTACAGTGTAGATGTAGTGATACAATGTAGATGTAGTGATACAGTGTAGATGTAGTGATGTACTGATACAGTGTGGATGTAGTGATGTAGTGATACAGTGCAGATGAAGTGATACAATGTAGATGTAGTGATACAGTGCAGATGAAGTGATACAATGTAGATGTAGTGATGTAGTGATACAGTGTAGATGTAGTGATGTAGTGATACAGTGTAGATGTAGTGATACATTGTAGATGTAGTGATGTAGTGATACAGTGTAGATGTAGTGATACATTGTAGATGTAGTGATGTAGTGATACAGTGTAGATGTAGTGATACAGTGTAGATGTAGTGATGTAGTGATACAGTGTAGATGTAGTGATACAGTGTAGATGTAGTGATATAGTGTAGATGTAGTGATACAATGTAGATGTAGTGATACAATGTAGATGTAGTAATACAGTGTAGATGTAGTGATACAGTGTAGATGTAGTGATACAGTGTAGATGTAGTGATACAATGTAGATGTAGTGATACAGTGTAGATGTAGTGATGTAGTGATACAATGTAGATGTAGTGATATAGTGTAGATGTAGTGATGAAGTGATACAGTGTAGATGTAGTGATACAGTGTAGATGTAGTGATACAGTTTAGATGTAGTGATACAGTGTAGATGTAATGATACAGTGTAGATGTAGTGATACAGTGTAGATGTAGTGATGTAGTGATACAGTGTAGATGTAGTAATACAGTGTAGATGTAGTGATACAGTGTAGATGTAGTGATACAGTGTAGATGTAGTGATACAGTGTAGATGTAGTGATGTAGTGATACAGTGTAGATGTAGTGATGTAGTGATACAGTGTAGATGTAGTAATACAGTGTAGATGTAGTGATACAGTGTAGATGTAGTGATGTAGTAATACAGTGTAGATGTAGTGATACAGTGTAGATATAGTGATACAGTGTAGATGTAATGATACAGTGTAGATGTAGTGATACAGTGTAGATGTAATGATACAGTGTAGATGTAGTGATACAGTGTAGATGTAATGATACAGTGTAGATGTAGTGATACAGTGTAGATGTAGTGATATAGTGTAGATGTAGTGATACAATGTAGATGTAGTGATACAATGTAGATGTAGTAATACAGTGTAGATGTAGTGATACAGTGTAGATGTAGTGATACAGTGTAGATGTAGTGATGTAGTGATACAGTGTAGATGTAGTAATACAGTGTAGATGTAGTGATACAGTGTAGATGTAGTCATACAGTGTAGATGTAGTGATGTAGTGATACAGTGTAGATGTAGTGATGTAGTGATACAGTGTAGATGTAGTAATACAGTGTAGATGTAGTGATACAGTGTAGATGTAGTAATACAGTGTAGATGTAGTGATACAGTGTAGATGTAGTGATACAGTGTAGATGTAATGATACAGTGTAGATGTAGTGATACAGTGTAGATGTAATGATACAGTGTAGATGTAGTGATACAGTGTAGATGTAATGATACAGTGTAGATGTAGTGATACAGTGTAGATGTAGTGATACAGTGTAGATGTAGTGATACAGTGTAGATGTAGTGATACAGTGTAGATGTAGTGATACAGTTTAGATGTAGTGATGTAGTGATACAGTGTAGATGTATTTATACAGTGTAGATGTAGTGATACAGTGTAGATGTAGTGATGTAGTGATACAGTGTAGATGTAGTGATGTAGTGATACAGTGTAGATGTATTTATACAATGTAGATGTAGTGATACAGTGTAGATGTAGTGATACAGTTTAGATGTAGTGATGTAGTGATACAGTGTAGATGTATTTATACAATGTAGATGTAGTGATACAGTGTAGATACAGTGATACAGTGTAGATGTAGTGATACAGTGTAGATGTAGTGATGTAGTGATACAGTGTAGATGTAGTGATACAGTTTAGATGTAGTGATACAGTGTAGATGTAGTGATACAGTGTAGATGTAATGATACAGTGTAGATGTAGTGATACAGTGTAGATGTAGTGATGTAGTGATACAGTGTAGATGTGTAGATGTAGTACAGTGTAGATGTAGTGATGTAGTGATACAGTGTAGATGTAGATAAGTAGTGATACAGTGTAGATGTAGTAATACAGTGTAGATGTAGTGATACAGTGCAGATGTAGTGATACAGTGTAGATGTAGTAATACAGTGTAGATGTAGTGATACAGTGTAGATGTAGTGATACAGTGTAGATGTAGTGATGTAGTGATACAGTGTAGATGTAGTGATACAGTGTAGATGTAGTGATACAGTGTAGATGTAGTAATTCAGTGTAGATGTAGTGATACAGTGCAGATGTAGTGATACATTGTAGATGTACAGTGTAGATGTAGTGATGTAGTGATACAGTGTAGATGTAGTGATACAGTGTAGATGTAGTAGTGTAGATGTAGTGATACAGTGTAGATGTAGTGATACAGTGTAGTGATGTAGTGATACAGTGTAGATGTAGTGATACAGTGTAGATGTAGTACAGTGTAGATGTAGTGATACAGTGTAGATGTAGTGATACAGTGTAGATGTAGTGTATACAGTGTAGATGTAGTGATACAGTGTAGATGTAGTGATACAGTGTAGATGTAGTATACAGTGTAGATGTAGTGATACAGTGTAGATGTAGTGATACAGTGTAGATGTAATACAGTGTAGATGTAGTGATACAGTGTAGATGTAGTGATACAGTGTAGATGTAGTAATACAGTGTAGATGTAGTGATACAGTGCAGATGTAGTGATACAGTGTAGATGTAGTGATACAGTGTAGATGTAGTGATACAGTGTAGATGTAGTGATGTAGTGATACAGTGTAGATGTAGTGATACAGTGTAGATGTAGTGATACAGTGTAGATGTAGTAATACAGTGTAGATGTAGTGATACAGTGTAGATGTAGTAATACAGTGTAGATGTAGTGATACAGTGCAGATGTAGTGATACAGTGTAGATGTAGTGATACAGTGTAGATGTAGTGATACAGTGTAGATGTAGTGATACAGTGTAGATGTAGTGATACAGTGTAGATGTAGTGATACAGTGTAGATGTAGTAATACAGTGTAGATGTAGTGATACAGTGTAGATGTAGTGATACAGTGTAGATGTAGTATACAGTGTAGATGTATACAGTGTAGATGTAGTGATACAGTGTAGATGTAGTGATACAGTGAGATGTAGTGTAGTGTAGTGATGTAGTGATACAGTGTAGATGTAGTGATACAGTGTAGATGTAGTGATACAGTGTAGATGTAGTGATACAGTGTAGATGTAGTGATACAGTGTAGATGTAGTGATACAGTGTAGATGTAGTGATACAGTGTAGATGTAGTGATACAGTGTAGATGTAGTGATACAGTGTAGATGTAGTGATACAGTGTAGATGTAGTGATACAGTGTAGATGTAGTGATACAGTGTAGATGTAGTGTAGATGTAGTGATACAGTGTAGATGTAGTGATACAGTGTAGATGTAGTGATACAGTGTAGATGTAGTGATACAGTGTAGATGTAGTGTATGTAGTGATACAGTGTAGATGTAGTGATACAGTGTAGATGTAGTGATACAGTGTAGATGTAGTGATACAGTGTAGATGTATATACAGTGTAGAATGTGTAGTGATACAGTGTAGTGATGTAGTGATACAGTGTAGTGTAGTGATACATTGTAGATGTAGTAATACAGTGTAGATGTAGTGATACAGTGTAGATGTAGTAATACAGTGTAGATGTAGTGATACAGTGTAGATGTAGTGATACAGTGCAGATGTAGTGATACATTGTAGATGTAGTAATACAGTGTAGATGTAGTGATACAGTGTAGATGTAGTAATACAGTGTAGATGTAGTGATACAGTGTAGATGTAGTAATACAGTGTAGATGTAGTGAACAGTACAGTGTAGATGTAGTGATACAGTGTAGATGTAGTAATACAGTGTAGATGTAGTGATACAGTGCAGAGTGTAGTGTAGATACAGTGTAGATGTAGTGATACAGTGTAGATGTAGTGATACAGTGTAGATGTAGTGATACAGTGTAGATGTAGTGATACAATGTAGATGTAGTAATACAGTGTAGATGTAGTGATACAGTGTAGATGTAGTGATATAGTGTAGATGTAGTGATACAGTGTAGATGTAGTGATACAGTGTAGATGTAGTGATACAGTGTAGATGTAGTGATACAGTGTAGATGTAGTGATACAGTGTAGATGTAGTGATATAGTGTAGATGTAGTGATACAGTGTAGATGTAGTGATACAGTGTAGATGTAGTGATACAATGTAGATGTAGTAATACAGTGTAGATGTAGTGATACAGTGTAGATGTAGTGATGTAGTGATACAGTGTAGATGTATTTATACAGTGTATATGTAGTGATACAGTGTAGACGTAGTGATGTAGTAATACAGTGTAGATGTAGTGATACAGTGTAGATGTAGTAATACAGTGTAGATGTAGTGATACAGTGCAGATGTAGTGATACAGTGTAGATGTAGTGATACAGTGTAGATGTAGTGATACAGTGTAGATGTAGTGATACAGTGTAGATGTAGTGATACAGTGTAGACGTAGTGATACAGTGTAGATGTAGTGATACAGTGTAGACGTAGTGATGTAGTGATACAGTGTAGATGTAGTGATACAGTGTAGATGTAGTGATACAGTGTAGATGTAGTGATACAGTGTAGATGTAGTAGTGATACATTGTAGATGTAGTGATGTAGTGATACAGTGTTGATCTAGTGGTACAGTGTAGATGTAGTAGTGATACAGTATAGATGCAGTGATACAGTGTAGATGTAGTGATGCAGTGTAGATGTATTGCATGAATAGGCTGGTATGTTCCTTTGATGAAGCCCGACAATTTCTGTGACAATAGGTATGGTATTTGACTTTTTTTCTATTGAATGAAGCTGGACATCTTTTGGAAAAAGAACTGACCCGATAACTATGTTCAAGGTCACAGGGATCAAATTTGTTACAACATTCATCGAATTCTTCCTTTGAACTAAAAATTCTTGAAGCATGAGATTTGGCTGGTATGTCCCTTGGAAGAACTTTGACATAGATAAATGACATTAACTTATACTTAAGGTCACAAGGGTTAAATGTCTTTGGCGGGTATGTTCCTGTGATAAATCCCGACAAAATTTGGAAAATAACTGGCCTATGAACTATGGTCAAGGTCACAGGGGTCAAATTTGTAAAAACATTTAAATGGTTTCCTCTCATGAACTAAACGGCCGAAAGGCATTATATTTGGGTGGTATGTTTCTAGAATGAAACCTGACAAAATTTGGGACAATAAATGTCCTTGGCATGCATTCAAGGTCACAGGGGTCAAATATATCAAAACATTTTAAACGCCTTCTCATAAACTGAACTAAAAGGTCTAGAGACAAGATATTCGACATGAGAGCTGCAGGCCCATTGGGCATCTTGTCTTTTTCAGTAGCCTAAGGCTCGGCGATCTCATTAATGTTTTTGCTTTCTATTAATTTGCCTGAGGCTCGCTAATTAGTTATAGAAAAAGATATGAAGATAAAACTGACTTCAGATATATTTCGATTCGTAAATTTTGCTTTTGTCACAAACTACACTCAAAATAGCTCCCAATCATTTAGTCGTACGCTTTTAGATTATCATAACACGGGGACGATGGTCTTTGATTTCTCCAGTTTACAAAATGTACGGTCGTGCTCAACAATGGAAAAGAGCACACTTTCTCTCAAAATGTGTTCAGGATAGATATAAATGATGCTCAAAGCCTCACAAAAATATACGCTTTCTTCATAACTCACATTCCAGAGTATTCTGTGTTACAATACAACTTTCCTCTGGTTGTTGAACGGTACTAAGAGTAGTAACAGTAAGAATTGTCCACTTTACAGATACAGATAACGAGGAAACTTTATTCAAGGTCCTTGTGAAGTTTCGAAAATCCATGAAAACGAGGCAGGTCCTTAGCAGTATTATCGTAATGCGGAAGCATGCTTAGCTAGTGTTTCGAGAACGAAATTGAAAAGTTTGCTTATCAATCAATCATGATTTCCTTGGCAACAATAAACACAGTAATGTTTGGCAACAAAGATCACATTTATATATTGAGATAAATTCCCATACACATAACCAAGGCCAATAACTATAAGACATTTATAAGATACATGAAAGTGAAAGTACGAAGATGTGTTAAAAATGAAATAATTGAACATAAGGAACAAAGAAAAAATGAAATATAATGGAAATGAAAAATATAGATAAAATAGGTATGAATGCATCGCTTATTTGTCATATAAACAAAACATGGAGCTGTCCTAGAACCTGTTCCAGATAGTAATGTGATGATACGTTGATTTCAATCTATATGTAGGTCTAATTATCCCGTTATCATGGAAGAACCTTACATGTAGTACGCCCCATTTCAGGTTTTGGCTACACATGAACCTGGTAACACCAGAGTTGAAAATTTGATGGATATGGAGAGACGGAAAATAAAACAATACTTTTCATACATGAGTGATAAATGTATCACATTTGAGGAGTGTACGTACTCTGTCCATTCTGGTTATAAACCCCAACAGTTAGTTAACGGGCGTGTCGTGAAACTGTATTTCATGGCCTAAGGGAAATAACTCTAAGAAAGTTATTGCCACACTCTAACATTATCCGCTAGAATCTGTGGTTTATTATGCAGTTCTATTCACCTTATATCTAGATTATAGACAGTTTGTTTCTTTAACATTCAGTTAATGTGTCAACTTAGAGGTCATTTAATAATGTTTATTCACTGACCTGTCAGCGTGACACTCATATTGGCATCGCCCTAGTTCTGAACACTAAACCTCCCAGTGAATTTCAAATACACAAAACTAGGTATCCGTGATTATCTAGATACGTTTATTATCATCAATTTTACCTTAATTACCGAGATAAATACACATCTGCTGAATTTTGACTATTTGTGCCTTCTTTTATACGGAACCGAAAGTCAGCGTGAAATAAAAGCACGCGAATACAACATGTTATTTGATTTTGCAAAATTGCTTCCTCCCGTGAAATATATGTATATGATATGGTCCCTTGACAATGATTTAAATCTTACTAAGTGTTTGTTTTATGTCGTTCCAAGTGAATGGAGGGGGGGGGGAGAGAGAGAGAGAGAGAGGAGGGGGTGTTATATTCGATAAGGCCACAAGAAATGACCACTGGTATTATTAATACCTGTATCGAGTAATGTTTAATGTGGATTTCAGGTCGACTAAGGTAGACAAGGTCGGGAATGCTCTGTAGAATAGTTTATATGAAAACGCCCTTGTCTCCCGAAGTCGGCCTAGTAATAAATTTGTTTCCTTGGAAGTCATCAAAGTCTCAATAGGGTCTATGTGATAATGCTGAAGAAGAGTCCTTTTGCCAATGCATCGTCAGTCGAATCGTTGATTACAAATATTTGTAAAACCTGTTTTAATTCGGAATTGCCCACACATCTTTCCCCGAATCAGTCTGTATCTCTGTGGAATTAAAAACCGCATAACTAATAAATATGCTAACGCACACCTATTGCCCTACTTTGAATCCTAGTCAAGTGGAAATTACCTTTTTTGTTTTAATAGTCGATCAGCAAACAAAACTACTTATTGAACAGCTATAAGGTATGGTTTTGTAGGTTTCATAATTAGCATTAATTACATTACTGTTATTTCAAGCATTTAGGGGAACAATGTAATATCCATGCCCTTCATTAAATATGCTGACTTTGGAAGATAATATGTTGTAAATGCAATGAGTTGAGGACTATCTATTAAATCAACACATGAACACTAAACATAAGTTTAAAGTAAAAATTAATATTAACCCAGTGGAAATTCGACCATGAAAGGAGTTTATGTTTATGTTTGCCCAGCATTCTAACCCGACTAGTACTGCTTTTTGAAAGCAGCTTTACTGGCGCAAATTAAGTCAATAAATCCAACTGAATGTCTTTGTAAGCTGTCTTCTCTCAAGTTATTAATTGTGTTTAATGGGGGTTTAATAGCAATGACGTCAATTAGTCACAATCTTCACAGATAATATCTGTCGTACGTCAACGATTTCTGCCAGGACTTAGTCTGCTAAATTTTACCTAGTTGATGCCTTACTAGCCTGTGACATACTAACAACATATCATACAGAGACATCATTGAAGACATGAATATTGCATTACCCCCTAAGTGTTGAAAATAACGGCAGTAAAATTGTTTGATATAGAAATTATACAATCTGCAATTCCTGAAGAACAAGAAGTTAATAAATTTTCCTGCGTTGTGTCCTGTCCCTCAGTTTCAGATTCACCACGTTTACAAATTGGTTCCTTTTTCACTAAGGATGAACTTACTGCTTTAACTAATTTAATTAAAATTAGTGCAATCGTGTCTGTAATTTGTAGCGATTTATATGAAAAGTTGGATGATGGGCGCCGCCCTATCCATATAGTTCACTTGGCTTTCTGTTCTATATGACTTAAAAATTTAAAGCACTTTTTTTTTTTTTACTCCTGAAAGATTTTCATCCATGGGAGCAGTCAACATTATAATTTGCACATAATGCCATATGTAAAATCTCCTCACAAGGATTTCAAAAATCACATGTACAGTTTGCTTACATATTAGAGAGTACTCTACAAACATCCGAATCTAAGTCATAAAACCTAACAGGATAATAGTCACAAAGATTGCACACTCTCGGAGAGGATTTTCAAACTCCACCCTTATAATGTATATGACTCCAAATGGTTTCTTGTTCCGATTCACTCTCAGTTATATCCATCTGTGATGAAATCTTCGTTTCCACTGTAAATCTTTATTCATCAATGTATTCCGTCTTATGACACATGAACATTTAGTCATTGGCATACATACAGATTAGAGAATTACAAACAAGAAAACACAGAAGGACATGGCGCCCTCTAGTGTTTGATCTTTATTTTTTCTTTTAAAAGTTGGATATGTTCCCTTCTCTTCTGTTTTTGCCCTCAATGAAAAGACATTTGGACATTAACCCATTGCAGAAATTGCGATGCTATTTAACTGCCAAATCCGAGATGGTTACTACGAAGTCATTTTTTTTTTTTTTTTTTTTCATTTCAATGAACAGAATTTCTCCTTCTACAACATACTGGAATAAGGCAATAACTTATCGTTACATAGAAAAAATTTTTACAGAAGACGAAAAGACTGAAAAACAGTCTAGACAATGGGGCTGCTGAATGGATGCCTGGGCTAATTTTATGATGGCCAGTAGACGTGAGTAATGTACAATTCGTAAGGTCATCTGATTTTAGGTCACGATGACCAATAGCCATGTGTTTTGTCTGATGACATGTTTATATGTGATTGAAATAAACTTTCCATAATAAATATTACGCTCCTCCAGTTTCATCAGAGGGATTCAGCCTTGCCTGAAATGATCCAGAGATGGTCCTTAACAAATGCTCTTGCTTTGCTTCAAACCGATTTGATGTAAAAACAAGGAAGTAATATCAATGTCCATCTAAATTATGTATTTACATGATGTCCTCCTAATGTGACTTTTACGAGAATATGAAGTTATAACGACAGCACGCACTTAAGTGAATTGTCACATTTTCGAGGCAATCTTACCCTTTATCAAGACTAGTCCGTACTGTCATTATTACTTTAATTGATCGTATATCTATTCCAGTTATACGCATCCAATGTACATTTTTTTGTTAGGATCCAGTACCAATATTGGACCATACCGTCAATATTATTAACAAGATCATATATATATATAATTTAAAAAGATAAAAGCTTTGTGTATCGTATATACAGAGAAAATTAATCACTTAACATGACAAACAAATATATCACTAACGTTTTCAGGCCTCGCGGCCATCTTCAGGTATATATGTATGTATATATATATATATATATATGGTGTTCACTTTTGTTACAAAACAGGCTCAATAGTTCGATTATTTCCGTCTTTATTTCTTCATTTTTAAAACAAATTTGCTGTGGTCAACAAAACAAATAAAACACATATGTTTTACACAAAAACTATCATACTTCACATACTTGCATACAAATGTACAATGTGTAGTAAAGGACAATAACTGCTGTTATAGAACAGGCCTGTTCTATCCCATCAAATGTGTATGGACAATGGTAATTGGTAAAATATAATTTACAAATCTTACAAATGAAGATATAACTTCATTTATAAAATCTAAACGGTTGTTACCATGTTCTTTACGAAAATATATAAATATTATTCTTTACAAACCTATTGTTTTAACTCGCACAATTTACACATATTTAGTTAAAAACACAGACATAGCTCAAAAACATTCTGAACCCATCAGACACTCACACCACAGCTATGGTGTAGAGGCAAGTTCTTAAGGGTATCCCATAATGCTAATAGCCTGGATTATCCAACCAGGATTTTTTTCTATAAAGTAATGGCTTTACCTCATAAATACTTGGATATTTATGAATATAATGTAAATACATAGAGATAGAATTTAACCAGAAGGATACTGTAATATTTGCAGACTACAAGTCACTTTAACTTTGAAATTGCTTAATGCCAAAAAGTCCATATCTTTATGAGAATAACTCAATACGATAAAATTGCATAACCTCAACTGAAATACAAAATAGGAGATTGCCTACAATTTCAGAAGTATTGGTTATCCGAAAATATATTAAACAAATAAAATAAATTTACCATATAAATAATTTAGTTCTCTCTAACTCGAAAACAGGTTTTGTTGTTACTGGTCAGGAGCAGAGTGCCCTTGGTGGCCAAAGCCCTATAACCCAGGTAAACAAAGGCACCTGCCCTGACCAGTTATATGGCCTGTCCCTAGTCAGGTGTCATAACAACTCACAAACTCACTCCCGTTCACACAGACAATTCCATGTGATCTGTCACCACTGTAGACCACAATGGACTCTTCCCACTAAAAATGTGGGAAAGTCTACCAAAGTTACCGAGGTCCTTACATCATCTTACACGCTAGACAAACTATATAGCTTATTAACAAACCTAATACCTACAATATATATACATTCATACTAATCATTCATTAATAACTGGTTAAGGATATAATTACTCACAATCCAAATATAGATCCTATTACATATATATATACGCGCGCGCGCGTGTGTGTGTGTGTGTGTGCGTGCGTGCGTGCGTGCGTGCGTGCGGGGTTCAGTTAAAGACACACATGGGTAAGATTCGAAGACTATGTTATATAGATATTATATATATATAAACACTAAAACAAAACAAAAACAAAAAACAATCAAATGATCATTGATCCGTCAACATATCATAAATATGAAAGTTTGGCTTCATTTAAGCTCTTGTTTTTTTTTTTTTTTGATCGCCATTCCAACCCCTCCAGTGATAGTGTTCGTACCCATCACCGAAAGGATGCATTATTAACGGGTTTCGCTATAAACATTATCATACAGTTTTCCATATAATAATGTAATACAGCATAAAGAAAAAAAATGTAATTAAAGTCAATTTGTCGGATCATTGATTTCATTGAGACTTAACATCAGTTAGAGATCTATAAAAGCAGTATTAAAAGACCAAGTATAATAATGGTAATTATTTTGCCAGCCCTACAGGCATAAAAATTGGCAATCGGTTTTATTTTGTTAGTATGTTGCTGTCACCGATCGTTTTCCTTTTTATTATTCTGACGTAACAAAACAAACCGGAAACCAATTGCTAACAAACCGGAAGTGATGAGAGCTGATCCCGATAAGTAGAAAGAAGGCTCATAATCATTTGTCTGTATCTTGAGTGCATCTGTAGGTCGAGGAAAAATTATATATAGATAGGATACTAATTAGCTATTGTCATGTTTATATATCAAATATTGCACCGTCACCATTCTAGCACCATTTTCTGTTATCGGTTCGTGTCAATTCATGGGGGAAAATATGACTGATTTCTTAGGTTTGTTAATGACAAAGCAAACGTGACGATCATCACAAAATAACAGTTATGGTAAATGACATAATTTTTTGGGGTTCCAGTTGATCAATTTTGGACATTGATAATACGTACCATTAACAGGAAAGGATATGACGTGCCCAACACCGGAAGCTAATCCCAGGATTCCCTCTACAATTCGAATTCTCTGTTTCCCAAACGCATGAGGTATCACGTTGTCAACGAGGGCGAGAAAGACACCTGATATAAGAAACATTGGAAAAACAAACAAACAAAATTATTTAAAACAAACATTCAGTTGTAGGCATAAATCAAGCGATTATTATCAATACCGTCAATATCAGATACCTGGACCTTGGCTGTTTCCAAACGCGAATTTCCATGAAAATTAACATTTATTGATATAAAGATTTTAGATTGCTTTGTCGGTTATTTTTTTCTTCTTTCGATACGGATTTAATTAACTCTTGAATATAAATATAGTTTTTCAATGTCCTAGTTTTAAAGAACTAAAACCAGCTTGTAAACAAGGAACAGTGATACGGACAAATGGACGAAATGAATTTACCTATTGACATGCCAAACCCTACAGCATACACGGCTACCCAGGCCACCTTGCTCAGAGCAGGGGCTTGGAAGGTCAGAAGTCCGGACACTATGTTGACTGGTCCAAGTGTCCATAGGATGTCCACAAGACTGAACCTGTGCCAGAAAACGAGTGTCAAAAGTCCCAACAAACTTCCAATAAAAGGCAAAGTAACGATTACTCGTACAGAAAGATCGGTCCCAAACCCCTTCGTGGGGTCCTGTAGCAGAGATGATAGTTCATACACAGGAATCGGCTTGCCTGAAATTTGAGAAATATTGTTTCTGGATACTAAAAATAATTACGAGATATGAGATAGTAACATTTTTGATAAGTTATTAATAGCAATATTACGGAGATTCCATGTAATGTTTGTTCTTCAAATCTTATTATAGCTAAGAGTGTTTTTGTTGATTAACTTGGTTGTTGAAGGCCCTTGGCAGCATCCGAAAATATCTGATCCCTAGGTATAAAGACACTGCGGCAAAAAGAAACAAATAAATAAATAGATAGATATATAATGAATGAATGAATGATAAACGATCAAGATACGAGGAAATAAACTCTATACACACCAAGCTGGTCCAAGAAATAAACTATCACTAGTAGATACAGCGCCACGCCTCTAAAAATACTGAAATCTGATAGGCCAAGCAAACGACCAATAACTCCATTGTTTGTGTCAACTGTGGTACGGTCTAGAGGTTTCAGAAGCACACAAGCGGCCCCCGCAATCACCATGATAATTAGCTGGTAACGATATAAGATCCGCCAATCAATGTCAATATCCGGTACTAAGGTAATGCCTGCAAACACAGTGGCCGCAACTGATTCCACCGACCTTATCAGTACGACATATCTCAGTCGGTGTTTAGTGAAAGTCTCCAAAATAGGAATGATGACAGTTAATGAGAGAAATGCGAAACCAAGACCTGAAACAGCAAAGGATTGAGCAATAAAGCAAACGAAATTCTGATTTATTGTCATGAAAAAGGGATATATAAAGAATTTAATATCATTTAATGTCACTGTTCAAGTACACTAAATAGCAACTTAACCGGTTTATCACGGTTGTGTTTCTTGATCTGCGCAATAGATAACAACATGTTATCATTTCGATTGCCAAAACAGAAACAACTTTTGAAATTCCTTATACTAAGATGACGTAGAATGCTTTAAGTGGACTAATACAAATATGAAATGGTTTGATTTCAAGCTTATCAGTTTAAACAAATTAAATATTTGATTATTCCGATGTGATTTTGTAGGGATAAAGTTGAAATAAAAATTGGCACACCCAACATATTGTTGATAGGGTAAATAAAAAAACCCGTCAACCAACGATAATAATTGTTACATTGTTTTTTATAAACATACCGTTGGAAATTTTGTTAAAGGCAACTTAGATTGTCATAACTCTATTGAAAACTTTTATTGTCATAACTCTATTGAAAACTTTTATTGTCATATCTCTATTGAAACCCGAGATTGTCATATCTCTATTGAAAACGTCGATTGTCATAATTCTATTGAAAACTGAGATTGTCATATCTCTATTGAAACCCGAGATTGTCATATCTCTATTGAAAACGTCGATTGTCATAATTCTATTGAAAACTGAGATTGTCATATCTCTATTGAAAACTGAGAGTGTCACAATTCTATTGAAACCCGAGATTGTCATAACTCTATTGAAAACGTCGATTGTCATAACTCTATTGAAAACGTCGATTGTCATAACTCTATTGAAAACCGAGATTGTCATAACTCTATTAAAAACGTGATTGTCATAACTCTATTGAAACCCGAGATTGTCATAACTCTATTGAAAACGTCGATTGTCATAATTCTATTGAAAACGTCGATTGTCATATCTCTATTGAAACCCGAGATTGTCATATCTCTATTGAAAACGTCGATTGTCATTATTCTATTGAAAACGTCGATTGTCATAACTCTATTGAAAACCGAGATTGTCATAACTCTATTGAAACCCGAGATTATCATATCTCTATTGAAAACGTCGATTGTCATAATTCTATTGAAAACTGAGATTGTCATATCTCTATTGAAACCCGAGATTGTCATATCTCTATTGAAACCCGAGATTCTCCTAATTCTATTGAAAACTTATATTGCTATAGATCTATTGAAAACCGAGATTGTCATAACTCTATTGAAACCCGAGATTATATCTCTATTGAAAACGTCGATTGTCATATCTCTATTGAAACCCGAGATTGTCATATCTCTATTGAAACCCGAGATTCTCCTAATTCTATTGAAAACTTATATTGCTATAGATCTATTGAAAACCGAGATTGTCATATCTCTATTGAAACCCGAGATTATCATATCTCTATTGAAAACGTCGATTGTCATATCTCTATTGAAACCCGAGATTGTCATATCTCTATTGAAAACCGAGATTGTCATATCTCTATTGAAACCCGAGATTGTCATATCTCTATTGAAATAGAATCGAAATACATGTTGTTTCTATAACTATTAAACACAAAGGAAAAGGTCACTATGTGGTCCAAAAGTATTAATGTAAATCCGATTTCAGTCTTACAGTTATCGAGAGAAACGACCGGCTGTAAAGACATGGATTACCTGCCACTCCTCCGACCAGAAACGTGATACCACCTACTGCCACACGTGGTACCCAGGCAGCTATAAATAGACCAAGTCCGACAAGGGAACATCCGGCGATCCCAACAATTCGGTAGCCCAGGCCTATCATAAGGAGGGATGCAAACGGAACTTTGTTGGGGAAGAAAATATCATAATAAAGTGATATTGATAACCATCATGAATCATAATTACCCCACACGAAACTGTTCGTCATATAAAACAGCTAAGGTTCAACGTAGTAAGAAATACCTTATTCACTGTTAGTTTACTACTATCAGTCTACATGCTTACTAAAAAGTTTGAGGAACATTTTTCTACGAAAAACCATTTATTTGAATTAATAAAAGAAAACGTTGACATCAACCACTGTACCTTAGTCTAGAGATTTGTAAATTATCGTTTTCACGGAAATTACCTACCTCCCAAACGTCGTGTAATCAATAATGCTTTTCGTATGTCGTCTGCTTGCTCGTTAGTAAGATCTGAATTAATTTTTCCCAACACTGCCATGGCAAACACAACTGATTGACAAAAGTTTATTAGTGTGCACCCCACTAGAATCAGTATTTTCCTCCGCCTCACATTGCCGGTCGCATTAAGTACTTCAACTGTTTCCGCTGGCACGTCAGGTCCGCTTTCGCTCCTCACATTTCTAATTGTAGGCCGTGGTGGACCGACCCTTTCATAACCCTTCAATAGAATTGTTTTGAATGAATCGATGGTATTTTTTAAAAGTTTTATGACATATGTACCTTTTACAATGCGACTCGTAATTTTCGCTCGTCTCATTTGTTGTCAAGGTTTCCTACCTGTAGTCAAGTAAACACCGTGATCAGAATTTTTGACTAGTTAACTAATTGGCTACGTATTCAGGAATTTTGTCTGTTGACCAATCGATTCTTAGTCATGGACTTTGCCTACCACTTAGGATTCAACATATAGAATAATACACATGTATGTATGTATGTATGTATGTATGTATGTATGTATGTATGTATGTATGTTCAACACGAACTGTAAAGGGTCATTCATAGGTAAGCAAACCTTACTATAAAGGGGTTCTCGTAGGTAGTCAACCCTAACTGTAAAGATGTTTTCACAGGTATTCAACTCTAAGTGTAAAGAGGTTATCACAGGTATTCAACTCTAAGTGTAAAGAGGTTATCATAGGTATTCAACTCTAAGTGTAAAGAGGTTATCACAGGTATTCAACTCTAAGTGTAAAGAGGTTATCATAGGTATTCAACTCTAAGTGTAAAGAGGTTATCACAGGTATTCAACTCTAAGTGTAAAGAGGTTATCACAGGTATTCAACTCTAAGTGTAAAGAGGTTATCATAGGTATTCAACTCTAAGTGTAAAGAGGTTATCATAGGTATTCAACTCTAAGTGTAAAGAGGTTATCACAGGTATTCAACTCTAAGTGTAAAGAGGTTATCACAGGTATTCAACTCTAAGTGTAAAGAGGTTATCATAGGTATTCAACTCTAAGTGTAAAGAGGTTATCACAGGTATTCAACTCTAAGTGTAAAGAGGTTATCACAGGTATTCAACTCTAAGTGTAAAGAGGTTATCACAGGTATTCAACTCTAAGTGTAAAGAGGTTATCACAGGTATTCAACTCTAAGTGTAAAGAGGTTATCATAGGTATTCAACTCTAAGTGTAAAGAGGTTATCATAGGTATTCAACTCTAAGTGTAAAGAGGTTATCATAGGTATTCAACTCTAAGTGTAAAAAGGTTATCATAGGAAGTTAACCCTGTTTGTAGAGAGGTTCTCACAGGTAGTCAATCCTCAGTGTAAAGATGCTCGCATATATAGTCAACCATTACTATAAAGGGGTATCACATATAGTCAACCCTTACTATAAAGGGGTATCACATATAGTCAACCCTTACTATAAAGGGGTTATCACATATAGTCAACCATTACTATAAAGGGGTTATCACATATAGTCAACCATTACTATAAAGGGGTTATCACATATAGTCAACCCTTACTATAAAGGGGTTATCACATATAGTCAACCCTTACTATAAAGGGGTTATCACATATAGTCAACCCTTACTATAAAGGGGTTATCACATATAGTCAACCCTTACTATAAAGGGGTTATCACATATAGTCAACCCTTACTATAAAGGGGTTATCACATATAGTCAACCCTTACTATAAAGGGGTTATCACATATAGTCAACCCTTACTATAAAGGGGTTATCACATATAGTCAACCCTTACTATAAAGGGGTTATCACATATAGTCAACCCTTATTATAAAGGGGTTCTCATATATAGTCAACCCTTATTATAAAGGGGTAATCACATATAGTCAACCATTACTATAAAAGGGGTTATCACATATAGTCAACCCTTACTATAAAGGGGTTATCACATAGATTCAACCCTTACTATAAAGGGGTTATCACATATAGTCAACCCTTATTATAAAGGGGTTCTCACATATAGTCAACCCTTATTATAAAGGGGTTCTCACATATAGTCAACCCTTACTATAAAGGGGTTCTCACATATAGTCAACACTTACTATAAAGGGGTTATCACATATAGTCAACCCTTACTATAAAGGGGTTATCACATATAGTCAACCCTTACTATAAAGGGGTATCACATATAGTCAACCCTTACAATAAAGGGGTAATCACATATAGTCAACCATTACTATAAAAGGGGTTATCACATATAGTCAACCCTAACTATAAAGGGGTTATCACATATAGTCAACCCTTACTATAAAGGGGTTATCACATATAGTCAACCCTTACTATAAAGGAGTTCTCACATATAGTCAACCCTTACTATAAAGGGGTTATCACATAGAGTCAACCCTTACGATAAAGGGGTTATCACATATAGTCAACCCTTACTATAAAGGGGTTCTCATAGGTAGCCAACCATAAATGTTAAGAGGCTTCCATGCATAGCTACCCCTAAGTGTAAGTTTTCACAGGCGAAAAATGTCATGAGAATGTATTATTACATGGAAATCAGCACAATAAAACACTGTTCTAGGATAAGATGTGAACTAAGTTGTGTTTATCTTTAAAAAAACTTGCTTTGTTGTAAACAAACTGACCTCTTGATAATCATCATCCCAGTCGTTCGAGTTCTCCATACTTTGAACTGTAGTGTGTTGGTTGATGTATGTATTCATTCTGGTCACTGCCTACCACCATATATGGCCAAAATTTAACAGATCCCATACAAACTAAACCAAGCCGTTGTTAACTAGACGCCCCCTGTCGGCGGAATTTCCCTCTGATTATAACTTACACATATTGTGAGATAACATACAAACTGACATGTATATTATAGTATCGTCCGGTCACTTCCTGCAGTGCCCATCATTTAGGAAGTTCCCACTACAGAGTATTGTATATAGATTGATGTGTGTACTTAATCGTACTTGACTTTTTATTTCAATATTCAACCATCGTTTTCCCGGCATAGATAGATCATTTTATTTAAAGGGTTGAAATCCTGTAAGTTTTTATCGTCGTTTTCAGACGCACCCGGTTAAAACGTACCCGGTTTAAGTCATCTGAAGTAGCTTCCACTTTCCATGTCTTCCTTGTTGCAATGCTCCTCATTTTACAACCGGCTTTTTTTTTTAATCAACCTTCCCGATAACTAATAAAATGCTTTATTTACCAAACTTTTACTTGTGTTTGTGTTTTATTTATATTATGTCCCATTTTCGACACTCCAGGGGCCGTAATCACTTTCGCTCTCTGCGCCCCAGGAACAATGTCACGGCAAAACTGAAGGTTCCATGAGCAACACCTTGTGGACAAGATGAAAACACTTGTTTTATCCTTTGATGTACATCAAACGTATCTCGAGGTCGCATAACAGTATGTTTTTACAGGCTTTGAAGTTGGGTGTCGCTCGTTTGTAATCTCCAAAAGGAGCATGGTCAGATTTTTTCCTCGTGGAACCAATCAAATGACTTCCCTTTTGCTTTCGATTTTGCAATGACACGTTCCAGGGGTGCAGAGAGCGAAAGTGATCGTAATCGCCGGCGTATCGAGGATGGTTCGAAGGGTGCAGAGAGCGAATGTGATCGTAACCCCCGGAGAATCGAGGATGGTTCGAAGGGTGCAGAAAGCGAAAGTGATCGTAACCCCTGGAGTATCGAGGAAGATTGTACTTATGATGTAGCTGTGACCGAAATATAAAATGCTTCAGGAGTGTATCTGATCTGATTTGATATAGCTAATGCGGACCTTTATGATCTGTAGTTGCTGAAAGCTGTTTGGATGACAAAATAACCCAGATATTGGAGGCTTGGATTGAATCTATTGATTTCAGTCACAATATTGGATAAACATCGTATTCCATTCCAAATGTACATATACAATTTGACATTTACCATCGCTGATGCACTTTATTGAGGTTCGGATAACATAGACTGTGTTGGAATCGCATGCCAGCAAATGTGTTACCAGAAATAAATAAGATTATGATAATAAAGACGACTTAGTAAAATTCAGACATTTACATTAAAGCTTTATTTATAGGTATTGGAATTGCAAAAGCAGTTAGACATGGTAACAAATAATACATTTTGAGAATATATCCACATATATTTTAAAACATTTTAATTCAGAATGACTTATGTTGGACAATGAGAGTGATTAACATTAAACCGAGGGAAGATCCCACGAGTATTCTTAATTCAAAGAAGAAAATTGAGGTTTAATTTCATGAATGTCTATATGATTATACAAATATGAAAAGATGTTATGTTTTTTCTGATGAATTTTATTGTCATAGGAATATATGTAATAAGTTATACAAACGACACGCATTAAAAAAATACATACTAATACAGGAGAGTCACAATGAATTAAACTACACTCATCATTTCTTTAGGACTTGTCAGTGATACTAAAGGCCTATATTGGTAAAATCTCGGAGACGCCGAAGGAAAATCAAATTGGCGGAGATAAATGTCAAACCCCTAATGGGGAGATTCAGTAGTGCCAAAAATGATCACTTAAAAAAGATTAAATACTGAATGACCGCAAAGAACATCTAGTACATGTGTTTTGTCTGAACCACTCCACTTTTCAGATGTCAGTCACCCGTTTGCATCAATCTCTCCGTTTCATGTCTCTGATAAAGCATCCATATTTGTGGTATTCTACGAGTGACTATGTTTTTATTACAAGATCATTATCCAGCTGAACGTTATTTGATGTACAAGATGTAAAGCAGAATGTTTGCAGATTCCTCACATGTTTTTAAGCCTCTGCGATGTCTTCCGTTGTATCCCTTTCCCGGTCCCCATCCTGACTAGTATCACCGTCACTAATGGACAGTGTTCTACGTGAAGATGCACATTTTGCTATGACCAACGCACAGATACCAGCAGAAAGTATTAGGATCCCTGCATGAACGAACCTCTCAATGCTACTCTTCCCAAACAAATCTGCAAATAGGTGAAAAGAAAGTGTGGGTAATTTGTCGAAGTGCTGGTCTCAAACCCATCAGACCTACATACAGAACATCGTAATTGTCTATTAATTTTGAAATATCATATATCCGTTTCTTTGATATTTTTAGAAATAAAGATACAGCCAGTGTTATAAGGACAAGTGTCACGTGATAGACCTGAACAGAGGAAGAAAAAACAAACAGGATAAGGACGCGAGTGTTGCAATAGGAACAGTAAATTTATTTTGGTCTCTTTTATGTCCTCTTGGTAGAAGACCCGATGGAAAAAATCTATTTTAGATGCCTTGTACTGTCATGCAGTGGAATGCTTTGATGCAACTCTTAATGTATAACGGCGCTTAATGTAATAATTATTACAATAAGCGTTGTAACGGCTACGCTTAATGTAATAAAGTTATTATTATTACATTAAGCGGGGCAACTGTTACGTTTAATGTAATAATTAGTTGTAATAAGAGTTACGTCATGCATCAGTTTGTATTCTTGTGTTCTCCTTTTTCCCGTAAATCGCCGGAAAAATCAACCCAACCTGCCAAGGTTGTTTAACAACTAGGCACTTTTTACGGCATGCAGGGATGTTATTTATAAATTTCTTCAAGGGTAATTTAATCAGTATTTAGTCATCGAACAATCATTTATAATAGATCGCTGGTTTGTTATATAATGTAATTGTAACTGTGTCACAGACAACGCCTTATCACAGATAAGTGATTTGTATCACGTGATATTAAATATCAATCGCGGTGGTTAATTGGTAAAGGAGTACCACTTTTCAAGAAATTCATGAAATTAAAGAAAACAAAGCCTCCATATTAAACAAAGATTTTCAAACTGGATTCTATATAAACTTGTCAGTACAAAGTGACTCTGTCAACGTCGGAAGTGATGTCATACACCCAACAAACTGGATTCTATATAAACTTGTCAGTACAAAGTGACTGTCAACGTCGGAAGTGATGTCATACACCCAACAAACTGGATTCTATATAAACTTGTCAGTACAAAGTGACTCTGTCAACGTCGGAAGTGATGTCATACACCCAACAAACTGGATTCTATATAAACTTGTCAGTACAAAGTGACTCTGTCAACGTCGGAAGTGATGTCATACACCCAACAAACTGGATTCTATATAAACTTGTCAGTACAAAGTGACTCTGTCAACGTCGGAAGTGATGTCATACACCCAACAAACTGGATTCTATATAAACTTGTCAGTACAAAGTGACTCTGTCAACGTCGGAAGTGATGTCATACACCCAACAAACTGGATTCTATATAAACTTGTCAGTACAAAGTGACTCTGTCAACGTCGGAAGTGATGTCATACACCCAACAAACTGGATTCTATATAAACTTGTCAGTACAAAGTGACTCTGTCAACGTCGGAAGTGATGTCATACACCCAACAAACTGGATTCTATATAAACTTGTCAGTACAAAGTGACTCTGTCAACGTCGGAAGTGATGTCATACACCCAACAAACTGGATTCTATATAAACTTGTCAGTACAAAGTGACTCTGTCAACGTCGGAAGTGATGTCATACACCCAACAAACTGGATTCTATATAAACTTGTCAGTACAAAGTGACTCTGTCAACGTCGGAAGTGATGTCATACACCCAACAAACTGGATTCTATATAAACTTGTCAGTACAAAGTGACTCTGTCAACGTCGGAAGTGATGTCATACACCCAACAAACTGGATTCTATATAAACTTGTCAGTACAAAGTGACTCTGTCAACGTCGGAAGTGATGTCATACACCCAACAAACTGGATTCTATATAAACTTACCAGTATAAAGTGACTCTGTCAACGTCGGGAGTGTTGTCATACATGACACCAAACTAGCGATAAGCCGGGTATTCTGTTTCCCAAACAGGTCCGGAATAACTTTGTGTGCTGACATGAAGACGAGGCCTGTGACAAATATATGATAAACGATTTAAACATGAAAAAATTAAAAGTGCGATCAATAAGTAAGTACTTGAAACAGCAACCTAATCAGCTTTGTATCATAAAGATAATATGTTACCTCTACCTTGTAGTCTACCACCATATACCCCCATCATGGTATCCCCCACCATGTAGTCTACCACCATATACCCCCATCATGGTATCCCCACCATGTAGTCTACCACCATATACCCCCATCATGGTATCCCCCACCATGTAGTCTACCACCATATACCCCCATCAGGGTATCCCCACCATGTAGTCTACCACCATATACCCCCATCATGGTATCCCCACCTTGTAGTCTACCACCATATACCCCCATCATGGTATCCCCCACCATGTAGTCTACCACCATATACTCCACATCATGGTATCCCCACCATGTAGTCTACCACCATATACCCCCATCATGGTATCCCCCACCGTGTAGTCTACCACAATATACCCCCATCATGGTTTCCCCCACCATATACTCTCCATTATTGTATCCCCCACCGTGTAGTCTACCATCATATATCCCCATCATGGTATCCCCCACCATGTAGTCTACCACCATATACCCCATCATGGTATCCCCCACCGTGTAGTCTACCACCATATACCCCCATCATGGTATCCCCCACCGTGTAGTCTACCACCATATACCCCCATCATGGTATCCCCCACCATGTAGTCTACCACCATATACCCCCATCGTGGTATCCCCCACCATGTAGTCTACCACCATATACTCCCATCATGGTATCCCCACCATGTAGTCTACCACCATATACTCCCATCTTGGTATCCCCTACCTTGTAGTCTACCACTATATACCCCCATCATGGTATCCCCCACCATGTAGTATACCACCCCCCACCATGTATATACCACCATATACCCCATCATGGTATCCCCGACCATGTAGTCTAGCACCATATACCCCCATCATGGTATCCCCCACCATGTAGTCTACCACAATATACTCCACATCATGGTATCCCCACCATGTAGTCTACCACCATATACTCCCATCATGGTATCCCCCACCATGTAGTCTACCACCATATACTCCACATCATGGTATCCCCACCATGTAGTCTACCACCATATACCCCCATCATGGTATCCCCCACCATGTAGTCTACCACCAAAAACTCCCATCATGGTATCCCCCACCAAGTCTACCACCATATACCCCATCATGGTATCCCCCACCGTGTAGTCTACCACCATATACCCCCATCATGGTATCCCCCACCGTGTAGTCTACCATCATATACCCCCATCATGGTATCCCCCACCATGTAGTCTACCACCATATACCCCATCATGGTATCCCCACCATGTAGTCTACCACCATATACCCCCATCATGGTATCCCCCACCGTGTAGTCTACCACCATAAACCCCCATCATCGTATCCCCCACTGTGTAGTCTACCACCATATACCCCCATCATGGTATCCCCCACCATGTAGTCTACCACCATATACCCCCATCATGGTATCCCCCACCATGTAGTCTACCACCATATACTCCCCATCATGGTATCCCCCACCATGTAGTCTACCACCATATACCCCCATCATGGTATCCCCCACCATGTAGTCTACCACCATATACTCCCATCATGGTATCCCCCACCATGTAGTCTACCACCATATACTCCCCATCATGGTATCCCCCACCGTGTAGTCTACCACCATATACCCCCATCATGGTATCCCCCACCATGTAGTCTAGCACCATATACCCCCATCATGGTATCCCCCACCATGTAGTCTACCACAATATACCCCCATCATGGTATCCCCCACCGTGTAGTCTACCACCATATACCCCAACATGGTATCCCCGACCATGTAGTCTAGCACCATATACCCCCATCATGGTATCCCCCACCACCATATACCTCATCATGGTATCCCCCACCATGTAGTCTACCACCATATACTCCCATCATGGTATCCCCCACCATGTAGTCTACCACCATATACCCCCATCATGGTATCCCCCACCATGTAGTCTACCACCATATACTCCCCATCATGGTATCCCCACCATGTAGTCTACCACCATATACCCCCATCATGGTATCCCCACCATGTAGTCTACCACCATATACTCCCATCATGGTATCCCCCACCATGTAGTCTACCACCATATACCCCCATCATGGTATCCCCCACCATGTAGTCTACCACCATATACACCCCATCATGGTATCCCCCACCGTGTAGTCTACCACCATATACCCCCATCATGGTATCCCCCACCATGTAGTCTACCACCATATACCCCCATCATGGTATCCCCCACTGTGTAGTCTACCACAATATACCCCCATCATGGTATCCCCCACCGTGTAGTCTACCACCATATACCCCATCATGGTATCCCCGACCATGTAGTCTAGCACCATATACCCCCATCATGGTATCCCCCACCATGTAGTCTACCACAATATACTCCACATCATGGTATCCCCCACCATGTGGTATCCCCCACCATGTAGTCTACCACCATATACCCCCATCATGGTATCCCCCACCATGTAGTCTACCACCATATACCCCCATCATGGTATCCCCCACCATGTAGTCTACCACCATATACCCCATCATGGTATCCCCCACCATGTAGTCTACCACCATATACCCCATCATGGTATCCCCCATATACCCCCCATCATGGTATCCCCCACCGTGTAGTCTACCACCATATACCCCCATCATGGTATCCCCCCATGTAGTCTACCACCATATACCCCCATGTAGTCTACCACCATATACCCCCATCATGGTATCCCCCACCATGTAGTCTACCACCATATACACCCATCATGGTATCCCCCACCATGTAGTCTACCACCATATACTCCCCATCATGGTATCCCCCACCGTGTAGTCTACCCCCCATCATGGTATCCCCCACTACCACCATATACTCCCATCATGGTATCCCCCACCATGTAGTCTACCACCATATACCCCCATCATGGTATCCCCCACCATGTAGTCTACCACCATATACCCCCATCATGGTATCCCCCACCATGTAGTCTACCACCATATACCCCCATTATGGTATCCCCCACCATGTAGTCTACCACCATATACCCCCATCATGGTATCCCCCATATACCCCATATACCCCATCATGGTATCCCCCACCATGTAGTCTACCACCATATACACCCCATAATGGTAACCCCACCATGTAGTCTACCACCATATACCCCCATCATGGTATCCCCCACCATGTAGTCTACCACCATATACCCCCATCATGGTATCCCCCACCATGTGTAGTCTACCACCATATACCCCCATCATGGTATCCCCCACCGTGTAGTCTACCATCATATACCCCCATCATGGTATCCCCCACCATGTAGTCTACCACCATATACCCCATCATGGTATCCCCACCGTGTAGTCTACCACCATATACCCCCATCATGGTATCCCCCACCATGTAGTCTACCACCATATACTCCCCATCATGGTATCCCCACCATGTAGTCTACCACCCCATCCCCATCATGGTATCCCTGTAGTCTACCACCATATACCCCCATCATGGTATCCCCCACCGTACCACCATATATCATGGTATCCCCCCATCATATACCCCCATCATGGTATCCCCCACCATGTAGTCTACCACCATATACCCCATCATGGTATCCCCACCATGTAGTCTACCACCATATACCCCCATATACCACCATATACCCCATCATGGTATCCCCACCCTGTAGTCTACCACCATATACCCCCAACATGGTATCCCCCACCGTGTAGTCTACCACCATATACCCCCATCATGGTATCCCCATATACCCCACCATGTAGTCTACCACCATATACCCCCATCATGGTATCCCCCACCATGTAGTATCCCCATCCCCCACCATGTAGTCTACCACCATATACTCCCATCATGGTATCCCCCACCATGTAGTCTACCCACCCCCACCATGTAGTCTACCACCATATACCCCCATCATGGTATCCCCCACCGTGTAGTCTACCACCATATACCCCCATCATGGTATCCCCCACCGTGTAGTCTACCATCATATACCCCCATTATGGTATCCCCCACCATATAGTCTACCACCATATACCCCATCATGGTATCCCCCACTGTGTAGTCTACCACCATATACTCCCATCATGGTACCCCCCACCGTGTAGTATACCACCATATACTCCCCATCATGGTATCCCCCACCGTGTAGTCTAGCACCATATACCCCCATCATGGTATCCCCCACCATGTATTCTACCACAATATACTCCCATCATGGTACCCCCCCACCGTGTAGTATACCACCATATACTCCCCATCATGGTATCCCCCACCGTGTAGTCTAGCACCATATACCCCCATCATGGTATCCCCCACCATGTATTCTACCACCATATACCACCATCATGGTATCCCCCACCGTGTAGTCTACCACCATATACCCCCATCATGGTATCCCCCACCGTGTATTCTACCACCATATACCACCATCATGGTTTCCCCCACTGTGTAGTCTACCACCATATACTCTCCATTATTGTATCCCCGACCATGTAGTCTACCACCATATACCTCATCATGGTATCCCCCACCATGTAGTCTACCACCATATACCCCCATCATGGTATCCCCCACTGTGTAGTCTACCACAATATACCCCCATCATGGTATCCCCACTGTGTAGTCTACCACCATATACTCCCCATCATGGTATCCCCACCGTGTAGTATACCACCATATACCCCATCATGGTATCCCCGACCATGTAGTCTACCACCATATACCCCCATCATGGTATCCCCACCATGTAGTCTACCACCATATACTCCCCATCATGGTATCCCCCACCATGTAGTCTACCACCATATACCCCATCATGGTATCCCCACCATGTAGTCTACCACCATATACTCCCATCATGGTATCCCCCACCGTGTAGTCTACCACCATATAATCCCCATCATGGTATCCCCCACCGTGTAGCCTACCACCATATACCCCCATCATGGTATCCCTTACTGTGTATTCTACCACCATATACCCCCATCATGGTATCCTCCGACATGTAGTCTACCACCATATAATCCCCATCATGGTATCCCCCACTGTGAAGTCTACCACCATATACCCCCATAATGGTTTCCCCCACCGTGTTGTCTGCCATCATATACTCCGCATCATGGTATCCCCCACCATGTAGTCTACCACCATATACCCCCATCATGGTTTCCCCCACCGTGTTGTCTGCCATAATATACTTCCCATCATACAGTCTTCGTACATGTAATACCCCACCATGTATTCTCTCACCATGTAGTCCCCACCATGTATTATTTCATCATATATTTCCCACCATGTAGTTTTCTCACATGTTGTCCCCACCATGTAGTCTCTCAATATGTAATGGAGGACTCGGAAGAAAACAGACATTTATTAAATACTTGTTCTTATATTTAGTACTCACCATACGCTACACCAAGTACAGCAAAACAAGTCGTTGTCCAGATCTCGACGGACATTGTTGGGATTACCACGATGGATGTGAGGACAGCGGCTAGGATGACCACGGCCCCGGTCATGTAAAAAACCACAGTCTCGGCTCTTTGACGTAGACCCAAAGCCCAAACAAAGCCCACAACCTGGCCCAGCAGTGGGAATAATCGGATCATGATTCGTTCATACGATTTCTGTTTGTCTGGGTATACATATTGTGACTGGTTCCCAAAGCTTATCCCTAAAACAAACGAAGAGAATAGTAAAATATTAGACGGCAATGGAATGAATCCCACTAAATTCGGTCGGTGATTGGATCCTACTAGATATGGTTGGTGATTGGACACCACTAGATATGGTTGGTGATTGGACACCACTAGATATGGTTGGTGATTGGACACCACTAGATATGGTTGGTGATTGGACACCACTAGATATGGTTGGTGATTGGATCTCACTAGATATGGTTGGTGATTGGATCTCACTAGATATGGTTGGTGATTGGATCTCACTAGATATGTTTGGTGATTGGACACCACTAGATATGGTTGGTGATTGGATCTCACTAGATATGGTTGGTGATTGGGCACCACTAGATATGGTTGGTGATTGGACACCACTAGATATGGTTGGTGATTGGACACCACTAGATATGGGTGATATGGTTGGTGATTGGACACCACTAGATATGGTTGGTGATTGGACACCACTAGATATGGTTGGTGATTGGACGCCACTAAATATGGTTGGTGAATGGATCTCACTTGATATGGTTGGTGATTGGACACCACTAGATATGGTTGGTGAATGGATCTCACTAGATATGGTTGGTGATTGGACACCACTAGATATGGTTGGTGAATGGATCCCGTTAGAAACTATCACGTAAAAGGTTTTTGATAATTTACGGTTCCCCTGTACTCTAATTGATAACCGTTCACTTGTCACCATATAAAAATCCAGACACTATCAAACTGGTTCATATAGTATTTCTCAGAATGACGTGTAAGTGTCGGTAATAATGGGACAAAGTTATTGAATATGATAAAGCAACATCATGACATTTTGACTCGTGGGACGCAGGTTATTTTACGTTCGTATTAGAAAAGGTTGAGTTATAGGTACAGTCTTGCGTCACCGTCTGGCCTACTATCGTTAATGGTTTAATATTTCAAGTGTGAATCATTTTCAGTATTATAAACCTCAATATCTACATTAACAGAAAGCCATTAATCTGATCTATACAGAAATGGGGTGCTTTAACTTATGGCGGTATTCATGTCCAATCCAACCTCACTTTATATCAATTACTCATGAAATATAGAAAAAAAATTAAATGTTGACATTTCAAAACAGTAGACCCGAGTTAGATTAATTTGTATTTTTATAAAAACAAATGGCATTATACATACAGAATAGCGTATAACATGATACAAACTGAACATCAGGACAAAGAGTCCAAATATAACGACAAAGTAAGACCTGGAAGACACGATTAAGTCGGAGGAGACACGATAAAGCCGGGGAGACACGATCAAGACGGGGAGACACGATAAAACCGGGGACAGGCTAACAGACGCTTTCCTAACATATCAATATCACAGACTTACCCGTCCACCATCACAGACTAACACCCTCTCTACTATCATATCAATATCACAGACTTACCCGCCCACCATCACAGACTGACACCCTCTCCTCTAACATATCAACATCACAGACTTACCCGCCCACCATCACAGACTGACACCCTCTCCTCTAACATATCAATATCACAGACTTACCCGTCCACCATCACAGACTGACACCCTCTCTCCTAACATATCAATATCACAGACTTACCCGCCCACCATCACAGACTAATACCCTCTCCCCTAACATATCAATATCACAGACTAACACCCTCTCTACTATCATATCAATATCACAGACTTACCCGCCCACCATCACAGACTGACACACTCTCCCCTAACATATCATTATCACCGACTTACCCGCCCACCATCACAGACTGACACCCTCTCTTCTAACATATCAATATCACAGACTTACCCGCCCACCATCACAGACTGACACACTCTCCCCTAACATATCATTATCACAGACTAACACCCTCTCTCCTAACATATCAATATCACAGACTTACCCGCCCACCATCACAGACTGACACACTCTCCCCTAACATATCATTATCACAGACTAACCCTCTCTCCTAACATATCATTATCACAGACTTACCCGTCCACCATCACAGACTGACACCCTCTCTACTATCATATCAATATCACAGACTTACCCGCCCACCATCACAGACTAATACCCTCTCCCCTAACATATCAATATCACAGACTTACCCGCCCACCATCACAGACTGACACCCTCTCCCCTAACATATCATTATCACAGACTTATCCGCCCACCATCACAGACTAACACCCTCTCCCCTAACATATCAATATCACAGACTAAGATTCAAAATGTATCAACACACTGACATATATATGTGACTCCCGCTGACATTTATTTCACTACTGTCCGAAAACAATATTTAATGTGTTGTCTTACTACAGTCTGAACGCTATTACATGTATAGACATAATAATGAAGGCGTTGGACAAGCTTTGGTCCACCGACAGACGGACGCTGTGCATTGCATGAATTAGCTTACTCAGGTGAATGAAATACGATCGATATTTTTTTCTTTTAAGGAAAAGGTTTTCGGCAATACTGCAACATTAATCATGCAGGAATATTTATAGCGGAGGTGGAATCAAAGCACGTGTTTATCGCGTTTATGATTAATTGAGTTTTTAATCAGAAAATGGGTACACTTGATGGGTATCTATTAGACGTTGATAAACACCTTCCTTATGTTAGTTGTTATCAACAACAAAAATATCATTGATATTAAAAATAATTGATGAATATCATGAATAAACAAAATGATATCAATAAATTAATAAAATTTAAAATTTAACCATATTCTGAATTACATAGTCCTTCTGTGCAGTTTGAGTTGTATATAGCGGTGCCTTACCCAAGTGAAAGAGGTAGACGAAGACAAGTAGCAGATAGAAGAGAACATCCTTCAGAAACGACAGGTCCCGTAGTCCGAGGATCCTATTTACCCGCTTTTCCCCGATCTCCACGTCCAGTGCCATGGGTACCAGAAAGCTGCTCGCGATGCAAGTTATTGCCATAGCAACCAACTGATATATGGTGAAGACTAATTCATTTGTGAACTCATGGTCCTTCAATTGAACCTCAAACACAATTAGCGGCACCAACGTGGACAAACCGTACACAAACAGAGCTACCATCCGTTTCTTTTGGAAATATTCCATGACAGGCACCACCGATATCAAGTTCAAAAAAGCGAATCCAAGTCCTGAAATATATCATCACTAGCGAGAATTAAAAAAAACCACAACAAACAAACAAGAAATAAGAAAACTCTTCTGACTGATATTAATTGTTGGCTTTATAAGTATCTATACGATACGAAGTTCAAAGAAGAAATGAGAATACATCGCGATAGTTTTAACAGATGTGTATTTATGGTACACTTACCAGTTATACAGTAAATGGTATAAAAGGCCAATGGGTAGGCCGTGTGGGGCACGCATGACAGTGCAAACAAGGACAGAATAATGAAAGTACTTCCGGTTAAACCAATCACTCTGTAGCCGCAATGCGTCATAAATATGCCTATCATTGGCACTACAACATAAAGTTTTAAACGATATTTAACAAATTTAATATTCTATTTCACATCGATTATTACTACCGGGTGCCAGCGGATGTGTCGTTTCCATTGGGGGACATATCTCAATGAGGCGAGGATACCAAAGTAAAGATCTATTTTTAAGCATATTAGTTTCATGGTTAACTGTGTATTTGACCGAAGTTGAGTTTAACCTAGCGTACCAACGGAATATTTTGGCGTTTCAAGAGTACCAAACCGTTACCGTTGAATTCCTTACCTTTTGTTATTGATCGTTGGCAGTCTTACTTCCCTACCGTGAGAGGAGGATATAATTAATGAAAAGTTTATTTATTTTACAACAATTGTGAAATATGTAACTAATCACTCTTGTTGGTCCGGAGGGGTTTTATTGTGAGAGGACACCGGAGTACTGGGGGAAACCCCACATGGTCGGGCAGGTGATCCCTTACCTTTTCACGGCCGTTCCGGGAATCCAACCCCGGACGGCTGGAAAAGGCGAGTGCGTTACAACTTGAGCCACCCAACCACATTTAGAATATTTTCTCCAACGTAAGGACACTGACCCTAGACCCCATTACAAAAAGTATGATGGTGTACCGACTGATCCACGCGGGCTTTACATTTGAATGGTGTTGTTGATTTTCGCAAAATCATTAAATATTCGCGAATAGAACGGCTCTTACGGACGTTTGATGTTCACCTTACAATGTAGGAGAGGTTTTAGTTTGAACTATAATTCAGATTATCTATAACGAAGCAACAAAGTTAAGATATGTTACTGCGGAATCTACACTTCCGGTGGCACCCGCTGATTGTTAATCTTTAGATAAAAGTGAAATGTCAATTTTTTTTCTTAATCAACCGATCTGTCATTTGAATCTGAGACTGTATGAATAAGAAATCACATCGCCCTTTTCGCATGACAATTAAACCCTAAATTTCACAGAAAGGAAACACGCGAGTCAATAACTCTCACATATTGTCATTATAAATTGCTACGCGATATAATTTGTACACATTGATAGCTTCACGTAAATACTCTAATAAAACGACTCTTCACCGACGCATTGTACTTACGTGTTATGCATTGCACTGCAACAAGGACCTCTTGAAGACGTTTGTTTTCAGCTTTGCCGATGATAATCTCAACACATAAGTCACAGACATTCTGTAGCGCAATGACGCAGAATCTGATGCTGCAACATGACACAAGAACACACCATGCTCTGCTGCCACCATCTGGGGGTTTGTGAACCGATTCTGGTGGATCCTCATAATCCTCATCCTGCATTTCCTCTCCTCCGTCAGCGTCTTCATGTTCTTTTTTATCATCATCTCCGGTAACAAGTTTCTGTATAAATAAAAAATGACTTTATGGGACAAAGCGATACAACAGCAAAAGACGTGATATTAACGGTACATAGAGGCACAACAGGAAAAGACATTATATCAACTGTATATAGAGGTAAATATATAAAATACATGATATTAACGGTACATAGAGATACATTTGTAAAAGTCATTATATCAACGGTATATAGAGGCACATGATTAATAGACATGATATTAACGGTACGTAGAGACACATCTGTAAAAGACATGATATTAACGGTACATAGAGACACATCTGTGAAAGGCATGATATTAACGGTACATAGAGACACATCTGTAGAAGACATTATATTAACGGTACATAGAGACACATCTGTGAAAGACATGATATTAACGGTACATAGAGACACATCTGTGAAAGGCATGATATTAACGGTACATAGAGACACATCTGTGAAAGGCATGATATTAACGGTACATAGAGACACATCTGTAAAAGTCATTATATCAACGGTATATAGAGGCACATGATTAATAGACATGATATTAACGGTACGTAGAGACACATCTGTAAAACACATGGTATTAACGGTACATAGAGACACATCTGTGAAAGGCATGATATTAACGGTACATAGAGACACATCTGTAGAAGACATGATATTAACGGTACATAGAGACACATCTGTGAAAGACATGATATTAACGGTACATAGAGACACATCTGTGAAAGGCATGATATTAACGGTACATAGAGACACATCTGTGAAAGGCATGATATTAACGGTACATAGAGACACATCTGTAAAAGACATGATATTAACGGTACATAGAGACACACAATTAATAGACATGGTATTTACGGTGACAATGCTAAAGTATCAGACATAAAAGCGACGGTTTATACTTTCGAGGGTTCAAAGGTTATACAATCGTAAAATAATAAGATATTGTCACTACCGAGAGACGGAACTTTAATAAAGGTAATTGTAAGTCTCAAGTTCAATCCAACAAATTTTAGAAATATGTAAAAATTTACAGTGAACAAAATTGAATTAGAGAAGGGCTTTAATGGCAGCTTAACCTACTAACTGACGGTCATATCACGAAACGTTATTTCCATTGTGTAATGCTCCGTTCTGTTATTAAGTGTAAAAATGTTGCCATATACCCTCTAGATTCTGAATATAAACATTACCTTATCTTCAGTTTGTCCGTCATCTTTGATTGACGTCTGTGCTGAGTCTGATAGAGATGCCATGTTGCATATGCAAGCTTCCTTACACTGACCAGCGTGCCCATGAACACCAGTTCTATATCCCCGGCTATTAATGTCAAATTAGAAATATTGATATTATCATGTGGAATATCGTTTACAGCAAAATGTCATCGTTCTAATTCAACCTTTGATTGGAATGCGAAATTTTACACCATATTTCTATAAACATCAGTTCTAATCGTTTATATTGTGGAGTATAATTCCGAATGCCAACCGAGTTCTGCTAAAAATTGTATTTTAATGGGTTCATATTTTCTAGGGAACAATAGAAACAGACTATAAGGCACTAGTCAAGTAAAGGTATATGTATTTCAACCCAAGAAATGTAAGGTGCTCAAAGTAAGAACCGTGTTAGCAATAAAAAATATAATGTATACTTACTAGATAGATAACATCAATACATTTCGAACAGGAAAACTCTGGAAACACATTTTAAGTTGATAGGCAGAAAATCAAAATTAAGGAAGTAGGGAAATTGAAATCGTGTATCTAGATTTGCCATACAACTCGTTGTTAAGCTATCATCGTAGTTATAGAGAGGGTAAGGCAATATCGGATCCACATGGTTAACTTTCTGCTATTACAATACAACACTTGTATAATGACAGTCACCATGTTCTAATACTCACAAACAATAACATATACACTATCGACATACATGAAGGCACAAACAATAACATGTACACTATCGACATACATGAAGGATGAGATGACAACACTGTAAGATAACACTGTGTTCTAACAGTCACAAACAATAACATGTACACTATCGACATACATGAAGGATGAGATGACGACACTGTAAGATAACACTGTGTTCTATCAGTCACAAACAATAACATGAACACTATCGACATACATGAAGGATGAGATGACGACACTGTAATATAACACTGTGTTCTAACAGTCACAAACAATAACATGTACACTATCGACATACATGAAGGATGAGATGATATCACTGTAAGATAACACATTGAACAGTTTTCTATACGTATCTGGATTTTACCGTAAGTGATAGAAACATTTACAACTATAACAGGTATAATAACTGTGTAACATGTCTAGGTAGTATAATACTACTGTATGTAACACCCCCTCCCAAGAACAACGATAGCAAACAAAACAAAACAAAAAAACTTTGATTCAGGAATAATTTCCGATCGCAATATCGATCGGTCGATCAGGTTTTATCACATTGATATCTGGTTTCTATGCAATATTTGTATTTTGGCTGAATGAGGTTTACACAAGAGATGATTCGTATATTGATAATTACGGGAATTTCACTTTACACTCATCGTTCGTATTGAACCACGATGCTATATTTCTCTAAGGATTTGGATTTACTTTTTACACTGTACCCGGTTCTGACAGCCATAACATTGTTCATTCCCGTTGCACGACGAATCAATTATTTTTTTTCTATCTTAATAACAACTAGGAAACTGAATGACATTGCGTTCCCCTGATACCACATGCAGTATTCTGTCCATGTGATCACGAAAGTTGCATTCCTACTTTGGTAAGACAGCAGGTAGACATGGTTCCATTTCTGTTTTCCGTGATCCTTTCGTTTGCTCAATACATAATCATGGCTGCAGGTAAGGTTTTTAATGTTCTATGAAAATTTAATGTTCTTATTAAACATAATGTAGTAGTTAGAAGGAATTTAATTCTGTAAATTTTTATCTAAAAAAGGAGTCGACACAAGTCATATTCAATAGTTGAGCCGTTTCTATAGAGAACGTAAAAACATATAGTTTATCGCATTTTAATCAAGACTTTGCTTTAGTTTGATGCATCGCGGATTTCCTGGGCATATGACTTTGTGATATTGTTTGATAACTCCATACTTGCCCGGGTATTTCTACAGACACAGTTTGAGATGACTGATTTTGTGGTGTATTTTATCATGGTCTTTGACGCTATACGATATGTTTTGTTTCTATACCTTTTTTTATTTTTTATTTCAGATGTTCTCAAAAACAGTACATGGTCAATCAGTCCAGAATATTTAAGCCGAGTAGAAACGCCAGCACTGTTTCACGTAACCAGACGTTCCTTGCTGGCATGCGCGAACCATTGTGCAACAGTTTCCGGGTGTGACGTAATAACATTTACTTCCGGGCATTGTGTGGGCTACATTTCCTTCCAAGCAACACCAACGGCGCCATTAGCAACTTCATATTCAGAACTATATAATCCTTTGCTCCCGATACAGGATCCTTCTGGGGTGTTGTCCACGACAAACGCCATAGTTATGAAAAGTTCGCATTACGTCACCAGAACAAGGCGCTTACATTCTGAAAATACAACACACCATTACATTATCAGTAACAGTTGTTAAAATTGATACATAACTTGTGATACCTGATTTTATTTTTCACTTTGCCTTTTCTCTTGTGTTTCAAAAATATGTTGCTTTCTATTAAAGTTTTCTTCATTGATATTTTTGTGATGTACTTCTGTTTTATTGCTAATCTTTCTTGTTTTCCTGGTTAATGTGGCTTCTGATACTTTTTGAAAAGGAAAATATTGTGTACAATTAGCGCTTTTCAAGTTGAAGCCCAGCAGTATGTGTTGCAATATCTACTGTCATGTTTCGCAGTCTACATTTGTTCAACAGTGCTCACAGAATTTTATGTGTTGAAAGAAAGATTCTGGATACATGGATAATAAGACCAGGTGTTTCGGAAGAGTAGGCGTCTTCTGCTTCACCACCGACATCCACCTTGGTAATCTTGATCAATCCAAGTAAGTAATGTCACGTTCTCAACGAGAACAAGATACACATCAAACATGTATACTAACGAGCATCAAAAGTGCCCAACTTCCTATTGCACAAGGAAATAATACTTCTCAACTATTCTAAAATCATATTGTAAAACTTCTCTATCATTTTTATCATCCATCATTATATGTGTCCGAGTTTATCAGACAGTTGCCAACATCTTAGACGGAAATCGTGGGAACAGCCGTTCAATATCGAATCAACGGCAACATGTCAATACTAAACTATGTGTAGGTTTACAACTTTCATTTCAGTATTTGCTTTGTTGTAGACTTGTTGTGGTATAACTTCAAATTGTTACTTTAATCGATAGTTTAACGTTATATCAATAACGATATGCTAATCATTCATTTCGCTTACCACTTTCCTGGCATATTTTAGACTATGTAATTCGCACTGTTTAAACTATTTTTTCTTATTATGGTTTAGGAGTTTGTGCTGGATGGAACTACATATTTTTAGCCGAGCTGAACTGGTGTGTCCGATTGGTGAATGTTAGGGACCAATGGAATGAAGCCGAGTCTCTTTGCAATGAGAGTGGAGGACGGTTGGCGGTGCTGAACACTTCTGATAAATTTGCTGCAATTTCAAGTAACTTCGACAGCAATGGTAATGGTTTCTTCATGATTCTTTACATTTCCAAAATAACCGTTCTTTAATATCAATGTTATACCCCTTCTCCACTCTTGTTTCAAATAATAGCTGTGTTAATGCTTTTCACGGTTGATTTGATTTTCGTGGGCATCTCTCATGGTCAAATGTCACCCTTGCTCACTTCGGAAATACAAACTTGATGAGTGTTATCGGATTTTGATTAATATTGGCTAAGGTAAAAAGGTGAAGAGTTAATACTTATTATTACCCTGATGGAAGGGGATTGAGTTGTGTACGTAAACATGTTTACTTTTCCGTTTTGTACCTGTTACAAAATCTTTTTTATCCTTTATTTGTATATATACGGAAAGGATTAAGAAATGCAACTTCTTGAATTGTAAAATATTTTGTATTTGATATAAACAGCCATATAACAATTAAGAGGAATATAAAGGCACCTTACCTAATTCCCCAAAAATTTTTAGAAACACGTCATCCGTTAGAAAAAAACACTTATCCACATCATGTACGCCTAAATTGCCAATATACCGTGACTGTACAAATGCAAATGTTCTTTTCTATTCAAACTAGTTCGGCTTTTGACTATCACAAAGATGCATGTTGGCCGTTACGTTTGCAATTTAAATTTTTTTTTTTTAACAAATACACCACGACTATTCCAACTTGATAGCGGACAAGTTGTCTTAATTCCCATGTAGCACTCAACAACAGGTCGTTATTCACTTCGGATTTCACAAATCGACTATATAAGTCGGTTAGTTTTACTTCGTAACGCAACGGGAAGAGCTGATGGCAAACAGAGATCCTGACGTACACATGTAATGTCGCAACGTCAAGATCAGTTCATTAGGCTTGCCCACTTGCGTGACAGGAGATGAAGGCAGCCGAAATGGTACAAAATACTAATTGTAATAGAGACAGTGGTATCCACTCAAAAACTTTACAAAATTTACGTCAACGCCGCCAGTTCGTTTGTTAAACACTGTCACCGTCTGGGAAACTGTGCCGTCAAAAATTGCATACGACGTGTTCGACATTGCAGTTTCCTTCTGAAACGATGGAAGTTCATGCTCTTCACGGATGAATCTCGATTCACGTTATTTCGATAAGATGGCCATCAACGTGTGTGCCGGCGTCGAGGAGAGCACCCTGCATACATTTGTGTTTTTTAGCACGACAGGTTTGGGGCTGGATCTGTTTTGGTTTGCGGAGGAATTTCACGCTGTGAGAAGGTCATTGATGGGATCGCTATCGAGATGAGATCCTGAGGCCTCATGTCGTTCCTTTCATTATAAGACACCATTGGACCTTTCAGCATGATAACGCTAGACCATAATCTGCAAGAGTTTGTAAGGACTTCCTTACAACCCAGAATATCGTTCCTATTGCTTGGTCTCCGTATAGTCCCAATTTGTTCAAAATCGAACACATGCGGGATAGATCATACAGAAAAGTTCGGAATCGAGCAAACATCCCAAACAACCAGTGCCAGTTGGCCAAAGCACTTACCGAGGAATGGAATAACATTTAGTCCTTATGAGTTCCATGCTACGCAGAATTGAGACGCTATAGCTGTTCTTTGCGGGCACACGCGATATTAGAATCGGTCTGATAACTGTCGTTATTTCAGCTTTGTGCACATAATTCATGGTGGCCTAATGAAATCTTCAGCTATCAAAAATCTCAGAAAATTTGAAGACGAATTGTCCTATATTCGAAGTTGACTATTTCTTTTCACATTTAGGCATATTGCTCATAAATATCATTTTGTTAAAGCGTAAATTTGAAGTTGCGTTTCATTCTCTTCTTAGTATATATTATCTTTACTACTAATCAAGGCAAATTTATGTACGATTTACAGGCCGGTGTAAAGGTATGTAATGTACAAACATCTTTTAAAAGCTGATTCTTTTAATTAGTAGGATTATATATCATGATGTCTCCATGTATCGTACATTTATGTTGTAGAGAAAATATGGGTTGGAGGCACGCTGATCAACGAGTTGTGGTATTTTACAACCGGGCAAGCTCTGGAAGCGACTCGGTTTACGGTTGTCAGCGACTCACAGGACGAAGGTCAATGCCTGTCGTATTTTGATAAAGCGTTCTACAGTGGGAACTGCCAGAGCTTTAGAAACTTTTTGTGTGAAGAAGTTTGGTGATAAGTGAAAACTTTTTTTTTCTTTCTGTAAATATTTTCCAACAAACACTGAAGTGAACAGCGCCATTTAATACAAAGATAGTCCAAAGGACAATCATTCAGAGTGACATGCAGCATAGTTAAGCAATGAATTAAACTGATTGAAAACATCATACAGCTTCCTTCGTTGTTATTTGCGTGTTGTTCAAATCGTCTATGACTGTTTTGCTGATAATAGGGGATGAAAGAAGCTACACCAGAAACAAACAAGTTTGGACGCGACTGAAAAGGATAATGAAGAATTGTTGGGGAACAGAGAAGTTAGACTATTGATGAAGTGTTCAATATGAATTCATCAGGACACGCATCAAAACATGTTCTAGACCACATTATAGCATAAAGAACACTACTTATCCGGATAACCATACAGTTAACATATTCTGTACCTATAATTACTTAAGTCTTTAGAGATGTGAAATGAGTTTAAGCTTCGGCCCTTGAATAAACAGCTTCTCGAAGCAGCCTATAGGTTCCAAAGTGAAAAGCTGCGTCATCTCAATTAGAAGATTAGAATTTTAAAAAAAGGTTGACATGTATGGTATCGACATATTCATTTGAGGTATCCCTATCTTGTTCCTCGGGCCAGAAATAAATAAATAGATAAGCTTTGATAGGAAAAAGTTTTAGTTTCATGCTGGTATTAAAGAAACTGAAAGATTAAGCATAGCACTGTTAAATGGGAGAGATAATAGAGAATTTTGTCTTGTACGATAAACAACACCTTCGGAAGCTTGCATACAGACACGACCAAAAAGGACGAAACAGCTGAATAATGTTGTTTAGTACACTATTTTGTAACACCATAAGTAACTCAAAATTTGGGTCGGAAGGTTTTATTCATTCCCATATCATTTGCACAATCTATTTTTGAGTTTGGCGGAAAGAATTTCCAACAGACAGTTTGCAAATTCAGATTGAAAAATCGTTGTCCACACACGATGGACTTAATTTCACTTCAATGTGAGTTGTAATTTAGCGAAAACCTTTTTACGTCACATCTAAATTGGTTGAAACAATTGTGAATTCTAGGACCTTCATTAAACGAGTAAACGGTATGCGTTTACATAGAGAACTTGCTATCGGAATTATTCCGAAACATTGATTTGTTACATGGCGAGCTGTTTCTGTATAAAACAGACGTATTTGTCACTGACGGCGATGTAATGCCAAATAAATGGTCCTCCTCGGGTTACAAATATCAACATCGTGCTGCAGCAGTTTGTTCGTGTTTGAAAGTAATACGAAATGAAATCCTTATCGGGAGTTGGGGAGTTAACACTAATGTATTAGGTATAACAACAGAGCTATGCTTATTAACCTTCAACTTCATCGGGGGAATTCTTCGATTTCTAAACCACAAATACACTCGAACACATTTGGCATTTCTATATGAAAATTTCACATCAGCATTTGTATTTGTTTGGACAACACATCCATGGGTAAGACATATATATTATATACATTATAGGATGTGATATTAACCATGCTTCTGTCGACTCGTTTCTTCTATTAGAACACTTTAGTACACTTAAATATACTACTATAGAACACGTAAGTAAGCTATAGAAAACTTTAGTATACTACAGAACACTATAGTACAATATTATGGGCACCGTTTGTCTATTGAAAAGTGTTTGTTTTGGGAATTAAGAGACAGTGAATCTAAGGATTAATGTAGGTGCTGTGCTTAGGCCATTTTAAAAATTGTTGGCGAACGTATTTACAAAGAGCTAAATTTTTAGTCAAATCTAGAAAACAAAGTTGCCGACAGGTGGCCATTTTTTGTTTTATTAATTGAAGTCTTCTGTCGCCATTTCCCAGAAGGTTTGTGATGTATTTTCCATTTAAGGATTGATACTTGCTTATGTCGATTTCATGGGATGATGAATTTAGTTTGTCTTTAGACATGTTGGTTTGGTCTCAAGACCAACTCAATTCATCATCCCATGAAATCAACATAAGCAAGATTCAATCCTTATATTTCAATTCACGCTTCTTTTTTCTATAGCATGGGAACTGACACAATTTATCTTCTACTTTCGTTCCTTGTCATCATATCGTCTGACGTCGTACAAGCAAATAAACTGTCATTTGAAAACAGATTATTGTGACAGGTTGAAATATATTTCAGCGTGGTTACTAATATTCAATGAAACTTAAATAAGAACAAAATTTAATATATTTTTCGACAACTTTAATGAAAATTTAAATAATAGTGTGCAACAAAGACAGCATGCATTTTTCCCCGCGGAGGAATAACATCTAGACGCGGTGCGCCGGTTCGCAAACGAAGCAGTGTGGGCCTTTTTTTTTACATGCACCGAAGCGGAGAGCAAGAAATATTAGGCTTCAGTCGCTTCACATCGTTTGAAACGTAAAGTTACAGTTATTAATTGTTGAATTAATTTTTTATTTTGATGTTTTTAAATTTCATACTTGTGGTATATTGCCAGTCTATTAGAAGTTGGGGAGTCTTCTCCCCTTACCTAATATTTGTATTCATACACAGTGGCAATGTTAATCTGATCAAATTCATTGGTAAAAGAAACAGGTCACATATAGTAGTTTCATTGAGTCTGATTTGGGTAGAAATTGAAATATTCTCATTTAAATGTCCCGTTTCTTTTAAATGATTAAGAAGAGAGAGAAAGGGAAAGTACAGAAATGTATTATCACATTAAAGTTGTTAAATTATCAACAAAATACTTATTATATATGTGTGTGACAGGACATTATCTGAAGCATTATGTGGTTAGTGGGTGGGGGTGTCCAAATTTGTATACATGGTGGGTTTTAAACCTCTGTGAAGGAACGGTATTCTGACTTAACTTGGTCAGAGGTATTGTACATTGAAAGGGGGGCAATTTTATATCAGTGCTGATTTTTGGCCCTTGAGACGTTTTAGAATGGGTCAGATACAGGATAAGTTACTATCTTGTTACAGAAATGATATGTCGTTACCATGTATTAGTATTTCATTCCCATTCATTTCCACGTTTTACCAGCAATATTTCGTTCTCACGATTTAGTATTTCATTCCCACACTTTATTGGTAACATAACGTTCCCGCGCTTTACTAGTAACATAACGTTCCCGCGCTTTACTAGTAACATTTCGTTCCCACGCTTTACTAGCAATATTTCGTTCCCACGCTTCACCAGTAATATTTCGTTAGCACGCTTTACTAGTAATATAACGTTCCCACGCTTTATTAGTAATATTTCGTCCCCACGCTTTACTAGTAATATTTCGTTCCCACGCTTTACCAGTAACATTTCGTTCCCACGCTTTACTAGTAATATTACGTTCCCGCGCTTTACTAGTGTATTTCGTTCCCACACTTTACCAGTAACATTACGTTCAAACGCTTTACTAGTAATATAATGTTCCAACGCATTAGTAGTACGCTCAATTTTTTTGTGATGTCCGTTGCAAACCAATGTAGAATTATATCATTGCAACCAAAATGAACTACGTCTTTTGATTCTTAACACAGAAAATCTTCATTTGCACTAAAGTTTGGGTTTATCTGAAAATTATTTAGCAAATAAATTCTGTTGCAAATAGTTTGAGATTTGGCGTATTTTCTTATTACAGACTGTGTGTAAGACTGAAGTGGTCTAATTATATCAATAAATTAATTTAACATGGTATAACTGTAGATTTAGTTAGTGCTTTGTCCGTCTTGTTAATTATAACGTCTACCGTGCAGGATACATTCCGCATTACTACATCACACCACATGGTATTCCCTCCTAACTTTACAGGATAATTCTAAAGAGAACGACACATAAACCCCACTTTCCATTTGAAAGAAACGTACTGACAACTTTGGATGAGTTTTCCGTCATGATCTCTTGTCATGCCTCTCCGTAATGTCTGTTGTTTATCGCTCTACTTTAATGAACAAATACCTTTACCATTCAGAGATAGATGTGACAAATTTAGGGTAAATACGCCAGGAATCAATATAAACAACTATCAAGATTCATAATCCACGCAGACAAACATTTTGAGTCTTTTCATATGCCTCGACCTTATAGCTACATCCTGACCCGAAATTATTGCCAACTTGATTGGAAAGTGGGCGGAGCTTTAACGTCATCATTGGTTGAAAGGAGTGTTTTGACTGGCCATAGCAATGTGAGGGAACGTTTTGAACAAACTTATGCAGATATTGTTTTTTAGATAAGTTTATTTCCGATTCAGGACTTGTGTATATGTAAGTACTGTATACTAGACTTGTCTTGGCAATTTGTTCCAAATTGACATCGATTTAATTACGCTTCGGATTCTTTATTTATTTATTTATTTATTTCTCGTTTTCAAGTTTACCGACTCGACGGCTATGTCGTTGAGTGGCCTCAGTCCATAAAACGACTGAATCACAGCATTCCTGGTCATATATTCCAATAATAATTTCAAAAAGTTCGAACATTTTTCTCCTTTAACTCTCCTGAATGATAAGGTTGGTAGGCTATGTTTTATTAAGGTATCGCATGCCAGGGAGGCATTTAGTTCCCCTTCTTAGAACTCCCTCTATTTTTATCGATAAATAGTTTGTTCTGATATGGTGTCCTCACAGGACTGGCGTAATCCAAGTGTGACCGTACAAGACATTTATATCACAGAATAAAACATCTTTGGTCACATTACTCAATCTCATGTGCTTGCACTTGTCAGGATGTCTTTTTAAGTAGCCATGTGTTGCTCCAATTGTTCATAGTATCTCTTTTTGTTGTCGAATTTCGTTGTGATAATTTCAACATTTTAAGACTTAAATTATACCAGCAGAAAAAAGAAACTGTACACGGGTATGAAATGATATAACTTAGGAAGTATATAAGAAATCGGGGGAAAATCAACAGGGTTTTGTCTGCGCTCTATTAAACACCAGTTCAAGTGATCTGGCTATTGCATCAGCAGCGTCTTGAATAGAGGCCAGTTTTCAGAGATGTTCTCTAAACAAAGTTTCTCTCGTCAATACTTTGTATGTTCGCCATTAGAATCGATGCATGCTTGACAACGACGCCAAGATGATTGCAGCGTGCCATTACGTTGCTGCACAAATGAAAGGACGCGAGACCGGATGAATTTGCCATGATGTCTGATGCCTGTAAGTGTTCCGTCCACAAACACAAGAGCTGTTCTGCCACGGAATAAGCTGTCACCCCTCACCATGACACTACCTCCGCCGAATGGACGTCGTTGAACCGCACAACTGTCTTCGAAACGTTCACCAACACGACAATACACGCTAGAACTACAATCACTGCTGTCGAGATGAAACCTTGACTCGTCCGTGAAAAGAGCAAACGTCCAGTCCTGCCGCGTGAAGTGCAAAACTAAACGTTCTACACGATGACGTTGCTGGAGAACAGGACACGTGTACGGCTGACATCGCGGACGTATGCCTCGTTCAAGCAGTCAATTACGTACCGTTCGGGGACTTATTCTTCTAGTCGCCAAAATGAACGACCTGTATATTGATAAGCTACCGATTAGACGTTCCGCGTGTAACGTCCTGACTGAGGCCGGTTTCTGTTGGTCCCAAACTGTTGGCTACGTTTTTATAAAGCGTCTGAAGTATTTCGGTGCACAACAAATTTTTTGGTAACGTCAGTATGACGTACACCAGTTTCGATCATGCGGCGCGGCATCTGTCAGTTTCGTTCAACCTTCGCATGGCGTATCAAATATGTGTGTGCTTTTTTGTTTTTGTTTTTAATTTTGTTTGGTTTGTGTGTTACATGTATTTACACTTTGTTTTTTACACATGTTTAGGCGACAAACGTGTTTGCGATTGACTGCTGGCGTGAAAACGAAGACGTGGGCCAGACATACTACCCGTGCAACTCATGCTCGTGTAATGACGGAGAGGCATACACAACTTACCTATGTACAGATTTCAAGTTTAGATAGATCAAATTGAACAATACATAATCATTTTACACATGCGCAGTTTTTCCAATAACATATTTCAGAATGGGGATAGTATGCTTGTTTTATGCATATACGTGTACTGGAGATTACATAATGCATTTCACAATTTGAACACTTGACAAAACCAAAATTCATTATCTAACCTCCAGTATACGCATAAAAACAAGCATACTATCCAAAAAATGAATAAATAAAAAAAAAAACAGGTAAAAAACAAATTTTAAAAATAGTCGTGTCATGCTACTTATATATAAATGTCAGAAAAACACAACTTAGGTTAGAAAAAAAACTCATGACACTGCAACTGATGGAATTTTATATAAATGTTCTGCAATATTAAGTCCGTGTATAAATTAATTGATATGTATTCTACATCTATATTTTGTAAACGACCCTATATTCCAACATGTCCTCTGTAAAAGAAAAATAAATCGAAAAATAAAGAATGATATAATTTATAACCTTGTTGAGCGTCGAACACCTTGATCGACTCCTGCGCGATTGCTTAAAACAGAACCGTCTTCCTGTTCCGGAAGCACGTGAGTGTTTGTTTGCTTCGGTGAGTTTACACGGAGAGGGTTGGTTCTATGTCTGTCGTCTGCAGGTGAGCATTCAAATTGCGATATTTCAGGCACAATTTTTACATGCTCTTAATGGAAATTTCCTCGTATTTGAACATTAAGGTGTTAGTGTAATTTGTAACGTAAACAGTTGACTGTACATATAGAATGTAAATTCTTGCCCGCTTCGCATCATAATTTAATGTATTGTGTATCATCATAATATGATGCATAAACGGACAAGAGTTTACGGTTTTACTTGGATTATTTACATTTTAGATACAGTTGTCTGTGGTCATGTTTACCGAACGTTGACCTTGCCGTCTAAAATGTTTAAAAACACGTTGGAATAGGTCCAAATACTATGGAAACAAGTTCTGGTGTCCCTTTGACAGCAGATGGTAGCATGACTAGGGTCGTTATTGAACTTTTGAAGTGCCCACTGCACTAATCCAAGTTTTGATAACTATTGTAAGAACTCTAACTAACGTTTTGCACCTCTTGTCTGCAATAGAAAGAGACATTTTTTCATTGTTGACATGAGAACACTTGTGTCAGTCGTAAAGGAGACAGGGTGTAGTAGTCATACAATAGCTGATTCAGTTCAGTTATTGACCTTGTTATGGTATGAAAAAGGGGAATCAACTGACGCCTTGTATTGGTTACTGTATATGGAGACTATTGACCTATACCTTCCATTACCTCGAGCATAAATTTTCACCTAATGGTAAAATTACAGAGGAAGAATAAGGATAAAAAAATGTTTTGCACCGTTAAATGTGATATTTATCTCATATTTTCTTTTAACCTAATGATCAGTGTGATTTGGGCAAAAGATAAGCCAAGGGGAAATCTGTCTATGTAGGAAACATTGAGTACTAACATGTACATAATAGTCCAGTTTACAAATCTTCATTTATCATTCTAGGTCTGACTTAAAACAAGGACATGATCATGTTCAGAATTCACAAAGTAATGACTGCCATTCCGAAAGGAGGAGTATGTCATCTTCGGGGAATCACTATGTCACAGCGATCATTTGACTCTGCTTTACCAAAGCTTCCTGTGCTAACATTGTACACTAAAGATAACTGTCAGCTTTGTGAAGAAGCTAAAGATGACCTCACACCTCTGAGTCACAGGGTCAGTAAAGCATTGTATATACCTTTATAAGCTTCGTAACAGTCAGTTTTTGTGATAAAGCAAAACCTCCGTGTCACAGGGTCAGTAAATTATTGTAGATACACTGGTACCTGTCAGCTCTGTTACTAGGCAAAAGATGCCGATAGTTATGTCTGTCAAGAACTTGATCCTTGACAAATAAGAGGTAGACTTTCACTTTTCAAGAAACGATCGAGCATTGATTACACATAATAAAAACAAGGGACTAAAATTGTTCTGCAATCATTAGCCATTTTTATTTCCTAATAAAGAAATAATCTAATCCTTTAAACTGTTGTTTCTGGGGATCTTTATTATAAATTCTAATTTATTTTTTTGACAGTTTCAGTTAGAAGAAGTGGACATTACAGCACCATGTAATAAAGAATGGATGAAATACCGCTACGACATACCTGTGTTTCATTTCAATGGAAAATATCTGATGAAACACAGAGTGAACCTCCGTGATTTTGAACGTACATTACTAGAGTATGAAAATACTCATGGAAGATGCTGAAACAACCTGATGTGTACTACTTGTCATCATTTTTATAACCTTTGCTCAATTTATAAAAAGACAGTAGCATTTTTACGGAATATTTTTATCCTTGTGTCATATACTGTAAGACTTTCAAGTTATAGTGGAGACACCACTGCTGTTGTTATTTATATATTGTACATATATTATGCAGATCATGATATTTTTCACAAATAATTAATGTGCAAGAAATAATTAATGTTTGATGTTGTTTTTTTTTCTTAAAGTGTATTGTTTTACAGGCTGTAGTTAAATATGAGGTGTAATCATAACTCATATATGTTTTGTAGTTTGATTAGATCTGGTGGTACATGTTAAACTAAGTCTGAAATGTGTGATGGTAAAACTAAGTTTGAAATGTCTGATGGTAAATTAAGTCTGAAATGTCTGAAGGTAAATTAAGTCTGAAATGTCTGATCGTAAATTAAGTCTGAAATGTCTGAAGGTAAATTAAGTCTGAAATGTCTGAAGGTAAATTAAGTCTGAAATGTCTGAAGGTAAATTAAGTCTGAAATGTCTGAAGGTAAATTAAGTCTGAAATGTCTGAAGGTAAATTAAGTCTGAAATGTCTGATGGTAAATTAAGTCTGAAATGTCTGAAGGTAAATTAAGTCTGAAATGTCTGATCGTAAATTAAGTCTGAAATGTCTGAAAATTAAGTCTGAAATGTCTGAAGGTAAATTAAGTCTGAAATGTCTGAAGGTAAATTAAGTCTGAAATGTCTGATCGTAAATTAAGTCTGAAATGTCTGAAGGTAAATTAAGTCTGAAATGTCTGAAGGTAAATTAAGTCTGAAATGTCTAAAGGTAAATTAAGTCTGAAATGTCTGAAGGTAAATTAAGTCTGAAATGTCTGAAGGTAAAACTAAGTTTGAAATGTGTGATGGTAAACTAAGTCTGAAATGTCTGATGGTAAATTAATTGTGAATTTTGTTGTAAATGTGACAAGGCAGAGGAAATATTCCTGTTTGATTTTCTTTTTATTCCAATATGAGATTTTTTGTCTTTAAGTCATGGAAACCCATATAGTTTTGCAATGGTAAATTAAGTCTGAAATGTCTGAAGGTAAATTAAGTCTGAAATGTCTGAAGGTAAATTAAGTCTGAAATGTCTAAAGGTAAATTAAGTCTGAAATTATGTTTTGTTAAGAAATGTTCAGGTAGAGTTTCGAGATACGAGATGGATCATTAATGGGATTTTTTTTGTTTTTAATCTTACCACTTTGACATTGCATGATTTCTGTTTATAAACCAAGAAGATATCTGTATAATGGACAGGGAAATGAACCAGGATCATAGAGATTCAATTGGATGCCTTGGCTTTGAACTTTGAACAAGTACTTTCTTCTTGTACCTTTTTTGTTTTTTTTTTTTAATTTTGAACATAATCAGATAAAAAAAATTCTCCTAGAAGTCAACTGTCAGGATTTAATTGTAAAAACTGCACACACCACATTGTGAAATTGAACAGTTACCTAATGATGATTCAATCGGAAAGTGAATCCAAAAACATCAAAAATAGGAAATAGGAGAGCAAGCATTGCATAATGTGTGTCTTATTAATTTACTGTCAGGAAGGTGTGTATAAAAATCTTAATGTATGGTAATGTATTGCACTTCTGTATGACTCATTATAGAATGACCTTGGGAGATTTAAAATACAAATGTTTGTTTTAGAGTTAGATTATACTTTACTGTTTAGAATTAATTGTGATGATACTGAAATAATTTCTAGACTATTACCAAGTGAAATTCAGTTTAATTAGTGGAAGTAGGGAGGTTGTGTCTGGTGATTGGTCAGTTTAAGCAGTGAAAGTAAGGGAGATTGTGTCGGATGATTGGTCAGTTTAAGCAGTGGAAGTAGGGGAGGTTGTGTCAGATGATTGGTCATAAAGTTTAAGCAGTGGAAGTAAGGGAGATTGAGTCAGGTGATTGGTCAGTTTAAACACTGGAAATAGGGAGGTTGTGTTATGTGATTGGTCAGTTTAAGCAGTGGAAGTAGGGCAGGTTGTGTCAGATGATGGGTCAGATTAAGCAGTGGATGTAGGGGAGTTTGTAACAAGTTAGATTGGATGTTTATACATAAATATGTTACATTGATTATGCATGTTATTGTATTGGACAGTGACTCATGTATTTATGTATCAATAGTATTTTGTACATTTTAAAGATAAATGAGAAACGAGCGAAAAAAGTAATAAAGATAAGCATAAGAATGATGTTTTTTGAAATCTTCATTTTTGACAGATTATTAAGTTTGATATATTTTAAAATAAAGATAAAATATACACATACTATGCCTTTTTCATTATGTTGTGTTGCTAGTGTAAATATACAGGCTGTTTATTTTTGGATTACCTCCCTTGTACTACTAAGCAAGAAATTAATGAAATCCTTTCCAGTTTCAAATACTTTGAGCTTTATTGATACACATACGTGGTGTATAAGATGTATGGTTTATATATATATATATATATATATGATTGTCTACTTATATATAGAATGCTTACTCAAGTATTTCAGCATTTCTGCACGTGTGAACATTTGTAATAGGTTACAACTGGTGAAATGACAACAAGGAGACAGCATCGTGTCTTGTGTGTATGAATTAATAGTTAAATACCTACATAGAAGTCTTATTGCGTGATTGTAAGTGTACTTGTTAATGGTCATTAATCAGATATCAGTTAGTTAAGGTAGATAAAGCTTGCGATTTCATCATTAATGCGATGGTAATTGAAATGTATAACACGCTAATCTACCATTGCAATCGTAGTGCTGTTGACACAGGTCGCCTTCCGTAAAATCCATTGGTACTTTTAGCATCCATCGAGTAATCTTCCTCTTAAGATGTTGTTGCATGCTATTCCTAGGTGCTAATCGAGATTATTTGGGGGGAAAAGGGGGGGACACCTAGAGAGGTTATCTCCGTTGTTTAAGATAAATATTTAAATTATGCGATTTGTTCTACATTTCTGGAAAAATATCATCGTAGAGGGAATGAAATTCATTTTGCCCCTAAGTATTTATTGAAGTCCAAAATGGAAATACTTTTGATGTAATTTTGGTGTAAAATGCAATAAAATAAGGTCATGTGTTCCGGAAGAGTAAGCGTCCTTGGCTTCATCGACAGCAACCGACATGTGAATATTGGTGAACCCAAGTACGTAGTATTATGTTCCCAAATGATCACCTTTTGTGATGAGTATGTTGGTTGCCGACATCTTTCGTCAAAATATTGATATTTGGAAAATGCTCTTGTCTGAAGACGTAAAAGTTGCGTCGAGGATTTGACATGTAAAGAGTAAGTATGTCTCTGACACACTCTGTACACAATGTTTGATGAGCGGTTGACTTCGACAGATTATGCGAGATATATATATCTCTACACGTGCCAAATTAGTAGGATTTTGTGCTGGATTTTTCAAAATATTGAGCAACATATTGTGGAAATGCATTAATGCAAGAAACACAGACAGTATGTCATTACCTGACAAGTATTACGTGATATTCCTGCCGTGATCTGAGCTATAATGATGTTTTACTCTCTTGTACTGGCGCTTGGTGTGAAGCTTAAAACAAATATATATTTTATAACGTAACGGAGTTTGATAGCATCGAGAAATAGATTCTTTAACGCAATCATCAGATTAGTGTATCAAGTTTAACACGTACATCATTTCTATATCCACAAAGAACTTTTGAAAAATGACTTCCTATATTATTGATGATATCGGAAATGATTATTGATAAAATATTTTAGAAAATATGCAACGAAGAAACTGGCCCTAGATGAACTGTGGCATGTTTATATTGAAAGAGATAAGATTGAACAAAAAATTAATATCATCATTTAATAGTAAACCACGTGATCATTAAATCCTAGTCATACATGCGTTTTGTTGTCACTCTATATTTGTTTTTATTATAGACGTGTAAAGTGTAAAACGAGCAAATGAAAAAATGACAAAAAATTACAGTTAGATTCCTTGGAAAATCGTTTGGAAAAATACATTTCGCTTATAAAAAAATCTAGAGACTGGTACACGCATCTTCGAATTAGCAACAAGAGACATCAAGAGCCTTTTAAGAGCTTGTAAAAGGCTTGGCATTTTTATGCCGCTTTCTTTAATACATGTAAAGTGACCTATCATAACAAGCTAACAAACATGCAACCTATTGGTGAACTGAGGACTCGAGGTGAGTGACTACGGTTTACTCACTGTTTAAAATTTTCGCTTTCTCTCATTTTTATCTGCCTTCAGATCACTTTGTAACCAGATTGTACAGTAACTAATATACAATATAGCCACACCATAGATTAAACCACACCATACAGATGCTTAAGCGTTACAATTTGATGAATAAAATCTGATTGAAATATATTTCCTCATGTCACGACCCATTGAACCAAGATGTTGGTAGTGATCACAGCTGGCAGCTGATTGCGACACAACTTGAAAGTAAGCGTGCAACGGACGTTCATTATAGACGGACAGTACGTGGTAAAATCGGTAAGGACAAATATGAATTTTGATTATATGTTAACAATTGCTATGCAAGTTTCATGAACGGAAGAAAAAAACATGGACATTTCATTATGCGCAATTTTCAAATTCAAACTGGAAATTTACAAGTACACGGAAGGAAATTACTTCTCAAGTGTATTTACTCTAACGGTTATGAGTGATATACAATGACCAGAAATAAAGTTTAAATTCTCCTTCTTTATGTCGCCTCAATTTTGTGTAGTGACGATTCAGTCATTCCATCAGATTTCTTAAGAAATTTTATTAATGTTAATTTAGAAAAAAAAACGAATTTCTGACATTTTGTCTATACATGAAATGCGGTCTGTCCTGATAAGATAAGCCATTGTATGCTGAAGGTTACAGCCCGAAAAAAATCTCACGTTTTCCAATAAAATCTCACCCTTTCACTTTGTTGTTTAATCGGTCTACTAGGGGTGCTGTTTTCTATTCTGAATGGCAAAATCACTACCTTGCCAATGTTTTCTGATGACAATAAATATTCTTGTATTGTGTTGTGTGACATAGTCTGGCATAGAAGTATTTTGTTTGAACATCGTCAGTAAAGGAAAAAAATGGAAATAATTATCATAGTTGTCTATTTGTTTATATAATAGACAGCAAGCTGTAGTGTTTGGTAATTCCATTTGTTCTTTTAGATCAGTCATATTAGGTGTTCCACAAGGTTCTGTGCTAGGTCGCCTGTTGTATTCTTCATAAACGACCTCGCAATATCTTACAAAAAACTTTGTCAGAATATTTGCGGATTGTTCCTCATTTGAACAGATTTCTGTGGCTCTTGATCAACGTACCTGCCAATAAATGAGGATTTATATTGTCTTCAGATCAACCGCTTATATAACCCAATACTGCAGACTGTGGCGGTCATGTTTTCTTCTGGGAATGTCCCAGATAATTCAAACTTGGTATGGAAAGGTCTTTTGGATTTCGTGACTTGCATCGACATAAGGGGCTATTCCTAGCCGTAACTGTAAATGGGCTGACCATACATACCATCTAATAAAGTCTTCTTCTCAAAAAATTGACCGCTTTAAAGTAATTGATATATAAAGTAAGTCGAGTCAATCTTGTTGCAGTATATTAATCATTTGTTCGATCTGTGCTCGAATATGCCTCTTGTGTTTTGGACGGCTGATCACAACACTTGTCTAATTACATTGAAATAATGCAGTCAGAAGCATCTAGAATCGTCTCTGGTCCGTATTCATAGCCTCACGCGAGTCGCTATATTTTGAAACTGGTTGTAAACCGTTTCAGTAGAGATGGGATGAGCTTAAGCTTACTACTTTTCACAAAATACATAACATTTAGTACCGCCCAACAGGGGTCGACTGAACAGGGATCTAAGGAATCCAGACAATTATATCGATGTTATGAAAAAAATATTTGTTACGGCGTTCCATTAATATATGAAATAATCTACCGCATTCCATAAAAATGGATGTATCTACCCAAACTTTTAAATCTATTTCTCGTAACCCTTCATCAGAAATAAGAAATCACTGAATGGTTACAAACCGATTTATTTAGGATATGAATTTACTAATTCCTTAATTGTTTATGTGGTGATGGTGTAGAAGTTCGACCTTTACTAACAATAGATGTGTTTGTCTTATACCTAGAATGATTTGAATAAAGATTTCAAAACAAAAATAATTATCTTGGTTGGTGGGGAGGGACAATAACGCTTACTGACATGAAACCGTTGGTAACATTGTCAAATCCGGCGTGCACACGTTTATAAAATAACCTAAGCGTTTTGAACTACCAGATTGAAGTTTTCATAGCTTGTTCCGAATCTATACTCTCTGTTCCTCTCCCTTCTTTCTGTTTCCCCATCCTGTCTTTCATTGAATTGCTTAAACGAATTACATCTGCCTAGTCCTAAATTCATATTTGTATCCATAGACCTGAATGATAAGAATATTTGTTTGTCACGTGATACGTGACACATCCGTCCACAAAATACAGAACACTGACGTTCGTCGATGAGACAAAGTCTTTAAATAGGACAGGTCAAACGGAAAACCTGTAACTAACCAGCCAAAGTCCACAAAGTTTATCTGAATCACGTATCTGGTGTATGATTCAATGACGCGAAGTGTACAAGTTATCGGCTTGTTCATGTTGGTAATCTTACATTTTTTTTCAAACTCATTGAAAATAATAAAACCTGGCCTTCTTTATGAATATTTGCTGACTGTCATCCAATTACAACGACAATATATGGTCATCGTGATTATTAGACTTTAAGTGCGGTATGTAGCCGAGTGTGTTTGATACTGGTTCTGTTGTGCGGTATAAAGCTGGATGTGTTTGATATCGGTTTAGTTGTGCAGTATGAAGCTGAAGGTGTTTGATACCGGTTTTGTTGTGCGGTATGTAGCCGAGTGTGTTTGATACTGGTTCTGTTGTGCGGTATAAAGCTGGATGTGTTTGATATCGGTTTAGTTGTGCAGTATGAAGCTGAAGGTGTTTGATACCGGTTTTGTTGTGCGGTATGTAGCCGAGTGTGTTTGATACTGGTTCTGTTGTGCGGTATAAAGCTGAAGGTGTTTGATATCGGTTTAGTTGTGCGGTATGAAGCCGAGTGTGTTTGATACTGGTTCTGTTGTGCGGTATGAAGCTGAAGGTGTTTGATACTGGTTCTGTTGTGCGGTATGAATGTGGACGTGTTTGATACTGGTTCTGTTGTGCGGTATGTAGCTGGACGTGTTTGATATCGGTTTAGTTGTGCGGTATGAAGCTGAGTGTGTTTGATACTGGTTCTGTTGTGCGGTATGAAGCTGAAGGTGTTTGATATCGGTTTAGTTGTGCGGTATGAAGCCGAGTGTGTTTGATACTGGTTCTGTTGTGCGGTATGAATGTAGACGTGTTTGATACTGGTTCTGTTGTGCGGTATGAATGTGGACGTGTTTGATACTGGTTCTGTTGTGCGGTATGTAGCTGGACGTGTTTGACATCGGTTCTGTTGTGCGGTATGAATATGGACGTGTTTGATACTGGTTCTGTTGTGCGTGTATGAAGCTGGACGTGTTTAATATCGGTTTTGTTGTGCGATATGAATATGGACGTGTTTGATACTGGTTCCGGTATTTTTCTTTTACATAACGTTTAATGTGAGTCTAATTTGCATTATCAATCCCACCGTTTCATGGTTTGTCTGTAACATTATGCATTTTCTTATCATGATTACAGATGATGTAATTACGTTTGTGTAGCACCTCAGTTATCTAATAAACAGAATCTTACATTCGTTTTCAATTCATGTGATATTTGTAGAATTCGTCAAGAATGTATCATTTTTCCTCGCTAGAGACTCAGTAAAATGAAACAATCTTTTACAATTGCACTTGTCTTATATGTCCCATATAAAAAAAAAACATGAAGGATCCTCTAGTCACTAAGTACATTAATCAGTCTTACTGAAATAGGAAGCAATCTAATTTCAGGTATACAAAAACCATGTAAGGACAAAACTCGCTGTCTGATATAAACCCTTTACCTTTCTTTTTCCATAACCTTTCAGAAAATCTAAAATTTCTAACTTAATTCATTGGTATAATATGTTTTGGATGTTATGTCCACAGGCTTCGAACTCAGAGCCTTAATTAACGGAGAAGCAATAATGCTTTTATACTGTATAAAAAACATGTTGTAAGTATGTTTAAAAAAAGTGTTGCCTGTTTCATGTATTTTTCATATTGTTTTACGAGCACGAGATTTTTCAATGTATTTTTTTTCCATTTTCGCAAAAATTGCAAGCCTACAAGCTATATTGTCTGTAATTTGCTAAAACGTCCCATCTAAAAATGCTTTCAAAAGTTTTTGCGATCTGTTTTGTTTGTTTTTCAGAGGTGTATTGGAAGGGCAATTCTGGTAGAGTTTGATGCAGCTGATGCAACAAACATATAGGCCTATCTGAGATTTCCGGGGAAAAGTAAAGCGGAAAATTGACCGAGATCGAAACAAAACGCCACCTGGTGTGAAGGAAATTTGTATGGCGGATAGGTTCGAATAAGAATTATGTCGCGCACAAAATTACATAACTACATTTGAACGTGAAAAAGACAGAATGGCTGAAGTTCAGGTGGTTTATTTTAATTGGAAACACGATGATTGAGTTTCCTTAACATGAGGACACGTGAATATCGTGATTGCCAAAGTTCTCAATCAAAATATGTCCGCTGTCACGGAGAACGCCAGTTCGCATTGTATGATGGCCATTTTCAGTGTATTTTATTTCAAAAAGATGTTTTATTATAGTGATTGTATAAACTGGAATACGTAGTCAATTGGTAATGGTCAAGAATGCGAAAATTTAATAGAATGTTTAAGGGATAATTATCTTTGCCAACATACAACTGATTTCACAAAAATAAGAATCGGTAACGAGCCTAGTTTTTTTAGATTTAATTATAACAAATGAAGATGCAGTGATGAGAGAAGTTCCGTAGAAAGTCGAACTGGAAGCAGTGACCACCTAGTTTTGATCTTCAAATTTCATTTTATTATATTATTTTTTTCAATATGGACAAAATGAATAGAACCAGATGTCATGATAAGAAAATTTTCAAAACGCGATGTCGTCGTGATGGAAGCATTTTTTCCAGTTAAAGTTATTGATTTATGAAATACCTTACCACAAACTGTTGTCTGTTTTAAAATTTGAAATGTTGTTTGATGACCATTTGAAAAATAACTGTTTTCACACATGAATGTTTATATTGTGTTATGTAATAAATTTTGATATGGACATAGAAGCTGCAAGCCATTATTTGTGCTAATAAATGTGTAACTTGAAAATTGAAACTGATCAAATATGTATAATATACTCTAACAATACAAAAAGAAGAGGAAGAACAAACTTGCAAAGTAAAGACTGATCTGTTTCGGGGAAGTTTTGATGCTGTAACATACTAGGAATATCCATTTAATTTGTATTTTTTCCTTTTTCTTTTTTTATTCTCAACTCATAGTCATAGAAGAATCTCACCAATCATACATAGAAGCCCTGCTGATGAAATGTGATACTCATTCATTTGTGTTAGAAACTTGTTTCCATACTTACTTGTTGAACCCTTGAATCAGATGATATTTGACACTTGAATTGATGCTTTGATTGACAGGTTGAAGTTGCAAGCAGAGCACCATCAACATCAACAAGATGTAATGCACAGTCACCCACAACTAGGACATGGAGAAAAGGTTCCCCTAAGTGTGATTCTGTTCAAAGTGCCCTACCAAACTTCTCACCTATCAACAGCAGACCTTCATCATCAAATACTGAACAAGATTCTTTAAGATACCAATTTTCAAGTCTTAACAGGTACTAAATTTCATGGCATGGCAGTCATAGTCAAATAAATAAAGACTTCCTTCATAAGGTTTTTCACCACATTTTGTGTGAATCTCGGGGACAAACAGACATTTTGTGACATTTTGTCAAAGGCATCCCTGTCTTAGTCATTGTTAAATGTAAGTGTATCCTTTGAGAGCAGAGCGCAACAACGGAATAGTGGTTTATTTAAATATGTGCTAATAAAAACAAGATTTACTGCAGATGCTTTTGAGAACAAACCTCCACTGGGCAATGATAGCAAATAAGCAAAAGCCAAACTGACTGTGTAGGTCTTCTTGAGGGCAAGATATTAACAGGGCAATGATAGCAAATGAGGAACAGCCCAATTGACTGTGTAGGTCCTTTCAGGGCATACCTCAACAGGGCAATGATATTAAATCAGAAACAAACCAACTGATGGTACAGAGCTTCATATGGGGAAGATTTATTTATTTGTAAATGAGAAATGGCTTAACTGACTGAAGGTTCCTTGGTGCAGACTGGCTCTGGTAAATAATCCTTTATCATAGCACTAATAAGGAAAATTGGTATCTAGTCCACAGTTTCACAGAGAATCTCTAAGCTATGGTAATTCCTAGGAAAATGAAATGTTTAGGTTCCTGAGAGCACTTGTTGTAAAGTAAGAGAAAAGTGTATACCAAGTAATGATACCTTCCAAGACATTTCCGTCTGGACCAAGGAAATTCACTTTTATATTTAGTTGTGACTTTAGGCATAAGAAGCAAAAATACATTGAGTTTGAAAAATATTTATTGATGTAAAAATCAACAAAAATCATTGCAGTGAATAAAAATGTGATGATGAATGAAATATTTCTGAAATTTCGAAAGTTGCTTTTTTATCAAAAAGAATTCCATTTTCATTTAAATGAGTCAAAGAATTATAAATAAAAGAACAATTTCAAATTTCAGTTCCTTCAGTGAGCGTGATGTCTGTCGTATTTGCCACGGTGGTAACAGTTCTGAGCTGCTGCTGTCGCCCTGTTATTGTGCAGGTTCCATGGGTAAAATCCACTTGTCTTGTCTGCAGCGATGGCTTGGAAGCTCCAACAAAACCAGGTGTGAGATATGTGACTTCCAGTTTACATTAGAAAGGAAAACCAAACCGTTCAAACAGGTATCCAACTAAGAGACATTTGTTTTGATATCTTCTATTATCGAGCTGAAGTTAGAACGTCTTGATTCATCATAAATCATTGGCTGTTTCAAACCAAAATTTACCAACTACTTTATTCTGAAGTTTCTAGCAAACCCTGGGTCTCCACGTGACAAGAAGAACTTGATATGTGACATGGTTTGTTTCTCCATACTCATGCCTCTGACCATCACCACTGCCTGGCTGTGTATGACGAATGCTATCCACCTGAATCTTCACATGTGGGAAAGTGCAGGACTCTTCTCCCTTGCCATGTGTCTCATCATCATCTTCTTTTTCTGGGCAGCAGTAAGTTCATCTGGCAAAAATGAAAACTTACCATTGCATGCAAATTGCAAAGTATGAGAAACTCTCATACTGTGTGCTCAGAGTATACATGTGTTGGAAAAATTTGAATTGGACATAATATTCTTTGAAAGGTACAACTGCAAAAGCAATGATGGAAAAGAGTTCCACCTTAAGCTTAAATCTATTTCCTTATCATAGCTTGTATTATTTTTAGTTTATTGGAATTATTGAGAGAAAGTGATATTAATAGGACTGGGGAATTAATTGCCATTAACATTTTGGCATTGGCTTCAATGCCCACTTCCAGAAATTGTATTTAGCTCAGTTTCTCAGAAATTATAAACAATACAGCAACTTCATTTTTTGTATTTACCAGGTATAGATTTGAATCACAAATCAAGGTGTTGTTATCAAATAAGGACAAAAAAATAAATTTGAAAAAAGAAAAATTCAACATTTAGGAAAAAAAGAAATTCTAAGACAGCTCCTTTCTAAAATATTAAAATCCACTAAAGATTTGCTCACATCTACAATAAACAATGAAATTTAACCTTGAAAACTAACAATACATAGAATCCTGTAATATTGTGTTCCATTACTCATACACATACCTCAATAAAATCTTATATCACCTACCAAACAGTACACAGACTTTTGTAACGTCACGACTTAGTTTCCTACACTGCTCAGATTCCAGTATATTTAACATTATTTATATTTACAGATTTGTTTCAGACATAATTTTAACATGTGGAAAGACTGGAGGCAGTTTAATCAGGATGTGAAATTGAAGTGTCAGCCTCCTCTGAATGTACTTGGTTCCCAGGCTGATCATCCCTCTGGGATTAGAGGTCATTCACACCTAACCACAGTGGAAATCCCCATCAACAGACGCCAGCTTCTACCAAACTGTGACAAATCTCTACAATCTGTTGGGTATACATGTGGTAAGGACACGCACACAGCCTTTTCTCCTACACAGAGCAACCACAGTAAAGGTCCAAAAGGAGTCAAAGATGAGAGGTTGAGGAATCATGTGAGCCCAAGGTCAGGATATAATTCAAGGTCATTCCAAGACTCTGCATTTCAAAATCTTGCTGTAAAGCAAGACCTTTTTCCTAATTCAAGAAATCCTGCTACAAGTCAGAGGTCAATTTCGCCTGTTTGCCATAACCTCACTGCAGGCAATGATCCTAAATGCAAGATTAATGAACAGAAAAGATTTAAATGTTCCAGTCCAAGACCCCAACATATTACAGGGCAAAGTGAGCAAATTCCTAGAACTAACAGTAATACATATTCTGGCAAAGGGTCAAGGTCACCTTCTCTTGGCTTGCACAGCAGTGACAGAAGTTTTCATCAGGAAATTACACAAAACCAGATTAATGCAATGAGGTCTTCAAATCATGTCTTGAATCAAGAGTCATCAGATCAGATGTCAAGTACAAGGAGTGTTGCATCTTCAGGTGGAAGTTCAGTAGTATATACCCTGCCCTCCGTAACTGACTCAAGTTCAAGGTCAATTGAATATATTCATCAAGATCAGATTCCAAGATCAATAAATAATCATCCAAGAGAACAGTCAGTGACTAGAGGTCCGACGACAAGAGAACTATCAGGAACTAGAGGTCCGACGACAAGAGAACTATCAGGGACTAGAGGTCCAACGACAAGAGAACTATCAGGAACTAGAGGTCCGACGACAAGAGAACTATCAGGGACTAGAGGTCCGACGACAAGAGAACTATCAGGAACTAGAGGTCCGACGACAAGAGAACTATCAGGGACTAGAGGTCCGACGACAAGAGAACTATCAGGGACTAGAGGTCCGACGACAAGAGAACTATCAGCGACTACAAGTCAGCAAAGAGAAATTATGCAAACAGATTGTTACAATCATAATCAGTCTAGGCATGCCAGCATAGATGTGCATCAAACTTATGTTTGATAATTTACGGGTGAAAAATCAATTTAAAGTGGAATTTATTTTGGGTTCAATTTTTTTTGGACATGAATGTGAAATGTATTCCAAAATCTATTTTTTCAGAACATCTACAGGAGGACGTATATTGAAATGCGAGATCAGTTACCTTTTGTTACCTATAGTTAAACTGCATTATCTACTCTTTTGATGCCATGTTTTAAGTTCTACTGCTTTCTCTTCTTAAAAGTGATTCTTCCAAATAAAAAATTATAATTCATACTATGGTGAATATCAATTGTATGTTTGGCTCTTTGATAAGAGGGCGAGTTGCAAATACAAATATCTTTATTCTATAAGAACCCGACCTCCCCTATCCCCTCCCTCATCTCATGGTATGATGATACCAGAGTAAACTTCAACATCTTTTGTAATCATAAATAACTGGTATGGAGAATTTGTGTTTGTAAGAGCCGTCATTTATTTATTGTTATTCTCAAGTTTATGGAGTCTTATATCAAAATCAGTATTATGTTTTATTTGTTGTGATATAAAAAATTCTGTGATATAAATGTTAATGGAAATTACGAGAAAAAAAATGTACTGAAATCTGTGATAGAAGTATTTATGTCATGTCTTGCATGTCAATATTAACTGTTGATTAAAATGTTTCACAAAAGTCATATAACCACAGTATCTTGTTTTTCTTTAAGGATTGTGAAATATATTTGATGTATACCAGCATTCATGCAATGAATGAACATATCAATTTTTCAAGACAGGCCCTGAAGATGTTATACATTTTTATTCATTATAAATTACAAACATACAGCAACATTTCAATTTGAAGTTAACAAACTCCAAAACTAAAAATCATTTCAATATCACATATTTCGAAATCCATCATTTGATCCCAGATGTTATATATCCATCATTCACAATCTTCAATATTGGGTAATGAGGTTCAGTAGTTATTTCATTCAAGTTTGTTCTTTCACATCATTTCTTTGTCATTTCTGTCATTTCTGGGACAGCCTGTAAACAAAATGATAATATACATGTAGCATAACAATGCAATTATTTACAATAAAATATACCAACCACTAGAAAATATAAAACAACAAAAACTGTTGGACAAAATTCACAAAAAAAAGACAGTGGTATATAGTTGATAGGATGATGTAGTAATAAAGAATCTACACCATGTTTGTTAACACACCTGGGTTTAAAGAAATCGAAGTGTAAACAACACTAATCTAACAAAGAGATTGTACAGACTGATTAACAGAGAGGAGAGGACTAAGATGGACAAACTGGTAAACCATATTGACAGATAACTAAAGGTAAAATATTTTTGTATTGGGACATACCAACAAATTAATTTTATGCGCTAGTTCTGTACATGATAAAAGACAATAAAAACTTGACCATTTCATTTCCAAATTCACTTTATTTATTGCATCAAAAGCTGTGTGCAACAAGAAAAATGGAACATCCCTCAGTATTGTAACTTCTAATTGGATGGCTTGTGTCATTTGTTTACATAAGGATAAAAAAAGCTTAATAGAAATCACAGAAAATGATGCATTTGCTGTTGCAACATTTCTGTACTATGTAAAGTGCAATTACCTTCAGAAGTCAGTCATTCATCCAATCACATAGTCAAAAGGATTTACTCTAGCATAATTTTATTATTTTTGTTCTTTCAGCTTTCAAATATCACATTTTGCTGTTTCATAATAAAGGAATTCAGCACTTTTTGGACTTTTATATGCTATTTTAAAGCAATGTCTATTCAAAAGGGTTTAATTGCTACAGGTAATCCTAACAAGAAGTGAACAATGTAATTTTATCACAACATACAGCATTCTAGTTCAAAATCATGTCTGTACAATGCATCTTTTCCATGTGAAGAATTTTCTTCAGATAAGTAACCTTGTATATCCTTTTTTTATATATATTACACATTAAGAATCTATGAACCACCTATAAAAGGAAGCTGTACTGGGGAAGGGACTGGTCCAATTTACAATGTCACCAACTGACACTACCTTGAAAAGATCCTGGACAAGTCCATAGTCAGCCACTTGGAATATAGGTGCATCAGGATCCTTGTTGATAGCCACAATCACTTTACTGTCCTTCATCCCAGCCAAGTGCTGGATAGCACCCGAAATACCAACAGCAATGTACAGATTCTACAATATCAATTGTCAATTGTTAAGATATAGGTAACGTCTTTAAACTATTAACCGGGAATATACCCCAACTTTATTTACACTAAAGTCTAATACAGCAAGTAATATTGACGTTTGGTCAAATATTGGTACTGGATCCTAACAAACAAATGTTTCATCATATACATTGAGCATCGGTCAAAGACAAAGTTATAAAATATCAATAGAATAATAGGAACTATACTGGTACAAACAAAGATGGAGATAAAGTAGGCAATAACAAACAACAATTTGAATATATTGAATCACAATGTAATTAGATTATGATGTGTATTACTCAATACTTTTGTCTTTGTTTATCTTCCATGTATGTGATGTAACTTCTGTAATATTATTGATATTATAATATTATTAAAAAAGATAGGATTGCCTGGAAAATTTGACGACTCACTTGTCCATACTATTCTTATTATTTCAATATATATTTTTTTTACCATATATGGTAACTTTAAACTGATTACACCCCACTTTTGCCTCAACTTTGCTTTGCTGGGTTTTAGTCTGAGAACTAAAGCAAACCTACAGAAATGAAACTGCACTACTAAAACACACTTAACATATCTGTTTCCACCAGGTAAAGCTAGTATGAACATATGCATATAAGATTAGTGAGGCCTGGCCAGTGTCTACTTGTATATGTGTCCTTGTGTCTATGTCAGTCAGCCAGGCTAGTGTCTACTTGTGTCCATGTCAGTCAGCCAGGGTAGTGTCTACTTGTGTCTGACAGTTCAGTTCAGTGTCTTCTTGTGTCTGTAGAGACAGGCCAGTGTCTGTGGGCCCTGTTAAGTGTGTTGTGTCTGGTATATGTAAGCCTCTGCCATCTGTTCACATTATATAATTAATGATATGTCTGTCCATCCACTATTATGAAACTCTACACGGCCAAACACAGAAAATCTTACAGGAGCTACAATTTTCCCTGTCTGTCCAATCTGCATGTCATTGGGGACAAATCCAGCATCTACAGCAGCGCGGGAAGCTCCCACGGCAGCATTCATGTTGTCAGCAAGGTCGTACAGGAGCTTGAAATTATCACCATTTTTCATCCCTCTGCCTGTAATGGAAAAACAAGTTTTGCTTAAGAGGTATAAATAGAAATGAATTTATCAAATTTTTAACTGTTATCCCTATCATGCTGTTCTTTTTTAAACAACATCAAAGACTGACCACATACTTCCTGGTCCCACATGAAAGTATTTTTAAAAGGTCTTAAAATCAAAACATTAACAATTCAGAACATTAAACAATTATATCAACATAATATGATGCATGTTAGTAAGGAAAGATTGACAGGATAAGTACGTCTACAACAGGAAGGGAGACAACTCCAAATAGTTACTGTACCTCCTGAGATAACTGTTCCAGCACTAGTCAATTCTGGACGGTCACTTTTGCTTAATTCTTGACCAACAAACTCTGATATTGTGTTCGCGACGTCAACATTAGGAGCTGTTGAGGAAAGATAATGAATGAAATTATTTTGACATCTGCATAATATTGAGGTAAAAATATAGCTATTTATTATACATTTTATACATGTATTAGAAAAATTAAATTGTTGTTTGGTCATTGATATACAATTCAATAATAAAGTTATCTCTTAATGTCCATGATTAAATTATAATGCAGATATGAAAATGTCTTAAATATGCAAGAAACACAGGAATATTGATGATATCAAAAATTTGAATCCTGTTGTAATAAATACCGTTTTCTGATGCAGCACTGCCCCCTTCCATTTCAGCAGCTTCAAAAGCCGTCCCTCTCACTGATACAAGCTTCACACTGTCCTTGGACTTAACAGTTTGTACAGCATTTCCTGAGAAGAGACACAGATTATTAAGGCCTCATTCAAACACAATTATCAAAATGAAAAATTTCAAATTAACTATTTATTTGTACGTGAAATCAATATTGACCTCAAAGGGACATCATGGTAACAATATTAATTTTATTACTGATTTGGGGTGTTTTTTACACTTCCAGGGAAATCCCTCTAAAATTTGATATAAGTTGATATATATCTAAGTTTATCAGCATCTAATTGTGTTATAAATTTGGCAAATGTTATTTAATCATTCTAAGTCAATTCAGAATTAAGAAATAAATAACATTACTCACCAACCAATTCAGGTGGGAAGCCATTTTTGTTTACAGGCCAGTTTTTTGCACGCATGCTTTATCATTTATGACACAAAAATTTACATATCCAGATTTGATTGACAGATAAGAATTTCCTTTTAATATTTATTGATTATCCTCTTCATGAGCATATTTCAACAAAAAACCAACTGTCATAAGGTGAAGCATTTGATATACAAATATATCACATTAAAAAAATCATTAAGGAAAAATTGTTTTACCACGATGTTGCTTTAAATATGAAAGATAGAAGTGATGGAAAATGAACAATTTTCTTCAATATAATACTACCTTTACACGTGTAATAATTTAATTATATGTGTAATTGTTACTTTTTTAAGTATCAAAATCTCAAAGTTTTAGATTGTAATCAGTCATGACTGTTATTACTGGACGTTGAGTTTATTTACCAGCATAGATTGTCCTGATGAAGGTGTCTTCACCCTTAATCCCAATGATATCAGAAATAGGAGAGACATCCAGTTTTGCTGCTACTCTTGGAATCAAACTCTACAATGACAAAACAAGATCTTAAAGAGATATATTCAATCTGGAGCTACATATGTATTCCTGTAAAACATCCATACCATTCAAGAACTCCAAGTTTTGTTTAGAGATGCCATCCACAGAATTTCAATGTCTTGTTAATTTGCTCAGAAGTAATAGACAAGACACTGAATCAGACAGATAGAAGTGACTTATTCTGGAGTCTTGAGGTTAAACAGATTTTTACTCAAATAGCAATGTAGCCGATTGAAAGAAATGACCAAATATTACCACCACACATCATTTATCAAATTCCAACATATTTCCACAATTACTCAACATCAGCTCGGGAGATGAATTTTCAGAATCCTCTTGATTTTACTTGTGTACTCAAAGACTTTTGATATATGTTGAAGACTTGTGTAGTAAAATTTCTAATCAATAAGCTGAAGAATTTGTGTGTGCACTTGAAATCTAATATAGTTCAAAGAATTGTGTATTTCAATTTCTAATAAACAGGTGGAAGAATTTATATCTTTATCAAGATTCCTAATATTGATCTATAAACAAATTTACTTGTGTACTCAAGATTTCTGATTTACCAATTGGATGAGAAATTGACTTTAAATTTGTTTTCTGTATGAAATTACAATTCATTTCATAAGATATTTTCTTGACAAGTATACACTTTAATAATGTTCATCTATGACTTGAATTCTCTTCTAATGTTCAACAGAAAAACAATTTTAATCAATATTTGCAAAATGCTACATAACTTGCTTTAACCATGTACATGTAAAATATTAGTGAGATACATGTATGTATTTGTTTACAACTGTCACATTACAAAGACAATGTGTATCAGCAAACGAAAGTTAAACAATTATTTAAACCAGGATTGATTTTAGTTTGATATTTCTGACTTAAAAATCATACCAACCTTCCCAAATGCTGTTGCTCCAGCTAGAATGTGTGAGAATTTGAACTGGTCTTGTGTCGCCATTAGGAGGGGAGTAAGCGATTCTATAAAACCAGTACACAAATATAGAAATCTACAACAACTGTGACAAGGATTGAAAGAGACAGGAAGTCTACCATACAGGTGATATGTTACATAATTCAGTGGTCAAGGAATGAGATGGAGTGATATACAGTTGAATCAATATGATGATGGAAATTCATTTCAATATTCTCTCACCAAAACAGTAATGTATTTCTTGTGTTGTCATTGTCAGACGTTTCTTTCATTATAGTGTATATGTAATCAAATTTGCACTGTTATCCACTATATAAACATAACCAGGCAAAAATAAAAGATTTCAATTAGTGGGCACTATGAGCCTTCATACCAATCAATAAAATGCCCACACCTCTCAATTCCTATATATTCGGAAAAAGATTAACCTTTCACCATTTTTTTTAGATTTATAGCTGTTTTTGTGTGACACTGAACTAGCTGTACCCACATTGATGTGGTCAGCTCTATAATGAAACATGAAATGTTAGATTCAAGAGTAAAACTGGAATGCTGTGCTAAAACATCATAGTCATAAAACGTATGAATTCTACAAATGAAATTAAGACTTCAGTCTTGTTCAGCTTAGGAAATATTCAAAGATCTGATAACACGGTAACTACATCCTTTAGGCTGTTCACTCTACCATTGGGAGTGTATCAATGTTCCCTGGAGCAATACTGGATAGGAATGAGTTTAGCTTTAGTTATACCTGGAAGAAATCCTTTGAATGCCTCATTATCAGCCAGAAGCACTTTCTGTACACCCTCCACTTTGCTAACTTCCTCAGCTACCTGTTTAAAGTGATAATTCAAATGTCATTTTTTTTTCGTTCCGTTACATATTTACAAGTCTAATGGAGAAATTATCATTATCAACTAACATAGCAATATCCTTTCCTTCAACTGAAACAAAGTGAGAAGGGGCTCACATAAGTAAATATACAATGTATCCCTACTACTCACAAATCCTTAACTTTTTTAACTGAATCTGATGAGGGGTTCATAAGTTATCTACATAAGCTTTTAGTTCAAAAGTGGTCATGTGTCAATATGGCCATTGACTCTTGAAGTTGACCCTCTCATGATAAGCAACAAAATGTAATCTGGTGAAAGAACATGATGGGGTGAGGCTTTGGTGGAAACAAAAACTACTTTTGTCAAAGGGTTCATGTGGCATCTTGTGCACCAACTTAAATTTTTGAAAATGACAGAAAAATATATTCAAAAGCGTCTTATCATGTTGTGTTAAACTTTTTTCCACGAAAAGGATTGACTCCAAGTTTAAGATAAGCAACCTTTATAAATTTAGACACAAAATTTTATAGTACGGCCCAATTTTAGACTGATATAAATGGGCACTCTTGGTCAATTAATCTTCTCTTCGTCATATAGCAACAGCAAACCTCCATCTATCTCCTCCCTTCACTGCAAAAGGATTCTTCAAAAATATTTAGGAACAGACAAGCTTACCTTCGCACATTGTGTGCCAGCTACAAGGCAAGACACATCCCCCAATTTCTTTGCAGCTGTGATGGCATTTAGAGTGACTGGTGTTAGTTTTTCATTGTCGTGCTCTGCAATCACTAGTGTGCTTCCATTTCTTTGGAAAATGCAGTTCTGTCACAATCAAATGAAAGGAGCATACTATTAAACATGCTTAGCTATTTTGTTTTCTCATGATGATAGTATAGCTCAGATAGATATGTGACAGTGTTATAGACACACAGGTATTGATTGTAAACAAACAGTAGTTATCATTAGCTGGATTCAAATGACCTAAACTTATGTAAAAGTTGAGAGTACATGTCGCCTTACTAGCCTTGGCTAGTGAGAATTTCCTTTAGTCGAACAGTAGAGTGTCCAGCTTTCTTAATTGAACATCTAACAGAAACGACCATGTAGGAAATCATCATTTAATCTGAAATAGCAAACTAATTTACAGATCAATTTATTCTACATGCAGCTGTCTATACAGAGCCTATATATGTACAAAATGTGTACTTAAAACTTGCATCCTGACGTCACTTCAAAAGATGCTTGAAAATTTTCCAAGAAGTCTGAATAGTACTTTCAATCTATCATTTATAAATAAAATTGGCATTCATTGACGCCAGTTGACATTATTTAAGAGTAATATGGACTTCATGTATACTCCAATTTAATGTATCTAAAATCCAAGGATGAACATTGTGTAAAGGTGAACTTTAAAGTTAACCCCAGAACACAGCACATTTCCAATTATTGATACGCACATGTGCTATGTGCTTACATAAAATATAACGTTACAAATATTATAAAATCAAATCAGACCATATATAGGCATAGCTATTTTCATCAAATATTTAAGAAATGTGACTGTTTGAGAGGGTTCGCTATGCCTTTTCGCTACAGTGCTCATTTGAGATTATACAATAATCATTGCAGTTGGACTGTGATCCCTAAAACGAATCCAAAGTCGTCGGCGTTAAATTGTTTCATATAAAAAAACGAACATGTTACGGCGTAGAACATTCCGAAGTTAAGAAACTTAATATAGTCGTGGAAGTTTTCTTACCGCTTGGTAGAGAAACCGCGATTTGCTGCAGCACCTAGACAACATTATTCGTCCCGTTAGATAACCTTTCTGATGTTAACAGTGGCGTGCCCCTTGTGATAAAGCAAATAAATTTTAACGCACTTTTGGATTCGGTTGTATACGAATAATGATGTAGTAAATTATTATGCTTAACATTCTTTCAATACCGATGTATCATTACATTGCTTTAATTTTAAAAGATGTAAAAATACAAAAATTAACATTTCTTGACATGTTTGTCTATGCTATAAGCGGGCCTAACATTTTTATTGGAGGCCATGTTGAAAATTTGAGAGAGAAGGAAAAAAGTGACAAAATTTTCTTTTTGTTTTGGTATGAAAAGAAATTGATTTTGACAAATAGTTGTTGATTAGGTAAGTATTTGAATCTTTTTACAGGAACACTTGTTTTTGCGATTTAAATTATTTCTCCGTTTCGTAGTATGCAGCATTTTGTTTTTGTAAATTCTACTGTTGATAAACAACCGCAGCTATGCCCAGGACAAAGACACCAAAACAGAGCTCAGTATGTTTCGAGATTATGTCTGAATTTAGACAAATAATAGCCTTAGACTGGTCGGAAATATCATTTCAAGTTTGCTTGACACTGCATTTAGAAAAACGACATTGCATCTTTTATTGTAAACATTTTTGTCATATCTTGGTTGTACCAGACGGTAGCATTTGCAAAATAGGTCATCTGACGTTATTCGTTGAAATTTAATATACACTTGTCGTAATAACTCGGTAAGTACACATTTGAATATTACATCGGTTTCAGTGACTTGAAGACAATGTTGAAGAATAAGATAAACTATTTTTTTGAAAATAAACATTTATGTGCATTCTAACTAATAGACCCCATATGACCAGTGATGATTGTAGTCTTGAAATGAATTACGGAAGTATATGATATAATATATATATATATGTAAATATGATATTAAGCAAGGGAAGCGAAATGGTTACATATATAAATATATATAGATGTTTTATACAATTCAGAAAGAGTAAAAATTTAACATATATACGAGTTAAGTAATACCAAAATCAAATTGCACAACTGTTTGTAAGATGATGCATTAAGCTATATTCTAGATTTCTCTAGAATGTTTTGGAACAAATTCAGAGACAACAAGAAAATATATTTTAGTGTATATGCATCACTTAACATATATGCTTTAGGAAATTATCTAATTAATAGTTATCAATATTTCAGGTGAAAATCAAAATTAAGAATGGGATCTGATTTCATTGGGAGTATTGTCTCTCTGGACTGTGGTGATACTCTGGGAACTTACCAGGGTCAGTTGAAGTCTGTCAATAATAGAGCACAAACACTCACTATTTTCAAAGCTTACAGAAATGGACTGAAGTGTGAAGTACAGAATATTACACTAAAGTAAGTCAACTTTCATATACATTGCAACAGATAAAAGGTATTGGTCAGTTATATAAGTTGATAATTACACACATTTTCTTGGTTTCTTTTCTATACCTTTTTTGTACTTTGTGTGTACCAGTATTCTAATCTTTATCGTGCATGCGGTTGATGTGTACTTAAACGAACATTTTCAACAACATAGGAGTATGAGTGTCATGTCATATTTCAAATCATTTTCCAGTGAATATGTTATTTGAAACTTTCAAAATAGAATAAAGAATTTAATTGCACATTGCTATCATTATCATTCATACTTTTCAGTGCTTCAGATATCAAAGAGCTTAAAATTCTGCAGTCACCTACTGAGGCTGTAGCTATCGTATCAAAGGAAGCCACACCTTCTAAACTTTCCCCTGAAAACAGTGATGGAGAGGCATGTCCATCTCCAGTCAAAGTGTGCGAGCTTCCATACGCCAATGGACACAGTGGTCAAAATGGCTACACTCAGCGGCCTGGTTCAGCCAGGGATGTTAATAGTAATTGTTATAAAAACTACAGTAGTGGTGATAGATATAGCCCCAGGTACTCGCAGCAAACCAATGGGGCTAGTCAGAGACACTCACCAAGTGTGCTTGCTAATAATGGGTATGCTAGTACAAATGGACAAACAGGGGGACACAGGTACACTCCAACTAATGAATATAAAAATGTGCGTTTTACACCCACTAAGGAAGATTCCCAGATGAGGCCAAGAAGGAATTCTGGTAAGATTTTCTGTATTGCATTATCAAAGTATTGTCAACATTTTTTTTATTAGTAAATATGCTCTTATTAACGGTAACATTAACTGTTAATTGCTTGATTTGTCCTTAATTAAAAAACGATAATTTTCTATTTTTCACTGAGTATATTCAATATAAATCAAATTTACACTTCAAGGTTATCAAATTAAATGTCAACAGGGTTTTCCATAAGAGCCGGTCGCCGGCCGATTTGACCGACTACTTTGATCATTTGGCCATCTGCACCAATCCAGTTACGAAATAATGTTCCCTACACGTACACACCAGGCCAGCCTCCTACTTTTACTACACAGCCTATTACTAACAAAATTATGGAAAACCCTGGTCAAGGTCAAACTTTACCTGTAGTCACTTAACTTCATGTCAACTTACTGGCAAATTTTTGGGTTCTATCATGATGAACCAAGGTTTACCAGAACCAAATAAGGAAGTAGATAATCAGATGTCCTTAGTCAGTTTTTTTCAATTAAGGTCACAGTTCCAATATCTTTACTGCAGTAAATATTTTCTCATTACATTTTGAAACAAAGTTGATCATTGAGAATTCTCTTGACTGAAAGGTTCTAGTGCCAAGGGTCAAGGTCAGATTTTAGATATGTTTACTGGTTGATATTTTATAATGTCAAAATGAAACAAATAAGTTTATGGTCACTCAGATGTCATTGTCGTCATTCTATTACTGGTGTATATGATTTAGTCTCGATATAATAAATCAAAGATTATTTTAATTTATTGATTAATCACCATGCTGTAGCATGTTATAAAGATAAGATTTAAAAAGTAGAGCCCATCCTAACACTTACACTTACTACTTGTACCATTTTACCAATCGATAAACATACATGCAAGTTGACATGAAAGATCTAAATAATGTATCAAATATATTTTATATTTGGAACATAATAAAGGAACAACTTCGTATCAATAAAACCTTCCAGTTAGCCGCTGGTTATGAGTCAAACTAGTGATTGGTCCCATTTTTATTTGCCCTTACTCCTGTTGAGTATCAGCATCAGGTAATAATGAACTTGTTGAAGGTAAATTTCAGTTTAATGACTTCATTACCATATATACTGATCAAGTAATGGCATTCTGGTTCTTGTTGCAGCTTCAGATGTTCGCAAAAAATCTACCACACCTAAGAAAATTGAGTTCCGCAACAACAGAAAGCAAGGGATGTCAAGAGAAGATTGTTTTAGCTGTCCAAATGATTCCGTGCTGCAAGAGTTTGACTTTGAGTCAAATCTGGCCCTGTTTGATAAGAAGGCTGTGTTTAAAGAGATTGAGAACACCCAGCCAAGGGCTGTGAACCCATCTGAACCCAAGAAGCCACTTAAATATAGATGTGATGAGAATGTTCTTGCATCAGAACCAGTAGTGCTACAACAGATTAAAGTGCCCATGGGTCACAGTAATGGCAAACAGTTTGTTACTGGTGAGATATGTTCATATTCACATTGCTTATATAACATACAAAATATTAAGTTTCTACTGAAGTTGTGGTCTTGTTTTTCCTTATTTCTTAAATTGTGCATCTCAAAAGTATCAAGTGAAAAGAACACTATTATTGTAAACTTCATTCTTGAGAGTGTTTATGCTTAACAGTCATGGTTGTAATCTATGTATCAATACAATGATATCAAAATGCTCATTTACTATATACCTCAAACAGTATTCATACAAGGATTAGCAACAGGGGAACAGCATATAAGTAAAGAATGCCAAAAAATGAAAGTCATTTGAAAGGGCTGCTGAAAGTTTTGGGATTTTTTGGTTTCTTTTCTAAGAATGATATACATATAAAATGTTATCTGTGCATGTTATGGTCCAATGAATGACGGTTGTAAATTGGAAATTCTGGTAAAAAAATCTGTCACTTCAATTATGGGCTTGATATTGATGTCTTCAATAACAAACTTTTGAAATAATATGACACAGAATCCCCCCATAACATACAGAAAGAAATTCTGCCGGTTCTCCATTATAGTTCAAGACAAACTCTGTATTCAACTCAACTAAATGGCCGTTCTGAAATAGGCAACTGTCTAGAAACGATGTCCAGATGATACTCTTTATTTTCTTATTATTATTCAGCCTTTTTTTTTTTTTTTTGTACTCAATATATAAGTTGTTCCAGTATACATGTCGTACGCCCAATCGTCGAGGAAAAGAGTCACTGCTTATAATCCAGAAAATATGGTACACAATTGTATAGTAACTTTAAAAAAAATAACCATTAAATTATTGTCAATATTTTGAAGTTGCAGAATTGAAATTTGAGATTAAGTATTGTTTCGTAGAAGAATTTTAAGGTTTTTAAGTGCATTATTTTTTTGTCCTCTGTATAACATTGTTATTAAATTAAGGTCTGATTTTGATCAGATGATGGCTTGGTGGTACCTAGTATCTCATATGAGTTGAGAAGTCGTCTTTTTGCGACGGCAGAGAAATATGGATTTAAGACAGACCGCCAGGTAGAGATGGTAGGACGGTCTGCCAGTGAGATGGTTCTTCAGTTGCTCGGCGGATCAAACAGGTAAACTTTTACTCTGATTCCTCTTAAATGTAGAATAATCATGCAAATATTGACAGACAAAATGCTGTTTCTAATTATACGTCAGAGGCCAAGTTCATAATGAAAAACAAGATTTTGTTACTTGAGCATTAAAGGGCAAGTAACCTTGAAAGTGAACATTTGGGATTGATGTGTTTAAAGATAATCCATGTTAATGTGTGCAAATAGAGAACACTGGTGTAATGTTTGAAATGATTTGTTATCTGTTTATTCTCAAATATTGCTAAAAAGACAAACATCTTCCCTTTGCTAGGTTAAACCCTAAGAATGGTCACCAGTTGCCAACTGTAGTAGTGTTGTGTGGCCCCCACATCCAGGGTGCCCAAGGAGTTAGCTGTGCCCGTCAGTTGTCCAATCACAATGTCAAGGTACATCTATTTGTACCCAGCTGTGTCCAGATGATCCGTGCCATGGAGGATGAGTTGTCACTCTTTGCCTTGTGTGATGCTGTAAGGACTTCTAGTCCTACAGGTAATTTTGTCTTTTTATCTGAATCCTAGTACTACTGATATTTCTAAATCAATTAGGTAAAGGCAGATTTTGACAAACAATGACTACATGCGTAAGACTTTTGCTTAAGAATTGTATTTTTATGACCCAAAGTTGGCTACATCTCTTGGGTTTGAAAGTTTAAAAGTTATGTCTATTTCAGCTCTCTTGGTAAATGTTATTGGGATTCTAAAATTATTGCTTATTAAAATTTTGCTAGTGAGATGGTTTCAACTTAGGCATAGAATGTTTTGACCAATTAAAACATTATGTAACAAACTGTATGAGGTCCCTTACGTGAAGGTAAGATTGTCAAGTTGTTCATTGTTTATGGTTTTGTTTTTCTACAGATCTTCCAGTTGGTTCTGTAGACATGATAATCAATGCCATGGATAGCCATGAACAAACCAGCCTGCGGGATCAGGCATGGTACAAATTACTGGAATGTTGGGTGGGACAGAATAGGGCCCCAGTGCTGGCATTGGACCCACCTGTCAACTGTGGCACCGTTGCCTTTAAGTGGTGTCTTAGTATTTCTCTCCCTCTTCCTCTCCTTGGAAACTGTGCTCATGTCTACCTCTGTGACCTTGGATTTCCCAAGAAAGTCTTCAGTGAAGTTGGTATTCGATACATCTCGCCATTCAGTCACAAGTTTGTCATCCCTCTGCACTTCAGGCCATAAGGTTTGAACATGTCAGTCTGCAAAGTTGAAACAGTTTCTGGAATGCTTCTGTTATCAAGACTTTAGCATAAATTTCTACAATGTTTGGCCCAATCTTATATTATACTATTAAGGATATTCAATTTGAACTTCACACCATTGCTCAATTTCAATAAGACCTGCTAATTTATATTAAACTCTATTAACTGGAATGTAATATGGAATTGATTTAATTATATTTAAAAAAAAAATGAAAATGATGTATTTGGAAATTTCAGCCGATGAAATTTTCTCAACACAGAACTTTATGACACACTGATCACACTGATTGACATGTCTTTAATTGTATTAAATTTAATGAGAGGGATGTTAAGTCTGTGTCTATATGTGTGGAGATGTAGTGATATACAAAGGAAGAAATTGGATTGATGACTGGTGCATGTCGGGTAGATCATGACTCACAGTGGAACATATCAAAGCTCTTGATAAGATTTTGTTTGATATTCACTGAAAGATTATTTCTTCATTGCATAATTGCTGAACTCATATCGAAAGGAAATAACGATACGTTTGTTAAAGGTGGGATTAATTGGTGTGTGGCAGGATGCGAAATAACAATTGTAAATGTTTCCATCGCTGTAGAGGACACAGTCCTTGGGTTTGAAAGATTTTTTTGTTTTTAATTCTCTTAACCTTACTTCCAGACAAGCCAGACATGGTAGGCTCGAATTAAAGTATAGTAGAGCTGACTTAGGTATTGTTAGTTAGTATAGGTTTATGTTTGTGTTTCTTGCATGAATAGACAATGAATTGATCTCACTGATTTCATAGGAGAATGTGCAATACATCATATTGTTTTATCATGAAGTGAGAACAATTGCAGTCCACTTGTATTGGGCTAAAGGCAGCTTCCACAGAGACCAGTCTTGGTCCAAATTGCAGATAATGACATTTATGATATATTATCTATATTATTATGACCTTGAAGAGTTCCATGTGTTAGATATCCATGAATTATTTTATTTCAAGGATGGTTTTAGTAAATAGACATGCCACAAGGAAACATAAGAAAACATAGTCTTTTTCTCTAAGCAAATACTGATGGAGAGAAGATTGCTCAGGTGCTATAGCACATAATATTTCTTGATCTATGTGTTGAAATTACATATGATATCAAGTAGATATAAATTTTCATGTTTTCGTTTGATTCCACATCTGATTAATTTTTCCTTCGATTGATAGTTGAATAACTGTTATTTAGTGTTTAGACTTTTCTGTGATTTGAGGAGATTGTGATTTAGATTGCCACTGATTTTTAAAAATTGTTGTATATTTGTCAACTCATATCGTCCAGCTTATATTGAATACCAGTACAGCTGTACTGGTCTAGCAACGACTAGATACATGTCATGTAATTTAGACATGAACATTTTTAAAAAGTCTGTACCATAATTTTATTGGAGTATTAAATCTGAGGCATCAATCCAAGTTAAGCAAGGCAATTTTAATGCTTTTTTCAGTCAACTGAAACATGTCTGGGAAAGAAAAAAATCAGGAAAAAATATAGAAATTGCTGTGGACAAAGCCTTGTATAGTATGGTACAGGCCTAGTTTTGTTTTAAGAAAATGACAAAAGAAATGTTCATAAAAACATTTTAGAAATCAATGAAAACAATAAACTGGACACAAAATAGTGTTATGATTTTGAGGATTTTAATGTAAATGTTCTGTGATAATATTTACCTTGATGCTTTGTGAATATATATCAATATGTGTTCTGTTATGTACCCATTTCATATGCCATTGTTGAGGGAAGTGCTTCATAAACTGAGAAAAAAACTGCCAAATGTCATCATTTATTAAATTCTTTCATTCATTTATTCCTAAAATGATGCATCTTTTAACGAAGCCATGTCCAACCCAATCATGGATTTATCTGGATGAAAGGATTGAGCCAATGTCACATACTTGTATAAAGTTGTTGCCTACAATTTGTTTTTTACTTGTGTATCTCAATTACAGAGGAGGCAAATTGTTTTGTAAATAATGTCCCATTTTGCTTTAAATACTATATTATTATTTTTTCTGAAAATTTCACCTGTTAAAATTAGATTTGATGTGTGTAAATATTCACACCATGTCAAAATATATCAACAAATTTATCTATACAGATGTTACTCAGATATTGTAAATACATTTTAATAACTTGTATCCCACCACCATGTAAAGCTACATCAGTGTCTCTATTTTATGAACATTTTTGTGTGTCCATTCAACAATATCGCTACAGTTACAAGTCAACCATAGATCCCAACAGGAGTACATTTCAGTCTGTCTTGTTATATAGTTCAGGAGAAACAATACCTGGAATATGAGAGAGTCGGTTCCTATACCAAAGAACAAGATTAGATAATTGTCAAGTCCTTTGAATACATGTGTTCTCTACAAAATTAGTATGTTACTGTATAACTGATTAATATTGAAAGAGTGAAAATAGCATTTTAATCAACTTGTTAGCATTATTTACAAAATTTTGTTCGTTAATTCAAAAATAGGGCAACGCTGTTTTTAAATAATACCATTCCCAAATGTATAACCTAAGTTTATTTAGCTGCAGATTTGTCACAATCTTTAACTGTTTTAATATGGAAGGTTAATATGTACTAGTTCAGACCAAATTGTTAAAAAATGGCTTACTTCAAAATTTGATAAATTTGCTGCAGGTTTGCTACTGTATATAATTTTTTCAGTGTTAATCCTAGTCGTAATTGTCCGAACACTTTGATGTACATAGGGCTGTATAAAGTGGAATTTTGTATATAATTTAGTTTTTTGTTTGTATATATGCACATTTATATAGGAGATATTAATGTCATCAAATACCAGTTTTTTTAGACACTATCAGGTATGTGTATTAAAAAAACTTTAGACTTGGGCAGTAGGACATCAGTGTTAATGTATGGTAATATGTTTACATAATGCTCCGAGAATAAGGGTACAATGTCGCTTAAATTTGATGTAGTGGTTCCCTTTCAGTTACTACTGGATGAGAGACATACAATAGAATATGATTGATGTTTTGTGTCTTTGCAGTGTTATCACATTGGTTTTTGTCTGTTTCCTTAAGATATTGTTCTAAACTGGTACTACATATTTGTTAACATTATTTACAAAAGTTGTTTCATCACAACATGCAAAATTTTATACATTTTAAAAAAACATTCGTCAGAATCTCCTCATTCAAAGTAGTCCTTAATTCTTATTTGTCACTGAAGTCATGCCTTGAACTTTGATTGAAGTATTATTTTTGTCTCAAATTATATCAGAATTGATTCCTGTGTTAGATTTTTGATGTGTGTTTACTTTGTCTCCAGTCAATGCCTTTGATTTACTTATTCCTGGTCTCCATTGTAACAAGTGGACAGGTCTGGCTGCTGTTGTGTTGTACATAGCATGTTCTAGACATCATTCATGTTTAATGTTTCATCTCTGTTGCAAATTCATCTCATATGATTCATATGTCTCAGGGTAGAAAAAATATGAATGTGAGAGAAACAAAGTGTTGCCCATATTATGCCTATTTCAATAATACAGTACATGGGATATCACCTAGAATTGATAGTAAATCTTAATCTAAGCCATAGATTTACCGCTAAGTCAGCTAGAGGGTTAATTGTTTCCAACTCGGCACTGGCTGATATGTCAGACTTGAGGAATAATTCACAACAGAAGTATTTAGGCATTGAAGATATCGTTTTATGTTTTCATATATATGTCATGTTTTTTGTATGATTTTGATTGTTGGTTTCATGTACAGATGTAAGATACTAGAGGAAAAAAGTTATATGGTAAAATACACTTTATAAACATAATTATTTAAAACCTAATTTTCATACTCAATACAGATAAGCCACTGTGTGTAATTGATATTCAAATAACCATGCAAAGCTGGCATGTAAAATACACAAGCTGATATATAGTATGATAGTATAGTTAATGCATGAGAAATATTTGTTATTGTATTCTTGTGGTAACATGGTATCTTGTGTGTAACTTTAATATGGTACTTCAGGAGGTTATAGTGTCTCTTAGTCTATCACAGGTTAAAAAAAAAAAATCTTAGTGTACCAGTAATTTTTTGTTAAAGAATTTGATGTGGTCTGGCTTCTAATGTAGCCTTTACTGATTCTAAAGTATTTTTTAAATGCAAAATGAAAAAAATTTGAATAAAAGATATTTTACAGAATATGTAGTAGCAAAATCGGACAGTCAGAGATGTGAGAGAGAAAAAAGACTAAATATAACAGGATTAAACTTTTGAAAAATGCATTTTCCAACATTTAGATTCACATACATAACCATTAGAAATCAAATGTATTAAAATGATGCAACAGATCTTTTCATTTGACATTTTTATGAAATACGGATTGAAGACTGATTATCATTATTTTGATTTATATAGGCATGATATATTACTCAAGAGAAAGAAATATTGTTTCAATGAAGTTTTGATTTTTTATAATAAACAGCAACTCCTCCTGGAAATTAAAATGTAAATTTGTGTAGATAAATGTTGCGGTAGAGTTATATAGGTGTAACTTTTGTGTTAAAGTTTGCAGGGCACTGTATACTTTAATAAATAGTAATTCTTGTACAAAAAGCAGAATCCTCCGTATATCAAGTAGGTTTATAACAATAAAATAGGGCATCTAGTCAACAATTTTAGTACAGATTTTGATAGATAACTTTATTGTTATTGAGGTTATGTTTATATTCTTGGTGCATATTACAAGATAGGCTATCCATTTTGTTTAAACATACCATGTCTGAAACTGAAAGCATGCTTTTAAGGCTATACTACAAATGAATTGTTACAATGCTACATGAATGTATTATTAGATGAGTTCAAGGCCAGTAGTGATGTAAATCTGAACAGTACCATGGAATGATACCTAACCCTTTTATCTTTTTCACTGAAATTCAATGTTCATTTTCATACGGTTGTGTTGATTATTTTTCAAATTGAAAGTTTTTCGATATTTCTCCTCTCCAAACCTTATCTATAGAGGTTCAATCGAAAATCCAATTTTTTAAAGTGGTTATCTTTCTGTGTTTTTTTGCTTGAAATAATACTATTGTTACAAATCTATGTACTATGAAATGATGTTGAGAATATTTTCAATATGTAGTTAATTGTATGTCAGTACAATCCTCTGTAATGTATTAGTTGTGCATAATTTTGGTGCTTATCTGTTGTTGATGTACCTACTTGTAAAATCCTCCATTTTGTGTAGCTACTGTGTAATCAATGTCCCACTACACCCATTTCAAATGAGACATCATATAGGAATATCTGATTGATTCAACTATTTTGTGCCAAACGTTAATTCTTATTGATATTGTACTGATAAACATGTACATATACGTAAAGACACCCATTTTTCTCAAGAAAATAAGATATAGAGTTGTAAGTACTGCTCACACTGGAAAACTTTTTTTTTTTTTTTTTTTTTTGGACAGAAATGAGAATCAATATTGTCTAGATCTGTACAGAAATGTGTAAATCCATGAAAGTTTTCTAAAGTTTGTTATAAAAGGTATTTGCATGCTGCAAAGTGTAGGTAGCTTTTGTGGTTGACAATGTACTTGGTGTGCTATAACTGTATCTCCTACTTAAAAGTTAAAACTTGATACTCAATACCGTCTTGATTGAGTCTCTCACATCAGTTTATCCAGTAAACAAAGTTTATCGAAATATTCCTTTTACAGGGCAGGTAAATCACATAAAATAATTTTCAACATAAAATTGTATGACAATCTATTTGTTACAGTTCTTGTACATGAGTTTATTCATTGGAAGAGAGTACAATGCATTCCATATGTTTATTTTTAAAGTCACATAAAACCTTGGAAAACCCAAAGAGTGCTACTGTAATAATATGCAATTGTCCTTTGTGCTGTTTGGCTTTCTGTGGTTGGATTGGTCAGGGTTTTTTTTCTTTCTTTTTTTATCTTGTTTTGTCCAAATGACAATATTAAAGTAATCAATCAATGTCCTTTATATGACATGCTGGTAAACTGAGTGATTGCTCTTTAATGTGTTCCTTATGAATATATGATCTGTGGTTTGATTGGTTGTTCAGTCTGAATGTCATGTTGTTTGATTGGTTGTTCAGTATATGTGTCATGCTGTTTGATTGGTTGTTTAGTCTGTGTGTCATGCTGTTTGATTGGCTGGTCAATATACGTGTCATACTATCTGATTGGTTGTTGAATCATGAAATTTGTCATGCCATTTGATTGATGTTGATTGATCATATTTATCATGTTTACTGATAAGCAGCTTATATGTTCTAAAGTTTTACCTAGATCTGCTGAAAGTATCTTTGTGGAAATTTGGAATTTCAATCCTACATCATTGAAGTTTTGTTAATTCTAGTCTTGTGTGGTGTGTATGTGTAAGGTTTAACGTAGCTGTGCATTATACTGTTAGGATCATGTCCTTATTGTAAGTTCAAGTGTTTAATGTTCTTTAAGAAACATAAAATTCCAGTAAAATTGTGCCATGTCATGATTTATACCAAAATCTAATTAATAGGATTATGCAGGATAAGAATACATTGATCTCAAAAATAAGGACATAAAACATAATGTGTAATTTTCCCTCCTTATTACCACGAGTAACAAGGACTCCAGGCCACTGTTGAGAAATTCTGGTTTTTTGTGTCAGCTATATACCTGCACATTATATGAAAATTGTGGTTGAAAAAAGTAAATATACTGTAATCACTGTATATTAAGATGTATTAAGATATTTCCCTGTAAGCAGTTCTTCTATGGAGATTTTGTAGTGAATGTTTTGTCATTGTCAATTTGTTATGTTATATAGGGTATAATGTTGCCAGAGGAAGGTTCAATAATGTTACAGTTATAGCAGGATTTGATAATTAAACACTGCAGATCTTCTTGAGGGATGATGATTGAGATCTCAGGTATAAAAGAAACTAATGGAATCTATTGTAATAGCAAGGAGATCCAGGGAAGATATGATTGTTGATCAGCTATTGGATAAAGGGTAGGGGTTTATTGTAAAAATGAGCGATCCAGGAGTGGGTTGTTTGTTTAGCTGTTAGATAAAGGGTAGGGGTTTATTGTAGAACTGAGGGATCCAGGAGAGGGTTGTTTGTTAAGCTGTTGGATAAAGGATAGGGGTTTATTGTAGAACTGAGGGATCCAGGGGGGGAGGTTGTTTGTTTAGCTGTTGGATAAAGGATAGGGGTTTATTGTAGAACTGAGGGATCCAGGGGGGAGGTTGTTTGTTTAGCTGTTGGATAAAGGATAGGGGTTTATTGAAGAACTGAGGGATCCAGGGGGGAGGTTGTTTGTTTAGCTGTTAGATAAAGGGTAGGGGTTTATTGTAGAACTGAGGGATCCAGGGGGGGAGGTTGTTTGTTTATCTGTTAGATAAAGGGTGGGGGTTTATTGTAGAACTGAGGGATCCAGGAGTGGGTTGTTTGTTTAGCTGTTAGATAAAGCGTGGGGGTTTATTGTAGAACTGAGGGATCCAGGAGTGGGTTGTTTGTTTAGCTGTTAGATAAAGGGTGGGGTTTATTGTAGAACTGAGGGATCCAGGAGTGGGTTGTTTGTTTAGCTGTTAGATAAAAGGTGGGGGTTTATTGTAGAACTGAGGGATCCAGGGAAGGGTTGATTGTGTAGCTGTGGGATCCAGGGGAATGTTGGTAGTGGAGCTGATGGATCCAGGGAAGGGTTGATTGTGTAGCTGTGGGATCCAGGGGAATGTTGGTAGTGGAGCTGATGGATCCAGGGAAGGGTTGATTGTGTAGCTGTGGGATCCAGGGGAATGTTGGTAGTGGAGCTGATGGATCCAGGGAAGGGTTGATTGTGTAGCTGTGGGATCCAGGGGAATGTTGATTGTGGAGCTGTGGGATCCAGGGAAGGGTTGATTGTGGAGCTGATGGATCCAGAGGAATGTTAATTGTAGAGTTGATGGATCCAGTTGGGGTTTGTTGAAGAGCTACAGGATATGGAGAGACATTATGATGAAACAGGTATATAGGGAGGGTTGATTTTTGAGCTATGGGATCCAGAGAAATGTTGGTAGTGGAGCTGATGGATCCAGGGAAGGGTTGATTGTGTAGCTCAAGCTCCAGAGGAGAGTTGATTGCATAGTTACTGGATCAAGGAAATGGTTGGTGGTGTAGCTATGTGACCTACAGGAGAAGAGATGAAACAAATGGAACCATGGGAATAGTCACAATGAAATGATGAACTCCTGGAAGAGATGATTGTGGTGCTGAATATATTAGGAAGGAGTTATTATGGAGGTAAAAAAGGAGGGCTGATGGTGTAGTTAAGAGATCTTTAAAAAGAGTGATTTTTAGGTGAGTGACATGGGAGAGGAGCTATGTGGTGTAGGGAAGTGTTCAATTGTTTAAATATGCAGGCATTGAGGGAAAAAGAATAATTATAATAGCATTCCATTACTCCTAGGAGTAGTTCCCTTCATCACTTCAGCGAGAGTAGATATTGAGGAGTTGGAGATTTCAATAGGATTGTATTGGATCTGTTTTAAGTCAAGAGAAGAAGCATTTGATATGGAAGGAGGTGGTCAGAAATGTGTTCAGTATTAATTGTGATGAAGACTTGTGATTAATGTATAAATACATGTGTAATGAACTGGATATTTTTCAGAATGTCAAAAGCCTGGTATTGGGGCCATTGAAAAAATTGCCTTTGTATGTTACATGGTGATAATGGGTGCTATAGCCTTTTATCAGTATCCTTAGCCTAATTCTGATGTCTGACTTGTACGACTTGATAGAACACTATAACTAACATCAGTGCTCCACATGTGTTAGATAATGCAATATGTTTAGCAATATATCAATGTGTCATAATCACATTGGCTTTATATATTATAAAGATTTGATGTTCACATGTTTAGGGAATTGATGAGAAATTATGAAGACCAGAGTTTAATCAGGATCTTTTTATCGAGGCTCTCAACTACATATCACAGTTTTGCAGTACATACGCCTGTAAATAGGTTAACTAATCATTTTTACCTGAAAGACAAAATCACCGAGCTGACATTTACCCAAATAAATTAAAAGCAGGGATGCAATTCAATACATGTTGTTGACAGTTAAAAATTACTACAAATGTTACTACATCTTGAAATGATATGTTCTACTAATCCCTGTTTTATTTTTAAACATCCTTCACATATGCTTAGGAATGTAATCCATACATTTTAAATGGGGGCTTACCAACTGTGATAATGGTTTTTTTTTAAATGTTAACATTTTAATGAAACTTGTTAAGAGAATTATTGTGTGTCTGAATGCCATACACAGAGTGGGCTTTGTTACCATGGAAACAGGTTGATGGTGATACAGTTAATCAAATGCTTATTGATACACACCTGTGTGTTACCTGTTGAGTGACCTGATACAATGTTATGATGGTATGTAACTGTGTATGATATGTGATGAATACATGTTAGATATGTGTGAGAATGTGAAGACATGTATTAATTGTGAAGTATATTTAATAAACATAACCAATTATAACTTAATGAGATAACATCAAAAGGTCTACATATATGTATGGATATAGTGAATTTAAGTACCTGAGGTGTTGTTATGGAATACACATTTTGCACAACACCTGAATTTATATATAAATAGCTCGACATATGGTTGAAAAAAATGTTTATTTTTCCATGGCATAAGAGAAAGAAAGAAAAATTGTTAGAAAAAACAAAAGTAACTAAATGTTAAGACTTGTTTCCCTATTGCTTTCGTTCTTATATTTTGATGAAATAATAAAATAAAGAGAGAGATAAAAAAAGGAAATTTTTTTTATAGAAATAATGTTTGTTTATAAGATTAAACAAATTTTGTTATAACAAAAACTACTTTTATTTATTTTTCATATTTGTGTAGTGCAAGAAAATTTTGAGGGAAAATGTGTAGATGTTAATGTTGTGCCTCTGTTTTTGTAGTGGTTATTTTTATCATGCAATATTTTGTCTTTCGTTACTAATCACATTTTATCCCATTTATGATTACATTGAAACAATGTATAGTTATTATATATAATTACTTGATAGATGCACTGTAAACATGGTGCAATAAAAACGGAGTGTGTGAACCTAAGATATGTCTGGAATGGGGACAAGTTCACTGGTCTTGCCACAGAAACCATTGTACAACTTACATACCGGGTATAAGAAATCAACATAGATTTTCTATCTTGGAAATTGTGTGTGAGAATGGACATTTTCAAACTATATTTATACATTATGTGAAACTCCTTCAATACGCACGGTTATATAGATCTGTTTATAAAGATTCAAATCTGTTTATAAAGATTCAAAACTTAGGATATTTTTAATGAAGGGCTTTTCTCTGTAGACAGGTCTATCTGAGCCTTAACAACCACAATGTACTTCTCATACATTATTACATCTAGCAGTGGATGACAATAATGACCACACATATTGTATATCAATGTGGAAGTTTCATTGCCTGTGTGTTATTATGTTAGTTCTCCATATTGCGGTGATGCAATGTAAAGGCAGACAAACTGTACAAATATTGATATTTTTTCTTCATGGATATACATTTACAGCTAAAGGTACATTGTTGAATCATATATTATCATAATGATGGATTTTGTGGGATCACATTCAATCCTGTAAGGCCAAATATATGACTGCTGTTCTAGAAGGCATCTTTTTTATTTTATAGTCATCAAAGTTTTCTAAATATGTTGATGTCTAAGATTGATTGAACCCTCAGATACAGCTGTACAGCAGTGTCAATCAGTTAATGTAACACGATGTAGGACCAGGTTTTCCTGTTTATGAAGGGAGAATATGTGTCTACCACTAATCTGTATACTGTCAGGATGTTCGATTTATGTATGTGAATTCTCAATTTAATACAAGTAATGAAATCTTTTAGGAATTGATCTATAAATTATAGTGTTTTGATGTCTGTAGAAATCATGAAAATAGAATATTTCATTCCAATTGTGTATGTTTTGTTAACTCTATCTTAACTTAACATGGTTGATAGAATGCCAGTGAAGTATGGCTGGTATGCTGTAGATTGCTCTCATGCTCGAATGATAAAATGTATTTGCGTGTACCTATTTGAGGCATGTTTGGTTAACCTTAGAATTTTACTCCCATATAAGTTGTTGAAGCTAAGAATGTTATCTTATCTAAGCGTAAGCCAAGCTTCAATCCCTTAAGTTGGGTAATGTTCAATATTAAAAGATACCTTCTTAATTAAAAATGAATTGGATCATGAGCACAATAGCTGGAGACAATGAATATATGTGGGAATTTGTTAATATAATCTTTTGATAGTAGTTCAATAATAAGTTGCATCAAAGCATTGAAAATATAAAAATGTTTTATAGTAACGAGTGTTAAAAAACTAAGAAACATTACAATTACTGAAAACCCACGTCTGTAACAATGGGTTGGTTTATTAATTGTTGGAGGAAACAACATTATCAAATTCGCCTAGTATAATCTATGCAAATTGACATAAAAAGTATTGTTGGATACATTAAAATTTTGATGTGCTAGGCTGTTATTGAGAGTGACTGCTATAAATTTGACATGTTTATTGGTGTGATAGAATTGATGCTCGCACATGTTTTGATAAAGTTGAAGGTTAAAAGTGTAAACCATAATTATATTCTGGAGCCGAAGCAAACAGGTTTAGCACATATTGTAATTATGTAACTAAATTCATATTTAGTAAACCAGTTTAGCAAATAATTGTAATAACAAGGGCAATAATTAAATCTGTAGTCAAACAGGAAACATTCAATGTATGTAACAGTAATATTGTACTGGACATATGTTGGTACTCAATTAAAGATATTTTGATGTTTATGAATGACTGAGAGCTGATTGAGCGTTGTGTTTAAGCTAGTGGTTTGAAATTAAGATTTTTTGCTAGTATTGAGAAAATGTGTGTTTAACATTTAACACTCGGTAGAACAGGAATTATACTTGATCTATGTGTAGTGTTAACTTATCGTTTATAGAATAGATTCATCTAATACAATCAATGGGTCATTCTATTGGAAGGATTTTAAAGAAAAAATTATGCCAATGAATTGTTTAATTTGGAGGAATATATCAGAACTGTATCCTGTGACTTTTATTTTTTAAAAGAATTTTCTAATTATATTGTTTTATCAAAGTTTTTTATTTTTGAATTGCAAAGGTATTTTTATTGGCATAATTTTTTTCATTCTTTTAGAACACATGAAAGACTGCTTCATCACTGTAAGGGAATGGATGAAACATTCTACATTTGGCCCAATCATGTGTTTAAGCAAATATTTTGCCATTAACATCAGGTTTAAAATCCATAATGGGTCATTTCCTTCCGACTTGTTCAGTTGAAATGACTGATTAAGTAGGAGTTATTTCCCTTGCAAAAGATAAAAACAACTGACAATGATGTTTCCTTGATAAAAAGATGTTTGGGAATTTTGTATAAGTTGGATGAAGATAGGAACATCATTAATGTAAGTTTTGTTTAAACCAGAATAAAATAGTGACTTGGAAAGTCTATATTATGACTTGATGATTGGTAAGGAGCATGATTAGATGATTTTAAAGTTTGACCAATGTTTTATCAGATTTTAAATTTTGAGACTCGAATGTGATGCTCCAAATCAGTTTTTTTTTATAGTAAATTGTTCATGAAATATAGAACACAACACACGCTTAAATCACCTGTTTAGGTACTAACTTGTTAAACCTTATATCAAACAAGATATTTACAACAAAAGAAAAAACTCTTATTTAATTTGGTCAAAGCATTCTACATGTAAATGGAAATTTGTTTTTAAAATTTGTGCTGTCTTAATTGCAATATGAAAAAGAAAACAAATTTGATTCTTTAATAATTGTTACCCTGAAGTTTTCATTGACGGAAGGTTATAACAAAATAATGTTTGAACATTTAGTATCACCAAAACTATATATATCAGCACCACTTCTATATGTACACCACCCAAATTTGTTGTGCAATTCCTTTTTCTTTTTTCTTTTTTACATATGACAACTTCTTTTTTATTTGTTTCATTTCTTAATTATAGAATATTACTTGTATATTGTAAAGATAGTGTATTTCAATGTTAATATATATCAACGCTTTTGTGCATTTGCATTGTCATCTTCTCTAGAGTTTGAAAAAACATCAACACATAATTGAATTAGAAATAACGAAATAGTAAAAATTTTAGTGAATTGTGAAGGGGCGTGAACATATACGTTCCCTTAGCTTCATGTGCTGTGGGTTAATCTTGTTTGGTATTGGTGTATAGACAAATTAAAAAGATAATTGTTAAAGTACAAATTCATTTCAGACTTGAGGATCAAGACGCTTATATACATTTATTTTTATTATGTTTGATTGATGCACATGTGTTAAGACAACTTTTAAAAATATATAAAAAGCTATGCATTTCCTTCAGGTTTTTCTAACATATCTTTGTGATTTGAATTTGAAAAAATGTGTACAAAACTATATCAAACCTAAAACAGATCATATGCATCAGTCAAGTATTTTTCAAACACTCGTTTTTGCATGTGTATGTTATTGTTATTTTAGATTGAACAGAAATTGATGTTTTCGGTAAATATATGAATACCACATGTTAGCAAGTGTAGTAACAAATAAAAATTGTATTAAAAAATACTCTTTTGTTTCTGTGGTTTTATCTAATTAACTCAATGATCCCACATTTATACTGTTATTTGTAATGGCAGACTATGTAACCATTACAACACAGATCCCAGCATATCAGAAGCAAAGGACTAATTCACATGAGTGATATAGTAAAAATAAAATAATCTTTAGCCCTCCTTCATGGTGTGCTATTCACATCACATTGTCCATCCATCTTGTGATTCTATTTCGTAAGAAGAAGTAGATGGATCATTTTCAACTTTCAGATGTAGTTTTATCCCTAAATATCCATTTTCCAATATTTTCAGATTAGTCTGAAATACAAAATGGCCGACAGGCGACCATCTTGGATGTTGACATTATTTGTTTGTTATTGGTATTTCATGAGAATTCCAGGATGGATCAGTCTCAAGTTTCATCTGCAGGTTCACCTTGGTCCTTAAAGTCGTGTAGAGTTCATTTTGAGATTGATTGGTAAAACAACATAACCGAATGGCGGCTCTCTTGGTATTTGACGTCGATATTTCTGTTGAAATAATATATATAATAACATATGATACTTATGTAGGTTCTCTTTGGTCCATTGTCTTGCCATTTAATTTTGGGACTGCTCTGAAAAACAAGCGGCCATCTTGGAATTTCTTGAGGGGGACGGGATGGATCTTTCTTATATACTTCGTATTAAGGTTCCTTTGGTGCCTAGATGTGCTTTTAGACTGATCAGATAAACAAAATAGCTGACGGATGGCAGTCTTGAATTTTGACAATGAAAGTTTTGATCTGTATCCCCTTGGTCCCCAGTTGTATAGATTTTGGGATTGATAAGGAAACCAAACTGTTCACAGGTAACCATCTTCGACTTGAAAATTTAAGATGATAACAGCTATCTATTCAAAGGAATTTTCAACTTGTATAATTAAGAGAAAAAATATCAATCTTTTGAAGTTGAAATAAAGACCTAACAATGGTTAGCGCCATGATCCTTCTGGAATCTCTTGATTTTCATTTTTAGTAAACCGTCATTATCAGATGGTTGGCTGTTCACCTAAGCCCTGGTCCTTGTCGGTTCTTGTTAAAAATATTTCTTTAGATGTACATGTATACAGGATGAATGACTTAATATTGGTATGTGGATTTCGAAAAAAAAATAAACAAAATGACTGACAGAAAGTCATCTTAGATATTGACAATAACAGTTTGCTGTCAATATTTGTAGAAGTTCTGGATAGATCAGTATCAAATGTCATTTGTAGGTTCCTTTGGTCCCTAGTTGTGCAATACAAATTATTTGACTGATCGGAAAAATTGCCATTAGATTTTGAAACAATATTGCCGTGCAGAAAAGTCAGCAAAAGTCAACGTCAGGTGAACATAGCTTTAATACAAAGTCTTAAAATTTCAATAAATGGCTCGGAATATTGAGTAAATATGGCATGTGTCTTAATATATTAGTTCATTTTGATCGCTGCTTTTGTCTTTCTTCACACTCGCCAAAATACGAATTAAAAATAGGACTGATCGATTAGTTGTGAGCCTTGTATTGAAGAAATTAAGCTGGGATGTCCTTTTTTCAGCTCTACTTTTCCCTGACTATTTAAGCTTGTGAACGAAGACTGGTGTCATTTGTTCAGTTTATGTCGAAGGGGCAGCACTCTTAAGTGAACAAGCCAAGTGACTTGCTAAGTGGACAAAATCGCTGAAAGAGCAGTGATTCAATGTTTGCATAAGAAAGGTCTAGCACTTAAGGATATACATACTGATGTAGTAACAACACTGGGGAAGGATGTCCCTTCATATGCTACACTGAAAAGATGTGTGGTGGAATTTAAGCGTTGCAAGCAGATCCTTGGGGGTGACGACCGTTCCGTCAGGCCTGTCACTGTAGCAATCCTAGTATTGGTTTCACAGGAAAGAGTACATTCCATTGTCAGGGAAGATCTTGCAATGAGAAAGCTCTCCGCCCGTTGGGTACCAAGGCTTCTGATCGAGCATACCAGATGGATTTTTTCGCGTGCTAATCTGAACCTTTTAGAGGCAGATCCTGCTAACTTTCTTTCTGCAGAGGTTTGTGACTATGGGTGAAACGTGTGTCCATCATTTAACCCCAGGCCATACAACATGCTAAATAATGGAAGCATCCTGGTTCACCCCCGTCAAGGAAGGCAACTACTGTTCCATCAACTTGAAAGGTTAAAACCTCGGTTTTCTGGAATGCTGATGGCATTCTGATGAAATATTATCTGCAAACGGAAGAAACAATCATTGACACATATTATGTAGTTAAGAGAAAATGAAAAAAGCCCTCGTATTTCTTGAGAAGTAGGTATAATGAAGGTTCTCCTTGGTCTCTTGTCGCATACATTTGATTATTGGGACGTATTGCAAAGACATAGACAATTCTAATTGATAAAAGGAACAACGAAGACAATACGGTGGTGGCAGATCCTTTGCGGATTTCGCTGATAAAAGACGAATGTTGATGAAAGTTTATTACACCAAAGTCACAGTTGCTAAACATACCATTCTTTCCTGTCAATTAATTAACTTTAATTGACCATGTTTACACATCCGAATCCTTATGTTGTACAGAGGCCGGACTTATCCCTTTAGGAATAAATGATCATCACTTGGTCTGGTATTAGGAAATCGCGAAAATTTCATTCAAATAATGAACACGTAAAAATTACTTCAAAAGGGTCAATATTGATGAACTCAAAGCTGACATGATGAAAATACCATGGCTCGTCATTGAGGTTTTCGACAGCATTCACGATACATGGGACACTTTTCTAAACAATTGTTTTTTTTATGTCATAGATAAATATATGCCTTCCAAAGAAAAACGTGTAAGTGCTAAGTCTGAAAAATTGTATTAATGATAATGTATTCAGCGAAATGCACTCACGTGATTACCTTCATGATAAGGCTAGAACGTCTAATAATAACAGAGTTTTAACCAAAATAAAACAAAATAAACGCAATTACCTTGCTGATGCTATGGTCCAATGTCCGAACAACTCCAAAAATATGTGGAAAAAGATTAAAGATTTCTTACCATCTGTTATGTATACACATATAGGTAGCTGTATGTAAACAATCCACAGATGGTCAAAGGGGAGGTAATTTCGATAGCTGTATTACATGATTGCCTCCCTTGTTTACTTTAACTCTCATGTGTTCGGAGGAGAATAAAGGAAGATAGTTGAAGGTAGCAGCACACATTTTCTCGGAGTGGCCATGGGTGATTTTTTTTGTTCATTAGATTACCCCATTATAAAGGTTTTTTTTTTTTTTTTATCAAAAATGAAAAAAAAAACCTTGCTAAAATTGGTCCTGTCATGTTAAAGTGGACAATGTGGGATTTCATTTTTTTCAGGTTAATATTTTAGCTTTGTGTTGGAGATTACTATTTGGGCAGTCTCGAATCTGTGTTTACGCACCAAAAACTAGCTTTACAGGAAGTGAACTTTTCATAGTGTTTACATGTGGTCATATTATTCAGAATTTCCGAGTTGGAATTTGCTGAAATGTAAGTACTTTGTTACCATGACATTGTTGTTGATTGTAAGATAGGTGTTCAGAATTGAATTTCTTCTGGAAAGTTGTAGTGTTAGGTTGGAATTAGCAGTATTTTTGCATTTTTAGCATTTTTTCAGTAGGTAACCATGACAATCAAATGTCAGAAATCATATAATTTGTCGTGTTTCAAAATATTTTTCATTTATTAATGGTTTAATCAACGGATTTTTTCTCTCTTCAAAATGGATCCAATCCTGATCATATAATGGGAAGTACTTGCAATAGCATGGAATATCAATGCCTGAGTATCATTAACTTTAACTGTTATATGGACATCATTTTGTACTTGAATGGAATTAAAAGCAGTACTATGTTGGAAGTAAATTTAATGCCCAGAAAAATGCGGTTTTGATAAGAATTGAATATGCCTGGTTATTTTGAACATCTTAATGAGATATTGTGTAAGTCTGAAAATTCTTGGTACCAGATTTCTGGTTCATTATAATGGGTTTTCATGTCTTATCACTATAATATGTCATTTCATTGAGAATGTTACATGTAAGAGTTCCACATCTCGCTTGTCAAGGAATCATCTGGGTTGATCTATATTCCTTTCTATATATTTCATACTTTTTGTAGTACAAATTCAAATGAATATCATAGAATTTTGAGGCTTTCAATCTGTATTAGATTTATTCCATATGATGTATAAGTACCTATAACTCAAATTCCCATCACGATTAATCGTTTGTTTTAACTATAGTTGTGTGGATGTTTTACGTAAATTGGAGGATCCAATTCTGCTTTGTTGGGGGGGGGGGGGGGGGGGGGGGGGAGGGGGATTATGTATACACTTATAGGTAGCTGTTGTAAACCACCCACAGATGGTCAAAGGGGAGGTAACTTCGATAACTGTAGTACATGATTGCCTCCCTTGTTTACTGTAACTCTTATGTGTTAGGAGAGGAGAATAAAGGAAGATGATTGTTTTATGTATATTCCCTCTCACTACCCAAAGCCTAATAATGGAGAAAATATTTCAAGTAAAGAAAATATTTCAAATGATTTTAATGATTATTTTTGCAATATAGGAAATAGGAAGTAAGTTTGATTAAAGTTTTCTAAATTTAGATAATGATTATTACAGGTAATACGTTTTCTGTCACATTATTCGCATGTGATTTTGTAAGGAAACATGAAGCTGAACTACATGATGGAAAAACTACTGGTCTTGATGGAATTTCTGTCAAATTATTAAAATTAGGCGTATCAATTATAGAGCCGTTAACATACATTTTCAATAAGTCCATCATTACTGGTTCTTTTCCTTCTGTCTGGAAAAAAATCAAAAGTCACCCCTATTTTTAAATCTGTTGCCATGACCTCTGTCAATAATTACAGGCCAATATCTATCCTCTTCGACGTCAGTAAAATTTTAGACATATACAAAACTCTTTTTACGACTATTTGTCATCAAATGAATTAATTTCATATTCTCAATATGGTTTCAGACCTAACCATTCAACAGAAACTGGCCTTACCGGTTGAATTGATCAGTGGTCCAAAAATACTGATGACGGTAAATTAACAGGTGTTTTATTTTTAGATTTACGCAAAAATTTATACCGTTAACCACAAAGTGTTACTACATAATCTTAAGGCTTACGGTGTTTCTGAACATTACATGAACTGTTTTAGGTCATACTTATCAGACAGAGTCAAGCAGTTAATTTCAAACTTGTACGATCAGCTTCCATAATATAAGCATTGTTAAAGTCCCACAAGGATCGATACTAAAAAGAAAAAAAAATAGACCTCCTCTTATCATCTAAGTAGATGACCTAAAATACAATGAGTCCTAATCTAGCAAAAATTCAGTGCATGCTGATTGACTCATCCCAAAAACTCTCAAAACTTTGTGTATCAAAGTTTATGAAATTATCATTGAACTGTAAATTGTGTTATATTGCTTGGAGTTTTATAGATAGTTTCCTGTTTTGGAGCAATCATATTGATTACATTGGTGAAAAACTGTCAAACAAAATTAGATTTTTAAAACGTTTAAGAAAATTCATGCCCTCAGAGGTATCCAAAAAAGTGTATACGACCATCTATTTACCCCATTTCATGTAGTGTTCTTCTGTTTGGAGTAACCCCTCAAACTCAAAAGAGTTGCAGGAGTTATTTTAGACGTTAAGATTTTTTTAACTCCAGCCACCGTACTCCTTAAGAGTTTGAAATGGATGCCTATTCTTGATTTTTATAACTTTAGAAAATGTGTACTAACCTACAAAATTCTTAGTGACGAGGCTCATGGTTATTTAAAGCTACATTTGTTTACCTAAGTCAGTCAGGTTTCAACCAGGACTAACTATTCATTAACACCTAAGAAACTGTACATTCCCAAATGTAGAACAGCTTTTACTAAACAGTCTTTTAAATATACTTGTACTGCATTATGGAACAATTTAGCTGATGTGACACGAAATGCTACTAGTATTCAGTCTTTTAAAAAGCTGTATCTCAGCAAATATTTTAGTTTACCAACCTAGTACACTTTTAATCAAAGTCTTACAAGATACTTATTGTCCAAAATCGTTAACACATATATTTTATACTTGACCTTTTTGACTAAATTAATTACTACAATGTACTTTCTGTCTAATTTACAGCCAGGGAGCTTGTTAGGTAGGGGCTTCCCAAGCACCTGCTCTCTGATCTGTATCCTGTGAAATTGCTTTCATTGAATTATATCTATGTTATACACATTATTGTTCTTGATTGTTATTATAAAGCAATGTCATTATATTTTAAAAACATAAATTTATTTATAAATCGCAGCCGGAGACCTCGTTATGTAAGGGCTACCCAATCACCTGCTTTCTGGTCTGCATTCTAACTGTGATATCACTTTTATATTGTATATCTGTAATCGACATCGACAATTATATGGAGATATATTACAATTTACTTATTATCTTACTTATATATACAGGTTATTTATGTATCCTATTTCTAGGTATGTGTTGTCGTGTAAATTCTTATAGTGTTACCTTGTATATTCTTGTGTGTGTCTTTATCAGGGCCATATTGTAAACTAGACGGAAGTCTAAATAGGTAACCCTGTCTAAATAAAACAATTTATTACTATTATTATTATCATTATTATCAATTATCAAGGTGAACATTTGTTAAATGACACCACTAGGGGGTGATTGGTTATGTGGATCATTTTGCACTGTCAAACTATCAACTCTGATTCCTGTGCAATGCTTTCTGTCGTAAGCAGATTGCTCGAGTAGGATTTGGTGTCAGGACAGTGATCATATGACCTTTTGATAAGACAGAATCACAGTTACGCGTCCATTCATTTTGTATGCTGTATGGAAGCATACAGCTTTTCTGGTATGAAGGTCAAAGGTCACATGTTTTATAGCACGTTGGTTACCATGTAATATATTCTGCTCTCATGGGCCATTCAAGCCCATATTATGCACATCTATTGCTTGTGTGAAAGCATCCTCGGCTCCAGGTGAAAATCGCACAATCACTTATTTATTTGTAAATAAGCGATAGTGCGAGTTTCACCTGAGGCCGAATATGGTATGAAGGGGTCGCGTGGGATAGTTTTGGATGATCGCAGATCAACTGTCTTATTATCTATTTCTAAAATTAATTCACGCATTCTCGGAGACAACTCATTCCATTCTAATCAAATGTTCATAAGCATTGGCGCGATGAAGAATAAGAATCGTTCACATGCTGGCAATCGCAATTACATGTTTCTGAATTTGAGATTCAAGGGTTCCACTGGTGGTCAGATTCTAACTTATCTCTGATGTTAAAAAGTGAAAGTATCGGGGTCCCCTTCGTCAATTTTTTTAATTCCTGTGACAGTTTTAAACAATTACAAGACCGAATTATAACCTCCTTCTAGCTCCAGCGGCTTTCCTCCTTAAGAGATTATTTTTAAAATAAAAAAGAACACACTATACATCAATGATGAAACTGTCAGATTGTCACATTCAAATCAGTTGCAAACATATTGCATACTTTTCTTTTTCTACATATTAGAAACAGCTGGACATGAATTGCTACTTCAATAATCAAAATTAAGTTTGATATTGTAAATATGTGAATATATATCCGTAAGTACAAGTACTCGTGTCTGAGATTAAAGTAAAAAGTAAATAATACGAGTTACCTCCCTTGGCCCAGTGTTTTACCTCGATAAATCAAAACCATGATATCTCCGAAAACAATTTCTTGGACTGTAAGCAGTTGGTGTAAGTACAGTTTACAGTAATATTTTGAACTTTCATCTTCAGTCAAACTCTGTCATTAATATAAAATTTATTTCATTTCAAATTGTACGTTACATATCCAAAAGTACAAAGTATGTGTATGAGTAATGGGTCCGTTTCGTTTTAACACATATTTTCAGTTTACAAATGGTATGTTGAAGAATCAGTCTAGAAAATCAGAAATAACTGGGTACTGATATCCGCCCAGGAGGTACCTGGGTGGGACCGCATGATGTTTTCCTTGCAGGAATAGTATAATTTCAATCTCATATGGGGTCAAATATGACAAAAAATCTGTAAGGATCTTCTAAAGTCACAGTAGACTGAGAGTTCATATATTTTGCCAGTGTACGCTTGGGATGGAATGACTCAAAGGTTCTATCATAAATGATCTTAAACTATTTTTAAAAGCACATTGAGTCAAATATGTATAGAATCACTTGAGAATTTCCTCCAAAGTTCCAGAATACCCGATATTTAACCAACAGTACCTAGAATGGTGTGCTTTAAAGTTACCCATTAGAAACTACCTTGATTTATTTCTAAGGTCACACGGGCCAAATGTAAAACATATTTGAAAATCTCCTCGTCGAACTCCATAAAACAATAGGTACTCATATTTGGCCAGTAGGTACCTGGGATGGATGCTTCGAATTGTCCTCATATAAACATGTTTACAAGGTCACAGGAGTCAATTTTTTTTCAAATAGAATAATCTCATGTTTCTAGAAAACCATCGGATCAGGAAAAATTAATATTTGTTTTAATCTGAAGCATCGCACTATGTTTCAGTTACTATGTACACTGCCACTTTGAACGGGGGGTTGCAAAACACCATGTTGACTATTTTGATATCCTTTGCCAAATGTAAAATAGGTGCCGTGACCCGGACAGTTCACTGTACGACGGTGTATGTTTGCAATGTCTAACAGAGTTAGTTTATTGTCATACAAAAATACATTCAAAGGCGACTTAACGGATATTATGAAGTTATTTACACGAAAGTGACACTTCAATGAAATTACGATTTAGAGTGTGTAATATCATATGATAATAACAATCCGACATCAAAGTTGCAGGTCTTTAAACACATATTGATGTATAAAGATATTCCAAATGTCCTTGCAAGCGATTACTTTGTGATAATTGCTTTGTATTTCTTCGTTCATCTTGATTACGTAAGCAGAACAAACAACGCAATGTGCAGTCTTTCATACACAGTTAACGTGAATTAATCGTTTAATAGGAAAATTATGTCATAAAGCTGGAAATAAATCCCTGTTGAATCTCTCAAGGGAACGGGCGTTTGTATCGGGTCAAAACAATCAGACATTTATGTAAACCATTAAGAAATCTTGATATCCTACACAGACTAAGCTAGCATTTATTTCGTTTTGGATAAAAAGTTAAATTTTATTCTGAAATAAATGTAGAGTTAAATTATATGACAAGTGTTCGTGTTACGAGTGAGATTAATGATGAGGATCTGCCTGGGGATTTATGAGAGGGTGAATTAATTACTCCGATTTGTCACGGTACCCAATACCTGTCCTTTTGATCCACCTATTACATATGACACATACGTCACCCAATCCGTGTATCTGAGGTTTAGTTTGGTCTGTGTAAGCGGAGTGCCACCGTATAATCCCCACCAAACCTATAGAGGGGATAGAAAATTATTGAACAAGTGTCACATTTCACAAGATAAAACAACAAGCTTAATTCTATGTTCAACCTGGCGACAGGTTAAACAAAGTTTAAGTTTACTTTGGCGCCAGTGTGTAAGTTCCCGTACAGACCACTTGCATCTCGTCAAACACTGTAAAAAGCAAGACTGTCTGGAAAAAAAAACTTCCAGAACGGAAAAAGAAATGTGTGCACGAGAAACTCGGTCTGTGGAGTTATCTTTCCATGATTTTAACGCACCCAGTGACATCGGTAGCGGATGTTGAATTATAAATGACGGATCGCGTGTTCGGACCGTATCATCCGCAGTTAGTCTTCGTCTATCATGACAACATTTATTATTGATATGACCATCAGTGTTTATTTCCTATAGGGTAAGATTACTGTTCAAATTAACAACTTTACAGACAAAAGTAGGACTATAAGAATAAAAAACCGATGTTTTCGGATATCTTTATAACTATTTTTAAGAACAAATGTCGATATTGATAAGCAGAGTGTTATACTTATTTCAGTCAACAAACAGTCGTCATTGTTTATCATCTAAATGCGAATGTTACAAACCTAATAATGATACAGTATATATTTCCCAGGGGCCGTAAAAAAACGTGAACGGGAATAGATATGTAGCAGGTGTCAATGGAGGTCTCTCAGTCTAGATTGTTACTCTACCAAGTATCATCAAATACTATTTCACAGATGAATTTGTAAAATAATAAAGGTAAAAAGGAATGATTATCCTTAAATCGGAAATGGAGGGCTTTAAATTTCTTGGTGTGAGATGGTATTGGGAAAACCACATTTTTTTTGGAGCATGCACTTTCTGATTTGGGAAAAAATACCCCAAAAAATATATACATTTTTTTAGTAAATATATAGGATTTTTGTTTATCAAACGCCATGTTCTCACATGTACACTGTAAAATTCCTAAAATGTTGTACATTGTAAAATTCCTAAAATGCTGTACATTGTAAAATTCCTAAATGTTGTACATTGTAAAATTCCTAAAATGTTGTACATTGTAAAATTCCTAAAATGTTGTACATTGTAAAATTCCTAAAATGTTTTGCACATTGTAAAATTCCTAAACTATCACACGCAGTAATGAAAATTTCGTGCAAACACGTCATCATAACCCACATTTCTATGCTGTACACATGGAATGGATTTGAATTGTTGTACATGGTCTTGGTTTGGGTTGGATTTCGGAACATCTAAGATCATGGAAAACACTGTCAGTTCAGCGGAGGCACATTCTATTTAGATTCTAATAAATTATCATATCGTGTCTTAAACAAAGCAACAAACGAATGTATCATTCTGGAGGGGGTTGTGATCCGGACCTAATCTCAAAATATCGGAGGGCACTGTAGTATGCATCCACTTGTTGTGCTGTAGATATATCAACACTTCCGCTGATAAAATTCACGATCGTAACGCGGCGTTTCCCGTGACAATGAGGCTTAACCAACGGGTCGCTAACTGATTAAAATCATTAATCTTGTTAATCAAAGTATATATTTATCAAAGCGCGTATTAAGCAATAGCTGGTATTTTCAAACATGTTTATTGCATGGATTCATATGAATTTATAACAGCGAGGTCCCGCATTACGGAGATACCAGTGTCAATGCCTGGAATTTACAACGCCAAAACACGCACACTTGTCACATCAGGTTGTTAGATATAAATGTCTTTCTCCTTTTTCTTGTCGATAACACAACGGAAAATATTTAGAACTATGATCTGGATATGTCACTAAACTGTTAATATAGCAGATGTTCCTCGACAGAATTACTACTTCAGTGTAGATTTCAGTGATTAGCAGGACAGAATGGTTTCAAATTTACAATCATTCATATTTATTTGTCTGTTATTGATATGGATTAATACTATGGAATTGATAATTAAACCAGATTGAATATTTTTATCGCTTGATTTATAGTTGCGATTTCGGACCTGGGTTTAATATTGACCTGGCTAACTTCAGATTTACCGGTAGACGTTACACTCAGACAGAATGCGCTGGTTGATATGATATCATATCTTACTGTCCGGAGATCTGAAGTGCTTTCTTCGGGTGACCTCCTTTACTTGATAATATAATTATATAAAGGCACGTGCGACAGCTACAACACCTAATATGGTAAAAGAATTATCTTAAGTTTTGTAATTAAAACACGACCCGAAGACATGGTATTGTTTGGTATATTGTTCCTGTAGTACAGCACCTATAACAGACTGATACGTATGATTTTCCAAATATGTTATGATGACCTCCATTTAACCTCCATTTGTGCATCACGAGATATTACTTTTATTTCCATGGTATCCGAAATATTTACATGTAGTCTATATCTGATTTTGCCTATACGTAACTTGCAAAAAAGGCGCTGACGTATCCCGCCGGTTTCCCTACATACTGTCAGAGGTGTTATACAACGATACACACTGAAATATCCTGCGGGTTTCCATACATACTGGCGGGTTTCCATACATACTGTCAGAGGCGCTTTGTTACGATGCACGTTTTATTATCCTGTGAGCTTCCATACATATATACGGAGTTTTGATTGATAGACCCCGGAGCTATGTGACACAGGAATGTGTCCCACTCTTACTGGATATGATCAGTGATATCCCCAGCTTGGGGTGTCAGCCTCACTCAAGAGACATCGCCCTACGGTTGTTACAGTACACACGGGTAGGGGTAACAGCAGGTCAACATCAGATGGAGTTACATCTAGTTCTATAATAATGAAAAGTCCTTATCATCCTAGTCGTTGGCTAGAATTTGTCATGGCTTGGTTTGACTACGAAAGTAATTGGTATATCTGAAAATCTAAATCACACGGAAGCCTTGATGATCTGGAGGGATAACATCTAGCAAACAGATCACCCCATCACCTAAACATAACTGGCTGTATATCCTTCTGTTTCAAGCCTTGGTTAACTTGTACGTTACTAAGAGAAATATACACACTGGCCTTTCATCATGGTACTCCGATCGGACGTGAAAAGTAAGGGGTCATCATGGCGACCTTGCAGGTTTCTACGGGTACCCTAGTGTTCTCCTACAGAAAGACACCACACGCTCTTCAATCTGTGTCGAGAGTAGTGATTCATATAAGCTATTGCATTTATTTGTTTTGTATTTGCATTGTCAAATACTGTTTCTAGTGTTAAACATTCACAATTACCCTTCATTAAATCGTTAAAGAACATAGATAAGCATTCTGTTGCCAGTTGTGTAGGAATGGCACATGTAGCTGATGTCAATATTTTATCAAAGTTGATACACGGTAGGTGCAGGTGTTTTTTATCAATAAAGCAATGCCACAATATCATTACCAATGTTTAACGGTGTCTATCTCGTCAACACCTGCTAAATGGGTTCATAAGAATCTAGGTCTCTCGCCATGTTCCAGCTTTTCATCTGTCAATATAGCACACCTGTGCATAATGTTATCAAGTTATACTCAATTAAACAAATGCTATCGCCCCAGTCTATCTACAGACTACAAATACCTTAACCAAGGTATGATAAAGGTCACCCCCTACGGGATGGTTAATACGGCAACATCGAAAAAAATACGGAATTACTTTATACCGAAGCCTCCAGTTATAATACATCATACCTACCTCTGGAGGTAGTTAATATACCTTATATCAGAAATCCTTGTAATGTTGTACACTTTTGCTTGATGTACATCTATCATAGGAAATTACAGACTCCATCTATGAATACGCACATTATTTCCACATAGTAGGTGAATACTCTTGAATATCCAAACCGAGGCTCCTCCAAGGGTTGTATACTTAATAATCTCACCCCGATATAATTCTTCTAACCGGCTATAGGAGATCAATGTCACGACAGATCCCAAAGCTTCAGGGACGGTTGACATGCCAAGTACTACATATGGATGTGATGTGTCTCCTGTAGCCGAATACATTAATAAACCGGCTAGAAAATGTAGACACGAGATTGCTGAGGATGGTGATTGTAATGGGAGCTTATGTAATTCTATGATCCGTCTGTAACATGCCAAAGATAGATAGGTATTACAACAGATATTAAAGAAACCAGATACGGCGAAACCGAATTTCCATGCCAGACAGGAGAGTGTTGTGACAAGCCATTTATCACACCTAAAACACATTAGCGCTGTCTGTCTGGCTGCTGATGGTTCGTCCACTGGGCAGTGGATGTGATCATATGTCTTGTCCAGGATATTTTTATCCCAATCTTCCCATCAGCTTGTAGGTTAGTCTCTTGTTACGCATGTTCCAGTGGTAGATCAGACATGTTATATATTATATTTTGTTCAATGGAGGTTTTTAGGAGGGGGGAAATCCCTCCTCTCACACTAACAAAGCGTTGTATCGAAGCTGAGTATTTAAAAACTATGAATATATAACAAAAATGATTTTCCGAACTTACTTATTCGGTGGTGTAATTGTAAATCATAGTTGATTGCAGATGTGTTAAAGATTATGAGCATTCTTTGGTTGTGTTTTTTTCAAGGTTTATCGTTTAACCTTGTTTTTAACACGAAACACATTTACGGGGAGTGACGTCCCAGCCTTGTTTCGATGTCAGATTGTTTTCCTCTCCCAAATTAAAACAAAATACTGGCAGTATTGCACCCTTGAGAGTTTCGTTACTTCATTTGTTAAAGATCTACTGTCGACAAGGTGACGCGTATCCTGATGTTAGTCGCGATTGATTTGATTGCTTAGTTCTAAGAGTATACAATTCAGAATTTCTCCTTGGGAGTATGTTAGAAAGAGACGACTTGGCATAGTAATGAACCATGGTTTGGAGGTTAATTATCTTATGTTTTTTTCCTTCGTTCTGCTAACGTACCCCAACGTGTATCTTTATATAACAAATTCGTACTTATTCTATTGCCCCGGTAACTATTATTGTTGATTCTATTCGAACTAATTCTAGCTTATTAATAAGGACATTTGATAGAGAATCCCATATTAGAAAAACATCTAATCTAAGATGCTACACCCAACCAGAAATTTAAGGTTCGGTAACACAGCAAGCCTTGTGCATGTCATTGAAATGATACTGACTACAAAGTAAGTCCAGTATCGGTTAGGGTAGATATCAACACCTACATGTCTGTGTGATGTTACATGATTGATATTTGTGTTGTCCATACTAAGATGTGGAAGATTACATCGAAAATTTCTTTTAATGATAAGTAGGCCTTGAATGTTTCCAGTGATAAAGATGTATTAGTGTATCAGTGTATGAACGAGCTTTGAATGTTTCCAGTGATAAAGATGTATTAGTGTATCAGTGTATGAACGAGTCTGAAATGTTTCCTGTGATAAAGATGTATTAGTGTATTAGTGTATGAACGAGTCTGGAATGTTTCCAGTGATAAAGATGTATTAGTGTATTAGTGTATGAACGAGTCTGGAATGTTTCCAGTGATAAAGATGTATTAGTGTATCTGTATGAACGAGTCTGGAATGTTTCCAGTGATAAAGATGTATTAGTGTATGAACGAGTCTGGAATGTTTCCAGTGATAAAGATGTATTAGTGTATGAACGAGTCTGGAATGTTTCCAGTGATAAAGATGTATTAGTGTATCAGTGTATGAACGAGTCTGGAATGTTTCCAGTGATAAAGATGTATTAGTGTATTAGTGTATGAACGAGTCTGGAATGTTTCCAGTGATAAAGATGTATTAGTGTATGAACGAGTCTGGAATGTTTCCAGTGATAAAGATGTATTAGTGTATCAGTGTATGAACGAGTCTGGAATGTTTCCAGTGATAAAGATGTATTAGTGTATGAACGAGTCTGGAATGTTTCCAGTGATAAAGATGTATTAGTGTATTAGTGTATGAACGAGTCTGGAATGTTTCCAGTGATAAAGATGTATTAGTGTATGAACGAGCCTTGAATGTTTCCAGTGATAAAGATGTATTAGTGTATTAGTGTATGAACGAGTCTGGAATGTTTCCAGTGATAAAGATGTATTAGTGTATTAGTGTATGAACGAGTCTGGAATGTTTCCAGTGATAAAGATGTATTAGTGTATGAACGAGTCTGGAATGTTTCCAGTGATAAAGATGTATTAGTGTATTAGTGTATGAACGAGTCTGGAATGTTTCCAGAATGTTTCCAGTGATAAATGATGATAAAGATGTATTAGTGTATGAACGAGTCTGGAATGTTTCCAGTGATAAAGATGTATTAGTGTATGAACGAGTCTGGAATGTTTCCAGTGATAAAGATGTATTAGTGTATGAACGAGTCTGGAATGTTTCCAGTGATAAAGATGTATTAGTGTATGAACGAGTCTGGAATGTTTCCAGTGATAAAGATGTATCAGTGTATTAGTGTATGAACGAGTCTGGAATGTTTCCAGTGATAAAGATGTATTAGTGTATAGTGTATGAACGAGTCTGGAATGTTTCCAGTGATAAAGATGTATTAGTGTATGAACGAGTCTGGAATGTTTCCAGTGATAAAGATGTATTAGTGTATCAATGTTTCCAGTGATAAAGAACGAGTGTAAAGATGTATTAGTGTATAATGATAAAGATGAATTTCCAGTGATAAAGATGTATTAGTGTATGAACGAGTCTGGAATGTTTCCAGTGATAAAGATGTATTAGTGTATGTGTATGAACGAGTCTGGAATGTTTCCAGTGATAAAGATGTATTAGTGTATGAACGAGTCTGGAATGTTTCCAGTGATAAAGATGTATTAGTGTATGAACGAGTCTGGAATGTTTCCAGTGATAAAGATGTATTAGTGTATGAACGAGCCTTGAATGTTTCCACTGATAAAGATGTATTAGTGTATGAACGAGTCTGGAATGTTTCCAGTGATAAAGATGTATTAGTGTATGAACGAGTCTGGAATGTTTCCAGTGATAAAGATGTACGAGTCTGGAATGTTTCCAGTGATAAAGATGTATTAGTGTATGAACGAGTCTGGAATGTTTCCAGTGATAAAGATGATGTGTATTAGTGTATGAACGTTTCTGGAATGTTTCCAGTGATAAAGATAAAGATGTATTAGTGTATGAACGAGTCTGGAATGTTTCCAGTGATAAAGATGTATTAGTGTATGTGTATGAACGAGTCTGTGTTTCCAGTGATAAAGATGTATTAGTGTATGAACGAGTCTGGAATGTTTCCAGTGATAAAGATGTATTAGTGTATGAACGAGTCTGGAATGTTTCCAGTGATAAAGATGTATTAGTGTATGAACGAGTCTGGAATGTTTCCAGTGATAAAGATGTATTAGTGTATGAACGAGTCTGGAATGTTTCCAGTGATAAAGATGTATTAGTGTATGAACGAGTCTGATAAAGAATGTTTCCAGTGATAAAGATGTATTAGTGTATCAGTGTATGAACGAGTCTGGAATGTTTCCAGTGATAAAGATGTATTAGTGTATGAACGAGTCTGGAATGTTTCCAGTGATAAAGATGTATTAGTGTATCAGTGTGTTTCCAGTGATAAAGATGTATTAGTGTATCAGTGTATGAACGAGTCTGGAATGTTTCCAGTGATAAAGATGTATTAGTGTATGAACGAGTCTGGAATGTTTCCAGTGATAAAGATGTATTAGTGTATGAACGAGTCTGGAATGTTTCCAGTGATAAAGATGTATTAGTGTATGTGTAACGAGTGTATGAACGAGTCTGGAATGTTTCCAGTGATAAAGATGTATTAGTGTATTAGTGTATGAACGAGTCTGGAATGTTTCCAGTGATAAAGATGTATCAGTGTATGAACGAGTCTGGAATGTTTCCAGTGATAAAGATGTATTAGTGTGTGAACGAGTCTGCAATGTTTCCAGTGATAAAGATGTATTAGTGTATGAACGAGTCTGGAATGTTTCCAGTGATAAAGATGTATTAGTAAAGATGTATTAGTGTAAAGATGAACGAGTCTGGAATGTTTCCAGTGATAAAGATGTATTAGTGTCTGAACGAGTCTGGAATGTTTCCAGTGATAAAGATGTATTAGTGTATGAACGAGCCTTGAATGTTTCCAGTGATAAAGATGTATTAGTGTATGAACGAGTCTGCAATGTTTCCAGTGATAAAGATGTATTAGTGTATGAACGAGTCTGGAATGTTTCCAGTGATAAAGATGTATTAGTGTATGAACGAGTCTGGAATGTTTCCAGTGATAAAGATGTATTAGTGTATGAACGAGTCTGGAATGTTTCCAGTGATAAAGATGTATTAGTGTATGAACGAGTCTGGAATGTTTCCAGTGATAAAGATGTATTAGTGTATGAACGAGTCTGGAATGTTTCCACTGATAAAGATGTATTAGTGTATTAGTGTATGAACGAGTCTGGAATGTTTCCAGTGATAAAGATGTATCAGTGTATGAACGAGTCTGGAATGTTTCCAGTGATAAAGATGTATTAGTGTATGTGTATGAACGAGTCTGGTGAATGTTTAATGTTTCCAGTCAGTGTATGATGAACGATGTTTTCCAGTGATAAAGATGTATTAGTGTATTAGTGTATGAACGAGTCTGGAATGTTTCCAGTGATAAAAGATGTATTAGTGTATGAACGAGTCTGGAATGTTTCCAGTGATAAAGATGTATTAGTGTATGTGTAAACGAGTCTGGAATGTTTCCAGTGATAAAGATGTATTAGTGTATGAACGAGTTTCTGGAATGTTTCCAGTGATAAAGATGTATGATAGTGTATTAGTGTATGAAGGAATGTTTCCAGTGATAAAGATGTATCAGTGTATGAACGAGTCTGGAATGTTTCCAGTGATAAAGATGTATTAGTGTATTAGTGTATGAACGAGTCTGGAATGTTTCCAGTGATAAAGATGTATTAGTGTATGAACGAGTCTGGAATGTTTCCAGTGATAAAGATGTATTAGTGTATGAACGAGTCTGGAATGTTTCAATGTTTCCAGTGATAAAGATGTATTAGTGTATGTGTATGAACGAGTCTGGAATGTTTCCAGTGATAAAGATGTATTAGTGTATGAACGAGTCTGGAATGTTTCCAGTGATAAAGATGTATTAGTGTATGAACGAGTCTGGAATGTTTCCAGTGATAAAGATGTATTAGTGTATGAACGAGTCTGGAATGTTTCCAGTGATAAAGATGTATTAGTGTATGAACGAGTCTGGAATGTTTCCAGTGATAAAGATGTATTAGTGTATGAACGAGTCTGGAATGTTTCCAGTGATAAAGATGTATTAGTGTATTAGTGTATGAACGAGTCTGGAATGTTTCCAGTGATAAAGATGTATTAGTGTATGAACGAGTCTGGAATGTTTCCAGTGATAAAGATGTATTAGTGTATGAACGAGTGATAAAATGTATTAGTGTATGAACGAGTATTAGTGTATGAACGAGTCTGGAATGTTTCCAGTGATAAAGATGTATTAGTGTATGAACGAGTCTGCAATGTTTCCAGTGATAAAGATGTATTAGTGTATGAACGAGTCTGTGTTTCCAGTGATAAAGATGTATTAGTGTATGAATGTTTTCCAGTGATAAAGATGTATTAGTGTATGAACGAGTCTGGAATGTTTCCAGTGATAAAGATGTATTAGTGTATGAAGATGTGTTTCCATGATAGTGTATGTGTATGAACGAGTCTGGAATGTTTCCAGTGATAAAGATGTATTAGTGTATGTGTAGTGTATGATAAAGATGTATTAGTGTATGAACGAGTCTGGAATGTTTCCAGTGATAAAGATGTATTAGTGTATCAGTGTATGAACGAGTCTGGAATGTTTCCAGTGATAAAGATGTATTAGTGTATCAGTGTATGAACGAGTCTGGAATGTTTCCAGTGATGAAGATGTATCAGTGTATTAGTGTATGAACGAGTCTGCAATGTTTCCAGTGATAAAGATGTATCAGTGTATTAGTGTATGAACGAGTCTGGAATGTTTCCAGTGATAAAGATGTATTAGTGTATGAACGAGTCTGGAATGTTTCCAGTGATAAAGATGTATCAGTGTATGAACGAGTCTGGAATGTTTCCAGTGATAAAGATGTATTAGTGTATCAGTGTATGAACGAGTCTGGAATGTTTCCAGTGATAAAGATGTATTAGTGTATCAGTGTATGAACGAGTCTGGAATGTTTCCAGTGATAAAGATGTATTAGTGTATGAACGAGTCTGGAATGTTTCCAGTGATAAAGATGTATTAGTGTATGTCTGGATGTTTCCAGTGATAAAGATGTATTGTAGTGTGTTTCCATGATAAAGATGTAACGAGTCTGGAATGTTTCCAGTGATAAAGATGTATTAGTGTATCAGTGTATGAACGAGTCTGGAATGTTTCCAGTGATAAAGATGTATTAGTGTATGAACGAGTCTGGAATGTTTCCAGTGTATTAGTGTATGAACGAGTCTGGAATGTTTCCAGTGATAAAGATGTATTAGTGTATGAACGAGTGTGTTTCCAGTGAAAAGATGTATGGAATGTTTCCAGTGATAAAGATGTATTAGTGTATGAACGAGTCTGTGTTTCCAATAAAGATGTATTAGTGTATGTGTATGAACGAGTCTGGAATGTTTCCAGTGATAAAGATGTATTAGTGTATGAACGAGTCTGGAATGTTTCCAGTGATGAAGATGTATTAGTGTATGAACGAGTCTGGAATGTTTCCAGTGATAAAGATGTATTAGTGTATGAACGAGTCTGGAATGTTTCCAGTGATAAAGATGTATTAGTGTATGAACGAGTCTGGAATGTTTCCAGTGATAAAGATGTATTAGTGTATGATGAACGAGTCTGGAATGTTTCCAGTGATAAAGATGTATTAGTGTATCAGTGTATGAACGAGTCTGGAATGTTTCCAGTGATAAAGATGTATTAGTGTATTAGTGTATGAACGAGTCTGGAATGTTTCCAGTGATAAAGATGTATTAGTGTATCAGTGTATGAACGAGTCTGGAATGTTTCCAGTGATAAAGATGTATTAGTGTATCAGTGTATGAACGAGTCTGGAATGTTTCCAGTGATAAAGATGTATTAGTGTATGAACGAGTCTGGAATGTTTCCAGTGATAAAGATGTATTAGTGTATCAGTGTATGAACGAGTCTGGAATGTTTCCAGTGATAAAGATGTATTAGTGTATGAACGAGTCTGGAATGTTTCCAGTGATAAAGATGTATGATAGTGTATGGTGTATGAACGTGTATCATGTATGAACGAGTCTGGAATGTTTCCAGTGATAAAGATGTATTAGTGTATGAACGAGTCTGGAATGTTTCCAGTGATAAAGATGTATCAGTGTATCAGTGTATGAACGAGTCTGGAATGTTTCCAGTGATAAAGATGTATCAGTGTATCAGTGTATGAACGAGTCTGGAATGTTTCCAGTGATAAAGATGTATTAGTGTATGAACGAGCCTTGAATGTTTCCAGTGATAAAGATGTATCAGTGTATTAGTGTATGAACGAGCCTTGAATGTTTCCAGTGATAAAGATGTATTAGTGTATGAACGAGCCTTGAATGTTTCCAGTGATAAAGATGTATCAGTGTTTTAGTGTATGAACGAGTCTGGAATGTTTCCTGTGATAAAGATGTATCAGTGTATTAAAGGATCTTCAGAGCTTGTATTTCCAGTGAAGTCGGTGATTCAACCTCACGAGAAATAATTAGTTTACGTTTCATTAGGTTGCAATCTATTAGTGTATCCAGTACCAAACTTCCAGAGTGCCAGTTTTAAAATGAGTAGAGTTCCTTGCTGTTCCAAGTTTTTTGAGGATGTCCCGTAATTAATGACATATACAGGGTTTCCTATCTTATATTGCAGACGGTCTTTTCCTTGAACCCTTTCAAACTTGTCCAATCTAGCTGAAAAAATAAATCCATATTCCAGAGAAGACCGGACAAGTGATAAGAATTATGGTACATTCCCTATAAGGGATCCAAAGGGATAGTGATGCTTTCATAGGGGGAGGGGGGAACTAGGCACACCAGAAACAGAACCTAAACTCATGTAGGAAGGATGTTTCCATTGTGTCAGTGGCCACAGGGAAATCAGTTACATGGACGTCGGTGTGTAAAGTTTCTTTTGATGCGAAGTAGCAACAGTGGCTAGTTTTGAATATTTATTGGAGTGACATGGCACTGTCGTGGTTGAAGAAGGTTTTCAAACAGCAATGTCCCAGACGACAACAAAGAAGCAATACAAAATGGTAGTTCTTTGGTTTCCGTCGATCTCTTTCTTTCGACATCGGAACTGACATTTGCGTTAGAACTATGAAAAACACCAGTATCTAGTTGTCTTCGGGAGATCTCTAATAAGCTCTTTGCATGTCATTTAAGGCATTCCAAGTGACACAGGCTATTTCAGTGTCTGACTCTAAGTACATGAATATGCAATCGAGCCAATTTTTTTTACGCGGAAGATATCGAAGCAGAGTTATATAGTCTGGAAGGTAATGTTAGCCAAAAAGATATATAAACTAAAACTTTAGATGTGTTTCTACATCATCATAACAAAGTGTAGCTGATTTTTAACAAGTTAGTGATTGACAAATACGATGCAAAGGTAACAACGCTTTAAAGCTTGATGGATACAACGCCTATAGCTAGAGACACGTCATATCACAACATACCAATCGACAATGGAGTCCCTTGGAGTCTAAGGTCATGATGACCGAAGGTTGGATATCTGTACCAAGGCCTTGTAATCACACAAATATAATGATGATTCAAAAAAAAAAAAAACTATATTGTTGTGTGTTTCATATTAAACGCTCATGCAAGTTCCTAAACCCAGTGGGATAATACAAAGGAAGATGAATCGTTGATCAGCAGCATTCAAACAGAAACAATCTATATCTCGACACAAAGTTTGAAATCCTTATCACTGACTACTAGTGATTAAGCCTGTACTTGATGACACCCCATTCTCTACAAACTTGAGCGTTTGCTGAGCGGACTGGCACTTTTATTTCCACACCTGTCCCGCACCAGCTTAATCGGACGTTTGAGCGAAAAGCGTTGTTTTTTTCAAGTGAGCTGAAAAAATACGACTGAGAGATTAAAATCTCACGCAAATGAGCTATCAAATGACAACGTCAATGGTAATTGTGTTATCACAGTTTGTAAAAGTATACATTTAAGAATAAGGAACCATTGGTGTTGATTAGTCAAAAGCTATTAAGTCTTTAACAGCGGAAGGTAAGAGTATGCTCTGAAGGAATGATTGCATTCATATGCGTGGGCCAGACTTCCAAATTCAAAATGGGTTTGCCGCATCCTATAATGGTTTCGTGTTTTCGACGATAAAGCACCGTTAAGTGAGTATTCCTAATTAATATTTACTGTCGTTGATAAACACATTCCCTAATACGTCTATCTAAAACAAGTGATCGTTGATGGGAATTTAACTTAATATCTAAATATCCTTCCACAGAAATTCCTATGCAGAAGTGATATTTCATTGCGCTGATGCGTGTAGTCAGACAATGCAGACCTGCGTTTCGCCGTTTTTATCAAATAAAGATGAGTTACTCGTGTAGAATAATAGCTCTAGTAACCAATATGAGTTACGATAGGTTTTCAAATGATTCCATATTTTCAGATGACATGGAAATGAAAGTTTATGAAAGCGCTTGTCCTTTATTGTGGTCCTCAAACGTTTCTTTATTGCATCGCTAACAATTTAAATCTAGTATCACGGAACAAAGAAAGGGGCGATAACTCTAGAAGGATGGACACTTAAAGCTCCAAATTCAATAAACGTGTTGGATTGATTTCCAGAAAGATTTTTTTCCATGTTGTAAAAAAATTACCTTATGCTAAGTTCTCGGAAATTAGTATAAAAGCTGAATGTCGATAAATAATTAACAAGTATAAACATTTTATTTAAAACGGATAGCGACTTAATTCACTCGCGTTACATGTAGAATGTTTAACATTCGTTATCATATATAACAATTTCATAGTGACTCGTTCACCACATAAACACTCTGTGGTCCTTTCTAACAGAATGTCCTGATCTTTCAGTGCCACTTACCTCTGAAGTTTGATAAGGTTGTGAAGGTATTGTCATTAGTAGTTTTTCCACGTGCCTCGCGTTGAATGATACGTCACTAGCAAGGGGTCAACTTGGAGCAGAAGAGTTGATCAAGAATATTTATCTTTGCGCATATTAATCCAGCATACACATCTCGGTTTGCCGGTATAAAAACGAACCATGTGACATGCAGGTCTTGTGGAACCAATTCAATACCAGCAGGCTATGAAATACTTTCAAACGGATACTGTGTCGTAGAGTATAACCTGTGAGAATAGATGTCTGACACTAGGGATCAAAGCCGCGAAGTCATGTTACATAGCCGAATCTGCGGCTTTAAGACGGAGCGAACTGTCATGACTTAACGAAAAAATTCGAAACTGTGGCTTTTCGCTTAGATATAGACACAATTCCCGCCAAACAATAGATGGTAATTTGTGTGACATTATAAAAAAAAAACGGTAAAGAGTTTAATGTTTTTATCTGTCGACTAGGCATGGGAATATCTAGAGAACTAATGATGACATATGCTCAGGAGAGCTGTAACACACAGCGTAGATATCTATGCGTTGGCTAGGTGTGGGCTGTTAAAAAGGATTCACAGTCCAGCTCTGGTCAAGATAAATGTTCATTACAATTTATTGTTACACGACAGATAAAAGTACACCCACTGTCCGTGTATTGTACATCTGTCTTTACATCCGTTTAAACATACTACCGTAATCCTTATATAACACATCTGTCCTTACGTCCGTCTATATATACAACTGCAGTCCTTATAAAGCATGTCCGTATTTACAAACATTGTCTGTATATACCACTGAAGTTCGTGCATAGCACATCTGTCTTTACATCCGTCTGTGTTTACAACCGTATTCCTTAGAAAGCATGTCCGTCTTTTACAAAATTGTCTGTGTACACCACATTAGTTCGTGTATATAACATCTGTCTAGACCTCCGTCTAAACAATCCACCGTAGTCCTTATATAACACATCTGTCTTTACATACGTTTAAACATACCAACGCAGCCTTCATATATCACTTACGTCTTGACATCCGTCTATATATAAACCACAGTCCTTACAGGCCATGTCTGTCTTTACAAACATTGTGTTTACTACTGCAGTCTTAGTATAACACATCGATCCGTCTTTACAAATTACTGTAGACAACCAGGACATTCCGCTACAGATTTCACTGCCGTCCGTGTACAGATCATCCAGTTAAAACTACCACTGCCATCCTTGTACAGCAAATTAAGCTACATTTACCACTTCCGTCCGTGTACAGCACGTCTAGTTATATTTATCATTGCCGTCCGAGTACAGCACATCTAGTTACACTTACCACTGCCGTCCGTGTACAGCACATCTAGTTATACTTACCATTGCTGTCCATCTAGTTACACTTACCATTGCCGTCTGTGTACAGCACACCTAGTTATACTTACCATTGCTGTCCGTGTACAGCACACTAAGTTACACTTACCATTGCTGTCCGTGTACAGTACACTAAGTTACACTTACCATTGCTGTCCGTGTACAGCACATCTAGTTACTCCTACCACTACCGTCCGCGTACGGCACTTCTAGTTACAATTACCATTGCTGTCCCTGTACAGCATATCTAGTTACACTTACCATTGCCGTTATGTATGTCACATCTAGTAACACTTACCATTGCCGTCCCTGTACAGCATATCTAGTTACACTTACCATTGCTGACCGTGTACAGCACATCTAGTTACACTTACCATTGCCGTCGGTTTACAACACGTCTAATTACACTTACTACTGCCGTCCGTGTACAGCACATCTAGTTACAATTACCATTGCCGTCGGTTTACAGCACGTCTAGTTATACTTACCACTTCCGTCCTTGTACAGCATATCTAGTTACCCTTACCACTGCCGTCCGTGTACATCACATTTTGTTACACTTACCACTGTCGTTCGTGTACAGCACACCTAGTTATACTTACAACTGCCGTCCGTGTACAGCACATCTAGTTATACTTACCACTGCCGTCCGTGTACATCACACCTAGTTATACTTACCACTGCCGTACGTATACAGCATTTCTAGTTACACTTACCACTGTCGTCGGTGTACAGCACGTTTAATTACACTAACTACTGCCGTCCGTGAACAGCACATCTAATTACACTTACCACTGCCGTCCGTGTACAGCATGTCTAGTTACACTTACTACTGCCGTCCGTGTACACCACGTCTAGTTACACTTACCATTGCCGTCCTTGTTCAGCACATCTAGTTATACTTACCACTGTCGTCCGTGTACATCACACCTAGTTATACTTACCATTGCCGTCGGTGTACAGCACGTCTAATTACACTTACTACTGCCGTCCGTGTACGGCACATCTAGTTATACTTACCACTGCCGTCCGTATACAGCACGAATCGTTACACTTAGTACTGCCGTCGGTGTACATCACACCTAGTTACACTTACCACTGCCGTCCGTGTACAGCATGTCTAGTTACACTTACCATTACCGTCGGTGTACAACACGTCTAGTTACACTTACCATTGCCGTCCTTGTTCAGCACATCTAGTTATACTTACCATTGCCGTCGGTGTACAGCACGTCTAATTACACTTACTACTGCCGTCCGAGTACAGCACATCTAGTTACACTTACCACTGCCGTCCGTGTACAGCACATCTAGTTACACTTACCATTGCCGTCGGTTTACAACACGTCTAATTACACTTACTACTGCCGTCCGTGTAGAGCACGTCTAGTTACATTTATCCTTTCTGTCTATGTACATCTATGGCTACGTGTCAGCTGATTTGTTTGGCAATGTCTTAGACAATGGTAATACATATAAATGATATGGGAGGGAACGCAGATGTTTTCAAAAGAAACTGATATTACGGAGAAGAAACACAGTGTAAGCATATTTCAGTTGGCAGGAATGGTATATCCATTTTAACAGGAAAGACACTTAAGAGGAAATTGACATAAATAACGGGAAGTGACAATATTAAAAAAAGGATAGCTTAGTCGGGAAGAAAGTCGTATGATTAAAGAAGAAAATTTAATCATTAAAGGAAACACAGTATTGTTGTTTCTAATGTGTTTCCCGGCTCATTGTACATCAATGTGTCCCTTTATTTTTACTATCATCATAAAAAGATCACTTTGATAACTTATCGCAGAATAGCAGATTGTGTACTTTTAATCTGAGCCTAGTTCGCTTGTGTGCTTAATTGAAGATCACATATACACAGGCCTTATATCTAGTTCCACCAGACCACCAGCAACAAGATTTGGAATGACTTCATTACATCTCAAATGACGGTGAGATCTCGTCTAATTAGAATCCGTGGGACACCAGATATCTTCCATCATTATCCTCGTTTACACTTCGATGATGCCGAACAGAATTGAAAGAAATATGATTCGGACTACGTGTATCGGATATACAGAAGGCAGGATAATGTAATCACCGACAGATTGAAAAATAGGAAACGAAACTTTAACAGATAGTGTAGTGTTTAGTTGACTACAGGAATCAGTGAATTTTGTTACAGTCGCGGTGAATATGGACCTCCCCTGGTCTGTAACACAGTAATCAGGGAATTTGTAACAGTTTGTTACCTGCCCTGGTGTGAAAGATTTAAAGGGATTAGTACGCTTATGATATGTACTAATGTTCCGGTAATGTTTCTATATCACACACGTCAATATAAAAAAGTGTGTTACTAACTCAATCAAATCTTCAATCAGCCTAGTCCAGGTCATTTACTAAAAGATGTAAAATCATTCCTGTGGTCATCTGAACTCGAAAGACTTTTAATGATGTACCCATTTGCTGGACCAGTGACTAATGTACTTACCTACTGAACCAGTGACTAATGTACTTACCTACTGAACCAGTGACTAATGTACTTACTTACTGATCCAATGACTGATGTACCCACTTACTGAACCAGTGATTAATGTACTTACCTACTGAACCAGTGAATGACGTTCTTACTTACTGATCCAATGACTGATGTACCTACTTACTGAACCAGTGACTAATGTACTTACTTACTGATCCAATGACTGATGTACCCACTTACTGAACCAGTGACTAATGTACTTACTTACTGATCCAATGACTGATGTACCCACTTACTGAACCAGTGACTAATGTACTTACTTACTGATCCAATGACTGATGTACCCACTTACTGAACCAGTGACTAATGTACTTACTTACTGATCCAATGACTGATGTACCCACTTACTGAACCAGTGACTAATGTACTTACTTACTGATCCAATGACTGATGTACCCACTTACTGAACCAGTGACTAATGTACTTACCTACTGAACCAGTGAATGACGTTCTTACTTACTGATCCAATGACTGATGTACCCACTTACTGAACCAGTGACTGATGTATCCGCTTACTGAACCAGTACTTTGGTTCTTTGTCAGTAGATGACCATTAAGATGACCTTGGTCCTTTGTCTGTAGATGACCATTAGGATGACCTTGGTTCTTTGTCTGTAGATGACCATTAGGATGACCATGGTCCTTTGACTTTAGATGACCATTATGATGACCATAGTTCTTTGTCTGTAGATGACTATTAGGATGACCATGGTCCTTTGTCTGTAGATAACCATTAGAATGACCGTAGTCCTTTGTCTGTAGATGACCATTAAGATGACCATGGTCCTTTGTCTGTAGATGACCATTAGGATGACCTTGGTCCTTTGTCTGTAGATGACCATTAAGATGACCTTGGTCCTTTGTCTGTAGATGACCATTAGGATGACCTTGGTCCTTTGCCTGTTTGTGTAGCTATCCGATTGACATTGTATCGGTAACTGATTCTTTTTCTCGTGTTGGATTTGAAAAAAAACATTTTGTCAAAATTACGCGTGTGAGTATAAAATCAGACAAGAAGTGTTAAGTATTTACACAATTCACTAGTTCATGGACCGGTAACGGTTAGGATTTAGATTAGAGAAGATGAAACCGACATTATCTTGATTTGACTGCAGGAATCCCTTGTTCATCGATGTCTCTTTACCAGCCATGGCAGTCCGTACAGATGTAGAATTTATTTAAAAGTCAGAACCAAATGATCCCAGAAATGGTTCTTCTGACAAGTCTCTAATATGAAGCATTATTTATATTCATAACTGGTTTCAGAAAGCGTCATCCCATCTCTTTACGAGCCCAGAGATTGTCGATACATTTTCTTTCAACAAACCGTACACACGCATTATTTGTGAGCATACAAGACAAGTTCATGCATATAGTCCCCAAGAGATATTAATTTTCAGAGACAATCGTTTAGACGTTTATAGAAATTTTAGCCGCCAGCAGATAGGTCCGAAATTGACCGAAATTTTGAGCGCATTAATTTTTTGCTAACTGTATGTAGTATGTTTTTTATCTAAAATCCGACAACACCTAGTTTTATTTCAGGACCTAGAAAACAAACTTGTTTATTTTTACTCGTGCTTGACATACATGGCCTCCAGGAAAACACAAACAATTTACACCACGAAGAGTTTTCATTAAATTCCTATTCTTTCTAAATAAATTAAGCACTCTCGGGAGCGAAGTCTGTGAAGCCTCGTCCAAGGCGAGACTAGCCGGCGTGAAAGCGGGAGCTAGAATCTCAAACGTAATTTCCAAAGCATCTGTTTGCCATATTTGAACACGCAACTTTAAAGACAATCTGCACGGTCTTCGTTATGAAAACATGAAATTCTGTACATATTTCTTTATTTCTCCATTTATATCTGGATTTAATCAGCCGCCTGCTGCTGTAGACTTCGACATCTTTTTGTCTATGGCAATAAAAAAATCATATTTATATTGTTCTCGTTAGTGACTTCAATAGCGACTTTAACGATATGACGGTATAAAGCTAACGTTGTATTGTGTCTATGTTTACCTCAGAATCGACAGTTACGCGATGACGGTATAAAACTATCGTTGTGTTGTGTCAATGTTTACCTTAGAATCGACAGTTACGCGATGACGGTATCAAACTAACGTTGTGTTGTGTCTATGTTACCTCAGAATCGACAGTCACGAGATGACGCTATAAAACTATCGTTGTGTTGTGTCTATGTTTACCTCAGAATAGACAGTCACGAGATGACGGTATAAAACTAACGTTGTGTTGTGTCTATGTTTACCTCAGAATCGACAGTCACGAGATGACGGTATAAAACTAACGTTGTATTGTGTCTACGTTTACCTCAGAATCGACAGTCACGAGATGACGGTATAAAACTAACGTTGTATTGTGTCTACGTTTACCTCAGAATCGACAGTCACGAGATGACGCTATAAAACTGACGTTGTGTTGTGTCTATGTCTACCTCAGAATCGACAGTTACGCGATGGCGGTATAAAACTAACGTTGTGTTGACGGACGATAAATGGCACACGACGAGGACCGTTACGGTGAAAGGTAGGTTCTGAAAAAAGTATTTCATCAAGTAGCTATATGTATGACCTCGAAATGTAATAGTCTGTAAGATAAACCATGCGGATGAATCTAAATTGCAATTGTAGGACAACAGTAGTAACCGCGTAACTTGAGTACAGTGTCCTTGTTTGACTTCAAGACCGTAATTTCTCCTAAAATTATTTCTTAGAGATAATGCCTTTGCTTCCGATACAGTCCCGCGTGTCTCCACACGGAATTTGTTCTCGGGACGGTCCCTCCATGCCGGAATGGTAAAGACGAGATTTAGTGCAGACGATAGCGTCATGTAGTGATGTTGTACGGACAAGTGCTCGTTACAATGCTGCGGCCATTCCTGAGTTCACTATCGAGTCATACGGTGTAATTTGCATGTTAAATTTTGGCATTGTTTCAAAGACGTTTAAGGTTTGCCATACCTACAGCGTGCGTGACGTAGAGTCAGACAAAACAAACATTTGATCAGAAGTAAAGATACCCTAAATTCTAGGCAGGAAGTAAACTATATGATGTAATGAAAATTGATGCAATAATGAATCATGGTCGAACAACAACACAATAACAATTGTAAATAATGAATTTTTTTCTGTATTGACAAATGACAGCTAATCGATAGTTAAAACTACTGTCAACCATTGCAATCAATCAATTAATCAATCAATTAATCAATCAATCAATCAATGAAGTACGTTCACCATACCAACCAACCACTTTCAAAACCGTCAACAATATCTCAATACCTTATTACCATAACAACCATACCGTGTATCTCTCACTAACCTCTGACCCTGACAAACGTCCAGTGAACCGTGTACTAACCTGTCATCCTAACAACTGTATATTGTATCTCTCTATAACCTCTCACCCTAGCAACCGTGTAGCTAACCTCTCACCTTAACATCATACCTAGGAATGAGTCTAACATTTACAACCGTAGATTGCATATAAACTAACTTCTCATCGATACAGAGGACTACATACTGACCCCTTTCTCTACAAAATCGTCGTTCTGAATACAATTGAGGTTTGTTATTTTGTCGCTAAGATTTATTTGATTCTAAGTTTCAAACCAGAGGCAGATATGGTAGTGTAAGAATTTAGGTAAGTTGGTAGGTAGGTAGACAGATTAGAATATCTCTCACCAACTTATCACCTTGTCAACTATCCTGTTCACCTTTCTAAGATCTCCTGGTAACAACTTACCTGGATATCGATCATATAACTTGTCATCCATTGTGTATCTCACTTCTTACAGTAACCGCCGTCCAACATATTTCTCACTGACTCTCTCCCTCTTATCTTGTCAATCGTCCAGTGCAACTCTGTCATATCACGTTCACAAGGTACATAATAAATGTTACGTAGTTTAACATTTAGCAATGACTATAATCCAATGTATTTCACAATAACCCTTTCTCCTGTCTTATTTCTTACTGTCATCTCACCCTAACAACGGTCGACTACATGTCTTACCTTGTCAGCCCTCTAGTTAAGCTCTCACTAACCTCTCACCCTTACAGCGGTCGACTACATGTCTTACCTTATCAACCTTCCAGTGTAACTCTCACAAACCGTTCACTCAAACAGCGGTCGACTACATGTCTTACCTTATCAACCTTCCAGTGTAACTCTCACAAACCGTTCACTCAAACAGCGGTCGACTACATGTCTTACCTTATCAACCTTCCAGTGTAACTCTCACAAACCGTTCACTCAAACAGCGGTCGACTTCATCTTTCACCTTGTTATCCTTCCAGTGTAACTCTCACAAACCGTTCACACAAACAACTTTATCTTTTACCTTGTCAACCCTCCTGTGTTACTATCACTAACCTCTCACCCAAACAACGGTCGACTTCATCTCTCACCTTGTCAACCCTCTAGTTAAGCTCTCACTAGCCATTCGACCTAACAACGGTCGACTACATCTCTCATCTTGTCAACCCGTGTATTTCTAACAAACCTTTCACCTAACTACAGTCGGTTCTGATTTTCCCTTGACTTAATTCCATAAGAAAGCTTTGAAATAAAAATAAACCGTTTCTGAGAAAACACTAGATTAATGGTATCTTTGAAAGACAAGCGACATTCTTGTACATAATCTACATTCCAAATATGGAGAGGACGTCAAGGCTTCCCCGCCATTAAGCCTTCATTTGTCATTCTCTGTGTCAGATCTGGTGGTGATGCCGAGAAGTGAGTCACTCCCTCCCTGTGTACAGTTTCCAAAGTTCGGTGCTGCAGCTCGGCACCACAGGTCGTGTTTTTGGTACTGCTGCCGCACAAGCTGAAGCCACCACGTTTTTTTTTAATCTCAAATAGAAAATTGATTGTTGGATAATGTACTTCGCTTTTCTTATGTACAAAGTTTTGTACGAGCTGGTGTAGTGTTATGTACAGGGAAAATAAACCAAATCAAAGTCAAAACAATCCTACCATGTATACCTTCCTCAATATCGCATCAAACAACACACTCCTACCTTATATACCTTCCTCAATATCCCATCAAACAACACACTCCTACCTTATATACCTTCCTCAATATCCCATCAAACAACACACTCCTACCTTATATACCTTCCTCAATATCCCATCAAACAACACACTCCTACCTTATATACCTTCCTCAATATCCCATCAAACAACAAACTCCTACCTTATATACCTTCCTAAATATCCCATCAAACAACAAACTCCTACCTTATATACCTTTCTCAATATCCCATCAAACAACACACTCCTACCTTATATACCTTCCTAAATATCCCATCAAACAACACACTCCTACCTTATATACCTTTCTCAATATCCCATCAAACAACACACTCCTACCTTATATACCTTCCTCAATATCCCATCAAACAACACACTCCTACCTTATATACCTTCCTCAATATCCAATCAAACAACACACTCGTACCTTATATACCTTTCTCAATATCCAATCAAACAACACACTCGTACCTTATATTCACTTCCTAAATCTCCAATCAAACAACACACTCGTACCTTATATTCTTTCCTAAATCTCCAATCAAACAACATACTCGTACCTTATATTCCTTCCTATATCTCCAATCAAACAACACACTCGTACCTTATATTCTTTCCTAAATCTTGAATTAAACAACACACTCGTACCTTATATTCACTTCCTAAATCTCCAATCAAACAACACACTCGTACCTTATATTCCTTCCTAAATCTCCAATCAAACAACACACTCGTACCTTATATTCCTTCCTCAATCTCCAATCAAACAACACACTCGTACCTTATATTCCTTCCTAAATCTCCAATCAAACAACACACTCGTACCTTATATTCCTTCCTAAATCTCCAATCAAACAACACACTCGTACCTTATATTCCTTCCTAAATCTTTAATTAAACAACACACTCGTACCTTATATTCACTTCCTAAATCTCCAATCAAACAACACACTCGTACCTTATATTCCTTCCTAAATATCCCATCAAACAACACACTCGTACCTTATATTCTTTCCTAAATCTCCAATCAAATAACACACTCGTACCTTATATTCACTTCCTAAATCTCCAATCAAACAACACACTCGTACCTTATATTCTTTCCTAAATCTCCAATTAAACAACACACGCGTACCTTATATCCACTTCCTAAATCTCCAATCAAACAACACACTCGTTCCTTATATTTCTTCCTAAATCTCCAATCAAAAAACACTCGTACCTTATATTCCTTCCTACATCTCCAATCAAACAACACACTCGTACCTTATATTCCTTCCTAAATCTCCAAACAACACACTCGTACCTTATATTCCTTCCTAAATCTCCAATCAAACAACACACTCGTACCTTATATTCACTTCCTAAATCTCCAATCAAACAACACACTCGTACCTTATATTCACTTCCTAAATCTCCAATCAAACAACACACTCGTACCTTATATTCACTTCCTAAATCTCCAATCAAACAACACACTCGTACCTTATATTCCTTCCTAAATCTCCAATCAAACAACACACTCGTACCTTATATTCCTTCCTAAATCTCCAATCAAACAACACACTCGTACCTTATATTCACTTCCTAAATCTCCAATCAAATAACACACTCGTACCTTATATTCCTTCCTAAATATCCAATCAAACAACACACTCGTACCTTATATTCCTTCCTAAATCTCCAATCAAACAACACACTCGTACCTTATATTCCTTCCTATATCTCCAATCAAACAACACACTCGTACCTTATATTCACACTCGTACCTTATATTCCTTCCTAAATCTTCAATTAAACAACACACTCGTACCTTATATTCCTTCCTAAATCTCCAAACAACACACTCGTACCTTATATTCCTTCCTATATCTCCAATCAAACAACACACTCGTACCTTATATTCCTTCCTAAATATCCCATCAAATAACACACTCGTACCTTATATTCCTTCCTAAATATCCCATCAAATAACACACTCGTACCTTATATTCCTTCCTAAATATCCCATCAAATAACACACTCGTACCTTATATTCCTTCCTAAATATCCCATCAAATAACACACTCGTACCTTATATTCCTTCCTAAATATCCCATCAAATAACACACTCCTACCTTATATACCTTCCTAAATCTCCAATCAAATAACACACTCGTACCTTATATTCCTTCCTAAATATCCCATCAAACAACACACTCGTACCTTATATTCCTTCCTAAATCTCCAATCAAACACACTCGTACCTTATATTCCTTCCTAAATCTTTAATTAAACAACACACTCGTACCTTATATTCCTTCCTAAATCTTTAATTAAACAACACACTCGTACCTTATATTCCTTCCTAAATCTCCAATCAAACAACACACTCGTACCTTATATTCACTTCCTAAATCTCCAATCAAACAACACACTCGTACCTTATATTCCTTCCTAAATCTCCAAACAACACACTCGTACCTTATATTCCTTCCTAAATCTTTAATTAAACAACACACTCGTACCTTATATTCCTTCCTAAATCTTTAATTAAACAACACACTCGTACCTTATATTCCTTCCTAAATCTCCAATCAAACAACACACTCGTACCTTATATTCACTTCCTAAATCTCCAATCAAACAACACACTCGTACCTTATATTCCTTCCTAAATCTCCAAACAACACACTCGTACCTTATATTCCTTCCTAAATCTTTAATTAAACAACACACTCGTACCTTATATTCCTTCCTAAATCTTTAATTAAACAACACACTCGTACCTTATATTCCTTCCTAAATCTCCAATCAAACAACACACTCGTACCTTATATTCACTTCCTAAATCTCCAATCAAACAACACACTCGTACCTTATATTCCTTCCTAAATCTCCAATCAAACAACACACTCGTACCTTATATTCCTTCCTAAATCTTCAATTAAACAACACACTCGTACCTTATATTCACTTCCTAAATCTCCAATCAAACAACACACTCGTACCTTATATTCCTTCCTAAATCCCATCAAATAACACACTCGTACCTTATATTCCTTCCTAAATCTCCAATCAAACAACACACTCGTACCTTATATTCTTTCCTAAATCTCCAATCAAACAACACACTCGTACCTTATATTCTTTCCTAAATCTCCAATCAAACAACACACTCCTACCTTATATTCTTTCCTAAATCTCCAATCAAATAACACACTCGTACCTTATATTCTTTCCTAAATCTCCAATCAAACAACACACTCGTACCTTATATTCTTTCCTAAATCTCCAATCAAACAACACACTCGTACCTTATATTCTTTCCTAAATCTCCAATCAAACAACACACTCGTACCTTATATTCACTTCCTAAATCTCCAATCAAACAACACACTCGTACCTTATATTCACTTCCTAAATATCCAATCAAACAACACACTCGTACCTTATATTCCTTCCTATATCTCCAATCAAACAACACACTCGTACCTTATATTCTTTCCTAAATCTCCAATCAAACAACACACTCGTACCTTATATTCTTTCCTAAATCTCCAATCAAACAACACACTCCTACCTTATATTCTTTCCTAAATCTCCAATCAAACAACACACTCGTACCTTATATTCCTTCCTATATCTCCAATCAAACAACACACTCTAAATCTCCAATCAAACAACACACTCGTACCTTATATTCCTTCCTAAATCTCCAATCAAACAACACACTCGTACCTTATATTCCTTCCTACATCTCCAATCAAACAACACACTCGTACCTTATATACCTTCCTAAATCTCCAATCAAACAACACACTCGTACCTTATATTCCTTCCTAAATCTCCAATCAAACAACACACTCGTACCTTATATTCCTTCCTAAATCTTTAATTAAACAACACACTCGTACCTTATATTCCTTCCTAAATCTCCAATCAAACAACACACTCGTACCTTATATTCACTTCCTAAATCTCCAATCAAACAACACACTCGTACCTTATATTCCTTCCTAAATCTCCAATCAAACAACACACTCGTACCTTATATTCCTTCCTAAATCTTCAATTAAACAACACACTCGTACCTTATATTCACTTCCTAAATCTCCAATCAAACAACACACTCGTACCTTATATTCCTTCCTAAATATCCCATCAAATAACACACTCGTACCTTATATTCCTTCCTAAATCTCCAATCAAACAACACACTCGTACCTTATATTCTTTCCTAAATCTCCAATCAAACAACACACTCGTACCTTATATTCCTTCCTAAATCTCCAATCAAACAACACACTCCTACCTAAATCTCCAATCAAACAACACACTCGTACCTTATATTCCTTCCTAAATCTCCAATCAAACAATACACTCGTACCTTATATTCTTTCCTAAATATCCCATCAAATAACACACTCGTACCTTATATTCCTTCCTATATTCCTTCCTAAATCTCCAATTAAACAACACACTCGTACCTTATATTCACTTCCTAAATCTTTAATTAAACAACACACTCGTACCTTATATTCCTTCCTAAATCTTTAATTAAACAAATCTCCAATCAAACAACACACTCGTACCTTATATTCCTTCCTAAATCTCCAATCAAACAACACACTCGTACCTTATATTCTTTCCTAAATATCCCATCAAATAACACACTCGTACCTTATATTCCTTCCTAAATCTCCAATCAAACAACACACTCGTACCTTATATTCCTTCCTAAATCTCCAATCAAACAACACACTCGTCTCCAATCAAACAACACACTTATATATTCTTTCCTAAATCTCCAATCAAACAACACACTCGTACCTTATATTCCTTCCTAAATCTCCAATCAAACAACACACTCGTACCTTATATTCCTTCCTAAATCTCCAATCAAACAACACACTCGTACCTTATATTCCTTCCTAAATCTCCAATCAAACAACACACTCGTACCTTATATTCCTTCCTAAATCTCCAATCAAACAACACACTCGTACCTTATATTCTTCCTAAATCTCCAATCAAACAACACACTCGTACATTATATTCACTTCCTAAATCTCCAATCAAACAACACACTCGTACCTTAAATTCACTTCCTCAATATCCCATCAAACAACACACTCGAACCTTATATTCACTTCCTAAATCTCCGAACAACACACTCGTACCTTATATTCACTTCCTAAATCTCCAAACAACACACTCGTACCTTATATTCCTTCCTAAATCTCCAAACAACACACTCGTACCTTATATTCACTTCCTAAATCTCCAATCAAACAACACACTCGTACCTTATATTCCTTCCTAAATCTCCAATCAAACAACACACTCGTACCTTATATTCCTTCCTAAATCTCCAATCAAACAACACACTCGTACCTTATATTCACTTCCTAAATATCCAATCAAACAACACACTCGTACCTTATATTCACTTCCTAAATCTCCAATCAAACAACACACTCGTACCTTATATTCACTTCCTAAATATCCAATCAAACAACACACTCGTACCTTATATTCCTTCCTATATCTCCAATCAAACAACACACTCCTACCTTATATTCTTTCCTAAATCTCCAATCAAACAACACACTCGTACCTTATATTCCTTCCTATATCTCCAATCAAACAACACACTCGTACCTTATATTCCTTCCTCAATATCCCATCAAACAACACACTCGAACCTTATATTCACTTCCTAAATCTCCGAACAACACACTCGTACCTTATATTCACTTCCTAAATCTCCAATCAAACAACACACTCGTACATTATATTCACTTCCTAAATCTCCAAACAACACACTCGTACTTTAAATTTACTTACTGAAATGAAAAAGTATAAGTGGATTACAATGCGAAACATACCGCAATTGATATGAAATTTTTTTTATATATTTAATTGAATCACCATTTTATATACAAAAAAATAAGGATGTTTTTTGTTCGTTATAACGGGCCTTCGGCCTCCATCGGCCAAGAAAATTATCGAGACACCCTAAATTACACCACAACTCTCGATTTATCTTTATACCTTTGTATTTGTTTTATGTTCTATGTATACGTGTAATTTATGTTCATCATATATCTGTTCCTATAACACGCATCCAACGAACATTTGTTTGTGAGGATCCAGTATCAATATTGGACCATTTCGTTGATATTACTTACCAGATTATATATATGCCGTGAAAGGTTAATTTCGAGATATCTGAAGTTCATGATAGGAAATTTTCCATTGATGTTATTGTCGAAGCAGGCATATATAAAAATCTATGATAGGGTATATCTAAAATTACACATCTCGTTTTCATTAAATGTAATAATTGTTTTTGTTTTGTTTTTTAATCTTACAACATTAACGAATGAATATTATATCATTATGATTTCCACCATTATCACTATCTGCTGAAAGCATGTTTGGAACTGGATCGAAAATCCATCGTAGTGTGTTTTTTTTTCCTTTGAAGGGTAAAAGATAATTTCCCTGAAAAGTCGGGCCTAGTAATTTCATATGCCATGGCGTCGCCGTTTCGTCTTAAACAACGTACGGAGATGCGCTCGCTGGTGCAAATTATCTAGCATGTGCTTCCATTAAATTTGCCCCTTCTCCATTCCGAACACATTGTTATTTACAGTCCTGATGATGTCCCAGCGAATACGCAGATTGTCATGTCCCGGCAAACCCTCAACACACGCAATCCAAACAGCCACTGCTGCAATTTACATAAGAATAGTACGAAAGCCTATCCGCGTGCGTCCTTCGAAGGAAAGCATCGTTCCCAGACAGATATACGGTAGCCTCTCAGTGTCATTTTCATCGGAAAATTCGTGAATTCTCTTCGAACCGGAAATGACAGATAATGGAGTAAAAAATCGAGACTCTATCTCCACACAACCTCGGGAAGCTACACCGATTTCGCCGACATCTTGAAACCATCGTTTGACCATAAATTCAACTTGCTACTAATCCAATTAAGAGAGATTGATGAGTGCAAAGTGCGAGGAAGCCCTGTATATAGATATAAACTAGAATTATCTTACAACAATTACTATGAGCTTATACTAATCAATGTTGTTCTGATGGAAGCGCGCGAGGGGCCTTACGATGGGAGGAAATAGGAGAAAACCCACGTGCTCGGGCAGATGACACGCCCGTACGAGGAACCTCGGACGTCTAGTTGAAAGGCGAGTACATTGAAATCAAGTGTTCTATTTCTTGTTAAGCGTCATTGCAGGCGATTTTCAATAGTTCAAATTCTATGGAAATTTACTGTAAACGATCTAGATGTGTTTTGATATTCTGATGTCGACATGAAAACTAGTGTCAAATGTCTTAGAAATCTTATGACATTGTAGTTTAAAGTGAATGTAGAATTTAATTTTGCTTTCATTTTTTCGTTCATCATTTTCTTTTCATTTCAAAAAAAAAAAAAAACAAACAAACAAAGGCTGAGAAGAGTTCATTATACTGAAGCTTGAAAACATTATTACACGTTTTTGTCAAAAAAACTGTGCTATTTGTTTTATTTTTATTTTTTCTGACAAAGCCATTTAATAATGGGATGGATTGCTTAAGCCCTTTTGGTCTCTTGCTTAAACTGCGCCTGTAACACTGACACGCCAAGCACACTTTCAGATGGGCGGGGTTCACTGTCAATCAAATCATATTGCACAACTTTTACATATTCCGACATGATTTGAAGGGAAAATAGATTTTTCAGTCGACAGAGACAAAAGGCCAGCACGGAAGGGGTTTTAGTTATAGAAGGTGAGGCTGATGAATAGGTAGAGAAACATGCGATTGTCAATTCTCCCTCAGCCATTGTAAGGCTGCGCAATCTGAAATTGGCATGTCTAGTGTAAAGATAAAACATATACTTTACCGAGTTTTCTGGTTATATATTTACACCGTATAATACAGAAGGTAAAATGATTTCATAGAAGCATGCATAACATTTCATACATCTCTCACAGACGTTCTACAAAATGTATTCGATTTCCGATACCGACTGGAAAAGTGGTTCTCCCATTCATCGTTTTCAAGTGAACCATGTACACTGTACAATTACTTAGCAATTGACTACACAGAATTATTAAAGAATATTTTTTTTTATTTATTTATTTATGTTTTTTTTTTTTTTTTTTTGAGAATTTCCCTTTTTTGAATTTACACGGAGTGAAAATTTAGATCTCCGACTAAATTCTCGTGGTGTTAAAAGCGTATGGGTTGCCTCCCTTGGATTGAAAAAAAGTGTACCTCGGAAGAAATTTAACGTTGACGAGAATGACCTTACTGGTAGACGTTTGAGGAAATCGGGCACAATTCACCGTGTTCGGTAGTTGCACATTTCAAACGATCACGCCGTTGTAAAATAAAAATGACGGATATTTTATACATCAAACACGGTGTTACAATATCTTTGATACTGCGGTATCTATACACACCTCAAAAACAACTATCGTTATCGCAGGCTTTACTACATCGATGCAGTATCAAAAGCATCACATAGATATTATCAGTGTCTATATATAGCGTTTTGTTCGGTTTCAGGGTGATAGAAGTGGACTCTAGGGGGTCCCCAACAGAACAAAAATGAATAACCATACAGACCGAGAGGATAGGAAAAGCGCGAAAAAACTGTGTACATAAAATTTTCATGTTGTCGGCGACATGTACAAATTATATACTACTAACGATATGCGTGATGAAAACCAATGAAAATTATGATAACAATCATCGTATTGATGATATGAAAGGCAACATCAACGTAACAATTATCTCCAAGTCGCTAGTGCTGATGACAAACATTTCATCAGTACAAACATGATGGCTTCGTGTAGCATCGCTGTCACTTTCATAGACACTACGACATATACTATCCTTGTATCAATGATATGATAAATACGTATAGTTACAACCATACGCAGAGAATGTATTTCGTCGCCTAAATCTTAATTCTCATTCACGTTTACAAACATCAAGCTTGGTACTTCTTGACCGAGACGATTTTTCACAACAAACCGCCAGTAGACTGGTACATAGTAACAAGCCAGGCTTTGGATTTCGAGCTCATTTCCATTTTGTCAATTGATGCGAGCAGCGCCAAAGAGGGCCTCGTTTGTATATTGCTGTGTAGAAGACTGTGAAGGGAGCTCCGTTTATATCCAGTCTTTTGTTGTTATATAACTCTGCGTGCAGTCTGACTGATCGAATTCACAATGAATATCAAGTTTCAACGTCTCAGAGGCCTCGCTTGGTAAGATATTCGAATCTTACTGAAAGTCGAGGGAAATGAAAATCGCTCAACCTTCGTGACTTTTTTGTATTTATTTGTCGTATAAATTTGACGACATCACAGTGCATGCGCAGTCAAGCGTCGAAAAGGTCAACAAGATCAGGTCGTGGCTGCCACCTTATTGAATGTAATGTTGATGATATCTCGGAGTAGACTAATTGATTGTTCAACTTTCTCGCTGTGGAGGAGTAACGTTGATGTTATCAATGATATTTCTTTAGAAGTAGTTATTGTAGCCCGATCAAAAAAGTAATTTTGATATCAATTAAAATAACAATAAATATTAAATTGTTCCATAACTTAGTTTGTATGGTGCTTTTACATACACGCACAAGTTGAACATTGTGAAAAGAGGTCTATCAAATTTAATTCATTAACATATGTACATGAGATATTGCTTATATAGAAATGCTATCTTTTCTAACATCGGCCCATTTTACACATAATAAACTTATTTAATTAGATTTTTTTATTTACCGTATCATTGTAACTTTTATTGTATCTCTCTACATTGACAATAAACCTCTACTTTATGACTTCTGGCTCAGTTGTTACGTTACTTATTACTGACCGAGACATGAGTTTATATTTAGTCCAGCTCCAATCTCTAATTAGCAAAATCCCACACAGTATGACAATCTACAGATAGAGATAAGGTAGGGGAATCTGTCCACGATGACATAGAGAATCTATAACGGTGTGCGCAATAACACACAATGTATCACATCTTCAGGAGCTAAAATGCTTGGGGTCTAAGATTGTAACAGTTGAATCTCAGAACGGTGGGGATGGTTGTGGATGGTGTGGATGGTTGTGCACGGTGGGTATTGTTGTGAACGGGGGGGGGGGGGGTGGTTATGGACGGTGGGGATGATTGTGGGCGGTGGGAATGGTTGTGGACGATGGGGGTAGTTGTGAACGGTGGAGATGGTTGTGGACGGTGGGTATTGTTGTGAACGGTGGGGTGGTAGTGGGCGGTGGGAATGGTTGTGGACGGTGGGTATTGTTGTGAACGGTGGAGTGGTAGTGGACGGTGGGGTGGTAATGGGCGGTGGGAATGGTTGTGGACGGTGGGAATGGTTGGTGATGGTGGGGATGGTTGTGGACAATGGGGATGGTTGTGGACGGTGGGGATGGTTGTGGACGGTGGAGTGGTTGTGGACGGTGGGGATGGTTGTGGACGGTGGGGATGGTTGTGGACGGTAGGTATTGTTGTGAACGGTGGAGTGGTAGTGGACGGTGGGGTGGTAATGGGCGGTGGGAATGGTTGTGGACGGTGGGTATTGTTGTGAACGGTGGAGTGGTAGTGGACGGTGGGGTGGTAATGGGCGGTGGGAATGGTTGTGGACGGTGGGAATGGTTGGTGATGGTGGGGATGGTTGTGGACAATGGGGATGGTTGTGGACGGTGGGGATGGTTGTGGACGGTGGAGTGGTTGTGGACGGTGGGGATGGTTGTGGACGGTGGGGATGGTTGTGGACAGTGAAGATGGGTGTGAACGGTTGGATGATTGTGGACGGTGGGGATGGTATTGAACGATGGGGATGGTTGTTGATAGTGGGGATGGTTGTGGACGGTGGGGATGGTTGTGGACAATGGGGATGGTTGTGGACGGTGGGGATGGTTGTGAACAGTGGGGATGGTTATGGATGGTGGGGTGATTGTGGAAGGTGGGGTGATTGTGGACGGTGGTGATAATTGAGAACAGTGGGGATGGTTGTGGACAGTTGGGATGGTTGTGGACGGTTGGGATGGTTGTGGACGGTGGTAATGGTTGTGGACGGTGGTGATGGTTGTGGACGGTGGTAATGGTTGTGGACGGTGGTGATGGCTGTGGACGGTTGGGATGGTTGTGGACGGTGGTGATGGTTGTGGACGGTGGTGATGGCTGTGGACGGTCGGGATGGCTGTGGACGGTCGGGATGGTTGTGGACGGTCGGGATGGCTGTGGACGGTCGGGATGGTTGTGGACGGTGAGTAGGATTCCTAAGAAAACATCTGAACATCTTATAAATTGACACATTGATACATTTACTTTGATTAATACATTGGCCATCATTGATAGATTGACCTTCAGTGATAAATTGACCTTCAGTGAAACATTGACCTTCAGTGAAACATTGACTTTCAGTGATATATTGACCTTCAGTGAAACATTGACTTTCAGTGAAACATTGACCTTCAGTGATACATTGACCTTCAGTGACATATTGACTTTCAGTGATATGTTTCCCTTCAGTGATACAATATCTGACTAATTGGTAAATGTGACCGATTTACCTGTGACCTATTGAGATTCTTTGTGACGTAATATTCATGTGGGTGACGGGCATGTGCGCGACACGTTAAAGTGTATGACGGATATTTGCTATCGGGGGGGTGGGGGGGGGGTGTACGACACACAGAGGCATGCGAAGGACATTTGCTATCGGGGATGTGCGACGCGTTACGGCGTGTAAAGGACATTTGCTATCAGGGATGTGCGACACGTAGAGGCATGTGAGGGACATTTGCTATCGGGAATGTGCGACGCGTTACGGCTTGTAAAGGACATTTGCTATCAGGGATGTGCGACACGTAGATGCATGCGAGGGGCATTTGCTATCGGGGATGTGCGACACGTAGAGGCATACTAGGGACATTTGCTATCGGGGGTGTGCGACGCGTTACGGCGTGTAAAGGACATTTGCTATCAGGGATGTGCGACACGTAGAGGCATGTGAGGGACATTTGCTATCGGGAATGTGCGACGCGTTACGGCTTGTAAAGGACATTTGCTATCAGGGATGTGCGACACGTAGATGCATGCGAGGGGCATTTGCTATCGGGGATGTGCGACACGTAGAGGCATACTAGGGACATTTGCTATCGGGGGTGTGCGACGCGTTAAAGCGTGTATAGGACATTTGCTATCGGGGATGTGCGACGCGTTACGACTTGTAAAGGACATTTGCTATCAGGGATGTGCGACACGTAGAGGCATGCGAGGGACATTTGCTATCAGGGGTGTGCGACGCGTTAAAGAGTGTATAGGACATTTGCTATCGGGGATGTGCGACGCGTTACGGCGTGTAAAGGACATTTGCTATCAGGGATGTGCGACACGTAGAGGAATGCGAGGGACATTTGCTATCAGGGATGCGCGACATGTTAAAGTGTATGACGGTTATTTGATATCGGGGGGTGTACGACACGCAGAGGCATGCGAAGGACATTTGCTATCGGGGGGTGTACGACACGCAGAGGCATGCGAAGGACATTTGCTATCGGGGGTGTGCGACGCGTTACGGCGTTGAAAGGACATTTGCTATCAGGGATGTGCGACACGTAGAGGAATGCGAGGGACATTTGCTATCAGGGATGCGCGACATGTTAAAGTGTATGACGGTTATTTGATATCGGGGGGTGTACGACACGCAGAGGCATGCGAAGGACATTTGCTATCGGGGGGTGTACGACACGCAGAGGCATGCGAAGGACATTTGCTATCGGGGGTGTGCGACGCGTAGTGGCATGCGAGGGACATTTGCTATCGGGGATGTGCGACGCGTTACGGCGTGTAAAGGACATTAGCTCTCAGGGATGTGCGACGCGTAGAGGCATGCGAGGGACATTTGCTATCGGGGATGTGCGACGCGTTACGGCGTGTAAAGGACATTAGCTCTCAGGGATGTGCGACACGTAGAGGCATGCGAGGGACATTTGCTATCGGGGATGTGCGACACGTTGAGGCATGCGAGGGACATTTGCTATCGGGGATGTGCGACGCGTTACGGCGTGTAAAGGACATTTGCTATCGGGGATGTGCGACACGTAGAGGCATGCGAGGGACATTTGCTATCGGGGGTGTGCGACACGTTAAAGCGTGTATAGGGCATTTGCTATCGGGGGTGTGCGACGCGTTACGGCGTGTAAAGGACGTTTGCTATCAGGGATGTGCGACACGTAGAGGCATGCGAGGGACATTTGCTATCGGGGGTGTGCGACACGTAGAGGCATGCGAGGGACATTTGCTATCGGGGGTGTGCGACACGTTTTGGTATGTGACGGGTATTTATTATTAAGGTGTGTGATACATCTACGCTGCCATCGCGGACAGACAATTGTGATAGATACACGATATTTACTATATCCAAATTTTTTGCCGAATGATCCGGATTTTTGTGATCGAAGTGATGTACAGTAATTATTAGGATGTTTGCGAAATGTTTCCATATCGGAATACGTCTCCGTGTTTGACGGGCAGTTGTACTTAGGGTGATCAGTTTGGATTGGGTTGTGATATACATTTCCATGTTTGACGGACAATCGTAATCGATGTGTAAGGTTTCCATGTTTAACGGACAGTTGCGATCAGGCTATGTCATATACACGTTTCCCTGTTTGAAGGGCAGTTGCGATTTGCATATGTGATATGTTCCCGTGTTTCATAGACAGCTGTGAGCGGAACACGTGTGATGTGTTCCCGTGTTTGACGGAAGGTAGCGATCGTGGTGTGTGTGGTATGTGTCGTTGTTTGACGGACATCTGTGAACGGTGTGTGATATATACACTTTCTTGTTTGACAGCAGTGTGTTCATACATACGTTTTTTGTTTGGCGTGTTCTTAAGGGTGTGAAGTACGTTCTGGTGTTTCTCGGGAAATTGCGATCGATGTTTATATTTGGCGGACATTTGTAATCTAGTTTCTGTGATACCTTTCCGTGTGTGATCTGAGTGTGTGGTATGCGATTATATGTGATCTGAGTGTGTGGTAAGTGATGTTATCCTGGATCTCGGTAAAATTTCAAGTCTTGTATCGTACTTACCTCCCTTGGTGTCAGCTGATATTTTTCTAAAACCATCAGAGGTGAAAATCTGGTGTTTTATCATTATCTAACAACGAGGTTAAGCAGCAATGTGTGTTTACAGGAGATACTTGGGCATCTTAAAAGTCTTGCATCTTTATTGTACTTATTACACAATTTTATTTTCAGAGCGACACTTGAACAAAGTCTTGTTGTATGAATCTATTATTTACCTCTAAATGTTGAATGTTATAGCCAGCTGTAGTCTTTTGAAGGCGACAGTAAAACTGTGTTACCCGCTGTCAGTAACGGTTTCGTAAGGACCGTTTGTTGGTCACACAGCTCGTTCTACACGTAAGCACAGCGATTCTACTTTACGGAAACACGTGTGCATTATATGTAACATATCTTTATGTTTTCACAGGAGCTATACGAATTCTATTTATTTAAAGTGTATGCCCTGCCGAACACAGCGGCTTCACCTGTCGACGTATGTTGTATTATGTACATGTTTTAAAGTGAGAACGTTTCGGAAATGTTTCATCTTTTGAAAAAAGTCGGAACTACTGTTTGATGGCTCATCATCCGGAGGTGTGGCCGTAACACCGCTGTGTGTGACGTCATAACACGACTTTCAATGGCAGATATTAGCCACTACGTGCAAGATTTTTCGGGTACGATATACAGTTAGTCGTTTCCGATTCTGTATCTCACACCTCGTGACTATTGTGTTACTTTATCTGCCCTCACTATTACGACGCAGATAACGCTTTCTCCTCCGGATATCCGAGTTAATAGTTTGTATTCGTCTTAACGGGACTGTCAGTTCCGATTACACAATCAGTTTATATTATGCTTTAGTATTCCCCCTGTTTACATCATCATATAGTATGTACAGGCTTATAGTAAAGTTCGGAAGCTTTAATCCAATCCGGATCTCTTGTATGACAAATTACTACACAGTCGAAGAAAAATATATATACAAAAATAACTTCCGCTTTCGCTTTTCCGGTTTGAGAATCATTCGCCGTTCGTCTGTATATCCGTATATTTGTACATCAAAAGCGCCTCAGTGGATTACACAAACGTTTGTGTGTAGACAGACATCTTATAATTATTTAAGACATTTCTTTTTTTCTAAAACTACATTAGACTGTATACATCCCGTGGTATCATGTATATCTTGTGAATCTGTTAGTCACGTTTAAAAAAATCAATATCTTAGTTTTGTTTGAACGAAGGAGATATATAGAGAACACAAGCATGTCAGTGATCCAGCCAGCACAGACAGGTGGAAGGTTTTAAGATCGGGCCATGTGATTCAACTCCAAGTTCTTGATTTATGTCAAATTTAACATACAACCTAAACCTTATCCCGTTCCAATGTAATTACCGGGCTTGTGAGGTTTCAATTTAAATTCCAACGAGTTTTACATCCAGTAAGAAACCCTCTAAAAACATCTTCTCGCTCTCCTCTCAGAATGTTTCCGATGTAATTGTAGCTTATAAAAATGTTTAGCTAAGTGCCAGTTGGTATATTTTTCACACGGTATGTGTGACCCAGGGAAATTGAAAATCTTCCTTCCATCAAAGAGAGTTAAGGAAGCCGTAAACACAAACAAAGAAAGGAGGGACGAGAGCGGTACAGACGGGGAACAACTCACAAGAAACGTTTGTGTCTTTGTTTATACTTTGGAGGAATTCATCCTCAACAAATTATCATTGAAGCCAAAGGCATGCACTTCACTTTGTCCTGTATCAACAGTATATGATCAGATTAGACAACAATGATTAAATATGTTCATTAATTAGAATAAAAAAAACCCACAGTACAGTGTATTGATATATACTAATCAATTCGTAGGGTGACACAATTAGTAAGACACCACTTAAACCAACAAAAAATCCAAATATCATTCTCAAGGAATTTTACGTAAAAAAAACTTGACTAATTACAGGTTCTTTCTAGACTTTAAATGTATTACCTTACATTCTGCAGGTGTTCTCAGATATCAACGTTTTGGTCACGTGGTCTGCATTTTATTGCTCCTCGTAGACGTCGACCCCATAACCTTGTCATTTAGAGTTTTTGATTGATATTTAATTGAGGTCCCGCATCACTTTGTATTTTTCTCCCTTTAACTGCCAATAAATACCCCTTCTTAAAAAGAGAATTGCCTTCTCATTTATACCCCACAAGTACCTGTTAGATCGTAAATGCCCGTTGTTACTATAGCTAATAATTAGAAGAAAGCAACCCGATTCTATTACCACAAAACACATAAAAGAGTTCCGTTTTTGAATTGACGATCTTGGTAGATATCTCGAGGAGGTATGAGGCTACACGGGTGTGAGACCGGTGATCTGATACATAAGTACCACATAAATAGATAAAGTAAAAAGGTGACATCCTGATGACAAGCTCCACACTATCCTTTACCATATTTACGACTTGCGTCTACAGAATTAAAATCCCGAATAAAACTTTTATTTTGAGTTGAATATAGATATGTAGTCCGTTACGATGGATAAAATAACATGGATGTATTGTACTTAAGGACTGCAGTCGGTATAACGGGTGCACTCCTGTTGACATGGAACCTAGTGATCCACAAGCAGTCGTAATCTCGTTTATGTGATCATTTATAGGCGTTATTTGTACATATCTGAGTAAATTAATAGCATTAGAATGATTTAAAACAGTTGATAGCTGTGCTATATTTAATATAGACAGGGGAGATGTCATTATTTCGTTCTCATTTGAGAAAATATGACTCTCCCATACAACATGTTGTGTATAATGTCTGTTTAAAACGCTATTAATTTGACCTCTGTCCTTATCATACTCTATAAATGGTAATTACGGCTGACGTGTGAATTAGAGCTAATTACGTTGGTAATTATGCTGTAGGACGACTGTTGAAAGGTTAATACCTGGTTGACTCGGTGAAGTTTTTTATGTCTCAGCGAAACAATGGTCGCTATGTGTTGAAGCTGCTGGTCCTGAGAACAGTGAGATATATGAAAATGTCGCTGGCGTCGGGACCATATCACTGGTACAAACATTAACATGTGTTTTCTCATGTGCCATTAATACTTATCAAACTCGATGAACTGATGTAACCCGTGATCATGTGTGAAAATGCCAGCCGGACAATGGTGTGATTGTCTCTTATGTCAATCATGTTCTAATTTTTCTAATTTGTTTTTCACATGTCATAAAATGATAACTTTGACAACTTTTTGAATGAAGTATCTTTACGTTTGGTGGGAAATAAGTTTGTTGAATAAGAATCAAAGATATGGTAAGATTTCTGGTGTTGCAATTGGAGAAACCGTCTCGATATCGTCCCCGTGTTTATTCACCAAAAATAAACATGTCATGCTAGTTTTGAAAAAAAATGTGTTTTCCGACATCAAACACATAGTATTTTGAATATCCAGCTTCAATGGTAGTACTGATAAAAATTCAGTGAATATATCCATCATCTTGCACAATTTACTTCGGAAAGTTTACAACGTAGCGGTGTCATACAATGTTTGATCTTCTCCAATATCCCCCACCCCCTCCCCCTGTTGGCTTCACTAAGAACCAGGACTTCCAAATCACCAGTCTAACAGTGCTGTAAGTGATCAAGTGTTCCTACACCAACGTTCAGTCTGTATCACTATCTTTATCCTCTGTTAATACGCCTACCTTATTGAACCATTTCAGACGACATCGAAAAGAATCCCCGGATGTCCTCTGTGTACTTGACATCACGATTTTAATTAAATCAACTATATGTTGACATCATCTACACTACTGCATTAAAATGCAAAACTTGATTTCACAAATTTACAAATGTGATATTTTTCACCGATAAATTCTATATATCAAACGAATTGGACACCACATCACGATGTATATATGAATGGTATACATTGGGTTATATAGATATGAAATTAAAAAAAGAAATAAAAACTTTTTGTTCACTTTGTACACTGAAATTAATAATTGTTGTTGGTAATTTCTAACGCTTTTATGCGCATATCTTAGGAGCGTTGTGTGCGATATTGCTATACATCGACTACCCGGCTGTCAAATATTGGGTCAGTTACCATGTTTACGACAATATTATGTGCATATTGTTATGATCATTTTCATATTTCAACTGACGATTGTAGATTTTGAAATAGACTTCAGTACATTTTTGGTAATCAAAAACCAACATTCATAGCAAATTGACACAATGCTAATCACTAGATACGCAAACTTTCGGATGACCAGTGACGTGTCTTGACTTGATGATGTTAAATCTCCGGCCATATACTAAACCTTACAACCTAAACAACTAAACTCACAAAGCTAACAAGGTCTGGCATGATTGTCGTGCGACGATACCTTGGGATGGTTTACTTCAATGTAACCAGAAGCCTGAACATTTAGTTGATAACCGATTGTTTATTATCGTTAATGGCCTAGCGCAAGAGATACAGTTTTCCGTAAATCAGTTTGTTCGTTCTGAACGTTGAGATAAAAAAACGTACATATTTCATAAAAAAAATCACATGGAGTCTAGGAGCGTTATAAAATGTAATTGGTAGTAGTCCAAATCCATTGAGGTGATTCTCTCCCCGTAAATATATTTGTAGTGTTTCTGTGTATTTCTATGGTTTCGTATTCGTATGGTTTATTAGATATTCAGTGTAATTTAGTGATTTCGTTTCCGTATATTTTGTAGTGTTTCGGTGTATTCTGTTGTTTCGTTTCTGTATGTTTTTGTAGAGTTTTGGTGTTTTTTATAGTTTCATTTCCGTATGTTTTTGTACTGTTTCGGTTTTTTTTTATAGTTTCATTTCGGTATGTTTTTGTACTGTTTCGGTTTTTTATAGTTTCGTTTCTGTATGTTTTTGTAGTGTTTCGTTTTTTTTATAGTTTCATTTCCGTATGTTTTTGTAGTGTTTCGTTTTTTTTATAGTTTCATTTCCGTATGTTTTTGTACTGTTTCGGTTTTTTTTATAGTTTCGTTTCTGTATGTTTTTGTAGAGTTTTGGTGTTTGTTTTATAGTTTCGTTTCCGTATGTTTTTGTAGCGTTTCGGTTTTTTTTATAGTTTCATTTCGGTATGTTTTTGTACTGTTTCGGTTTTTATAGTTTCGTTTCTGTATGTTTTTGTAGTGTTTCGGGTTATTTTTATAGTTTCACTTCCGTATGATTTTGTGGTGTTTCGTTTCTGTATGTTTTTTGTAGAGTTTCGATGTATTTCATTGGTTTTCTTTCAATGCGCCATTGTAGTGTTTCGGAGCATATCCGTGGTTTAGTTTCCGAATATATTTGGTGGTGTTTAGGATCATGTATTTGTTAGTGTTTCGGAGTATATGCGTGGTTTAGTTTCCGAATATATTTGGTGGTGTTTAGGGTTACGTATTTGTTAGTGTTTCGGAGTATATCCGTGGTTTAGTTTCCGAATATATTTGGTGGTGTTTAGGGTTACGTATTTGTTAGTGTTTCGGAGTATATCCGTGGTTTAGTTTCCGAATATATTTGGTGGTGTTTAGGGTTACGTATTTGTTAGTGTTTCGGAGTATATCCGTGGTTTAGTTTCCGAATATATTTGGTGGTGTTTAGGGTTACGTATTTGTTAGTGTTTCGGAGTATATCCGTGGTTTAGTTTCCGAATATATTTGGTGGTGTTTAGGATTATGTATTTGTTAGTGTTTCGGAGTATATCCGTGGTTTAATTTCCGAATATATTTGGTGGTGTTTAGGGTTACGTATTTGTTAGTGTTTCGGAGTATATCCGTGGTTTAGTTTCCGAATATATTTGGTGGTGTTTAGGGTTACGTATTTGTTAGTGTTTCGGAGTATATCCGTGGTTTAGTTTCCGAATATATTTGGTGGTGTTTAGGATTATGTATTTGTTAGTGTTTCGGTGTATCTTTTCAGAAGCGTGTCAGTAAGTGTATTTTTGGTAGTCTTTCGCTGTTTGTAATTAGTGGTGTTTCGATAATTGGTTTTATTACAGTTTCAAGATGTTTCGTTTTTATCTTGTGTATTTGTTTGATAGTGTTTCCGAGAATTAATTTCAATTTTCCTATGTAGACAGCTGACAGAAAGACCTATAATACAAAGTTTCAAGTGATTGTCGGCATTTTAACCCATTGACATTTCTTTTCTGGTAAAGTTATTATGCTTGGTGTTGAACATTATCCTGATCTGACATCGCAGATGTAGTCGGTGAAGCAGCACAGACCTAGTCTTATCCTCCGTGTCAACAAAAAAAGTATCTGTCATTTTCTTGTTCATTCAGTTCTAGTGTATGTTTAAAAGTTATCCTCATGTATTTGTTTGGAAGCGTTAAGGTTGATCAGTTTGATAGATTTAAGCTATCCTTATTTGGAAACGTTCTAGTTAATTTGTTTGGCGAATTTAAGGTATTCTAATTTGGAATCGTTCCGGTTGATTTGTTTTGTAGATTTTCAGCTTTCGTGTTTGGAAACGGTACAGTTTATTTTCTAGTGTTTTACTGTATCTACTTATTTGCCTGGTAGTGTTACGGTATATTTGCTTGGTAGTGTTACGGGATATTTGCTTGGTAGGGTTACGGGATATTTGCTTGGTAGGATTACGGGATATTTACTTGGTAGGTTTACGGGATATTTGCTTGGTAGGGTTACGGGACGTTTGCTTGGAAGGGTTACGGGATATTTGCTTGGTAGGGTTACGGGATATTTGCTTGGAAGTGTTACGGGATATTTGCTTGGTAGGGTTACGGGATATTTGCTTGGTAGGGTTACGGGATATTTGCTTGGTAGGGTTACGGGATATTTGCTTGGAAGTGTTACGGGATATTTGCTTGGTAGGGTTACGGGATATTTGCTTGGTAGGGTATATTTGCTTGGTAGGATTATGAAATGTTTGCTTGGTAGGGTTACGGGATATTTGCTTGGTAGTGTTACGGGATATTTGCTTGGTAGGGTTACGAGATATTTGCTTGGTAGGGTATATTTGCTTGGTAGGATTATGAAATGTTTGCTTGGTAGGGTTACGGGATATTTGCTTGGTAGTGTTACGGGATATTTGCTTGGTAGGGTTACGGGATATTTGCTTGGTAGGGTTACGGAATGTTTGCCTGGTAGGGTTACGGGATATTTGCTTGGTAGGATTATGAAATGTTTGCTTGGTAGTGTTTCGTATAAGCTATATTTGCTTGGTAGTGTTTTGGAATATTTGTTGTGCAATTGTTACAGAATATTTGCTCGGCAATGGTACGAGAAAATTGCATGGAAGTGAAACGGGATATTTGTGTGTTTGGGTACTGTTTGCTTGACAGTGCTATGGTATATATGCTCGACAGTGATTCGATTTTCTTGGAAATGTTACAGGATATTAGCTTTGGAAGAGTAATAGGACACTGACTTGGTAGTACTTGGAAGTGTGTTATCACTAAAGGTTTTCCTGAAGTATCTATACAATGCACTTCTATCTAATTACTGTCTGTCTGTCTGTCTTTTTTTTTTTTTCGTCGTTCCGAATATTGTTTCGAAGCTGTTTACGGGTGTTGTGGCCGCACTGCGACGTTACCTGGTAAGTAAATTCCAGGTGTTTCTCGGTACACTTGCGTTTGCGTGTTATCATGCAAATCTTTCTTATCTTGAAAGTGGGAGATGAAAGAGAAACTACTCCTGGAATGGTATCCCACTTGATGCTACCTGAGTGATTAAGGTGAACATATAATGTCGAGATATTTCCGTCAGTCTGACTTTTTCTTCGGGAACAGATATTTGAACATCAGGTGATATATTGCTATACAATATAGATAAATCCTAAAGACGTATGTAGCATTTCTCATCAATCGCAGCACCAAATAAATAGAGATCAAAACTGACATGTTCATACAAACCTTTATCGATTGAAGAATCGATTCAATTGCAAATATCAGATATTTATTTAATGATCAACTTTCATCCCTTTTTTATGCTGTTGAGCAATAATGCGGATGTGTACTCTAGATAAACAGCGAATGCCAAGAGTACGCTCCGATATATTATATATACTCAATAGCATTACAAATAAAGTTACACGCTGTAATTTAATGTTAGATTGCTATATTACATTTGTAATAGACTCTTTTCGTTGATGTTTTTTTTCACAATGCCGCATTTGCCAGCTTGTTATGCTATGTAGTGATTACAAAAAAAATGGCAAGTGAAAATGATTGCTACACCGATGATAGAAATGGAAAGATAGAAATGGAAGTAACGCCATTGTTCTTTTACAATTCTGCTATTGTGCTTTGTAATGAAAAAGATGTTTTGAACCTTTCAAATATAGATCATGGTCAATATATTGTGTTTGTATCATTTTGCTGTCCTACCAGTTAAACTCTCCAGACACCATTCACCAGGACCATTGTCACTATATTGTATCATCTTGCTGTCCCAATAGGAGACCCTCCAGACACTATTTGTCAGGACCATATTCAGGGTTTTATGTTTGGTGCCTTTACTTGTAGATATAAAACAGATAATAAAACTTGAAAATCAATCTATAAACATAAATAATTCTTATCTATATTTCACTTGCACTTCTTTTATCTTAATTTTGGATACATGTAGGATTGCGTGTCCGCTGCTAATCGACGAACAGGACGAGCGGAGCAATTTATCACGTGATTTTCTCGTGACACGATACCATGCGTACTAGGACACTTATCATCACTCTAACAACGGCACTGCGATAAATCCCCACCAAACCCAACGACGCTTACGCATGACTATATCTCGTTTTTCTTCTCATAGAAATGATTTATTGATATGTTCAAGTTCTTTTGAAGTTAAGGTGTTTTCATTGCAGCAAAATCAATAGAAATACTTTATGATCAACGAAATTTCCGATGTCGATAGAGCTATTTTACACGAAACTTTCAAGTCCGCTTGGACATCTTACATGCTTCAAACTCATTGAAACTACACTACAAAATATTTTCCAAGCCCACGAAGAAATATGTCACCCAAACGCCATAGAACTATATCATACATTACCGTTCTCAATAGAACAATATTACATCCTAGCCCACAGCAACTACATTTCACAAAATTCCAATGCCAGAAGGAACTAATTATTTAAAATTTACAAGACAAAACGCACTATATTTCACAAAATTTCCACGGCGAATGGGACTGTGTTGCATTTCCCAAATCAAGTTGATATATATTACAGTATGTACAAATATACGTGAAATTTCCAAACCCAAAGTAAATATGTTTTGCATCTTTTTTCAGTCCAGTGGAATTATATGGTTCATGAAATTTCCAAGATAACAAAAACAATACTAAACAAACTTTCCCTGTCGAATGGATCTCTGTTACATTAAATTTACAATCTCAGAGAAACAATCTTTCACAAAATTTCTAATCCTTGCTGAACTTTAAGATACCAGTTCAAATTTTCCAAGTTCAAATATATGCACAATTTTTCAAGTTCAATGGAACTAAATTTTACAAAAATGCCAATGGATATACATTTCATGGACTTAATAAGTTCAATGGAATATTGTTTCATATTATACAAAATTTTATAGCGCAAAGGAATTAATAACTCCAAATTTCAAAACACAGCGGAAATATAGCATGTAAAGTTCTTAACACAATGGATCCTTAACAAACCCTAGCTTCATAGGAGAATTGATGTTAAAAGAATGACATAGTTAATAAAACAATAGAGTCTGAATGAATTTACGGAGTTGAAAGCCTCTGGGAAACCGTTTGTTCCGACTGACGCTGTGTGATCATGGAGGCATGTGATTATCTCGTATAATTTCCCGTAAAACCACGCACGTAAAGTCAGCCGACTTCCTCCGTTGCACATGTTGCAAAAAGATGCAAAAGACGCGACTTCCGGTGGAACCATCGATATCTTTTTCATCAAGATGAAGAAAACACATCTACTGAGGATCAAACACCAATGGTGACCGTTTTGTCATCTACTGAACATCACGTCAGGTCAGCTCATTGTCACATGATCAAAGGTAAAGCTAACGATAAAATTGTAAAACGTTTACATCACGTAACTGATGCTGCCGAGGGCGCATGACTTGTCAAATTGTAAGCATATCTGTGCAAAAAATTAGCAAACAGTAATTACCTTTAATTGAGGTCGATACCTTGATTTATATATCCGACAACATTGTGAAAGAAGGTAGTTCGGAGTTCGGAGTTGGTATATCTGAGTACATACAGCCTTACGTGATTTTAAAGAAATGTGTCATTTCGGATCTAAGGAAATATCAGTCGTTAATGAAAAAATGTATTGGAGTAAATCATGGCACAGAAAAATGAAAACACCGTGTGGTAATGATCTATCTGGTAAAAATGATTTAAATATATCATAGAATTTCCGTAACCATGCGATTGACCAGGACAAGGAGAACACGGACACGGTAACTATTGACCAGGACAAAAAGGACACGGCAACATGACCACTGACCACGATAAAAGAGAACACAACAACAGTGAACATTGACCAGGACAAAGGGCAACCATGTCAATTGACAGTACAAAGGGAAAGACGGCAACAATAAATGTTGACCAGGACAAATAGCAACACGGTAACTGTTGACTAGGACAAGGGAAGAGGGTGGGACATGGCAACAGTGACCATTATAGGACAAAAGGGAACACGACAACTGTAACGACTGACTTGGACAAGGGAGGAGGGGGAACACGGCAATAGTGACCATTATAGGACAAAAGGGAACACGGCAATAGTAACTACTGACCAGGACAAAGGGCAACGCGACAACAGAACAGTAAGAATTAAGGGCATGACACCGGTTAATTTTGACAAGGAAAAGGATGAAAGATGAATATTTGTTAACTTCTGCCATGAGCTCGGTGTTACTGTGTTTTTTCCGTCGATCAAGCAACTAGTTTCTATGACAGTAAATGTCTTTCGTCGTGTTATTGTGTAATTCAAACTCCATGTTGAGAATGGAAAAAGAAATATGTATTCATTAAAACGTTAAAAATTAAATTAAATACCGATTTATTTGAGTAAAGAAACAGGAGTAATGCTTATATAAGGGTCATACAACCAATTATCAGTCGAGTAGTCGTTATCAATACAGACTTACTATCATTTTGTGACCGATGGAACTAAAGACTTGGCGAGGGATTAATGCCAGCATTCCAGCCAACACTTACAGTTAGCATAATCACACAAAACATGAAGAGTTCTCTTTTGATATAATCCAATTTTATGCACGCTCGAGACACGCCCATCGTCCTTGAAAGATGTCTTCAAGGGAGAATAAAAACTCAGGTGTCGCGACGGAAGGGTTTAATTTAAGAGAGATGTAAAGAAAGTGAGAATATTGGGTACTTTAACATTAAACGAGCTAGTTTACTGACATGTGTGTTCTATAGAACTTGTATCATGGCTTACACGAAGGTATCAATCAAGGCATATTCACTACGGACCTTACAATTCATATTGTATTCATCTTCATTCTTCCAGATCCTGAACAAACCTCTTAAAAATTTCAACGTAAACTTAACATTTATTTTTTTAAAATGCTGGAAAATGTCTTTATAGTGTTGAAGTATTCCGGAAAATATACGGCCATATCGTTAATTAGAAAACACGATATTGTATCCATTGTATTAGAGCTGTCGTGGATAACAATTGGTTACATATATAAATCCACCATTGTATAACACTATCTCCAACTATTGAATTTCTCCGCTTCACACACTACTCCTGTTGGCAAACACTATTCGGTACATTTTTCTGCTCTGAAAAATAATGAAACCCGGCTGTATGAATACCATCTGTAGGTTTATGAAGAGTTACACAAAAACTATTCCATGTATGAGACGGTGATATCGTAATAGAAGGAACCCATTGGAAATATGTGAATTTGTTTTTAATGATATCAATAAGTCGATTAATTTACATAAAACCGTCGTTTTCAGAAAAATGATAATAAGATAATTTTGCAACAACACGCATATATTCATTACGAACGAAAAAAAAATCACTAAATTATTCGAAAGTATTCAAATGATTAAATGGTGCACAATTAGAATTATATGTTATTTTCACTTCAAAACATTGCTACACGTTTGACTACTTAGAAAGGCTAACATTAGAAAGCAAAATGGAGGCTATTTTATTTTTATTGATAAAAGACAAAGAGGTGCTCACTAAAACACGAAGTTACTTAAGGTCGATGTTGAGTTGGACACCTTTCACACGTCACACTTTGTCTGACGATTGTCCCGATTAGTCGAGAGATACGTCGAGATAACATCTATACTGCTGTATCTTTAATTGAAATATGAATACATATACTCAAACACGAGCAGAAATCACTTAGGTCCTATATGTGGTGGATTTCCAGGATGGTCCAAAGCAAAATGACATCGTTCATACGTTGGATGTTTGTAAGTAAATTAAACTGTTAGTTCGCGTGGTAAACAATGCCAAATATTACCACCATACGTAGTGAATAATATCCGTATGTTTGTTCCAAAGTCACAGAAATCTCAGGAGAGTAAATTCATGTTGCTAACTAACCAACTACTAAATATTGTGATCTAGGTTGATATTTCAAGCGATGTATTAATAATTGTTGTCACTTGATCAGTGATGCTATGTCCGATTCTTAGCGATATTATGATATCGGATTTGTTTTATATTCAGGTTTTGTTCTAACAGCCGAATGTACGTATCAAGAAATCCATTAATATACAGTGGTAGACTATCCTATTCGTCGTCACAGAACCGATATTGAAATGTGACATGGAGCTAAGATAGCTCAAGAATGGACAATGATGATTGGCTGCATAAATATATATATAACTTATTCCACTACGAAACACAAACATTAATATTGGACATTAAAATCACTTTAAGTCTTATATAACAGTCAAGACAGAATTAATTCGACTAAAAAAACACCTCGTGTCACAGCAGGAACGTGTACCTATGCTGATTGGAGGCCCATAATATACCCTGTGTCAGTTGAAACACTTCAATATTCTTAAATTGCAGCAATACGTTTACTAATCATGTACATGTGGCATGATATCAAAACGAGGTCTACCTTTAAATTGACCCAAGCGATAATATTAATGCGAACAGGTGTGCTCCAGCGTGATAAAACTACAAACCTACTGCCGAATATCGCGTGCTAAGTAAGCTTATCACGTCACCAGCATTTATCCTTTTTTTTCTACAAGACGTCTAATTTGTACTGTAGATATCTTTTACACCTGTTGAAAGAACGGCAGACAGATCCGATTTCACCACTAAAGCATATCAATGACCAATAGGAAATCATTCTGGTTTCGTGAATCAAAGGAGACACGCCCACCCTTTGCAGGACTAAAACTCCTTGAATTGTTTACATCACTGAGATAAAACTCAATATATACTCCGATCAGATGTCTTGATTTACAAAATCACAAATTACAACGTGAACTATCTTTACGTGTATGGTTTAAGAAACGGTAATGATAAAAATAAGTTAAAAGTACTGATGAATTCTATTTTTGTAACACTCGCAGACTGAAGGTACGAATTGGGGAAAAATGACCAACCTTTCATCAAAAGTTCTCTCCCTTGATTTAGACGCGACATAATGACCACCGCATACGCGCTAAGGAAAAATGACAAAACAAAGATTAAAAAAGCGAACAGTGGGTAAATACACACTGAATGATTATATCATGTCTGACTGAAAATAAAGATACAGATATCGATGGTAGGACTCCGGCACAACCCAAGAGAAATGGACAGTTACTATTCGGTGTATTTGTCAAGAAGGTACACCCAGCAGTAACGTGTGAATCGTTAACTTCAATACAGAATTGGCTTCACCGTAGTCAAATGATAATCAACCGAAATCAACGTCAAAATATAAATGACGGCGGGGTTGTTAATAGTCAGACCTTGAATGCGGCGCCAGTATATCTGTAGACAAGGGAAGTAACTTTGTCAGATTTATCGGCCTTGTACCGTGTTAGCTAAAAACCTGATTAACATATATCTAATACGCCATTATATTCTTTTACTGATCACCAAGCGAAATCAACGTTTACACAAAACATAGCGGATGTTGCATCGCCTACTTATCCTATAAAACCTTTAAAGAATTTAAGGAATGGTAATGTGTAGGTTTTTTTTAATCCATAAATATCCATCAGTCTCGGGTACACCTGCAGCAATAACCACGTGCACAGGATGTGAGATTGACAGTTTCTGTTAAATTTGACTCCATAAACCTTTTACAGGACATTCACGATTTACACGAAACACTGGACATGTATATCACACCTACATGTATACAGTATCCTAAACCCCCGTATCAATAACCAGATGTCAAAATAGCAATTTATTCACTGCCATGGTCTTTCATGGTTACCAGACTCCGAACAATGCCGCTACATCAGCTTGGAATTGTTCGGCATGTCACGTGACCGATCGTCTTTCAATTGGCGAATACAGGTGGCCAAACCTGATATTGACATAGGGTTAAAAGGTCATGACAATCAGTCATTAAGCATTGTGTAGTCATATAGGTATTATCATGACAGGATTTAGCCCCAATTGATCAAATAACGTCCGCGTGAGGAATGAACACTATCGAAGAGGCGTCTCCTGATGGGCTTCGCACACTCGGGTGGACTCCAGGATTTAAAAAAGTCGATTTCAGAATCGGCGGGAGGCAGACAGAACTGCCAAGTTATCTACAAAACACAGTAATCCGAGGATGAATGTCTGGGTGACAAATTTCCAACATGGCTGACGTCCTCTGTTGGTAGATGAGATAAATCAATCATCGTTTATGAATATGTGATGGCCTCCGTATGATATACCCCGGGTAGATAGGTACCGCCTATCGTCTCTGTTCTTTACAGCGATACACCCAGACCAGCAGCACACTTATTACACTAGCTTCTTTCTAGACGTTTCCTTCGCTCTTATAGTTTTGTTTTATCTAGCGATGTCATGACTGATTTAAAGCAAAACAAATTTTATTTGAGTGAAGGATCAACCTGTCATAAATTTTAAGATATAATTGTAGCATTTCAATTTAACTTAAACATTTCATATATATTTGATATGTGTGCATTTTTAGGATTTGCCTAAGTAAGTGTAATTTAGAAAACATTGAATATGGATTAATTCATGCCGAATGTTGAGGAGATCATCCCCACATGGTGGTGTTGTACGTCAATTTAAACACTGCAGACCTAACACTTCAGTAAGTTAGAGCTACTGTGCCTGTGGTTGTGATAAGATTGTGCGGGGCTCTATTTGGAGATCATAAGTATCTCGGAGAGCGAGAAGAAGAATATTTTCACACGTTCGTAGACATATGTTTGGTGTAAAGTGTCGAAATAACGCGTAACCATGGTAATATAAAATGAACATCTGTTTTATAAAAATGCAATGAAATGTGGGTTTAGAAACAATGTAACCTAAATAACCAGTCGGTATAAAATCGTAATGAACCAGCGGCGTTTTTTTTATTTATTTAAAAAGGCCACTTAACCATTTAGAAATGTTTAAGAATACATCGTTGATCCACCGTCATAAAATTATGGACACCCTCAACCGAACCTGTGTCTACTATCATTAAAGTTATACATTGATATTATAGGTTTATTTCAACCAAGTGTTTTGTCTCAATTTTAAATTAAAAGAAGGTATCGGATTCAATTCAATGCTTATCATGAAGATGGTGACTCTCTCACCCTTAACAAATACATAAATTTATTGACTCGTCCTAAAGATAAACATAATTATATTGACTCGTCTTCAGATAAACATAACTTTATTGACTCGTCCTAAAGATAAACACAACTTTATTGACTCGTCCTAAAGATAAACATAACTTTACGGACTCGTCCTAAAGATAAACATATCTTTATTTACTCGTCCTAAAGATAAAAAGAACTTTATTGACTCCTACCAAAGATAAAGACGTTAATGTGCAATACAGAATTTTATTGACTTTACCTAATAATAAAGATATTGATCTGAAATACAAAATTTTATCCACTCGTCTTGAAGATAAAAACATTGATCGGTAATACAAAATCTTATTGACTCGTTCCAAAATGTATATAGCATTGTATTGACTCGTTCTTGAGATATACATAATTTTATTGACTCGTCCTCCAGAATTATATTTTTTTATTGGCTCGTCCTGAAGATAAAGACGTTGATCTGTAATGCAAAATTTTATTGACTCGTTCTAAAATTTATAGAATTGTACTGAATTGTCCTACAGATATTCATATTTTTATTGACTCGTCCTAAAATATACAGAATTGTATTGACTTGCCCTTAAGATATACAAAATTTCATTGACTCGTCCTGAAAATAAAAATGTCGCTCCGCTGATTTAACGCAGAATTTTATCGACGGCCTTATAAATCGAGGAGTATTACCCATATTTTCAAACAAATAAAAAGTTAATGCGAAAAAGAGAATTTTTCACTAGCAGCAAGGCTACATATTATTTTTTATTTTCTCTTTCCCTGGTTGTTGCTTTATGTCCTATTAACAGCCAAGATCATTCGAGGACGTGCCAGGTTTGGTTGTTGGGGGAAAGACGGTGTTCCCAGAGAAAGACCACCAACCTGCGGCCAGTACATTTTATTGTAGGAATGCTTTATAAGTCACTGCTTTCGCAAATAATAGGAAATCTTTTTTGCTATCTCTCTTTTCAGATTTTAAAATGCTGGGTGAATTTCAACAGTCATGGACCTTTTTTTGGCTGAATATGATGATTTATCTAACATCGAACACAATATTTATCTCGGCCTTCGGCTTCGGGAAATTAAGTCATATTCGCATGGAAACATGTAGGTGATTGTATATGTTTGAAATTCAACCAATTTTACGCTAATACATGATTGTGTAGGAGAGCAAAATTCCAATTGATGAGAACGTAAACATTAAGGATATATACAAAACGAAGCATTGTAACAAAATATACTTATCATCCAAATGCTCATCCGGAATCATAATTCGCGGTAAACGTGTACAATTGTCAGAATTAGCACAACATTTCATTATTATGTATTTTATTAACACTACAGACACAAAGCAGTAACACTTACACAATGACCAATCCAAATCAGCGCTTGAAATATTTTCAAAATGGTTGACTCCTTCTAAGAACGAAATGTCTTCACTGATTTATCTGTTGTCCGTCTTGTGAATTTGATTTTTTTTCTTCCAATACACTTTAAAATTAATCCTCATTTTTGTGTCGTATTTTGCGCCGTCCGCCATCTTGTCGCCTAATGTCCTCGGCAAACGCTGTAGTCCCTTGTTACTATATTTAGATACGAACTGATGTTGTTTGATTGTTATATCAACCTGGATGACGTCACGGAAAGTCCATTGTCACTATATCTGGATACGAACTAGAAATGTATGATATTTATAAGCACGGAGCGCTGAATTAGGATTGATATGATGTTTGAGCAATGTGGGAATATTAAGAATCGGCCAATCAAGAAAGGGGAAAGCTCGGCCATGTGAAAAAGAACCTATAAAACATAAGAACTTCAGTGCTACGGCAATTCAACAACATTTTGTTTGTTCCTAAATTTACGTACAAAGGAACTTTCCCATATCTCTATGTTGAATGATGACAGGTCCGGAAACAGGTACACTGAACCACCAATTTCATGTGAAAATGTTATGAAAATCTCTTATGATAAAACAGGTCGATAATTTTTTATTTTTCACATCGTCAGAGAAATATGTCCTGTCTTTGTACAGTCCTGGTCGTTATGACAACAGCGAGACAAGTCCTGTCTCTGTACAGTCCTAGTCTTTCTGACAGCAGTGGTGAGACATGTAGTTTTTTATAGTGAAATCCTGGTCGTTATGACAACAGCGAGACAAGTCCTATCTCTGTACAGTCCTAGTCGTTCTGACAGCAATGGTGAGACAAGTAGTTTTTTTTAGTGCAATCCTGGTCGCTATGACAACAGCGAGACAAGTCCTGTCTCTGTACAGTCCTAGTCGTTCTGACAGCAGTGGTGAGACATGTAGTTTTTTGTGCAATCCTGGTCACTATAACAACAGCGAGACAATGACAATTATGACAATTGAAAGACAACTCCTTTGTGATTTTAATTAGGTTTTCACGTTATGCGGTTAAAATTCAAGGTGAAATTCTTAGACCTTGAACAAAGACGCGCTTGTAAACTTTCTTCAAGGCTGAATATCGGAAGCGTTTAGCAATAATCCGGCCTGACAGAATAATTCTCTTTCTAAAGAAGGATTAAGTACGTCATAAACGCAACCTTAAACCACGGAATTAAAAAAACCAGGAGCCCATCCAAGTTTAAGCAGGGAAAGATAACTGTATTTATGTTGTTATAAATCTTATTTTCTTCCTCACTATAGTAGCATTGGAGTTTCAAGCCGCGTGTTTTTGCTTCAATTTGCTGTCTTCTTAAATTTGTATTGCAAGGTCAAGTATAATTAATTCACTTCTTCATTGATTCAGTTTGGAGGCTTTACGGATCGCTGGTATACATGTTTACTGGAAAACGACGTAGTATGAGGTATGATTATATAAACAATTGTTGTTACATCAAAAGACATCGTAAACATATAGGTTATTGTTTGACCTTGATCAATCTATTTTGGTGGTTGAATGTTGTCAATATGCCGACTGGTGTTGTAAAGAATATACAATAATATATAAGGTATTATGTACCTGTTATCTACTGTTTAACACGGTCCATCAACAAATGAAGTCATTTATACATAGGATTTTTTTTAGTAGACCTTGTTCGTCACCCAGTGTGATAAACACAAATGACGTAAGTAATTATACAATAAAGCTGGTTTAATTCACACACCGGAATGCAATATCCATAAAATTACGTGTGTCATTAAAAACCAAGATAAAATGTCGCTAAGATTGGAACACCAAAGTAAGGCAGACCTAGTCGTTTTCCTTCTTAATTAAACAGTACAAGTTCTGTGTTACCATTACCGTGGTCCACAAATCCAACAAACCCTATCTCTACGACAAAAAAATAGCTCTTTAGCAGACATCATTAATTTGATTGCAAAATATCACCAATATTTGGAAATGTCACGCGCTCGAAACCTCCTAATTGATTCTACGAGATAGTGGAAACTGAAATGAAATCGCTAATTACCTACATAGAGACCAGAGCTTGGCAATTGTAATGACTGCTTTCTACGCAGAATGGAACGGGGTCCAATTTCAAATATTGTTTCAGCGTTTCCATTAGTTGGCCGGACCGACTGAAACAGCTAAGTCCTATTTGAGAATGGTAATTGGAACTGTTAAAAAACACAAGGAGAGAATGTTATTTGAGCTTGTTTCTACACTATGGGCCTACTTACATAAGTAGGTTTGAAGAAGAGCATTTGCGATGGAGATGTGAATGGAATTCATGGTATTTTCGATGAGGTTTTAAAAACGTATCGACTGAAATGAGAACCTACCAATAGGAAGCTCATACACAACAAATTAGGAAACAAAATTAAGATTTTTAAAAGCAAAATTTAAAAAAATACAAAGAAATAACATTTTACATTTCTCCCCTAAGTAAAAAAAATTCTCGTTCAGAGAAAATTCAGTGTTAACTGATATGATGCTCAGGGTATTTGGAGCGAACATATAAATAATACATTTGACAAATAAGGTAAAATATTAAATATTTCACGCATGTTAAAACGCTAGAGTTGACAGAAGTCTTTAGAAATTGCATATCTTTATCATATTAGACCTACACTTGGATATGAATCATCCGTTTGGGATGATTGTTCCATCGCGGACGAAAATTCATTAGAACATGTACAAAGAGAAACAATGATAGTTATAACAGGTCTACGGGATGGAACGTCACGTTTTAAATTACACCAAGAAATTTGTTTTGAGAAATAAAAATTAAGGGATCATAAACAAAAATACATTATGATGTATTAAATGATAAACCATCTTAGACCAGACAACCTGTTAATAATCATTGAACCATCCGTACGCATTATCACCCGAACTCCCAAGTTCTTTTTTTTTTTTGATAGATATTCCTCCATCTAGAACTTATAATCATGATTGAAGATTCTTTCCTGAAGTCATGCGCATGTCATGTTTGGAACAATCCTGAACCTTCTCTCATTTCCTTCATTACTCCAAATACTTTAATGACAAAAAACAACATTATACAAATAGGTTCAATTCTTATCTCTGAACTTTTCAATTCGAGAAAGTTAATAATACCATTTTGTCATTGACGAAATAATGCTGATGATTCGAATAATGATCATTTTGATACAGTTCCTGTGGGATGTCTTGATAACATTGAGTAATACTGGCTGTAGACACTAACACTGAATTATACTAGCTGTAGACACTAGCACTGAATTATACTGGCTGTAGACACTAGCACTGAATTATACCGGCGGCTGTAGACACTGACTTATACTGGCTGTCGACACTAACACTGAATTATACTGGCTGTAGACACTGAATTATACTGGCTGTAGACACTAACACTGAATTATAAAGGCTGTAGACACTGAATTATACTGGCTGTAGACACTAGCACTGAATTATATTGACTGTAGACACTAACACAGAATTATACTAGCTGTAGACACTAGCACTGAATTATACTGGCTGTAGACACTAGCACTGAATTATACTGACTGTAAACACTAACACTGAATTATACTAGCTGTAGACACTAACACTGAATTATACTGGCTGTAGACACTAGCACTGAATTATACTGACTGTAGACACTAACACTGAATTATACTAGCTGTAGACACTAGCACTGAATTATACCGGCTGTAGACACTGACTTATACTGGCTGTAGACACTAACACTGAATTATACTGGCTGTAGACACTAGCACTGAATTATACTGGCTGTAGACACTGAATTATACTGGCTGTAGACACTAACACTGAATTATAAAGGCTGTAGACACTGAATTATACTGGCTGTAGACACTAGCACTGAATTATACTGGCTGTAGACACTGAATTATACTGGCTGTAGACACTAGCACTGAATTATACTGGCTGTAGACACTGAATTATACCGGCTGTAGACACTGACTTATACTGGCTGTAGACACTAACACTGAATTATACTGGCTGTAGACATTAACACTGAATTATACTAGCTGTAGACACTAGCACTAAATTATACTGGCTGTAGACACTAACACTGAATTATACTGGCTGTAGACACTGAATTATACTGGCTGTAGACACTAACACTGAATTATAAAGGCTGTAGACACTGTATTATACTGGCTGTAGACACTAACACTGAATTGTACTGGCTGTAGACACTAACACTGAATTATACTGGCTGTAGACACTAACACTGAATTATAAAGGCTGTAGACACTGAATTATACTGGCTGTAGACACTAGCACTGAATTATACTGGCTCTAGACACTGAATTATACTGGCTGTAGACACTAGCACTGAATTATACTGGCTGTAGACACTGAATTATACCGGCTGTAGACACTGACTTATACTGGCTGTCGACACTAACACTGAATTATACTGGCTGTAGACATTAACACTGAATTATACTAGCTGTAGACACTAGCACTAAATTATACTGGCTGTAGACACTAACACTGAATTATACTGGCTGTAGACACTAACACTGAATTATACCGACTGTGGACACTGAATCATACTGGCTGTAGACACTAACACTGAATTATACTGGCTGTAGACACTAACACTGAATTATACTGGCTGTAGACACTAACACTGAATTATACTGGCTGTAGACACTAACACTGAATTATACCGGCTGTAGACACTGAATTATACTGGCTGTAGACACTAACACTGAATTATACTGGCTGTAGACACTAACACTGAATTATACTGGCTGTAGACACTGAATTATACTGGCTGTAGACACTAACACTGAATTATACTGGCTGTAGACACTAACACTGAATTATACTGGCTGTAGACACTGAATTATACTGACTGTAGACACTAACACTGAATTATACTGGCTGTAGACACTGAATTATACCGACTCTAGACACTACATCAATTATATTTTTGACTATTTTTTAAATCTAATTATAAAATAACTGGTAAATCTGCTTTGTCGTTTGATGATAACGAAAACGTAAGTTCATAATATCATTTAAAATGTCGATACATTTAGTTAAACCCTCATATAATAAAAAAAATATTGTTTTTATTTGCTTTATATAGTTGCTGAGTCAGCATTTATGCAGGTCCGTGAATGTTGGAGAGTTTGCGTATTGTATGAATGGATCAATCACTATGGAGTTGTATGGTCAACTGGTGATAATATGGTGTGTGCGTGTGTATATAATTATTTGTGTAGCTTGTATGATCTACCAATGATGGTGAATGTGTGTGTGTGTGCGCGCGCGCATGTGTGTGTGTGTGGGTGTGGGTGTGCGTAAGTGGGTGGGGGTGGGAGTGTGAATGTGTACGTGTAATTGTGTGTCTTGTATGAGTTGTGTGTTGTTTCCAATTAGTAAACTGTAATTGAAGTCTTAATTGTTTGTTTTGTCATATGTATAATTTTATGCAATAAGATTTGCTGATATGAATATGATTCTCTGTGAACGTTTCCTGGTAGTTTGTAAAATCTAAGTTATTAAGGAACTCTGGAAAATGCAATTTATTCAACAACCAAAATTAATCAGATAATTGCATTTTTACCATGTACCACTGCATGAGGGAAAATAAAACTAATAAGTTTTAAACAGCTAGAATTTCCTGGTATCAACATCATTTTACATAATTGTACGAATATAAATAAATGTTCATGTAATGAAACCTCCCATATTCCATAATTCAAGATATGTTTATCATTAAAGTTTAATAATTAAATAGAATAATACTAATTACAAATTAATCAGATCAATATGATATTAATGATTTAGGTAAGATAGAGTCAAATATGTGTACTAAATGAGCTGAAAACTTAGAATTGTGTGATTTGGGAAAGCCTGCTATTTGAAAGTATTGTTCGAGGTAGGACCCAAAACCCCTCATCCTGGGACACGTAATCCGAGGCTGAACGGAACCATGAATCGTCCGGGAACAGAATCTAAGACCCCTCATCCTGGGACCAAATTCATAACCGTTTATCAGGGACTAAATCAAGAACTCCACATCCGAAAAATGAACCCGACATCACTCATCTGGGAAGGGAAATTTAAGACCCCTCGCCGAAGATCGAATTCATATTCCTTTATCCGAGGACTGAACCAGGATCCCTCGCCTGAGATCTCATCCCTCATCTCTCAAAAAATCCAACCCAGTACCCATCATCCCTCACAACATCCAAACCAGCACCCCTCATCTCTCACAACATTCAACCCAGCACCCCTCATCTCTCACAACATCCAACCCAGCACCCCTCATCTCTCACAACATCCAACCTAGCACCCCTCATCTTTCACAACATCCAACTCAGTACACCTCATCTCTCACAACATCCAACTCAGTACACCTCATCTCACACAACATCCAACCCAGCACCCCTCATACCTCTCAACTTCCATGGATTTGTTTAACCGTTTAAATATATGTTAATAATAGATATGATATGCATTAAGATGAAAATTAATTTATCATAGTAAGTAAATAAGGGCATGTTTGAAGTAATATTTATGTAACTGATCAATAATTTGATAGTGCATTTTTCAATGCATCCATATCGATGATACTTTTTAATATGATATGAATATGTATCAACAGTATTATGCAGAAAAAAAAACATGTAATCTTTCATAACTGAGCGCATATCGATGAATTTTCTTTTCTAAGCAGATTGCATAAGTAAGATTTCTGATATATAATTATAAGATATCCCCACGGCGATCCTCCCGATTTACAAGCGTCAAACTGATAAGCGATGTTCGCTCCTACGGTGAAAATAGATCAAAATACTCCGAATTGGAACAACAGGCTTGGCAAACAGAGTTTTCCCTCTTGACCTTTCTTGCAATGGTGAGAGCCGAGGTCGTCCGAATGTTAGTTGTTATTGGCAGGGGGAAGCGCCATCTACCTTGTTCGTGTTTATAGTTTCGTCTTGAATAATAAACTTTGGAATTAGTGACGCTATGGTTTAGAAATTGATCTGAGTGTTTTTACAGAATTAAGAGTCGGTGCGTTGTATGCACAAGACGTTGATTTAAAGCAGACCTGGGTTTCGATTTTTTTCATTTCGTTAAGAAATATCCTTGGTGTGCTTCAATCGATAAAATTGCATGTAAAAGCTGTGAGATATACACCACAGGTGTTTAGAGGAAATGCATGCTGTTATCAAAAGTAATAACCCTTACATGTATAAATAATGTGTAGTACTTTACATTGAGCATGGTTAATGTGATTCTGTCGTATAATTTACACATTAAACTGTAGGATGTCAACTTAACATTTAACTAGTAATGTCAACCTGGTACGTAATCATATCAAGTATCCTAAAACAATCAAGGGAATATTTATCTATGAGTTTTACTATATCTTAAATTTTCAAAAATGTATCTTTATGTGCCATTTGTTAACATCTAACATAATTGTCAATTAATGAAAATGCTAAGGATATGAGGATTTTATATGATATCATATAACACACCGACCCGTCCGATTTCTTCTTTTTCTTTCTTGTTTTTTTTTTTTTTTAATAATTTCTGCGAGATGGTATCTTATTTACATCTGCTATACACTGTACACCATTGTAAGTTCACTCCATCATCAACATTAGTTTCTCGAAAGTTGGCAGTTTTGGTAGCCATGCACGATATCGTAAATATATATCTAGTTGGCCTTCGGAATACTTACATTTAGATCGAACAGCCATTTAAAATATGTTCTCACTTAAATGTTTAATTCGTATTATGGAAGAAGTTTGAACATCAAAATTACATTGATCCAAAAGCGATCATAGTCTTAAAGGCATGTTTCGCTTGGTACTGTTCATATGTTATGTTCAACGCAAATCACTGTAGATTGATCAAATCTATACGGATCGGTGTGCAAGACTGCTGCGCAGTTTGTCAGAACGGAAAGAATTTTAATTTCTGTCAATGAATAATTCCAAGATATCCCACCTTCCCCTCGTAAATCCACGTTGTGCAAGGTTTATTGATTAAAGCGATTTATCAAAGCACTTGTGTCACACCGTCACGTGACTTACTTTAGACATGTGTATGAAATCTCTGTTTTTTTTTCTCCTTTCATACAAACATTTTATTGATCCTTCCTTATGTGGCATAAGGATCATCATTTGGACATATACAATATTGAGGTGAATACATTTTACCAACAAAACTCGATTGATTCCAAGAGCTGTCAGAATTCCTTTCTTCTGCCATATTCAATTTTCTGTACTTATCGATTTCAAGACACATAAAAAATCTGAGTTTCCTTTGAAATTGACAGCTGTTGTAGTCCGATGCCTCCCTGGCACGTCATAGTTACATTGTTTCCGACCTACCAGAACGATTCGTGGGTATGTTTTCATGGATTCGTGCTTTATTTGTGGTTATTGACTACACAATCATGAAAACTTGCGAATATTTCATTTTTTTTCTTCTTATTTTCTTCGGAACTCACCGACGACTTTCGCGTGTTTTTTTTAGACCGTACAATGTATTGAATCTATCGGCATGAATACAGTTTCTTTTCGCTCATGGAAGCATTTTTCAACATTCGTACAGTGTTTGGGTTATAAAATGTAAATCCTTGTTTTCCCGTTTGTATTTACAAATTTCGTCAGACAATCGTAGTCCTTAATTCGCAGAAAAACACCCCAATCCAACACTGACTGTACTTCAGTGTAAACGGAACCACCTCCATTTTATAGCATGTTGTGAGAATACAACCCTGGTAATACTGTACCTTAGTCTTAACGGAACCACATCTATCTACAGAGTTTTGTGCCAGTACAACCAGGGTAACACTGCCTCAGTGGTAACGGAACCACATCCATTTATCGAATGCTGTACCTTATTCTTAACGAAACCACCTCCATTTATAGAGTGTTGTGTCAGTACAACCAGGGTAACACAGTACCTTAGTCTTAACGGAACCACCTCCATTTATAGAGTGTTGTGCCAGTACAACTTGGATAACCTTGTACCTTAGTCTTAATGGAACCACATCCATTCATAAGAGTTTTGTCAGTACAACCTTGGTAACACTATACCTTATTTGTAAGATAGAACCCCTCCTGCGTTAGGACAACCGTTGAAATACTGTTAAACGCGGGTCGAATCACCCACTTTCTACACTAAAATCGGTATATTTGAAATCACCTCTAACGAATATTGAGATTTCTCTTTGCCCGTCGTTTGTGCGTTATGAAGCATTTGGAATTTTCAACCTCTACACTAAAATACAAAAGAAAATTATGTGAAATATAATGGTGATATTTTCATATTAAATCTTAAATATGATGCTGTTCTTCAGATCTTTTACCTAGGCTGTCAGATTTCGTCTTTAATAATTAGTTAACCCTGAAGACTTTAAAGATCTGTTTAAAGAATAAAAAATCATTGCAAATATTCTCTTATGCAGTAAAACTTTAAGATGCCCATTTTTTATTCAGAGGGAAGTTATAATAAAAATTTACAAACGTTGTTCAACAGCAGATGGTTCATTTCTCTAGGATAAGTATTTAACTAATTTCAAACGAAGCAGGATTGCTCATTTATCACTAGCACACATTTCTGTCAGGGTGGCCTCCAGTGTGATTTTATGGAAGCCGTTTAAGACTTAGTAAACCTTACTGTTACGGAGACTTTTTACATACCACCTACTTACTTCTGTAACAAACACAACATATGGAGCACATGTACTTGACGTTCTGTTGAAATTACGGAATTATTCATTCATGAGGCTAGTGTAAATACCTATCTATCTTTTTTTCTATATTGTTTTTTGTTTTTGTTTCGTTTTTGTGCCTGCATCGAAGTATATCGTTCAAGCTATATTTTACCCCAAGTTTTAATAAACTTATATGCAGGTTAAAAAAGCAAAGCAAAATCAATTCTTAGATGGAAGCTCTCACAGACCATGGACCTTATAGTGCTGTGGAGAACCTCAAATATTAAGGACGCTTTATGGTGTTGTAGAAGACTACGTAAGTAACCGTGTTATGGAGGCCCTCACATACAAAGTACATACCGTGTTATGGAGGCCCTCACAGACTAAGTACATACCGTGTTATGGAGGCCCTCACATACAAAGTACATACCGTGTTATGGAGGCTCTTACATATAAAGTACTATATCGTGTTATGGAGGCCTTCATAGACTAAGTACGTTGCCGTGTTATGGATGCCCTCACAGACTAAGTACGTTGTCGTGTTATTGAGGCCCTCGCAGACTAAGTACGTTACCGTGTTATGGAGGCCCTAACAGACTAAATACTTTACCGTGTTATGGAGGCCCTCACAGACTAAGTACGTTGCCTTGTTACGGAGACCCTTACAGACTTAGTACGTTGCCGTGTTATGGATGCCCTCACAGACTAAGTGCGTTGTCGTGTTATGGATGCCCTCACAGACTAAGTACGTTGCCTTGTTACGGAGACCCTTACAGACTTAGTACGTTGCCGTGTTATGGATGCCCTCACAGACTAAGACTAAGCACGCTGCCGTGTTATGGAGGCCCTCACAGACTAAGTACGTTGCCGTGTTACGGAGACCCTTACAGACTTAGTACGTTGCCGTGTTATGGATGCCCTCACAGACTAAGTACGTTGCCTTGTTACGGAGACCCTTACAGACTTAGTACGTTGCCGTGTTATGGATGCCCTCACAGACTAAGACTAAGCACGCTGCCGTGTTATGGAGGCCCTCACAGACTAAGTACGTTGCCGTGTTACGGAGACCCTTACAGACTTAGTACGTTGCCGTGTTATGGATGCCCTCACAGACTAAGTGCGTTGTCGTGTTATGGAGGCCCTGATAGACTAAGTACGTTACCGTGTTATGGATGCCCCCACAGACTAAGTACGTTGTCGTGTTATGGAGGCCCTCACAGACTAAGTACGTTGCCGTTTTATGGAGGCCCTAACAGGCTTAGTACGTTGCTGTGTTATGGAGGCGTTCACAGATTAAGTACGTTGCCGTGTTATGGAGGCCCTCACAGACTAAGTGCGTTGCCGTGTTATGGAGGCCTTCACAGACTAATTACGTTGTCGTGTTATGGAGGCCCTCACAGACTAAGTGCGTTGCCGTGTTATGGAGGCCCTCACAGACTAATTACGTTGCCGTGTTATGGAGGCCCTCACAGACTAATTACGTTGCCGTGTTATGGAGGCCCTCACAGACTAATTACGTTGCCGTGTTATGGAGGCCCTCACAGACTAATTACGTTGCCGTGTTATGGAGGCCCTCACAGACTAAGCAAGAAGCCGTGTAATCAATGCCCTAATACACTATAGTTGATGCAAATGTACAACAGAATACAACGTGTTGATATTGTGCTAGGAAGACTTCCAGACAATATACGATAGAAAACTACAGTTTGGTACAGCGTGTGGGAGACGTACACACACTACAGTACTGAAGAAGACAATTTCCTGTAGTATTACGGGTTGATGAAGGGTAGGGAGACTTACACACACTACAGTACTGAAGAAAACAATTTACTGTAGTATCACGGGTTGATGAAGTGTAGGGAGACTTACACTACAGTACTGAAGAAGACAGTCTCCTGTAGTATTACGGGTTGATGAAGTGTGGGAGACTTACACACACTACAGTACTGAAGACAATTTCCTGTAGTATCACGGGTTGATGAAGGGTAGGGAGACTTACACACACTACAGTACTGAAGAAGACAATTTCCTGTAGTATCACGGGTTGATGAAGGGTAGGGAGACTTACACACACTACAGTACTGAAGAAGACAATTTCCTGTAGTATCACGGGTTGATGAAGGGTAGGGAGACTTACACACACTACAGTACTGAAGAAAACAATTTACTGTAGTATTACGGGTTGATGAAGTGTGGGAGACTTACACACACTACAGTACTGAAGACAATTTCCTGTAGTATCACGGGTTGATGAAGTGTAGGGAGACTTACACACACTACAGTATTGAAGACAATTTCCTGTAGTATCACGGGTTGATGAAGTGTAGGGAGACATACACACACTACAGTACTGAAGAAAACAATTTACTGTAGTATCACGGGTTGATGAAGTGTAGGGAGACTTACACACACTACAGTACTGAAGACAATTTCCTGTAGTATTACGGGTTGATGAAGTGTAGGAAGACTTACACACACTGAAGAAGTACTGAAGAAGACAATTTCCTGTAGTATTACGGGTTGATGAAGTGTAGGGAGACTTACACACACTGAAGAAGTACTGAAGAAGACAATTTCCTGTAGTATCACGGGTTGATGAAGTGTAGGGAGACTTACACACACTACAGTACTGAAGAAAACAATTTACTGTAGTATCACGGGTTGATTCAGTTTTTAGGGAGACATGTGTGATGTCCTATATATTAATTGATTTACTTTCGATGAAAATCATCATGCTATCAATTTACTTATGACCAACAGTGTGAGATGGTGATATGTGCTCATTAATCCTGCTCTAGGTATCGGTAGGCGGTAGATGAACAGTTGATTTAATGAGAATTTACAGGGGAAAGTTAACTGGTATATATATCTTCGGGACTAATCTATCGTTCTGCATGAAATGATATACATGCTATCTGGAGCAAAAATTTAAATGATGTAATCATGTTGGAAAAAAATATCGTTTTTGATTAACTGAACGCAAGATTTTTATCCTCTCGAATTACCTTTGAAGAGTGCATGAAGATGTAAATAAAAAGCTGCCGAATACGTGTACCGATGATAAAAATAACCAGAAAATAGAAATAGCTGAAAATCAGAAAAAATATCCTCCATTTTTATGTACGAACATGCTATTCGCGTACGCAGCATTTGCAAGGTTTCATGATAAATAACGTACATTGAACACATTGCTTACATAAGTTGTGAATGTAAAACACCGATAACAATCACCTGATGACGTCAGAGTTGATCTCTCACGTGCTTCCCCCTCCCCATCGTCATTGCTCATATCCCCCTCCCCCATCCTGTAATAGCTCGGGTGTGGTCCCGTTCCAGTCGAAATCATGGACGATAACAAATGTAGCTATCGCGACCGTGTACAATATGTATCATTTATCATAGTGTTTATACGCACGTGTAGATGAAATGCATGTGCGTTGACATGCAATGATAACCTTAGATAAGTAGTGAATAATTCCGACACTTGGAGACATGTTTATTGATTAAAGATATATGATAAATTTTAAAAAACCTGCTAGACACATTGTATGTTTGACATGGAGCATGTACATATAACAGAGACGTGGTTACTCACAGCAGAACAACATCTCAAACACACTCTTCTTTTATATCAATCAAGATGATTTCGGGATTTTATAAATAAATACCCTATACATATGAAGGTGTTTTGGAAGAGCTGAGTTATTATATTTACTCGGAAATGACACGAAGTATAAACAGTTCTTTATCTGATAGCATTCCGCCATGTTCAATGTCCTGTTCGTTTACATTTGACTTGTTAACGATATCGCACATTACCTACGGTTAATTCTGCTTTATCATGTTGGTTTCCATATCGATACAATTGATGATATGTGTATTTTTTGCCACACTTTGACAACTTTTTTTGTTATGGCTTGGTAACAATATAACGCAAATATGAATTGTAACGTAACCCTTTGCATAAATCACTCGAACTAATCTTACAGTCATGGTCATTAAAAAACTTCAACATAAGGAGGATCTGCGGCACAGACTGACGTACATCTATAAAATTAAAACAATAAGCTTGACATTGGCAGGGAACTGCGAGTACGTCTATAAAATGAAAAACTTTGATCTGCCATCTTGTCCAATCAGAAAACAGACACACCATGGTATTCCAGATGCCATACGTCACCTACATATATTTAATATTTAAATTTTGACCACTCCTAAGCCTCATTTTGGCAGCCATTTTAGTGGCAATGTCATTTTTTCACCTTGATGCGCTGAAACAGAGCAAAAGTTATAAGTGGAAATGTGGCAGAAAACCAGGAGCCAGAAAAAGACGGTCGTCTTGCCAAATCAGAAATTGGACTTTATTTGCACACCTAGATGCAATCAATATAATCCCCTCAACGTTAAATGAAAATCTAGCTTACTGCTTTTATGAAAAGTATCAGCAACGTTTACGGCAACAACTGATCTGACCACACGAAGGCATGTTTTAAACAAACAGTCGATAAATTTACGGTTTTAAGCAAACAGTCGATAAATTTACGGTCCCGTAGCGGTTTAGGTAATATAAACTTTATTTATTTTAACCACAATTGCGAAACAAGTTATGTCAACTTACATTAATCACTCTTGTTAGCCCGGATGTAAGCGCGCGAGGGGTCTTAATGTGGGAGGAAACCGGAGTATCCGATGGAAATCCACCTGGTCGGGCAGGTGACCCCTTTTCACGTCCGTTCCGGGAATCGAACCCCGGTCGGCAAGGTGAAAGGCGAGTGCGTTACCACTGCGCCACCCGACCACCCATCGTATAGTTTTAAACATGGAACCGTGCTGCGGCTTCCGGTGTTGCTAACAATGTAAACTCTTTATGGTTTGATGAAAGATATAGAATGTAATACCAAAATCCAGTAATGGCTAAATGTAGTCACCGGCCACTGCCAGCGGAATTTGTATTTGACAGTATGTACATCTATAATACTGTGTCTGTATCCAACGTTGAAGATCCCGACCAATGGTTTTCATTCAATTAAAATGCAAGATTTCAACTATTACACATTTAATACATACGTATTACCGGTTACTTTGTAATAATGATAATCAGAAAAAGGAATAGCTGGGGTAAAGTCTGTAATTCTGCAAACTTTGATGTGCGAGACTTAATTATCAGAGACGAAGGACACACGATTACCCACGTTACAAGATCTATATGGTGACAGGAAAAAAACACACAAAAAACATTTAACCTACAAAACGTTACATGATATTACAAAAGGTTTCGGTATACACAACACAAAGAGTTATACGAAAACTGGAAACACGGCACACGAGGTTACACTACACACAGGATTACACGACACACATGGTTACACTACACACGAGGTTACACTACACACAAGATTACACGATACACAAGTTTGCACGAAACACAGGTTTACACTGCACACAGGTTTACAAGACACACAGGTTTACACGGCACACAGGATTACTAGACACTTAGGGTTACACGACACACAGGGTTACACTACACACAGGTTTACACTGCACACATGATTACTAGACACTTAGGGTTATACGACACACAGGGTTACACTGCACACAGGTTTACACTGCACACAGGATTACTAGACACTTATGGTTACACGACACACAGGTTTACACGGCACACAGGTTTACTAGACACTTAGGGTTACACGACACACAGGGTTACACTACACACAGGTTTACACTGCACACAGGTTTACTAGACACTTAGGGTTACACTACACACAGGTTTACACTGCACACAGGATTACTAGACACTTAGGGTTACACGACACACAGGTTTACACGGCACACAGGTTTACTAGACACTTAGGGTTACACGACACACAGGGTTACACTACACACAGGTTTACACTGCACACAGGTTTACTAGACACTTAGGGTTACACGACACACAGGGTTACACTACACACAGGGTTACACTGCACACAGGTTTACACGGCACACAGGATTACACGACACACAGGTTTACACGGCACACAGGATTATACGACACATATGATTATACGATACATATGGTTAAATTGCACACAGGTTTACACGACACATAGGTTTACAAGATACCTATGATTATACGACACACAGGGTAACACGTCACTCAAGGTTACATGGAACATGTGGTTACACGGCACATATTGTATGATAACATTATCATATTGATATCTTCGCTAGATATCAATGTAATTGAATTTCACATTACACAATTTTATGCAATCCATTTTGCTACAAGGTATTGTATATACCAGAGATCGCGTTTTCCGAACACTACAGAAGATTCACAAAATACAATCAATAACAATTCATTTTAATTATTTTCATTTCAATTAATTCTGAATCAATTGATATATCGATTCAAATATTTCTGTTGTGCGAACCGTTATTGGTGGGTACGACCGATATTAGTGGGTGCTGGCCGATATTGGTGGGTCCGGACCAATATTGGCGGGTGCGGACCGATATTGGTGGGTGCGGACCGATATCGGCGGGTGCGGACCGATATCGGTGGGTGCGGACCGATATCATCAGGCGTTGTGGGTTGTTATCGCTGGGTACGGAATATTATCGATAGCTTATTACAAGGACGGACGGACATATGACAGACTGATATTCTACGGAAACACGTATGGGTGTTTATAACAACAGTGATAATTATAAAACAACTGATTCCGGGGAAAAAATCCACGATTTCGAGCGGTGATGATTTCCGGTGATTATTAGTATGAAGGATCGGAAATAATGATACTTAAGAGGCATTTCAGACTTGAATGTCCACAGGCTCTAACAATTTTATAGGGGAAGGTGAGAATGGATATGTTCAATGGCAGTTTAATTTGTCGGTTAGACCTATAGACGACCGCTGCCGTACATATGTAACCATAAACTGGTTATAATATGTAAATATGTTTTCATGTAAACTTTTCACTAGATGACTGTTAATTGTAAGTTGCATGATCAAGTTGTAGTCTGGTCAGTATCCTCCCTGATGTCATTGTTATCGATGTAAACTGTCACCAATAGTCACTGAAATCAAACTATCGCCAACAATCACCAATAACAGTATAAACAACCACGAACGCTCCTTAGTGTCAATATAAACAATCACGAACGCTCCTTAGTGTCAATATAAACAACCACGAACGCTCCTTAGTGTCAATATAAACAATCACGAACGCTCCTTAGTGTCAATATAAACAATCACGAACGCTCCTTAGTGTCAATATAAACAACCACGAACGGTCCTTAGTGTCAATATAAACAACCACGAACGGTCCTTAGTGTCAATATAAACAATCACGAACGGTTCTTAGTGTCAATATAAACAATCACGAACGGTTCTTAGTGTCAATATAAACAATCACGAACGCTCCTTAGTGTCAATATAAACAATCACGAACGGTTCTTAGTGTCAATATAAACAATCACGACAGTCCTTAGTGTCAATATAAACAACCACGAACGCTCCTTAGTGTCAATATAAACAATCACGTACGGTTCTTTCTGTCAATATAAACAATCACGACAGTCCTTAGTGTCAATATAAACAACCACCAACGGTCCTTAGTGTCAATATAAACAATCACGAACGGTTCTTTCTGTCAATATAAACAATCACGAACGCTCCTTAGTGTCAATATAAACAATCACGAACGCTCCTTAGTGTCAATATAAACAATCACGAACGCTCCTTAGTGTCAATATAAACAATCACGAACGGTCCTTAGTGTCAATATAAACAATCACGTACGGTTCTTTCTGTCAATATAAACAATCACGAACGGTCCTTAGTGTCAATATAAACAATCACGAACGGTTCTTTCTGTCAATATAAACAATCACGAACGCTCCTTAGTGTCAATATAAACAATCACGAACGGTCCTTAGTGTCAATATAAACAATCACGAACGGTCCTTAGTGTCAATATAAACAACCACGAACGGTCCTTAGTGTCAATATAAACAATCACGAACGGTTCTTAGTGTCAATATAAACAATCACGAACGGTCCTTAGTGTCAATATAAACAACCGTGAACGGTCCTTAGTGTCAATATAAACAATCACGAACGCTCCTTAGTGTCAATATAAACAATCACGAACGCTCCTTAGTGTCAATATAAACAACCGTGAACGCTCCTTAGTGTCAATATAAACAATCACGAACGGTCCTTAGTGTCAATATAAACAACCACGAACGCTCCTTAGTGTCAATATAAACAATCACGAACGGTCCTTAGTGTCAATATAAACAATCACGAACGCTCCTTAGTGTCAATATAAACAATCACGAACGGTCCTTAGTGTCAATATAAACAACCACGAACGGTCCTTAGTGTCAATATAAACAATCACGAACGCTCCTTAGTGTCAATATAAACAACCGTGAACGGTCCTTAGTGTCAATATAAACAATCACGAACGCTCCTTAGTGTCAATATAAACAATCACGAACGCTCCTTAGTGTCAATATAAACAATCACGAACGCTCCTTAGTGTCAATATAAACAATCACGAACGGTTCTTTCTGTCAATATAAACAATCACGAACGGTCCTTAGTGTCAATATAAACAATCACGAACGGTCCTTAGTGTCAATATAAACAACCACGAACGGTTCTTTCTGTCAATATAAACGATCACGAACGCTCCTTAGTGTCAATATAAACAACCGTGAACGCTCCTTAGTGTCAATATAAACAATCACGAACGCTCCTTAGTGTCAATATAAACAATCACGAACGCTCCTTAGTGTCAATATAAACAATCACGAACGGTTCTTAGTGTCAATATAAACAATCACGAACGCTCCTTAGTGTCAATATAAACAATCACGAACGGTTCTTAGTGTCAATATAAACAATCACGAACGCTCCTTAGTGTCAATATAAACAACCACGAACGGTCCTTAGTGTCAATATAAACAACCACGAACGCTCCTTAGTGTCAATATAAACAATCACGAACGGTCCTTAGTGTCAATATAAACAACCACGAACGGTTCTTTCTGTCAATATAAACAATCACGAACGCTCCTTATTGTCAATATAAACAACCGTGAACGGTCCTTAGTGTCAATATAAACAATCACGAACGCTCCTTAGTGTCAATATAAACAATCACGAACGGTTCTTAGTGTCAATATAAACAACCACGAACGGTCCTTAGTGTCAATATAAACAATCACGAACGCTCCTTAGTGTCAATATAAACAATCACGAACGCTCCTTAGTGTCAATATAAACAATCACGAACGCTCCTTAGTGTCAATATAAACAACCACGAACGGTCCTTAGTGTCAATATAAACAATCACGAACGGTCCTTAGTGTCAATATAAACAACCACGAACGGTTCTTTCTTGTCAATATAAACAATCACGAACGGTCCTTAGTGTCAATATAAAGAACCGTGAACGGTCCTTAGTGTCAATATAAACAATCACGAACGCTCCTTAGTGTCAATATAAACAATCACGAACGCTCCTTAGTGTCAATATAAACAATCAGAACGCTCCTTAGTGTCAATATAAACAATCACGAACGGTCCTTAGTGTCAATATAAACAATCACGAACGCTCCTTAGTGTCAATATAAACAATCACGAACGGTTCTTAGTGTCAATATAAACAATCACGAACGCTCCTTAGTGTCAATATAAACAACCACGAACGGTCCTTAGTGTCAATATAAACAACCACGAACGCTCCTTAGTGTCAATATAAACAATCACGAACGCTCCTTAGTGTCAATATAAACAATCACGAACGCTCCTTAGTGTCAATATAAACAATCACGAACGGTCCTTAGTGTCAATATAAACAACCACGAACGGTCCTTAGTGTCAATATAAACAATCACGAACGCTCCTTAGTGTCAATATAAACAACCGTGAACGGTCCTTAGTGTCAATATAAACAATCGTGAACGGTCCTTAGTGTCAATATAAACAATCACGAACGCTCCTTAGTGTCAATATAAACAATCACGAACGGTTCTTAGTGTCAATATAAACAATCACGAACGGTTCTTAGTGTCAATATAAACAATCACGAACGCTCCTTAGTGTCAATATAAACAATCACGAACGCTCCTTAGTGTCAATATAAACAATCACGAACGCTCCTTAGTGTCAATATAAACAATCACGAACGGTTCTTTGTGTCAATATAAACAATCACGAACGGTTCTTAGTTTTAATTTGAAATATCGCAAACGGTCCGCACTATCATATATAATAATCATGAATATTCCCTGATATGATCGCTTAGGATCCCTTATACGTTTATTTTGGCCACAAATTTACCATGGGTATATAAGAAATGAAATGTTATCGCTATGAAAATTGATTAGTACAATATTGTTCGTTTGTAACATACCCAATCAAGGCGACTATTCCAAACAAAGGAAGCCGATGTTACATAGTAATGATACCCATCCTAAGAACATTTCCGAAATAACATTTCGGTTCCCTCCTAAAATCTCCTAAAGCATCTGGTTGTGTGTAAATTAAATACTTCATGGGATGTTTGCTTACAGACACTGAAGTTTGTGTGAACGGAGTGTCCCGTATGTCTATGCCAATGGTAAAAAATAACTGGTGTCTGAAATATGCCACCAAACCCGAGTGATATTCGTCCTGGACCTCCGCTGGTTCATCTCTCGTCAGTCAGTAATTCTATCCACCATTGCAAGTTTCGAAGCCTCAGAACAAACATGGCACACCTCTCTTCTAGAATGACACGGCGCGTAGTAAAATAAACTCTCCCTAGACACGACGGCCACAATGAACCCTCCCCAGACACATCGTCCGCAATAATTGACTAATCGCTGAAAGCTGTTTTGCAGGTTAGTATCCAGAAAAAAATATAAAAACGTGTAAATTTCAAATCCGTTCCTCTATCGTGACGTATCGGGGGCATTACGGGATTGAATGTTTCTAATGCTCGCTGTTGAGGGTATATCGTAGCTATGGCTTGTACATTGAAAAATCGACTTTGATGTAAGCGGGTCCACGGAGACAAACGTAGACAATAAACTGTGATAAATGGATAACTACATGGAAGAGAGGGTCGAGGATCGCTATCAAAACCCCATTGCCTCAGTCATGTGGTATTGTTTAGGATACTTTAGTGTATAATTCAATTGTGCTTAGCAATGTGATGTCTCCGCTTAATGGGTGGTTTTCTGTAAGATATGGAAGTTAAAATCGTCACAAATCATCCAAAGGAAGACTATCTTGTAGATTTGAATGTCGTTTGGAAATGTAACATTTGGAATGTAGCCAAATATCATGAACACTATATCTTTCAAACCGGAAGTGGACAAAAATGTAACCTGCCCAATATCCGTGTTGTAGTTTTCTAGGTTGCCGTTATATTGAATCCTTGGGAATTCAACAAAAAATAAACGGAATTCCTACATTCCAACCGACGTGTTCATCAATTCTGATTAGATGATCCTGGAAATTTTGCAATTTTGTAACCAGACACCTTCTATCACCAGGGTTGTAAAAGAAATCACATAAATTAAGGAAAGTAAATGTTTGACAAGGAATAATGACGATTGGTAGCGCTATGGCACGAACTAAGCGCTCTTCTGTTTGAAATGTAAAGAGTACAATTCGATATTTCCTGTCAGCCTGTTTAGAATAAAAACCGTTATATATAGGAAAGTAAACATAATCCTGGGACAATCTTATTATATCTGTACCAAACCAGGTACACATAAAATGTCACGTGTACATAGCATTGTATCACAACACCGTCCCATACACATGTACACAACATGGTATCACAACATTGGCCCATACACATGCACACAACATTGTATCACAACACCGTCCCACACACGTGTACACAACATGTTATCACAACACTGTCCCATACACGTGTACACAACAAGGTATCACAACACCTTCCCACACACACGTACACTACATGGTATCTTAACACCGTTCCTCACACGTGTACACAACATTGTATCACAACACTGTCCCATACACGTGTACACAACATTGTATCACAACACTGTCCCATACACGTGTACACAACATTGTATCACAACACTGTCCCATACACCTGTACACAACATGGTATCACAACACCGTGCCATACACGTGTACACAACATGGTATCACAACACTGTCCCATACACATGTACACAACATGGTATCACAACACCGTGCCATACACATGTTTTACAACATGGTATCACAACACTGTCCAATACACGTGTACACAACATGGTATCACAACACTGCCCCATACACATGTACACAACATGGTATCACAACACCGTGCCATACACGTGTACACAACATTGTATCACAACACCGTCCCATACACGTGTAAACAACATGGTATCACAACACTGTCCCATACACGTGTACACAACATGGTATCACAACACTGTCCCATACACACGTACACAACATGGTATCACAACGCTGACCCATACACATGTACACAACATGGTATCACAACACTGTAACATACACGTGAACACAACATGGTATCACAACACCTTCCCATACACGTGTACACAACATGGTATCACAACACCGTCCCATACACATGTACACAACATGGTATCACAACACTGTCCCATACACATGTACACAACATGGTATCACAACACTGTAACATACACGTGAACACAACATGGTATCACAACACCTTCCCATACACGTGTACACAACATGGTATCACAACACCTTCCCATACACATGTACACAACATGGTATCACAACACTGTAACATACACGTAAACACAACATGGTATCTCAACACTGTCCCATACACATGTACTCGACATGGTATCACAACACCGTCCCATACACATGTACACAACATGGCATCACAACACTGTAACATACACGTGCTTACAACACGGTATCACAACACTGTCCCATACACGTGCTTACAACATGGTATCACAACACTGTCCCACACACGTGTACACAACATGGTATCACAACACTGTAACATACACGTGAACACAACATGGTATCACAACACTATAACATACACGTGAACACAACATGGTATCACAACACTGTCCCATACACATGTACACGACATGGTATCACAACACTGTCCCACACACGTGTACACAACATGGTATCACAACACTGTAACATACACGTGAACACAACATGGTATCACAACACTATAACATACACGTGAACACAACATGGTATCACAACACTGTCCCATACACATGTACACGACATGGTATCACAACACTGTCCCATACACGTGTACACAACATTGTATCACAACACTGTCCCATACACGTGTACACAACATTGTATCACAACACTGTCCCATACACCTGTACACAACATGGTATCACAACACCGTGCCATACACGTGTACACAACATGGTATCACAACACTGTCCCATACACATGTACACAACATGGTATCACAACACCGTGCCATACACATGTTTTACAACATGGTATCACAACACTGTCCAATACACGTGTACACAACATGGTATCACAACACTGCCCCATACACATGTACACAACATGGTATCACAACACCGTGCCATACACGTGTACACAACATTGTATCACAACACCGTCCCATACACGTGTAAACAACATGGTATCACAACACTGTCCCATACACGTGTACACAACATGGTATCACAACACTGTCCCATACACACGTACACAACATGGTATCACAACGCTGACCCATACACATGTACACAACATGGTATCACAACACTGTAACATACACGTGAACACAACATGGTATCACAACACCTTCCCATACACGTGTACACAACATGGTATCACAACACCGTCCCATACACATGTACACAACATGGTATCACAACACTGTCCCATACACATGTACACAACATGGTATCACAACACTGTAACATACACGTGAACACAACATGGTATCACAACACCTTCCCATACACGTGTACACAACATGGTATCACAACACCTTCCCATACACATGTACACAACATGGTATCACAACACTGTAACATACACGTAAACACAACATGGTATCTCAACACTGTCCCATACACATGTACTCGACATGGTATCACAACACCGTCCCATACACATGTACACAACATGGCATCACAACACTGTAACATACACGTGCTTACAACACGGTATCACAACACTGTCCCATACACGTGCTTACAACATGGTATCACAACACTGTCCCACACACGTGTACACAACATGGTATCACAACACTGTAACATACACGTGAACACAACATGGTATCACAACACTATAACATACACGTGAACACAACATGGTATCACAACACTGTCCCATACACATGTACACGACATGGTATCACAACACTGTAACATACACGTAAACACAACATGGTATCTCAACACTGTCCCATACACATGTACTCGACATGGTATCACAACACCGTCCCATACACATGTACACAACATGGTATCACAACACTGTAACATACACGTGCTTACAACACGGTATCACAACACTGTCCCATACACGTGCTTACAACATGGTATCACAACACTGTCCCACACACGTGTACACAACATGGTATCACAACACTGTAACATACACGTGAACACAACATGGTATCACAACACTATAACATACACGTGAACACAACATGGTATCACAACACTGTCCCATACACATGTACACGACATGGTATCACAACACTGTCCCATACACGTGTACACAACATGGTATCACAACACTGTCCCATACACGTGTACACAACATCGTATCACAACACTGTCCCATACACATGTACACGACATGGTATCACAACACTGTAACATACACGTGAACACAACATGGTATCACAACACTGTAACATACACGTGAACACAACATGTGTCACAACTCCATCCCATACACGTGTACACAACATGGTATCACAACACCTTTCTTATACAAGTATACACAACATGTTATCAAAAAATCCTTCCCACACATTTGTACACAACATGTTATCACATTTTCCTTCCAATATAACTGTTGATAGCCTTTAGTCGCAATACCGTTCCCATGCACGTTTACTTACAAGTTTTGTAACAGGTGACATAATTACAATATTGATTACTTGACGTTCAAAGATAAATCAACAATAAATTCGATCAAATCACCTTTTTATATTTTAATATCTTGTGTTAATCACAGATAAACGCTCCCTAAAATTCGATAAAATGACGATATTCTGTGTAAATTAACACTGTCTGGTCCGTTGTTTAAGACTGATCTCGTCTCTTCGATTTCCTTCTACAACAAAGTAGGTTTAGAGAAAAAAAATATCAACATCCTGTGTCCACTTAGAACGATATGATAACAGGATTTATGAGGTAGAAAATTATATCACGTGATCATATTAGACAACCGATGTGACCATGTGATCGTTTGAGGCCTCTAATACGACCACTTTAATATTTTAGACAAGTTGTATGGTCACGTGGTCATTTCAATTTTTGAATAATTTGAGGCGACTAATGTGATCTCTTGATAGAAGGTTGCCTTATTCTTGTTCTGCGTGCAGAGGATACGATAATCTAAATTTCATACGCATCTGTAGTATCTCATAGAATTTAATGTCGATCTGATAAGTCCGGTGTAGTATCAGTAAATTTACTTTTCTCTTGACACTGGTATTTCATCTATATTCAGCTTTACTTTCTTTAAACATGAATGAAATGAAAAAAAAATAAGCGGCAAGACAATTACACCATTCTATCTCATGTAAAATAGAAAATGACCTCTTGTGTCGTACATCTACCAGACTGTTCGATCTCTGGTTAAGTTAAAAGATTCTGTTATTCAAATTTGAAGATGTACTTCACAGTAAATGGAGAATTGCCAATGATAATATACAATGAAAATAACAAGCTGGATTCTATACTTCTCTCCTTCATTGTCGCTATTTCTAAAATCATGGATTTATTTCTAAACGAATTCAGCACAAAAACATTCATAAATATTCACGAACTGTAAGAAAAAGTAAAAAACTATCGTTTAACTTTTCTTTTTATAACCATCACCATTCTGAAACATATTTGAAACCCATTATTTAGTATTCCCGTTTAACATGAAGCGGGATCACGCGGAAATTCCAAGAAAATCTATAGCTAAATGTCCCGCGCGTACATTAGAACCGTCGTCCTGGGCGAGCCGATAATCAGGAATCTCAATAAATCAAAGTGGAGGTATGGAATTTAGAAATATGTTTTGCGATTGAATATAATCTAAATTGGTATGAGATTGAAACGTTTAAACCCTCCGACAGTAAATCAGTGGACTGCTTTTGCGGAGAGGGGAATTGGGCAATTTGTGGAGGCCTGAGAAGGGTTTCCATATTTAAATAGAAGATTCTTCTGTACACCGCATATAGGCATCTTCCAGGCGAAAACACAATAATTTAATCTCCTGTATAGGCTTAGAAATCTATGATAACATGTTTACATGTAAAAGTTTTTTTCTATGATCGACTTTGAACATTTGAAATATTTAAACACATGTTACTATGTATTATTTGTTATTGTAATATCACGTTTTCTATGAACCAAGAATGAGGACCGCAGTACCATGTGAACATCTTACCAACACGACTACAATAGGTACAATATACGGGCATTATAATGTCATTGTGTACTAGGATATTTCATTCGAACATAATCATATTCCGGTCTGAAAAACAAAAAAAAAAAACAAAAAAACAAATAAAAACAAAAACAAAAACAAAAAACAAAAAAAAAAAAAAAATATGCACAAAAAGATATTTCAAAACAGATTTTTAAGCAGTTCCGATAATTTTTTAAGTTAACTGCACGAATTAACACAAGCATTGTTTTTTTTCCCCCTTACATTTGTAATATTAAACACCTTGCACTGAGTGTTTTTAGAATTCTTTGATCTTTCAATGATGAAAATAATCGACCTATTGCACTTCTTCATACACATAATTTGAACACAAATTTGTATACCTATGTATCCTGTGTTATACACGGGAGCGTATTTCATTCAGAAATCGACTGTGATGTCATATGGACAATGACGTAATGAATCGAAAATCGCACAGAAAAATGGCTGCCTCCATCTGATTTTGTCCTCCACGTTTTGAATTTAGAGGTGGCTTTTTTTCAAAATTTAACTTTTCTGAGTCTTGTGATAAAAATGTACCCGAAGTGTGATTTCATTTTATTAGATTTATAACACCTCATGTAGTTTTAACCCAGTTGTATCTAGTTGTCAGTTAAGACTTGTATCTTATGTTTCTTTGACCATAGTTGTATCTAGTTGTCAGTTAAGACTTATGTCTTATGTTTCTTTGACCTTAGTTGTATCTAGTTGTCAGTTAAGACATGTCTTATGTTTCTTTGACCTTAGTTGTATCTAGTTGTCAGTTAAGACTTATGTCTTATGTTTCTTTAACCTTAGTTGTATCTTGTTGTCAGTTAAGACTTATGACTTATGTTTCTTTAACCATAGTTGTATCTTGTTGTCAGTTAAGACTTATGTCTTATGTAGTTTTAACCCGTTGTTATTTAACATTTGAAATGTTTATTATCATTATACATCGATAAAGATAGTCTCTCTCATATTTTATGCTATGAATAAAGTTCTCCCGCATAACGTCATCGTGTCACACACAAGGCTTGGTTATTGGGCGTTTTCAAAATGTTTCCAAGAAATACAGTCTGTAAGAAAGAACATCCTTTTGTCGAACCTTTTAAACTTTTGAATTTTGCCTTTAGCAAACGAAAATCAATGTTTCAAACAATGATGGTGTTTTTTAGGCCGGCAAGCTGAATGGTTTTGTCCTTTATTGTCTGTAACCTTGGAATGGATGAAAGTGAAACTGTTTTCAAATCAAGAAAAACTAAAAACAGAAGGGTTAACTTTTTTTGTTTGTTTAGGTTATCGGAGGATAAAATGAACTAGGCGAGGTTTACACAATTTACTCAAGTTTGATTGAAGTTATCCTGAGATAAACAATACAGAAAGTTAATCCTTAAGTAATTGTCTAAGCATGTTTTTTCCGTACGAATCAAACGCATGTGTTTAATTGTTAAATATTGAATAAAGATATTGTTTAAACTAAATAGTTGTCACTAGATAATCAATGGTAGTATACATCAAGACATTTAACAATGATCCTTGAACTTATTGTTCATAAGTAGATGTTGACTGAAATTGTAATTTCAAGCCTTGTGCTAGAGCAGCAGAACATGATCGATTGTCTTTTACGATTCGCTTAAGTTCAACATTATCAACGAAATCATATTTAGGTTAACTTCAAACTTCAATACAGGGCCACAGAACGCTGAACGGACGCCAATAATAGCAAGGCTTAGGCGGGACTCAATATGAGCATCTGCACTAAGTTTGGAACCACGCAACAGTCATTTTTCGAAGCTGAATCTCTCTCTGCCAAAATTTTGAAGTCATTCAGTCCATTAAAGAAAACAAAAATATAAGTAAGTAACTAAATGAACCTTCCAGCACAACAATAAAACGACTTCTACTTTGTCTAATTAAAGATTATTGCTGTGTGAAGAACTCATTTTTTATGCTGCTGGAGGCTGAAATGTCACTCAATCTGTGACGTAATATGACTTCCGGCAAAGGGACATAACTACTATATTGACATTAACTTTGAAGTTAAAAAAGTACATATCCATTTCAATTATTCACTCTGGAGATGATGTATGGAGTATTCGGGATGTATTGTGGTGGAGAGGAAGGGAAGGCGGAGAGGGTAAGAGAACTGGTGTACCAAGAGAAAGACCATGTGGATGGGAAGCTTTCAATCAGGAATCGAACCTCGGTCACCTGGTTGAATCCAATGTGCGCTGCATAAGATAATGTAGGGATGAGAGCGTATTAAAATCATAAATAAAGGAATGAAATCGCGATAATAAAGTAATCATTGACTTGTTATAATTGTAGCAAAGTATGTATTAATATCTAAATAAAATGGTAAGGTTGTCATGAGTAAATAATGGACATGTTTATTGCTCTGCACGTGATGTTTCGGTATATCGCCTTTCATTTAATTAGCCAATATAATCACATTTTTACATTTGTCGCGTTGATTATTGAACAGACAAATACGTATTTTAAACAAGAGAAGTAATGACACTGATATAACTTTGCCTTAGAAAGAGAAGTGTACAAAAATGTCTTATCCTTTTCAGGACTTTTCCCTTTGGGGCCTCTTTGATAATCTTCTAGGAAAGAATCGATACGGGGTGTTTGACATGCTTGTAAATGACTACACACGAGAACCTGAGAAGCAAACATCACGGCAACCATGAAGAAAATCATTGTACTATTATCCGAGACGGCACACGAGATATTCCGTCTTCCCAGCCATAAACCATCATTGCGATACACCGCTGAGTACAATAGATATGGCTAAGAAAATGATAGAACATTATTACGGAACAACCCATGCACATTTTGTGCTTGTAGAGCGTGAAAAACGTTAATATTACATAATGTTTTTTTATTGTAGGCCATGTGCTTCATTCACTTATTAAGATGTTTTTTATGGTCACTTTACAATAAACTTAACTGTGCTGACCGGTTACCACGGCTTCATGTACTAGGTAAGTCATGTGAGGTTGGGGAGGTCATAGTAAGGGATAGGCATGGAAATATGGACAGGGGAGGGGCTGGGTTAGGGGCGGGGCAGGGCTAGGGGTATTGAATAAATTTATAGGTGTGGGTAAGGCTTGGCGTGGGAGAGGGTAGGGCAGCGGTATGAATAAATTTATCGGTAGGGGTAAGGCTGGATGAGGAATGAGATAAGGGATGGTGGTATGATTTACCCTATATTCCAATAATAATATAATTATTATATCATAAGTCTATGATTATTTTATTGTATGTTTCGCCTCTCATTATCTCACTGTAATAACAAAACAAAACATTGATATGAAACAAAAATTATATTTATTCAATATGAATATAAATTCATTATATATTCCACAAATATGCACATTTTAACAATAGTATAAAATTTCACTTCAATTCATATTAAAGTAGCGAACCTTCTCTTCCCGTCCATCTTTGTGACTCGTAGAGGAACACCGGAAGTTGTACATATGACGTCATGCAAAATTTCATTGGCTGACAAAGGAATTCCGGTGTTTATTTTTAGGCCTAGGTTAATGATTTCTCACTTGAGGTTTGCGAAATCATTTCGGAAATCTCTCGTGTTCTATTTCTATAGCAACTTCGTTAACCTGATATGCAAATTTGAGTGAATACTTGACCAAGTATTTATCTGTGAAAAGTATTTCGACCAATCAGAACACAACCAAAAATACAGCCATATAGTTAACGAAGTCATCGGTAGGGGTAAGGCTAGGTGAGGGATGAGATAAGGGCGGGGGTATCAATGAAGTTAGGGGTAGATTTAGGTATGGGCTGAAAAAGGTATGAAGGTAAGGGTTGGGTTGAGAAAAGGATGGTATAAAGGCTTGGGGTAGGGGTTGGGCTAAGAAAAGAATGTAATTAGCTCTGGGGTAGGATTTGGGTTGAGAAAACAAACTGATAAGCTCTGGGGTAGGGGTTGAACTGACTAAAAGATTAGATAAGGTTCTGGGGAGGGGATGGGATGAGTAAAGGACGGGATAAGATTTAGGGTTTGTGATTTGGGGTTTGGATAGACACATGTGTGGATGGATTATGATTAAGGTGTAAAGACTAATTGGTGAGGATGGGGCAAGGGTTCGAGATAGAGTTGGGTATATGGTTGAATAAATGTTGGGTTAGGGGCTGGTGTGCGTGAGGGATGGGATACGATCTGAGGGATTTGGGTTGCGTAGAGTAAAGGATGGGATCAAAGCAGGAGGTTAGGTATATTTGGATTTAGATAAGGTGATCAGTGACCATGGATACGAGAACTCCCAGAACCAATCAATCATGTCCCAAAACGATTCTGGCCAAACCCGAGGTTGTCCTGAAAACAGTCACAAAGAATGCGTATCCCTAACTTCATGGAATATTAGACACAACCATACTGTACCTGGTGACGGTGACGACGGCGACGATGATGAAAAATCAGTATAGATTTTCAAAGGAAGCATATATATGTTTTTAATGCGTAATTTACAAAGTATCATTGTCAATGCTTGGTAAAACGATGTCTAGTCTTTACTTCGTTTCAATCTTTTTAGTTGACATTCGACCAGATAGTCATTTAGAAGACAAACGAAAATAAACGAAAGTTAACCATTTTACAGTAGACATATTTTGAGGCCATGAAAATTATATTTATCGACATTTCCTTGAATATTCTAAGAAGTAAATGTAATACGCTCTTATGAGCCAGCCGTAAAAAGTTACGATATAGTCTGCTATTGCATTGTGCCACATACTTCCGGCGAATCACGCATAAATTTCCAAAGACCAGTATGGGAGCAGTATCTTCCGGTTACCCGGATAAAACATTAAATCCTTCGAGTAGTTCGTTTCCTGATATACTAACTGCAGTCTCCGACATATATAGCTGATATACTCACCAGTGGCCCAGGACAAAACACTTAGATACTTTAGGCTAAATCAAATAGTTTGTTTTCGTTTAATTTCCGGTTGCGAATTGTCTGAAGTTGATGTTCCCATAGCGATAGGAGTAGTGTTGAGTTTCAGTATGCTCTATTTCATAATGTGAGAATAATTTGATATATCGCAATTTGATAAATTAAGTGGTATTTTGTCATTATGCAGAGTAAGTTATTTTCTCCGTGCACTAACCAGCAGGCCTCCAGCGACCTGTACGCTATAGCTGGTCCCACAGGGACGTACTATACGGCGAGGAAACAGAATTAAACATATAACACGGAGAACGCCGCAAGAATGGGTCGAAAGACGGAATTGAAAAAAAAAACTATTATATAGGAGAATTAAGTTCGATAAAAAAGAAACTTTTAATGGAAAACATGCAACTACATGGTTGAAGATAGGTAAGAGATACGTCGTTAGGTTTAATTAAGGGAAAATTATAAAATACCAGAAAGTGTGACCAAAATGAAAGAAAAGATGAGTGGTTTGGATTATCATTTAAGAGACTAATACATAGATTAAGACTTACAATTAAGCTATAATCGACGTAATCTAATTTGTAACATGTTCCGTTTTCCAGATCCAGAAACTGTAAAATGTCGGACGTATCGGGACGTTCAGTGTTTCCAGTGAGAGGAACCATCACGCTGTATTATGTGAGCAACCGGTATAAAACATATTAATTTAACAATACGGCTGGATCTGTAATGCTGTACATCTCAAGATCGTAACATGTCTGCTAGCAAAACTCGAAATAGCAAATCGATACTGAGTGAATAGACAAGTACCTTAAATGATTAAAACTCAGACTATTCAGCTTCTCACGGGTTTTACCTAAGTCAGAAACAACTATTCACGTGCGATACGGATGTATAGACGGACGATTTATCAGAGGAAAGCTGTTTATTCGACCTTGTGTTGCAATCAAAATTGAGGAAATGTATGTTATGGCGTCACGCGGTGTTATATGACGACACGTGAGTCATAGACCATTGGAATCTGTCAGTATTTAAATTAGCAATGCCACTTTCGGAATACATCTGTCAGATATACTGGTAGAACTTCATTCTGAATCGTAAACTTGTCACATTAATATAAATAATTGTTTAAATTTGTTATTCTGTTGAGTGTGCCTTTCTACATTGGTTGTTAAAGTGTAATTGTACCAGCATCGTTACTGCCTATTTTCTCCTCGCGTTCTTAGATCCTGTTCTATATAGATATTGATGAATACTTTACAAAACTAATATAAAATACATTGAAATTATTATTTATATGCCTCGTGTTATGAGTTATCGAACTTTGATTGGTGTATAATACGTCACGTGACTTTATGCAGCAATCATATTTTCAGTTTAGTTTATTGTTACTAGAGATAGTCCAGTAACTCATTGCAGCGTATTATTGGGTTTGGTCCGGTTTGAGAAGAGTTAACAAAGGGTAGGCGAGTTTTAAAATCCGGATCGCAAATGTGGGGCGACAGATTCAGTGATCGGTGTTTCCAATCGAAAATGATGAGCTTCACTCATGTTATAACAATCACAGAAGTCTGTGCACAGAGAACCTTTCACTATAGTTGTTCTTTCGCCTTTTCATTAGTACGGCGAAAATAAAATGTGGACCAAATTTTGATGCTAAAGCTGAGATAGTTGATGTATTGTGAGGTGAATTTAAACACTGCGAAAATAAACTTTTATTTCAAGCGAGAAAAACTTCTAGGCGGATCTTTTTTCTGGAGAAAGTAGATGTGTTAATAAGACACTTAAAATCACTGATATTGTTGTATATATCTGGTATTATCATATAGATAGGGCAACTTTGCACATTCTAGATTTAACATAAAGAGTTGTCTCCCCTCGCCATGTTTCTCCAACATGGAGATTGTGCAATATGAAAATAGCTTTCGTACACCCGATGAGACGGAAGTTTTTTTTAAAAAAACTATGATTTTATCAAGTAATGATACATGTTTTTAACATGCTTATATTTAAATGTACGATGGTCTGGTATTTTTTTCGTTTTGTTTTGAATGAAAACATCAGTATTTTTCCCTCTTTTTGGTGGTTCAGTAAGGCCTATTAACGCAGTGTTCCTTTTTACCTTTTACTTGATTTCAATCATTCATTTATCTAACGTCCGCAAATATTACGGTCTCCGCTTCCTTGCTTTGTAGGACATATTTTTATTTTTCCAAAGCTATCTGCAGCCTCCAATTATAGACAACTTTCCAAGTCTTCGTTTTCTACGATTTTTAAAGTATTCTAAAGGTATTGATCTGAAATGGGATAGACTACACTTGAGGAAACAATTTCTGTTTTCATTTATCACCCCCGAGCACGAATTGGACCTCCTTTAGGAACCTCATTTCTCAGTATTTCTTTGCAAAATCTTCATTTACGACTAAATATATAATCTTGTTCTAACTACCCGTCTTAAGTAGCAAGTAAAGTGAAACCCGTCAATTACCCACGAAAATCTCACTTTGATTGTCAGATGCAAGCTGCAAGAATTGCGTAACTAGAATTGACAATTTTGGTACTAAAATTAACCTGAGCTAAAATACCGATTACAGAGGATAAGCGGGCCCTGACAACCATATCAAAGTAGCAGGCCTCCCCATGTATCTGTGTTCCTCTATTATAACACATCAAAAATATGAAAATTTTAAAATAATAGGTTTTCTACTTCCGCATAGCAGATCAATAGTATGGCTCTTAAACTATTACATCAATTCACGGTAGCGAGGGTTCCCCGCTCAACAGTCGCCTGGTTTTAATTTACATTTTAAAACGATTCTAGAGAATGGTAGAGGCACACGGGATTCTGGCTTCTCATATATTCCTGAAAATAAAAGATAAAACTATTGTAGTAGCATTGGCGTGCTCAACTAGGACCAGGGGTGGCAGTGATAGCAACACATCTCGGCCATCTAAACAACTCGGGAATTCATGAAAGCAAAATAAGGAATCGTTGGTCTTATCTTTGCCTGTCTCATATTACGTTTGTACAAGGACAACAAGATGAAGATACAAGGCTCGATGGTTCCAACTCAAAGTCTAACTCTGCTGTACAGTCAGCTTTAATGGGAACAACATAGGGTCGTAAATAAGATTGTCCAGTTTGGACAATGCAATATAAAAAATAATCGTTTATTGTGCTTAAGTGCATCCATCGAGATTGCCACGCCAGGACATAAACGTGGGAGTTAAAAATTGTATTAAAAACGAAAAGAAATGAAAAAACAAAAAATGTTTTAATTAATGATTTCAAAATGTTGTGTTGTAATGTAAAGCATGGTAAGCCACCATTGTACAGGTAAATTTGTTTATCTTAAATTAAATTATGTAAATGTTATTTTTGCTCTATTCCATCATTTCTTGCCCTTGTTTACCTCTTCATTACCAGTGATGAGGACATCTACTTACTAGGTAGGTCTAATTTCACAATGACTGATTGCTTTTGTCAATTTCACAGTAACAAATGTGTTCTGCATATTAGATATTCAAAATATTTTTTTCATTAATTAATAATCTCTGTAGTACTGATCACCCAAGAAGTTTTATAAGGTTGCGAGGTCAAAGGTTAGAGTCAGTTGTGACATTTGCAACCTATTCCATTCATAAACTTGTCACGTGCATTTTTGGGTTTTACATATCTTTTCTGTCTAATGTCAAGGTTATAGAGAAAAGCTGGCGGACGATAGGTTGAGTTTGTATATAGAAAGATACGTCCACGCAACAACGCGGGCACCATACACCTGCATGTTTAGTCACCACAGACATTCGTGTCGTTAATTTAGCCCAGTGTTTTTTTTGTGCAAAACACGAACATGTGTATATTTAGAAAAAGCGCGATAAAGTGAATGCTTTTCTAAATATATTTACGTGTGCATCCATTCTGTCAGACCTGGTTCTCAGATTAACACAAGGAAATAGTTTATATTCTTGTCTCAATACGAAGGTTGTCGAGAATCCCCATCAAAGAACGACAACTTATCCGGGACTCCAGTCCATCACCACGTGCAGTTCCCTGTTATATCTTTGGGTTCGTTACCGAGGTGTTCAAATAGACATGCAAGGGTCTTAATGCTACAACTTATACAGATGGATATGGGAGATATGGACATGTTTCGCGGGAGTGCGGGGTGGTGTGGGCGCTGCTCCCACACAGATGCTTACAGATAACACTTACATACATTCTCCTGCTAGCGCCCAGACATTCACCAGTGTTGGAGTGGCACATTCATGCAATATCGCCCAAAATAAGCAGTCTTTTTGTGGGTCTCACGTCGAGACTTTTCATCTAAACAGCGTTATTTGCCACTACATCACATCTCGCAGGTGTACGGACGGTTGGCGTGCGATGTTTAATCGCGTGGAGCAGTACCGGGGCCTGTTGAACGTCTTTAACGGTCTATCACGGTAGAGCAATGAAGAAAATACAGATCTTGTCACTGTGGTACAAGTCGATAAAATTTGCATAATTCTCTGGACCGATATGGATAGATATGCTATAATCTTCGAGTTGGTCTTGGGAACTCAACATGATACGTCCTCACCGCATCCTTCATCCTGCACGTACACGACTCTCAAACATCAGGAGAAACACGTGCACCCTACTAATGTTCTGATGTAGATTCTGAGAAATGATACGAAACTGAAGCATCAAATAAGAAGGTGGCTTACAACAGTAAATCATCAATTCTATGTGTAATATTATTAATAAAAAAAACAATTAACATTTAATATAACAGGTGTCCACAGTCTTTTTTTAGTGATTTTAGTATGTACAATTCATTTTCAGATGAAAAAGAAATATATATTCTATATCAAAGAAATACGTTATACATGGTGGTACAAAGCAGACGCCAGGAAGCTGGTGACTAACATATTCCGTTCTAAATTATAAAACAGATTACAGGGTCGAGTATTTGACAGAGATGATTTAAGTAGATCGGTTAATGACAGGTACAAAATGCCACCTGGATTGGCATACGGCCCGAGGTCTCACCTATTACCTTTGGTATTTTGTATCTAGATCAGTTCTGGAATTTAATGCCGCACGATGTTTTTCTCATACATATTTCAGAATGCACTACTTCACATGATAGTCGTTTTGCTTCATTTCGTTATTTCGAACGTCAGATTCACGCCTATTATGTTGTGCAATCGAGTTTCTGTACTCTGCCAAAACTAATGTTAAAACGATGACTTTGTTTCACGGAATGGCGATCTTGAGGTGGGAAGGTCGAATCTGATCAAGCGAATTGATCAAATGGGAGATAACTCTTATCAATAGCGGCATCGGGGAGATAACTCTTGGCAGTGTAAGTACATCTATGTTAGACATGTGCGGTGACTCGGTTACAGAGAACGGCGTGACGTCAAACTACGTCGTTTTTGTCACTTGTCTTATTTGAATAGAGACGGTAAATATCAACAGAGCTGATGGAATCATGTACATGGTCCTGACAGGATCCGTTCTGAGGAAGCATAGATTTGTACATGGTTTAACGAACTGTTCACGTTTGACGAAAATAATAGGATGATTACCCTGTGCTGTTTATGTTTACATACAAAATGCGCTTTTTAATAATACGTCGTTTCCTCGAGAGTGGTAATGAATCAGATTTCTTAATGACAGGATAACTTAATTAGACACATATCTTATAAAACCACACCAATATGCTTCGACAATCAGCCTCAGATATTAACCCACACGGACTTCAGACGTGTTGACGGCGCTGCGACGAGGAAGTCGATTCAAATATTACTATGATAAATTTACATGGGGATTTAATTTATATTATCCACGTTATATGATTATAATATCAGTAATTTTGTTGGATATATATCCTTATATTTCAAATTAGGCTATCAACCCGAAACTTAAATCGAGATAAACGCCGATACTGAAATACAGAAAAATTTCAAAGTTTGTACCGTTTGTATTTAAAAGTTGTCGAAGGTGGAATCCATTTTATTTCAAAATGTCCTAATTATTATGCATTACGAAATAAAATTTTGAAAGATATGATATAAGGTTGTATTCTCCTGTACTTTTTAAGGAATCTCCTTGTAAATAATATTTTACACTGATTTTATTGAATTTGAGATTGAATTACAATTATGTTGATATGGTAGCGTTTTCTTGTTTTCTTTTTAAAGCCGAGTATGTTTAAAATGATAGAGGGTTAATAAAGAAATTAATACTTCACGTTGTATATTACTTATTCGTGTTGTGTGTTTCGAAATTCTTATTGTGACTTGATACAAGAAGAATATCGAAACATGGAAAATAAATAACAAGTTATTCAATATCAACAACATAAATACAAAACATTACTATATAATTCATCAACGTTTGACACGCCATAGATGTTAGAGAGAAAAAAGGGGCGGAAAGGACTGTAAACGAAAAATCAATTATATGTTGAGTTAGTATTGATGATAACTTCCGAACCTTTATTACAGGGAAGTAGCCTAAGTGAAGAAGACCTGGAAATGGTTCCTGGTCGTGATAAGAGGTGATCAAATGTTTTATAGACGAGCGATATGGTGTTTACATTGTCAGAGCTACCCGCGCTGAACCACAGGGATTGAACCATACAGCCTGATCAACATCGTATGCAAGTGCACGCCACATTAGTCTTTAATTAGTGCAGTAATGGCTAAAATTAATGTCCTTATTTAAGTTAGTGACGTAATTTTCCCTAAAGAAGTTTTATTCACAAGACGCTTTACAGCAAAGTATTCTCGTGACCCAGGACCGTTTTATAACTACAGCAGAGAGGTTTTAAAGTCGTTGAGGTACCAAATGTCCTCTCCGCACAGCAATACTTTATATTGATCACGGTATTTTCGTGTGACACAACAAATGTTTTCCTTTATTTGATTACTGAACATTAACGGAAATGATACTGCCCTAAAAACACAAAAAACATGGTTAATATCACATGAAAAAGTCTCTACTTAGCTTGACGAGATTCATTAATATGTGTTATATACTTACACGCGTAATACAACACTACAGCAACATGCATTTCTGTGTAGCACAACTACGTCACACCAACATACCTCGTTCTGTGTAACACAACGTCACAACAACACATCTCTCTGTGTAACACAACGTCACAACAACATACCTCTCTCAGTGTAACACAACGTCACAACAACACACCTCTCTCTGTGTAACACAACGTCACAACAACACACCTCTCTCTGTGTAACACAACGTCACAACAACACACTTCTCAGTGTAACACAACGTCACAACAACATACCTCTCTCTGTGTAACACAACGTCACAACAACATATCTCAGTGTAACACAACGTCACAACAATACACCTCTCTCTGTGTAACACAACATCACAACAACATACCTCTCTCTGTGTAACACAACATCACAACAACATACCTCTCTGTGTGTAACACAACAACATACCTCTCTCTGTGTTACACAACGTCACAACAACATACCTCTCTCTGTGTAACACAACGTCACAACAACACACCTCTCTGTGTGTAACACAACGTCACAACAACATACCTCTCTCTGTGTAACACAACGTCACAACAACATACCTCTCTCTGTGTTACACAACGTCACAACAACATTACCTCTCTCAGTGTAACACAACGTCACAACAACACACCTCTCTCCGTGTAACACAACGTCACAACAACATACCTCTCTGTGTGTAACACAACGTCACAACAACATACCTCTCTCTGTGTAACACAACGTCACAACAACATATCTCTCTCAGTGTAACACAACGTCACAACAACATACCTCTCTCTGTGTAACACAACGTCACAACAACATACCTCTCTCTGTGTAACACAACGTCACAACAACATATCTCTCTCAGTGTAACACAACGTCACAACAACATTACCTCTCTCAGTGTAACACAACGTCACAACATTTTTCTCTTTTTAACTCGTCTGAATGTAAACGTCATCATCTTTGTCTCTCCCATTGTAAAATACATTATTGTTATTTAAATGTCAATAAAAATGTGTGCCATTGGAAAACCATGTTTCTTTTTTTGTAATTTTTACATACTACTGTTCTTTTAAATTTGTAAAGTTTTCTACTTCTAATTGCAAACGGATACAAAACCCATCGTTCCGTGTTAGCTGTTTTGACTCCATAACATTAGCGTTAATACACTTGTATAACATATTGCATTTTATATGTAAACTGAATTAAAAACTATGTTGACAAGTAATGAATGTGTGAATGTACACTTTCTGTCAACATAGAAAGCCAAATCACGTTAGTATATATAGAATGTTTGTGTCGTGCGCGCTACAGCTGTTGAGTGACGGGTCAGGTTTATACGACCACTTGAACACTTCCTCATTTTAACAGATTCGCTGTCTAAAACGGTGTGTGTAGCCGAAAACTTTTAAATGACTTCAACACCTTAAGAAGAAAACAAAGTTATATGGCTCGAGATTTACAGCTCCAAACTGACTAAAAGTCAATTTGAATAAACTTACATGAGGAAGGGGGGGAGATGTGGTAACTCTTAGAATGTACGCACTTCGCTTCTAAAATGTCAGTTTATGTTCTGAGTTTAACTGTTTTTTTAACTTTTTTTTTCTATTTCTTTGATATTTAACTTAAAACTCGACATTGGAATATAGAACGTGTGTTCGCTGTCTTCCATGAGCTTTATTCTGTACATCGTTGTGATACTCTTCGCTATGACTGGCGAAAAAATACCAAACGCTTTTACATTGATAAGGTATTTTTCAATTTTGATATCATATATCAAACTCTGCTTGTTGAGATAACGACCGACACCTAAAGGTTAGATTTGAGGTGAAAGAAAAAAAATGTCAAGATGAGCGTTCCAGCTGTACTAGGGACATTGGTAGAACACAGCAAGACCTGCCAAAATCTATTGATTTATTGTTCATATGTTGAGCCGAAAGCTCGAGTTATCTTTATGGTACACTCACGGTGTGGGCCAAACGAGGACACGGGGTTAGCCCATATCTAGTGAATATATAGGCAAAAACATCAGACGATATCCAATCCAGGTGCGAATAATCGCTAACTAAGGCTTTAATACTCACCTGTGTGAGGCAGGTATGTCACTGGTGGGGATAGGAATACATGTAATTGTAAGTCAACGGTTTCACACGGGTCTCAGCTCCTTATTTTAGATGTCGTAACCATTGTGTACAACTGGATTGTAAGACTTTCTTCAGTAATATCGATATCAAAGAAGATTTTATATACTGTTTGAAAGAGAAAAATTAAGAGATATACAGTTTATAAAAGTTTCTTTCGTGTAGTCTTTATTTCTTGACAGATATGAAATTCGTTAATATCCTGTAGAGACACTCCCATCCCCGGTATTATGTACATGTATATCATTAGAAAGACATCCGCATTTTCTGCACCTGTACGTTAGCACACCAAGTAAAACATGTTGTTATCCTATTGTAAATATACATACAGGTACAGAAAATGAATCTTATATAACAATCCTTGTTTTTTACATTTTATAAGGAAACATTTTCTAAAAAAAAAAACATTTCAAAAACTAATTACTTTATACACATCAACAGCTTAATTATATCGGAAGCAATAGGTGGCGCCATTGGGTGTCATTCACAACGCCAACATCAACAAAATAACTGCAGGAGCGAATCGTTGAAATTTTACTGATACATAAACATGCAACGTTACATCTGGATGTCTTACATATCTCTTTGTATTTAACAGCATTTTATATGTCTACAGATAGGGTTAGGGGTGTACTGTAAATAAACACCGTAATTAACCATATAGGTACTCTTTTATCAATTAATGCAAAAATGTTAATTGGCTAGTTCATTGTAGACATACATTGGGATATTGTCTTAACTATGTATTTTACCTGATGTGTGTTAATGATACGTAGTTACCCTAATGAACATACACTTTGAGGCAAGTACAGAAGACAAAAAAAAAATGAAAAAAACACGTGACAAAACTGCATCCAGTAATATGCGAGAAATCCCAGTTTTATCAGCAGATCTCAGGGTGAGGCAACCAGCTAAGGTTTAGTTGAAATTTCAATATCAGGAGTGTTTATGAATATTTTTATTGGACGATTTAGAAAGAGTAGCCACTGGATGTGTGTTTTATCAGTACCGTTAATCCCACCCGTGAACATATATGTTTATACAAGTTACATGACTGGTAACACATCTGTCACCAACTGATACAAGACACAAATTCCACTCCAGTCAGTCATCAAGAATTTGTGATAATTGGTTATTGTGTTAATAAAAAGTGTCTCCCTCGTCTTTTTCCGTTTACCCCACCCCCTCCTCCCGCCCCCTAACTGGCTGTAGTAATGACATAATAGTCCTGTTTTACTGCTGCCACATACGACCAACCACACAGGTGGAATCCTTGAGGATTGGTAAATAAACTGTATAGATGGTAACCTCTGCTTTACTTGTTTGAATAAATTTTGAGTCATCTCAAGTCTCCTTGTGTGATGTCAAATTCATTACACCTTTGAATTCATACAACGAATTCGGTGATATTTATTTTCTTACAATGAAAGATTTAACCCCATAGATTTATTCATGTAAGGTGGAACATGAACTAAATACCAACCAATAAATATTCTTATTGTGTTACATTATAATGACTGACATGCATATCGTTATCAGTGAAAGTAGCTTGGAATAATGCGTAGTTCAAACTTATTTGTCGATTTTCTTAATTCGTGTAGTTCCCTATAAATAATGTTGTAAGCTTTACTTTAACCTTCTGTTATTACATTTTTGTACATGTGCATTTTAAATGATCTTATTTTCAAATTAAGTAATTAGTGATATACTTAAGTAATGTGTGATATAGTTACCATTTTTTTCAGGCGTTCGATAATTCCTGTGTCAAACCGTTGTTTCTCTCTGATAACTCTAACTTTATGTCGCAGAAATAACATGTTAATAGCTTTCGCTGTTTTGATAAATAATAATACTGATTATATATATTTTCCCCAAGACTGCATTCCTTGTGGTAATTACTCACACGATCATATACCACAAGGATTTGTAGTGACTCGCGATGAATGTATCCCGCACAGTGTTACTTTCCACGATCCGCGCCGAGATTCTCTCCGTTATTGTTTCCCTTACGAATGCGTCCCGTACAATAATTTATTGGGTTTTTACTGTGTACGTTGATTCTCTTTCTAACTATCCCGTATATCTCTTCGAGTTTTATTCCGTACGATGATTTTCCCAGTAATTGCATCCCTTACAGTTTTTTCTCCACCACCAGCTTAGTCATATTTTTCGCGAGTGTATCCCATAAAGTGATTCTCTCCGTCACTGTTTCTCTTACGACTGCATCTCGTACAGTGCTGTGATTGTATCCCGTACAGGTGATTGTATCCCGTACAGTGATTTGATTGTATCCCGTACAGGTGATTGTATCCCGTACAGTTGTATCCCGTACAGGTGATCCCGTACAGGTGATTGTATCCCGTACAGTGATTTGATTGTATCTCGTACAGGTGATTGTATCTCGTACAGGTGATTGTATCCCGTACAGTGATTTGATTGTATCCCGTACAGGTGATTGTGATTTGATTGTATCCCGTACAGGTGATTGTATCCCGTACAGTGATTGTATCCCGTACAGGTGATTGTATCCCTTACAGTGATTTGATTGTATCCCGTACAGGTGATTGTATCCCGTACAGTGATTTGATTGTATCTCGTACAGGTGATTGTATCTCGTACAGGTGATTGTATCCCGTACAGTGATTTGATTGTATCCCGTACAGGTGATTGTATCCCTTACAGTGATTTGATTGTATCCCGTACAGGTGATTGTATCCCGTACAGTGATTGTATCCCGTACAGGTGATTGTATCCCGTACAGGTGATTGTATCCCTTACAGTGATTTGATTGTATCCCGTACAGGTGATTGTATCCCGTACAGTGATTGTATCCCGTACAGGTGATTGTATCTCGTACAGGTGATTGTATCCCGTACAGGTGATTGTATCCCGTACAGTGATTTGATTGTATCCCGTACAGGTGATTGTATCCCGTACAGTGATTTGATTGTATCCCGTACAGGTGATTGTATCCCGTACAGGTGATTGTATCCCGTACAGACAGGTGATTGTATCCCGTACAGGTGATTGTATCCCGTACAGGTGATTGTATCCCGTACAGGTGATTGTATCCCGTACAGGTGATTGTATCCCGTACAGGTGATTGTATCCCGTACAGGTGATTGTATCCCTTACAGTGATTTGATTGTATCCCGTACAGGTGATTGTATCTCGTACAGGTGATTGTATCCCGTACAGGTGATTGTATCCCGTACAGGTGATTGTATCCCGTACAGGTGATTGTATCCCGTACAGGTGATTGTATCCCTTACAGTGATTTGATTGTATCCCGTACAGGTGATTGTATCCCGTACAGGTGATTGTATCCCGTACAGGTGATTGTATCCCGTACAGTGATTTGATTGTATCCCGTACAGGTGATTGTATCCCGTACAGGTGATTGTATCCCATACAGTGATTTGATTGTATCCCGTACAGGTGATTGTATCCCGTACAGGTGATTGTATCCCGTACAGTGATTTGATTGTATCCCGTACAGGTGATTGTATCCCGTACAGTGATTTGATTGTATCCCGTACAGGTGATTGTATCCCGTACAGGTGATTGTATCCCTTACAGTGATTTGATTGTATCCCGTACAGGTGATTGTATCTCGTACAGGTGATTGTATCCCGTACAGTGATTTGATTGTATCCCGTACAGGTGATTGTATCTCGTACAGGTGATTGTATCCCGTACAGTGATTTGATTGTATCCCGTACAGGTGATTGTATCACGTACAGTGATTTGATTGTATCCCGTACAGGTGATTGTATCCCGTACAGGTGATTGTATCCCTTACAGTGATTTGATTGTATCTCGTACAGGTGATTGTATCCCGTACAGGTGATTGTATCCCGTACAGTGATTTGATTGTATCCCGTACAGGTGATTGTATCCCGTACAGGTGATTGTATCCCGTACAGGTGATTGTATCCCGTACAGTGATTTGATTGTATCCCGTACAGGTGATTGTATCCCGTACAGGTGATTGTATCCCTTACAGTGATTTGATTGTATCTCGTACAGGTGATTGTATCCCGTACAGGTGATTGTATCCCGTACAGTGATTTGATTGTATCCCGTACAGTGATTTGATTGTATCCCGTACAGGTGATTGTATCCCGTACAGGTGATTGTATCCCGTACAGGTGATTGTATCCCGTACAGTGATTTGATTGTATCCCGTACAGGTGATTGTATCCCGTACAGGTGATTGTATCCCGTACAGTGATTTGATTGTATCCCGTACAGGTGATTGTATCCCGTACAGTGATTTGATTGTATCCCGTACAGGTGATTGTATCCCGTACAGTGATTTGATTGTATCCCGTACAGGTGATTGTATCCCGTACAGTGATTTGATTGTATCCCGTACAGGTGATTGTATCTCGTACAGGTGATTGTATCACGTACAGTGATTGTATTCCGTGTAGTGACCCTTAGTGATTGTATCCCGTACAAATGACTTTATCCCGTACATTGATTCTCTCAACGACCCCCTCAGTAACTATTTCCGTGTCTGTATCCCCAACAGTGTATTTTCTCCACAACCCCCTCAGTAACTCTCTCCGTGTCTATATCCTATACAGTGATTCTCTCATCAATTCGCTCAGTAACTATCTCCGTGTCTGTATCCTGTACAGTGATCTCCCTTAGAAAGCAGCACGTGAGGACCCCTGAGCAGGGTCCGTGTGTTCCGTGTCCGATTTGATATGGTAATTCCACACGGTGACAGAATAAACAAACGCTGAACATGGGATTTACAGACGTGGTGAAACATATCACACATGTTTCACACCTGGTCTTAATTAATAGAACCGTAAACACGATAACATTTACACCAGGTAAGAGCTCACGCGGTCCTCAGTGTAGGTAGGATAAATCTAAACGTGCTGGAGAATAGACAGCCTTAAACTTGTTTTAGGTTTCGGTTATTTATCTTTAGTGGCAGAAATTTCGTCATGGTCTAAATTTTTATCGTGACATAAACTGACCAATCGCTTGGTTGATGATGATATATCAGTGCTTTATAGAGTTCAAGGGTTCTGTACACAGACCAGAACTGGTCATTACAACGTGGTTCTTTATGTCTTGTATTAAACCGAGCACAAGCATACAGGATACTGTACAACTATTTTCAGACAAAGTCCTTTATCTACTCGATATCATATCTTTCGTCACTTCTCATTCCGAGTATAGATACGTATATTGAAAGTGGGACCTGTGCATGGTTAGAATGGTTGCTCGGCACACGGTGTAAACTAAATTTGTCTCATCTTTGAACTGCATCGGTTTCGTTCTCTATTCATTCATCTTCTCTGAATTTTCTGTATATATATTACATCCCTGAGAGCTTTCATTGGAAGATAAATAAGGAACTACACTTAACTCACCGACCAATACTTGCATGATGTCATGTGATTCCTTTTTATCTTTATCAAAGAGATCACAGGTTAGCGAGAGCTCGTTACTCTTTTCAATGGTAGTCTCCTTTTCTCGTCTGCAAAGTGTCAAGAACCTTCGATTGTCGCCATGAAATGAAAAACACACAGGCAAATGCTCATTTCAGAGCAGAACGGTTACATTTACGTATAAGAGATGTTCTACTTACGTGTTTCCCGTTTCTAAAATTCAGGTGAGCTGGATGGAGTCTTAAGTCCGCTTTTTGGGTAGGAAAAGACATCGAAATCGCATCTGCATAGTGAGTTCCGAAAACAGTATTTGTCTCGGCTCTGTAATTTCAGGAAGATATTTTACGTGATTCGGCTGTGTAATTTCAGGAGGATGATATTAGGTGTCTCCGCTCTGTAATTTGAGGATGATAATATAACGTGTCTCGGCTCTGTTATTAGAGGAAAATTGTATTACGTGTCTCGGCTCTGTAATTTCAGGAGGATGATATCACGTGTTTCGGCACTGTACTTTCAGGAGGATGATATCAGGTGTCTCGGCTCTGTACTTTCAGGAGGATGATATCACGTGTCTCGGCTCTGTACTTTCAGGAGGATGATATCACGTGTCTCGGCTCTGTAATTTCAGGGGGATGATATCACGGGTCTCGGCACTGTAATTTCAGGAGGATGACCTTACATGTCTCGGCACTGTGATTAAAGGAAAATGATTTTTCGTGTCTCGACTCTGTAATTTCAGGAAGATGATATCACGTGTCTCGGCTCTGTAATTTCAGGAGGATGACCTTACATGTCTCGGCACTGTGATTAAAGGAAAATGATTTTTCGTGTCTCGACTCTGTAATTTCAGGAAGATGATATCACGTGTCTCGGCTCTGTAATTTCAGGAGGATGACCTTACATGTCTCGGCACTGTGATTAAAGGAAAATGATTTTTCGTGTCTCGACTCTGTAATTTCAGGGGGATGATATCACGTGTTTCGGCTCTGTAATTTAAGGAGGATAATTTACGTGTCTCGGCTCAGTTTATAATTGCTTTCCCAAAATCTAAGTTGGAACTGTATGTGTCTTACCGTTTTAAGTTTAGTCAGTTCAAATTGTTTGTCTGTCGGTTCCTTAATTTTTGTTAGAGTTGAAAACACACGTGACTCAGCAATATGATTTTAGTTAGTTGAAACTGGATGTGGTTGAGCTCTGTAACTTCCATTGATTAAAATTATGTGTGTCTCGACTATGTAATTTTAGCGAGATGAAAATCTCATGCTTATAATGAGTCTGAAACTGTATGAAACAACACATTATCTTTGTTACGTATACATTCCACTTTTTGGCTATTTTATAACAAGAACTATTCGATTTTGGGTTAAGACCTCCAAGTTCCGTGAGATGGTAAATATTGATAAGGTTAGCACCGATCACGCCTTACAGCATAAATAACACACTTTTCTGTCGATGAGTAGTGTCCATTATGAAAAAAAAATGTTTAAAAAATTAATTGAAATTGTGTAATATCATCCTGGTCTCTCCTTTAGACCCGATCGATAATCCAAGATGGTTTTTGAACAACCAAACACACGATTGCTAAATATCATGTAACGACTAAATTATCGGTTTTAACATTTCGGAGTTACAGTTGCATGTCTTGTTTGTTTGATTTTTTGTTGAAATTATTCCGACTTTACACGTTGTGACATTACATGACAATATTATACTGTACTTCTCCAAACTTCACATTTTGTTTGTTTATTTGTACTTTTTTATTATGTACAAACAGGATATTTAAAACATTCTTCATCTTCTTTGCTGTCCGTGGTGACGGGTCAGATAATCTGTAGCCTTACACAACCAAACGATGAAACTGTTTGTTTTGATGACATGTTTACCGAAACCCAAACAGTCGATTCCTGATGTAGAAACACTTCAAAAAGTGAACGAACCATTAAAAAAAAATGCTTGTAAATGAACATTTAATTTCCCTGACAAATATATTTAAAGACTGGACCCATAAGATATCGTTACTTACAGAAACCTTGAGCTGCAACTGTTTGACGTGTTCGTTTTTCAATACCATTTCGTCACTTCCGGTGATATAGAGAGACCGACCTCAAGTTATATTGAGGGCAAATCGTTTCAAGCTGGTAATGTGTATGTTCGAACGATACTTGTTTACTATAGTGTTAAAATGGTAAGTGTACAGAGTGATTATTATTCATCGGAGCAGTACGAGTATTTACTGTTTAAAAAAAAAGATATTTTTCCTTGAATGAAAATATATGGTGATGTTGTCATGGGCAGACTAGAACAACTGTGTTGACCACACACACTCTTCTGCAAGCTTTTCAATGTGGCGTTATCATAAATGGTAGCGATATGAATGCACAAGGGAATACTTGTAAAGTTCTAGAAAAACGTGACAGAAGTAATTTAATGTCCAATAATGTCGTGACGTCGGTATTCAGTGCTGAATCAAAAGATCCGAATGGACTCTTAGGAGACAGCCTTTTGACCCGGACATATTTATTCGTGGCACCTTTGGCTTTTTCTTCTTTAAATATGTTCAACGGAGACGCTGTGTCCAAGTTGTAGAGATGTTTCCATCCATTTAAGAAAGAAAGTATTGCTGTTTATGTTTGATATATCTAATTTTGTATAAGATATCTTTTATACAAATATCTTTATATCGCAAGTACACACATCTCCAAGTTTCAATTGGTTTACTTTTGTCCTGGCATAAATTATTTTCGGAACATCACGAATTTTGATCAATTTTCGTGTTTGATGAGATTTTGAATTCATGATGTTTTCATTCTATTATTCTTTCTTTTCATTCTTTTTTACAAAATGATAAACGTTCATGGAGGAAGATCTATCAACACTTTCCCATGCTTTTCATTTTTTTATCTACAATATTAATATCTTACGGGACGTTTTTCTGAAAAGCAGAACCCCAGCTGTAGGACGGGTGTAGTAAATGGCGATATGGACACAAACGTACCCACAAATTATAATACAATTCTCTTATCTCAAACGTGATATGCAGTTTTCTAATAGATGCTTAGTGAAGATAATCTCACAAAGATTTAATCAACAATTTCATCTTGCAAAATTGTTCTGCATACTTTTACTCTGGTGTTAGAAAGAAATATGAAAAGAGGATGTTTTCTTCAATATGAAAACTAGACATATTTAAATAACTTTTAAAATATAGAATTAGCTATGCGCAACTACTGGTAACAATTACTTTGCGTCTTAACCAATGGAGTAGAGAGATGGTCATATATACACATCATATTCACACCCCAGATAAACATCACCGACTCATATACACTCCACTGATAATAAAGAAAAATATTGAGATAACGCTTTATGAATTTCGCAATAATGATAACAACGATATATCATATAAAATGGATATTTTCTTAATAAAGATGTGATTTTTAATTTATCAAGATTGCAAATCTTTCCGTTTGACTGACTTTATAACATATCTTGGTTTGTAATAATCTGATTCATCTTTCTGTACCGCTGCTGTATATCACACAAAGTCCCGAATTTATTGTTCTATTCTAATTTCAAAGACTGGATAATTCAGAATAAATTTTCTGGGGCGTTTTCAAAGTGATAATTAGTGAAATGTAATTTGAATGACTTTGAAGACCTATAGACGGTCAAGAAGTTGAAAAGAGTGTCTACTATCATACTCTACGCCTCTTCATACCCAACTCCACACCATACCCTACTCCTCCTCATACTCAACTCCACACCATACCCTACTCCTCCTCATACCCAACTCCACATCATACCCTACTCCTCCTCATACCCAACTCCACATTACAACCTACTCCTCCTCATACCCAACTCCACATCATACCCTACTCCTCCTCATACCCAACTCCACATTACAACCTACTCCTCCTCATACCCAACTCCATATCATACCCTACTCCTCCTTATCCCAAACTCCACATCACAACCTACTCCTCCTCAAACCCAACTCTACGTCATACCCAACTCCACGTCATACCCTACTCCTCCTCATACCCAACTCCAAGTCATACTAAACTCCACCTCATACCAAACTCCACATCATACACTTCGCCTCCTCATACCCAACTCCACATCACAACCTACTCCTCCTCATATCCAACTCCTCCTCATACCCAACTTCACATCATACACTACTTACAACATACTCAACTCCACAGCATACCCTGTTCTTCCTCATATCAAACTCCACATCATACCCTACTCCACCTGATACCCAACTCCACATCATTCCCTACTCCATCTGATACCCATCTCCACATCATTCCCTACTCCACATCATACACTACTTACCAAATACTCACCTCCACATCACACTCTACTCCACCTGATGTCCAACTCCACGTCATACCCAACTCCACATCATACCCAACTCCTCCTCATACCCAACTCCACATCATACCCTACTCCACCTCATACCCAACTCCACATCATACCCAGCTCCACATGAAGCCCTACTCCTCCTCCTCATACCCAACCCCACGTCATGCCCTACTCCTCCTTATACTCAACTCCACACCATACCCAATTCCACCTCATACCCAACTCTACATCATACCCAACTCCACATCACACCCTACTCCTCCTCATACCCAACTCCACAGCAAACCCTACTCCTCCTCATACCCAACTCCACATCATACACTACTTACCACATACTCAACTCCACATCACACTCTACTCCACGTCATACCAAACTCCACATCAACCCTACTCCTCGTCATACCCAACTCCACATCATACACTACTTACCACATACTCAACTCCACATCACACTCTACTCCACCTCATACCCAACTCCACATCATACCCTACTCCTCCTCATACCCAACTCCACATCAGACCCAGCTCCACATGAAGCCATACTCCTCCTCATACCCAACCCCACTTCATACCCTACTCCTCCTCATACCCAACCCCACTTCATACCCTACTCCTCCTCATACCCTACTTCACATCATACCCAACTCCACATCATACCCTACTCCACGTTATGCCCAGCTCCACATCAAACTCTACTCCATCTTATACCCAACCCCACATCATAACCAACTCTTCCTCATATCCAACTCCACATCATACCCTACTCCTCCTTATACCCGACTCCACATCATACCCTGCTGCACGTCATATCCAACTCCACAGAAAACCCTACTCCTCCTCATACCCAACTCCACATCATACACTACTTACCACATACTCAACTCCGCATCACACTCTACTCCACCTCATACCCAACCCCACATCATACCCTACTCCTCCTCATACCCAAATCCACATCATATCCTACTCCACCTTATACCCAACTCCACATCACATATCACTACTTACCACTTACTCAACTCCACATCACACTCTACTCCACCTCATACCCAACCCCACATCATATCCTACTCCACCTTATACCCAACTCCACATCAAACCCTACTCCTCCTCATACCCAACTCCACATCATACACTACTTACCACTTACTCAACTCCACATCACACTCTACTCCACCTCATACCCAACTCCACATCATGCCCAACTCCTACTCATACCCAACTCCACGTCATACCCGACTCCTCCTTATACCCAACTCCACATCAAACCCTACTCCTCGTCATACCCAACTCCACATCATACACTACTTACCACTTACTCAACTCCACATCACACTCTACTCCACCTCATACCCAACCCCACATCATATCCTACTCCACCTAATACCCAACTCCACATCATACACTACTTACCACTTACTCAACTCCACATCACACTCTACTCCACCTCATACCCAACTCCACATCATGCCCAACTCCTACTCATACCCAACTCCACGTCAAACCCGACTCCTCCTTATACCCAAATCCACGTCATACACTACTTACCACATACTCAACTCCACATCACACTCTACTCCACCTCAAACCCAACTCCACATCATACCCAACTCCTCCTCATACCCAACCCGACATCATACCCTACTCCACGTCATACCCAACTCCACATCATACCCAACACCACATCATACCCTGTTCTTCCTCATACCCAACTCCACATCATACCCTACTCCTCCTCATACCCAACTCCACATCAGACCCAGCTCCACATGAAGCCATACTCCTCCTCATACCCAACCCCACTTCATACCCTACTCCTCCTCATACCCAACTTCACATCATACCCAACTCCACATCATACACTACTCCACGTCATGCCCAGCTCCACATCAAACCCTACTCCATCTTATACCCAACTCCACATCATAACCAACTCTTCCTCATATCCAACTCCACATCACACCCTACTCCTCCTTATACCCAACTCCACATCATACCCTACTCCTCCTTATACCCAACTCCACATCATACCCTACTCCTCCTTATACCCGACTCCACATCATTCCCTACTGCACGTCATACCAAACTCCACAGCAAACCCTACTCCTTCTCATACCCAACTCCACATCCTACACTACTTACCACATACTCAACTCCACATCACACTCTACTCCACCTCATACCCAACTCCACATCACACCCTACTCCACCTCATACCCAACTCCACATCATACACTACTCCTCCTCATACCCAACTCCACGTCATACCCAACCCCACATCATACCCTACTCCACGTCATACCCAACTCCACGTCATACCCAACTCCACATCATACCCAACTCCTCCTCATACCCAACTCAACGTCATACCTAGCTCCACATGAAGCCCTACTCCTCCTCATACCCAACCCCACTTCATACCCTACTCCTCTTCAAACACAACTCCACATCATACCCAACTCCACATCATACCCTACTCCACATCATACCCTATTCCTCCTTATACCCACCTCCGCATGATTACCTACTACTGTTTAAACCCACCTCCCGAACACACAATATCCCTATAGTGTTATGTCTCCCTTGATATCTGGTATCGTAACAGCCACCCTTTTGTGCGTTCCTTGTATCTGGGTATCGTAGGAACCATCTAATGTTGTCCACTTTTCTTTAACGTCAGAGTTTCGTAACATTCATCCGCTTACGTTTTCTTCCCCATTATGTACGGGTAACATCAAAATGATTATTTAAACATTATCGTTTGACCAAATCAGTATGGGTATCAGTATCTTATCACAGTCAGCAATCGATCACATCGAGATAAACGAGACATTGCTGATAATCCACGAGATATTCCCGCTATCACCCGTGTTAACCTGCCTGTATCATCACTGACGTCAACACGTGTATGTTGATTACATATCTCACTGATAAAATGTTTGTCATTTCGTATGCTTTGTTTGTGATAACTAAGGACAACAGATATGTCGCTGATGTATAACTACATGTCATTTTTACAGATACTGTAGGGATATATCTCTTTCACAACTCGTTATGAAAAATCAGAGGCATGCTAAATACAAGCCTTGTGTTATTTTGCCGTCATTATTTGATAGCTTGGGTTTTGTGAAGATTGGTTTCTAAATGAACGCGCCAGATGACAACTAAGTACTATTTCGGTGTTAACCGACGATAATTCTATGGAAAGCGTCTTTGCCGGTGTATTGTTGACAACTGACGGTCGGTATGACGTCATCACTTAATGACGTAGATATAGTGTAACTGTTGGCTACGTTACGTTGCATTAAAGAAAACAAAATCTGTCATAGGAACATAAATAGGTAATATATTATATACTTATATCGGAAATGTATAACGATCTATACTATCTACAACCATCATAAGTTATATGTTGTATGTTCTATTTCACTCATTAAAATACAATCATCGCGATATCAAATGAATATCGACATGTTTACAGTAATAACGAGTTGCCAGCTGACAACGGAGGAATTTAACTTTGACGGCCTCCTGAGTTGTACGTAAGGAAGGTGTTTTTTTTCACAAATCCAAACAAATAAAGTATTTCATGGCTCTCGAATAATAAAGATTCAAAGTCAGTGTGATTTATATAACTTTACAATTTTACAATAGTCGAGTGCTACTCGAATACTGTTTGCTGTATCCGCCATGGCACAGTCGAGTACCGTAACGTCTACATTGTGACAGTCGAGTACCGTAACGTCTACAGTGTGACAGTCGAGTACCGTAACGTCTACATTGTGACAGTCGAGTACCGTAACGTCTACATTGTGACAGTCGAGTACCGTAACGTCTACAGTGTGACAGTCGAGTACCGTAACGTCTACATTGTGACAGTCCCATACTGTATCGTATACAATGTAACAGTAGGTACTGTATTGTCTACAGTGTGACTACAAATAGTATTAACACAGAATGCGTACTATTTAATGTGTCATTCGGAATGTTTCCTTAGCCTCTAGCTCTTCTGAATATGTATTGTTCGTGGCCAAAATACACAAGTTGAAATCGGATTAGTACTTGAAAACTCCGTCCTTATTTTCTCTCATACATTAATCCTTTAAAGGGACTTCAAAGTGGAATTTTCAATAAAGGTGTTTTAAACATTGGTAGTGTTGGCGGTATACAGGTAAGACAAAGACGGGAACACCTCGCAGGTGTGCGGGAGACAATGACTTCACTGGCTCTGATAAGCAGATAGTATTGTATGTACAGGACCACGGCCAGCTCATTTAAATATCAAATTGAGACGAGGCCCCTTGCAGGGATAGGAACATGGTCCGCAGATTTAAATATATTGAGAAGTCCGGTAAAATAATAAAGACTGTTCTTATGTGAGATATTGAACAATATGCCTAGCTTTGGTAACTATGTAGTGAAGAACAAAAATAACATTTGCAGATATTGAACAATGTATCATACTTTAATAACTTTGTAGTAAGGGTGATATCCTGCAATGTACCTGTAACTCTCAGGAAATGTGTGATATCGAACAATGTAAGTCACTATGATCACTTTGTTGTTGGGTACAATGATTATGTTTGCGGATGTCATACAACGTGCCGAATCATATATCTCCGTTGACGGAATGATCTAAATGTGCTTTACCAAAACTCTGAATTTTAGGACCCGAGGGGCTCACATCTAGTTATGGCTATATCCCTACTGTACATAGTTCTCTACACCGAACTCTATCGTCCCTACACCGAACTCAATCGTCCCTACACCGGACTCTATCGTCCACACACCAGACTCTATCGTCCATACACCGGACTCTATCGTCCACACACCAGACTCTATCGTCCACACACCGTATTCTATCGTCCATACATCGGACTCTATCGTCCATACACACAGAACTCTATCGTCCATACATCAGACCCTATCGTCCCTACACCGGACTCTATCGTCCATACACACAGAACTCTATCGTCCATACACCAGACTCTATCCTCCATACACCAGACCCTATCGTCCATACACCGGACTCTATCGTCCATACACCAGACTCATTTGTCCATACACCGGACTATATCGTCCATACACCGGACTCTATCGTCCACACACCAGACTCTATCGTCCACACACCGTATTCTATCGTCCATACATCGGACTCTATCGTCCATACACACAGAACTCTATCGTCCATACATCAGACCCTATCGTCCCTACACCGGACTCTATCGTCCCTACACCGGACTCTATCGTCCATACACACAGAACTCTATCGTCCATACACCAGACTCTATCGTCCATACACCAGACCCTATCGTCCATACATCGGACTATATCGTCCATACACCGCGCGGTATCGTCCGTACACCGGACTTTATCGTCCATTCACCGGACTCTATCGTCCATACATCGGACTCTATCGTCCATACACAAAACTGTATTGTCCCTACACCGGACTCTATCGTCCATACACACAGAACTCTATCGTCCATACACCAGACTCTATCCTCCATACACCAGACCCTATCGTCCATACACCGGACTCTATCGTCCATACACCAGACTCATTTGTCCATACACCGGACTATATCGTCCATACACCGGACTCTATCGTCCACACACCAGACTCTATCGTCCACACACCGTATTCTATCGTCCATACATCGGACTCTATCGTCCATACACACAGAACTCTATCGTCCATACATCAGACCCTATCGTCCCTACACCGGACTCTATCGTCCCTACACCGGACTCTATCGTCCATACACACAGAACTCTATCGTCCATACACCAGACTCTATCCTCCATACACCAGACCCTATCGTCCATACACCGGACTCTATCGTCCATACACAAGACTCATTTGTCCATACACCGGACTATATCGTCCATTCACCGGACTCTATCGTCCATACATCGGACTCTATCGTCCCTACACAAAACTCTATTGTCCATACACCGGACTCTATCGTCCATACACCAGACTCTATCGTCCATACACCAGACTCATTTGTCCATACACCGGACTATATCGTCCATCAAACCGGACTCTATCGTCCATACATCGGACTCTATCGTCCATACACACAGAACTCTATCGTCCATACATCAGACCCTCTCGTCCCTACACCGGACTCTATCGTCCCTACACCGGACTCTATCGTCCATACACACAGAACTCTATCGTCCATACACCAGACTCTATCGTCCATACACCAGACCCTATCGTCCATACATCGTACTATATCGTCCATACACCGCGCGGTATCGTCCGTACACCGGACTTTATCGTCCATTCACCGGTCCATACACCGGACTCTATCGTCCATACACCAGACTCTATCGTCCATACACCAGACTCATTTGTCCATACACCGGACTATATCGTCCATCCACCGGACTCTATCGTCCATACATCGGACTCTATCGTCCATACACACAGAACTCTATCGTCCATACATCAGACCCTATCGTCCCTACACCGGACTCTATCGTCCCTACACCGGACTCTATCGTCCATACACACAAAACTCTATCGTCCATACACCAGACTCTATCCTCCATACACAAGACCCTATCGTCCATACACCGGACTCTATCGTCCTTACACACAGAACTCTATCGTCCCTACACCGGACTCTATCGTCCCTACACCGGAGTCTATCGTCCATACACACAGAACTCTATCGTCCATACACCAGATTCATTTGTCCATACACCAGACTCTATCGTCCATACATCGGACTCTATCGTGCATACTAAAGTTTGCTATATTTTTTCCATGCTTCGTCCATTGACATTTTGCAGTTTCATCGGTTGATGTGCATTGATGCTAAATCTCTATAACTTTACAAAACTGCAAAATTCTTATCCTATAAATCCAAGTATCGTTTTATGAAATTCAACCATATCCCCTCACATCCTTCTGTAAGTCTAACGTTGAAGGTTTAGTTGTGATAGTCTCTCTGGGAAGAGTATATCATACATTCCCGGTTAACTCTTCGTTGCTCTGTATTGCACAGCATCAATTATACATATAACCTTTGTTTTAAACGGAACCCAAACAGAATTGGTCTAATGCAAGTGCGTTCTTACCGGAATAACGGAAATGGTTTGTGATTCATATTGTTGAAAGGGCGAAAAAGTGTATTAGCTTATTTAAGTTTTCTTGCTTATGTGAATTTGGAAGTTAAATTTCGAATTGATAGATATGCCAATACTGTTTTCCTCGTTAGTTCTTGTGGAGGTTGTTTCTTACTACAGTAGATGTCCCCATGGTGTTTCCTGTTTTTTTTTCAATTCACGGTCGATGTGCATGTGCTTAAGATCATCTGGATGTATTCCTCATAACGGAGTATCGCTCTAGACACCCATGGTATCCAAGTCTTTCTGTAAAATCTCCGCGTCTTTGCTATTTTCTTTTTTCTTAACTATCTTTCTATCATCTAACGCTAACATGTATCTAACTAGCAAATATTACGAAAAGAAGAGAATGTCATAGAACCGATCCTTGGGAGAATTCCCGATGCAGCATTCGGAATTCATTTCATTTAGAGATATTCATTGTTTTCCTACATATAGAAAATTTGTAACCAACTTGATAAATTGTCAGAAATCTTTTAACTTGTTTTGCCAGACGATGATAGGGCTTTGTATGCTTTGGAAGTCCATGAATTTGCAGTCAATCCGAAATCCTCTGTCTATTGCTTAGATCCATTTGTCCAGAACTTCAAGAAACTGTTGTGACATTGATCTCCCCGATTTTAATCGATATTGTTTTTTTTTTTTTTTTTTTTAAAAAAAACATTGTTTGCTCTCACGAAATTGTTGGTGTATACTCGAGCTGTCGTTTTCTTTACATGCTTCCAATGTAGAGCCGACAGGTCGATGGTTTCCAGCAATAGTCCTGTTTCCCCTTTGTATATATACTACACATTACCGGCGCTTGTTTCGATGCGTTGGGAAGAACTCCTCTTTTAAAAGTTTGATATGATATGATCATAAACGGGAATGCTTATACTGTTTACATTTAAAAATAATTCCCGATGCATATGATGTAATCTTGGTGAATTGTTAGGTTTTAAATTTATCGTTATCGTGACGTCAATTTCACCGGTCTAAATAAGGAATGGATGTCTTTACTTCTTTATTTGACAGGATTGGAGCTACACATTCCTCTTCCGTTACAAATACTATCTGTGTTAAGGGAGTTACAAAGTCTGCTTTCATTTTGCCTGTAGTGATGTTTCCGTTGTAGTATCAAGTGGGTTTTCTGGTAGGTCTCCAATTTCTACACTTTTTATTTTAAGTTTATATACTTTTACATCATCTTTGGGTCTAAATGAACCTTAAAGGCCAAAAATTGTTCGAAATCCTTTGGTAATTTTCTCAAATTGCTATGCTGCGTTTTCACATTCGGGTCAGAAGTATTCACATCCGGGTCAGAAGTATTCACATCCAGGTCAGAAGTATTCACATCCAGGTCAGAAGTATTCACATCCGGGTCAGTAGTATTCACATCAAGGTCATGAGTTTGTATGACCTGTTTCGACAGTGGGAATTTCAATCTATTTTTCCAAGTTCGACCAGAAATGTGTGTTTATTGTTTCATTTCGTTCAATTATTATTATTTGTGTTTTATTTTCCTGATTATCTGCTAGTTTTCACAAATTTTATTGTTCTCTTCAAGTTTGGATCCGAATCGATTTTACGCATTTCTTCATTTGTTGTTTCTAAGTTTGCTGTAGCGTTTCTTAGTTACGGATCTGATGGTTACAGATTTCTTGATTTCCCAATAATACGTAATGTTTACTCGTCCCTAATAGGCTGTGGTATTCCAATGACGATATTGTATTTTCTTTGTTGGGTACGAACAAGTCCTATATATTTAGTATGTCATTTCCTCTCTACCTATGACTTGTCATAAAAAGTTATCTTGTTTTTTATTTAATAATTATTTCATTGCAGAAAGTTCGTACAATAGAATTGGGCACAAGTTTTACCAACTTATAAAGCCCTCTCCATTACATAGTTTATACACCAATACTTAAACAACAAGCAATGTAACAGTATATATATAGTAATAATTTTTGATTGAAACAAAAGGGAAGGACTGACGAGAAGGAAGGAGGGTAGCTAAGGAGGGAAGAAAGGAGTATATAGTACAAAGGAGGAAAAGTTGGGAAGGCAGATAACTAGTCAAATCGGTCAGATACATCAATTAATTTTTGAACAGCTCTAGCTAAAAGCGAGTTCTCAGCTGAACTTTGCCTTACGTCTCCGTTTAAAAGAACGTTTATCGAAATATCACCCGGATACCACGACAGTTCGGTAAATAGGGTGTTACGAATTTGTATATAGTTGATACAGTGTTGTAAGTAATGAAAGGAGTCTTCGGAGGATGCCCGCAGGAGCAAGATGCAGAGTTCGTGAGATTAGCTCTGAACAGGTCATAATTGAGTGAATTTGCTCTATTTCTCAAACGACAATGAAGAATATTTAGCTGACGAGGGTCATATGATAAAAACACGATTTAAGCTTGTTGGTGCTTATTGTGCATAGTTTTGTTTTAAACAAATTCAGTGAACCAACAGTTTTTAAAGACTCATCTAATCCATTTCAGAGTTCAGTTGTAGAAGGGAAAAATGAGTTACACATAGATTGAAGACGGTAAGTTGGCTGTCGTAACTGATCTGCGTTTCTTAAGTTATACCTAGTGAGATTGCAAATATGTTCAGGAAGAAAACCAGCGAGGAAAGATGGTGCAGTCGCAGTCCCGTTAATGTGCAGTCCCGTTAATCTTGTAAACAGAGTACTGCTGTTTTCCTGTGTTATCTGTCCCTTATTGTGTTCCATGTATACCAATTCATATCCGGGTACTTTAAGTTTCCAACAACCAGCAATGGGAGTTTCCCATATTTGAGACTGCCAGTAAAACGTGGTCTTCAATTGCTGGTCTTTTCGGTCCCGCAGTCTGATCTGTATATGTGATATTTCGTTGAAAATGTTTTCTTAAATTCTTTTTATTAAGTTTAAGAACTGTTTTTTTCGCTGAGAGTATTTTATGTACGTAAAGTAGTCCACCTCTCCTAATAGTATTGTTAATGTCGTGTAATGATTAACTCCTTTCATAGAGAGTTCCAGTGATCATTGGTTTTTCTTTGGTGATTCAGGATCGATCTCATTAACTCTCAGCGTCAATCCGACGGTTTGTTTTCATTGAAAACTTGATAGGCAAGTGCGTATCAATATTTAAGAATTTCGAATATTTTAATTGAAGATTCTTGGCAAGGGCATGTTTCCTCAACAGTTTTTACCGTCTGGGTTTCCTTTGTCTTACTCCGTCTTTTTACCGTCTGGGTTTCCTTTGTCTTACTCCACCTTTTTACCGTCTGGGTTTCCTTTGTCTTACTCCACCTTTTTACCGCCTGGGTTTCCTTTGTCTTACTCCACCTTTTTACCGTCTGGGTTTCCTTTGTCTTACTCCACCTTTTTACCGTCTGGGTTTCCTTTGTCTTACTCCGTCTTTTTACCGTCTGGGTTTCCTTTGTCTTACTCCACCTTTTTACCGCCTGGGTTTCCTTTGTCTTACTCCACCTTTTTACCGTCTGGGTTTCCTTTGTCTTACTCCACCTTTTTACCGTCTGGGTTTCCTTTGTCTTACTCCACCTTTTTACCGTCTGGGTTTCCTTTGTCTTACTCCGTCTTTTTACCGTCTGGGTTTCCTTTGTCTTACTCCACCTTTTTACCGTCTGGGTTTCCTTTGTCTTACTCCGTCTTTTTACCGTCTGGGTTTCCTTTGTCTTACTCCACCTTTTTACCGCCTGGGTTTCCTTTGTCTTACCCACCTTTTTACCGCCTGGGTTTCCTTTGTCTTACTCCATCTTTTTACCGTCTGGGTTTCCTTTGTCTTACTCCACCTTTTTACCGTCTGGGTTTCCTTTGTCTTACTCCACCTTTTTACCGCCTGGGTTTCCTTTGTCTTACTCCACCTTTTTACCGCCTGGGTTTCCTTTGTCTTACTCCACCTTTTTACCGTCTGGGTTTCCTTTGTCTTACTCCACCTTTTTACCGCCTGGGTTTCCTTTGTCTTACTCCGTCTTTTTACCGTCTGGGTTTCCTTTGTCTTACTCCACCTTTTTACCGCCTGGGTTACCTTTGTCTTACTTGGGTTTTTTGCCACATTGGTTTCCTTTGTCTTACTTGGGTTTTTTACCATGTGGGTTTCCTTTGTCTTACTCCACCTTTTTACCGTCTGGGTTTCCTTTGTCTTACTCCACCTTTTTACCGCCCGGGTTTCCTTTGTCTTACCCCACCTTTTTACCGCCCGGGTTTCCTTTGTCTTACTCCGTCTTTTTACCGTGTGGGTTTCCTTTGTCTTACTCCACCTTTTTACCGCCTGGGTTACCTTTGTCTTACTTGGGTGTTTTACCACATTGGTTTCCTTTGTCTTACTTGGGTGTTTTACCACATTGGTTTCCTTTGTCTTACTCCGTCTTTTTACCGTCTGGGTTTCCTTTGTCTTACTCCACCTTTTTACCGCCTGGGTTACCTTTGTCTTACTTGGGTGTTTTACCACATTGGTTTCCTTTGTCTTACTTGGGTGTTTTACCACATTGGTTTCCTTTGTCTTACTCCGTCTTTTTACCGTCTGGATTTTCTTTGTCTTACTTTGGGTTTTTTCATTGCATTAACTTTCCTGATGTTTCTTCGTTTTAAAGTTTTTCCTCAATTTTGCTATTCTCCTTGGCCACAGAGACCTGCGTGCACTAAAGATAAATTTCCTCTTTAGCTTCGTATCTTACTTTTTTTCTGTCGTTTCGGGTCGTGTCGTTACTGGCATTTATACCCAAGAACGCGTCATTATTACGCAAGTTGCTTATGTTACGGAACAAATCTCGTTTTTACCTGACCGTGCAACTATGCAGTTTTGCCATTTCATAGTTTTTTTTATATTCTCTAATCTAATTAAGTAGATCCTCACTTTTCTTTACCAGAGTAATTGTTTCGTTTTGGAATGTTCCGTTAGCTGTTTTTACCTACATGTATATCTATCTCAGTCATGATAGTATCCAGAAATTGTATTTTCATTTTCTTTGCTGTTATTGGTATTATACTACTCACCTGTTTTACTCCCTTCTCTCGTACTCTATATTCACTACACGTGTTATCCAAACACGTGTCCTACTCCGTCATCGTGGCTTTAACTTTGTTTTATTATTTCCTACATTTCTCTTCTTCACTTCCGTCGATAATGGTGTTTCTTTCCACGTTCGGGCGATATATGGTACAGAACCACATACAGGCGACAGAGGATCCTTAACTCCCCATTTTTTATCTTGAGAGAATATTATCGGTTTTACAGCCGCCGCAATCTGGTTGTTTTGGTATTTTGTCACCATTATCTTGTATAGACCACACTAATTCAGACTTGCATATACTTTTCCAATTCGTCAGAAACATGACACTTCTTCCTTATGCCATGGAAAATGTTACAAGAAAAATGAAGGCATTTTTACAATTCGTATGATCTTTTATGCAAATTCGAGATAAAACAAATTGCCCTTATAAAAATTAAACACAAAGCTGAAGAGTAATGACTATTTCGGCATTAAAGTTTCTTTTAATTATGTCGAAACCAATTTTTTTTTTCAAAAGAAATAAAAATTATCTGTCGGTTTTCACAAGAGTAATTTTACCGTATAAGTATATGCTTCAACAAACATATCAAAAGTTAAAACTTCCCTTTCTCATTATGCTTAAGGATCAATAATACAATTTAAGTTGTTGATAACGGAAGTGTCGTGATTTAATAACCATGCCGAAGGCGTGTCGTCACCATTACGTCACTACCACGTAATTCTGATTTATACGTACCATTGTCCGCTCGCGGTAATTTTGAAAGTAGACAAATCTCCTAAGTAATTACATGTTTCTGTACTGGAGACGAACATTTCCCATCTAACCTTTGCTGCAGGCAAAACTCACAGTGAAATTAAATTGTTGCTTTTCATCTCGTTAAATCCTTTAACGCCGTAATGCTATTTACAAGTAATGATAGTTTATCTTTCCTGGAAAAGTGCCTGTGTTGTTCTTTTTATTTAACGTAAAGATTGTTAGGATGCAGAAACGTGGCGACATGTTTTCGTTGTAAGATGAGAAAACCCTATAATGACATTCGTTTCTGATAATGATAATTAAATAGAGGAAGGAACTTTATTTCTATCTTAACTTTTCATTCTTGTCGATGTCTGTTATCCGACTGTTAATCGTGTAATTCACACAATTATATCGGCGTATAATTAAAAGTCCACAGTGTGATTATTTGTCAACAAACTCTTTTGTGATGTTATCTGTAACAACAGTATCGATATCAATCAAGTAAACATGATAATTCAATGTCACACATTCAGAAAGGTTCTATCAGTACGATACCTGTCATTTATAAATGATTGTTTCTATCATATTGGAAAAAAAATCTTCATAATTCTGTCGTCCGAGTGTTTCGACAAGAGCAAGGGGATAAGGCGATGGAGAAGTTGGGGGACAGTCATGGTAAGGTTAGGGTAAAGCGAGGAAAGGTTGAGGGACAGCTATGGTAAGATTAGGGTAAGGCGACAGAAAGGCTGGGGAAATCATTGTACGATTAGGGTAAGGCGACAGAGAGGTTGGGGGACAGTCATGGTAAGGTGAAGGTAAGGCGACAGAGAGGTTGAGGGACAGTCATGGTAAGGTGAAGGTAAGGCGACAGAAAGGTTGGGGGACAGTCATGGTAAGGTGAGGGTAAGGCGACAGAGAGGTTGGGGGACAGTCATGGTAAGGTGAAGGTAAGGCGACAGAAAGGCTGGGGCAATCATTGTACGATTAGGGTAAGGCGACAGAAAGGTTGAGGGACAGTCATGGTAAGGTGAGGGTAAGGCGACAGAGAGGTTGGGGGACAGTCATGGTAAGGTGAGGGTAAGGCGACAGAGAGGTTGGGGGACAGTCATGGTAAGGTGAGGGTAAGGCGACAGAAAGGCTGAGGGACAGTCATGGTAAGGTGAGGGTAAGGCGACAGAAAGGTTGAGGGACAGTCATGGTAAGGTGAGGGTAAGGCGACAGAAAGGCTGAGGGACAGTCATGGTAAGGTGAGGGTAAGGCGACAGAGAGGTTGGGGGACAGTCATGGTAAGGTGAGGGTAAGGCGACAGAGAGGTTGGGGGACAGTCATGGTAAGGTGAGGGTAAGGCGACAGAAAGGTTGAGGGACAGTCATGGTAAGGTGAGGGTAAGGCGACAGAGAGGTTGGGGGACAGTCATGGTAAGGTGAGGGTAAGGCGACAGAAAGGCTGAGGGACAGTCATGGTAAGGTGAGGGTAAGGCGACAGAAAGGTTGAGGGACAGTCATGGTAAGGTGAGGGTAAGGCGACAGAAAGGTTGAGGGACAGTCATGGTAAGGTGAGGGTAAGGCGACAGAGAGGTTGGGGGACAGTCGTGGTAAGGTGAGGGTAAGGCGACAGAGAGGTTGGGAGACAGTCATGGTAAGGTGAGGGTAAGGCGACAGAAAGGTTGGGGGATATATATGGTAAGGTTAGGGTAAGGCGACAGAAAGGTTGGGGGACAGTCATGGTAAGGTGAAGGTAAGGCGACAGAAAGGTTGGGGGACAGTCATGGTAAGGTGAAGGTAAGGCGACAGAAAGGTTGAGGGACAGTCATGGTAAGGTGAGGGTAAGGCGACAGAAAGGTTGAGGGACAGTCATGGTAAGGTTGGGGTAAGGCGACAGAAAGGTTGAGGGACAGTCATGGTAAGGTGAGGGTAAGGCGACAGAAAGGTTGGGGGACAGTCATGGTAAGGTGAAGGTAAGGCGACAGAAAGGTTGGGGGACAGTCATGGTAAGGTGAAGGTAAGGCGACAGAAAGGTTGAGGGACAGTCATGGTAAGGTTGGGGTAAGGCGATAGAACGGTTGTGGGACAGTCATGGTAAGGTTGGGGTAAGGCGATAGAACGGTTGTGGGACAGTCATGGTAAGGTTGGGGTAAGACGACACAAAGGTTGGGGGACAGTCATGGTAAGGTTGGGGTAAGGCGACACAAAGGTTGGGGATAGCTAGTAAGGAGTAAGGACATGGTAAGGTAGGTTAGAGTAAGGACATGGTAAGGTAAGTTGGAGTAAGGACATGGTGAGGTAGGTTGGGGTAAGGACATGGTAAGGTAGGTTGGGGTAAGGACATGGTAAGGTAGGTTAGAGTAAGGACATGGTAAGGTAGGTTATAGTAAGGACACGGTAAGGTAGGTTGGGGTAAGGACGTGGTAAGGTTGATTCAGGTAAGCACATGGTAAAGTATGATGGTTGCCATTGTGTAGTACTGGTAGTGTAAATTATGTAGAAAGGACATGACAAGGAACAAACACCATACAATGGCCGCCATCCTACTTCACCATGGCCTTCTCCAGCCTTAAGCCACACGGTTACTGCATGGTTCTGATACTGAAAAGTTATGTGGGAAGGCTGGAGGAAGGTCGTGGTAACGGGGTAAGGCCATGGTAAAGGAGGGAGGATGTGGTAACGGAGGAAGGATGTGGTAACGGAGGAAAGCCGTGGTAACGGAGGAAGGTTGTGGTAACGGGGGAAGGCCGTGGTAACGGAGGAAGGTCGAGGTAAAGGAGGAAGGCTGTGGTAAAGGAGGAAGGTCGATGTAAAGGAGGAAGGCTGTGGTAAAGGAGGAAGGCAATGGTAAAGGTGAAGGTTATGGTAAAAAGAGGAAAACCGTGGTAAAGGAGGAAGGTCGAGGTAAAGGAGTCGAGGTAAAGAAGGACGGCAATGGTAAAAGAGGAAGGTTATGGTAAAAAGAGGAAGGTCTTGGTAAAGGAGGAAGGCTGTGGTAAAGGAGGAAGGCAATGGTAAAGGAGGAAGGTTATGGTAAAGGAGGAAGGTCGAGGTAAAGGAAGAAGGTCGTGGTAAAGGAGGAAGGTCGAGGTAAAGGAGGAAGGTCGTGGTAACGGAGGAAGGCCGAGGTAAAGGAGGAAGGTCGTGGTAACGGAGGAAGGTCATTGTAAAGGAAGAAAACGGTCATTGTATGACTTAACTCCGTTCCTGGTAAACTTCTATGGCAAGATAATCATGGTAACGAGTGCCTTTTTTGTTACTCGCTGTCTGGCAGGTATGTTTTAAAAACATTAAACTGAAACGAGCACTTTTTAACCGGGAAATCGTGACCAAAGGTTTTACGGATGTTACACACACCGGTTTTCCTGTCTTAACAATATGGAATATCTCACTGTAACATCATTAGAGGCTTTCTCAGACGTGTTCTGACACTGCCTGTAGACTTAACCTCACACTGTCTATCTTGTCTATTTATGGGGTCAAACATCTGCTGGGAGAAAAAAAACGGGTTTCGAGTTGGCACTTCTCAGATGTATGGTCACACATGTTAATTGTATAGCTTCCTTGTAAAGTCGCACACCTGGCCTGAAAGAATATATTTACACCTTTAATGAAGGCTTACATACCTACCTTTAATAGGGCTGACTCAAAGAGGGCTTCATATCAATAACAGAAGTAGGTCATGAGAAAGGGGTGTGTCTACAACTGTCACGTGTTTTCCCCCTGAAGTCTGTCTCACTGAACTGCACACGAGATATTTTACTTCCACAGTTTTAAGGTAGGTCAAGATTCTGAATTTTTATGTAATTAATTTAAAACATAAACTAAGAAATTCCTTAAATACGGCAGTTAAAAAACTCCCTCTTCAACTAAATTTGTTGTGAAAAATAGAGAAATTAAATTCATGTGCTTTTAATTTTAATGTTATGGGTTGTACAACTTTGTAAGTCCTTCTGTTGTTTTTTGTTTGTTTTTGTTTTGTTTTTGTTTTTTCTCTCTCCATTTAATGATCTCGTACAAGTAACTGAGTTAACAAACGTCTTGGTCACTGATAATTATTCTGGTGTCTCCAAAGTCCCTAGTTTTGCCTTTTATTTATTTTGAATGCCTTTCATTTTTTTCGTTTTCTCGAACTCTTCTTGTTAATGTTAATCCTTAGAAGTACGACCTTCGGTGTGGGGTAGAGGGGGAGTATAGTGAAGGGTTTTTCAAACCTTTTTCAAATTTCGAAAATAAATTAGAAATTTAACACGATTCCCATACTCGAAACATAGACAAATGTACATCTTGGGCCTTCCATTTTTTCAAACTTACCTATTCATCGCTCTGATCGGGCCATTGTTGTCGACAGTCCTGGGATGCCTATGTATGGTCACATGTGGATCTGCCTCGTACTTAATATCGCTACAAAGCGCATGAACTTATTAAACAGTATAAACTTTCTGAATGTGTTAGTATGAATGGAACAGATGTTAAACTACCACCTCAGACTTAATTCCTTGTCTTTATGAAGATAGTGTATACCTGGTGGATGAGATGAGTGTAGTCGATAATATACCATAGTTAGATTAATTAAACAACGTTAAACAACAATACGAGGACTGTCGGTAACCATCACTCACTACACCAAACATAAAAAATTAGCTTTTGACAGAAATGAAAATACGGGTTAATCAGCTTTTAAATCTTGTAAAAAACACGAACGCTAGTTAAACGAGTCAATGTTCAAGTTTACAGAAGAAAAAGTATTTAATCTTAAAAATTATATGTAACACTGCAGAATAGAGCACAAACGTCTGTCATATCGGACGTTCTATTGTGGTAAAGTAAGGTCATAAACATTATTATTTTATGTAATCTCGAGCGCTCTACAATATAACTATAACCGACTCTCTACAACCACCTTCTTATGAATATAGACTAGTAAAGTATACCAATATATATATATATATGAATTACTTTTACTTACCATCAAACGATCGTAACGAGTTTAAAGTCACTAATTCATAGAAAATCGAGCAGATATTTCAAACTCTATAAATGATAAAATTGGAGCGCTCGAGAAAACATGTCGATCGCTCGAGAAGATATGTCGCTTATATTCTACTGTATTCTTCAGACAAATTATTTTCTCTATATTTGGTTGTAGGAAAATTGCACGCAAAGAACAATGCGGTTCCGAAGTATTTATTCAGCACGAAACCTGCCTCGTTATATTGCTATATATCAGAGTCGATGTTCTGATACACGAGTCTCCATACTTGTCGCCCTCCTCTGAAGAGTGAAATAATTTGAGTTATATCCTGTCTGTTTACGTCACTGTATCTCTCCCTTCCTGTTGAAAGTAAAACATGGCCGTTTCCTGCATATTGTCTGATCACGTGTTACACATAAGATTTCCTATCGCTAATGTCAGAGGTACCGTTAGTCCGGATTATTCTGACGTTCTATTTCAGTATATCGATCAGAACGACGCAAGGTCAGAATAATTCGGATTAAGAATTCGGATGATCTCAGACATCATTCGGGAACTGAAATGAAAATTGAAGTCATGTTTCCTGTGTGACAAATTACCATAAGTTTGGTTCATATGACATTTGGACGGTTTCTATATCAGCCATGTAATCCGTATGTTTGCACTGTGGTGAAGAAAAGAACACAGATAATAACGAACTTATAAGTTATAAGTGAATAAACTTGGAAATTAATTATGAGGTTAAGATCCTAATAAATTAAGTCGGTAAAAATATGATTATACTTTTTGGCTTCATGTTAAATCTAACTGGGTTTTGACCTACCTTGATACTGAGAAAAGTACACCACTCATTTCTGTCCCATCCTTTATATAAGTAATTACAGAAAGACAAGACATGAATATCGATAAACCATACTTTTGTCAGTCTGATGATGTCTTTCTTCAATCGAAAAGAAAGAATTGCAAAGCCATTATCATTTGGTTTTAATCCCAGAAATATTAGAAGATTATCATGATGATGGTGGAACAAGAAACATCTGATTGATGACTGTGCTTGTGATAGAAATATGATATGACGATGTATTACAGAACACCAATGCACACACTAAAGTTAAGGCAAACTATGTTGTATATATTGTTATGCTAATTCACTTTTCTACAATAACAGCTGGAATATAGACGGTTTTATCGTCTGGAATTTTAAAATGGTAATTAATTTTACCGTCCCACGATGTCATAACTAATAAAAGCGAAATATTAATATACAGTTTTATACAATCTTACATTGCACAAAAGTACGAATTATGTCACGTTTTCAAAATAAAGATATCAATTATTTATCCTTTATAATTTGTCATTGACAAAACGAACAACACTGTACAACAGCGTATATTAACCCAGAAGACATGTAGATCTTGTATCGCGATGAAAAATGATGTATTTATTCAAATTTCAGCCGAAGAAGTACGTCTTTTTGATAATTACATTCATAAGAACCCTATGTAAATATTAATTAAACTAAAAAGAGCTAAAATTACCACCAAGGTTGCATGTTGTCGAAAACAAAGAACATTAACGTTTACGTACAATTTAAGGATGACGAGAACTTAGATGAAACGATTTATACTAATCAGAGAAATTAGATTTTTTTTATTGCCGATTTCGGGGAACCTTTACTAATCTCGATTTCCTTTTCAATAGTGAAATAGAAAATTTAGAGAGGTGATCGATCATCCAATTTATTGAACCGCAGGTAGAAATCAATCAGTTGGTTAACAATATTTTATGGTGGAATAATCCGCATTACTAAAGATTTCGTTAGCAATGATTGACATGATGAGATCAGTGACTCCGTACTCGTCTTCCGACATTTAAACGAAACGAAGGCAAACATGACAGCTCGTACTCTTGTAAGTCAAGCCAATGAGATAGGCAAAATCACAGGCTTCCCAGTAAACAATAAAAGAAATGATTGCGCTGCGATTACCATCGTATCTTATAAAGAATTATCCCCATGAAACGTTTGAATGTCAAACTGAGCTTGGAATTCAACATGTTCAAAGCCCCAACCGAGATAATTTTGCGCGTCGTGAGAAAGGCTCCCCACAGGAACTTCCGTTTTTTGAGTGTTTGATACGTGGACATGCAATGACGCGATCGATTAAAGCGAATTTCACACGACCAGCACTGAAAAGTACATTGTCTTTCATCTTTTGCAGGGAACAATGACGGCATGGCGTGAATCTCTATGTATATTGACTTTTTACATATTCTTATACTTTTTTCAAAACGATTATTTAAAACCCCGTGCGTTTAAACAAGGAAAATCTATACATGTCTTTCGCTTGTCGATTCTTCACAAACTAGTGACTTGCTGGGAACAATGTAATATGTAGTCTTTTTCACCATGTGAGCGAGAGAAAGTGAGCCTGAAGTACACAAACCATTATACAACCACCGTGTGATAGATTATCTATTGAGATTGTTTTGAATAAAAGTGCCAGCATCATTGTAATTTAAGAATAACTTTACGTAAAGCTAATAAACATGAAATCAAAACTATGGTCTTAGTTTCATTTGCAAACAGCAATGTACAATTTCTTGACGTAAAATTCAGAAAAATAGAAACGGAAACTGTAAGCATGAAACATATTCCTCCACCATTAACAAAAATACAATTAACACGCTCCTTAATTTACAGAAATACTATACTTTCCTCAAATTACAGAAATACGATAAAAACATTCCTCGAATTACAGAAACACGAGACACAAATTCCTCAATTTACAAAAATATTATAAATACTTTTCTCAAATTACAGAATTACGATATTCACATTTCTCCAATCACATAAATGCGATAAACACATTCATCTAATTACACAAATACTAACATTTACAGAAATACACTAAATATTTTTACTGAAAATCGATAAAGGCATACATGATACCACCAATATAGAAAGATACATTATTTCCAAATACTTAAATATTTATCTCCAAATACAGAAATACAAGTAGCACCTTCTTCCTATACAGAAATAAAATAAACACTACCAACGTCTACACATTATTTATAGAAATACATTTCTCCTTTTTATAGAAACACAATAAGCACAATCTTTCGCCATTTACAGAAATACACTAAACATTTATCCAATGACAGAAATACACTTAACATTTATCCAATGACAGAAATACACTAAACATTTATCCAATGACAGAAATACACTAAACATTTATCCAAAGACAGAAATTCAATACATATTTATTCAATAAAAGAAATACAATAAACACATTTATCCAATTTCAAACAAACACGCAATACATTTCTCCATTTACATCAATAAATGAAACATATTCCGGTGTTGAGTAAAAAGCACTAAACGTATACATTATACAACCAATCTACGAAAAACAATCAATTTTTATATCAATTTACAGAAACGCAGCAACCACATTTCGCTGCTTACAGAAATGTACAAAATGTCCCTGTATTTACACAAAAGCATTTAATGAATACATGATAATAATGGCAGAAAAAAAAACACTAAAAGTACATCTCCAACTTCAGAAAAACACTAGAGGTAGAATCCAATAAGAGAAGCTCACTAAACACGTTCTTTTAATAACAGAATACAACAAAACTTGTTAGCGTTAGCCTATATCCAAAAACAAACACTTTGACTCCTGTCACGGCTAAAACACGTTTAGTACATTCCCTTACATAGTGAAAGGCTGAAGATATTTAAATACGGTGAATGGCACAAAAATAACAATAGTATACTGAAGATTGATCAAATTAAGTATAATGCAATCACAACAATGTGTATCAGCGTCTTCCGTTCCATCGATGATATCTGAATGTCAAACTTAGGTTGAAAAATGTAAGAAATGATACGTTCTCTAAAAGAGAAACAGGCAATAAAAATCAAACGTCGGGGACATTAACACGTTGCATATAAACGAGCAATGAACAAGTCGCATTTTTATTGTAAAAAAATATACCAACCTTTTGATGTCTTTCCCGATCGGAAAAGCACCCTGATACAAAACTGGATACCCACGGAGACTCACTTGGGCAGGCAGATAAAATCATATCGTATTATTTCATGTCATATCGGGTAAGAGAGACTGACCATGTAAGTGACGGAGCTATCTGCACGACTATGTGGTCAAGTGGTCAATGCGAATCCTTCAGATCTTTACTTTATAACTAAGAAACGTTTTAAAAAGAAAATTAAATGTATGGTGCAGCCTGTCGACGGTACGGACGACTAGGTAGATAATGTGTGTTGCTGTAAATTGTTCTCTTGAAAATGTTACACAACGTTATTCATTCGTAAAACGAATAGTGTTTGAGTTTAACAGAGTGTGAAACGAAACATATCTATTGAAGTACTTAGCAATGAAAACAGTTCAGACATCAATTGGTTTGTACTTTAACACGTAAATATTATTAGAGAAAAAAAAACGAAAAATATCAGATGATTAAGTCTCTATATATTAATTTGTTATTCTTAAGGTCAAGTAGAAGATATCCGAAATTTCTATTTTTAAATTTAACATTTTCTTGTATTATTTACATCGATATATGATAATATGTTAATGAGTTATTGTAGTCACTAAAGATGTGATATCAAATATCTTATTTATGGGGGGTGTTCAAAATTAATTGTCTTCAGTTGAAGTTATCATATTTTGATGAAATGTACAGTACTGTTATTGCAAGGTTAAGTTGCATAAGGCGATAGATATACCTGCACGACATCGTTGGCGTCAAGGAGTTGTTTTTTTGAAAACTTTCCAAATACCTTTTCAATATATACCTAATGAACAACATTATACGCCATGCGACATTCAGTTTATAAAATTATCTTTTCAATATATAATTACATACTTATGACTTACATACCGTAAATAAATGTGTATTATATATATAAACATTTAGATAAATTGAACGGGGTCAATGTATGTCAACTTATTAATTTGTATTGAAATATATTTATTGATATAATAAAAACTATTTTTTTATGGGTTTTAATTTATTTATCTGTTTTGTGAGATATATAAATTTATCAACGGGCGACAAACAAGTAAATAAGCAAACAATTTTGGTTCTGTAAACGGTTCCAAGCATATTATTCATTGTTGGAGTATACTGAACAATTCAACGGGTTATCTAGAGAAACAGTTTCTCCTCTAAAAAATAAAGGTAGCTGTGCTCGTAAATTTGATATAAAAGTGTGTAATATTGTACAAACGACATACAAGTGAATACCATCTTTGAATTTAGAATTACATACAGTAGAGACAAATAATGAATAAACCTGCATCAGACAGATGTTTCGTCCGTCTATAACTCATCAGTGATGCTGCATCAGACAACTGTTCCGTCCGTCTGACTCGTCAGTGATGCTGCATCAGACAACTGTTCCGTCCGTCTATATCTCGTCAGTGATGTTGCATCAGACAGATGTTTCGTCCGTCTATGACTCGTCAGTGATGCTGCATCAGACAAATGTTTCGTCCGTCTATAACTCATCAGTGATGCTGCATCAGACAGCTGTTTCGTCCGTCTGACTCGTCAGTGATGCTGCATCAGACAACTGTTCCATCCGTCTATAACTCGTCAGTGATGCTGCATCAGACAGCTGTTTCGTCCGTCTATATCTCGTCAGTGATGTTGCATCAGACAGGTGTTTCGTCCGTCTTTAACTCGTCAGTGATGTTGCATTAGACAGATGTTTCGTCCGCTATGGAAGAGTAAAGCATGACATTTAGGATTGCATGTCTATACAAACTGTGTTCTCGGTTTTACATTTATTTCGTTTGAACCTCTTGGATAATCGGACGAAAAAAATGAATTGCAATGATAAAACTGAACCTGAAAATAATTTCTATATAATTTAGTGACTGCATATAAAAAGAACCAATACAAATGCTTCAATAAAAACACTACAAACGTCTTCAACTCCAGCAAATACAGAACTTCCTTGAACTGGTCATAAACTTCGCGAATTGTCTTTATCCTTGAATCCACAGTCCCTACAACATTCTCAAACAGGTTGTGAACTTGAACCCGAAATTTCTCAAGGAGTGTCCCCCGAAATGATCCTAATCTCGAAAGCAAAGTTCCAAACGGAGTAATCTCGACCCCACATTTTCCCATATCGCCTCAGCGGTGTCGATGGCTATCAACAATAAACGTAAATTACTATATCCCGGCATTAGATCTACATACATTTATATATATATATAGGGACATTATACGGGTCGTAACTCACGTGTACGTCAAGCTAAGTGCTATATGGTTATATTTTAGTGTTAATGGGCTCTGCTTACTCTACACATACAGGTGCGACGTCACAATTTAGTGGATCTTAAAACTAGCTTGTCGTCAATGTGAATGTTGACTGTTGTGAACGATCTGTTCTGTGTTGAGTGTTTGCACTTCAAGCTAAGGGAGATCGCGGGCAGTTTACTTTATCACCGCCACTGTTGGAGAGCTCTGTCCGCGGACAATATCGTCTTTTCTATTGACTATAACCAAATGAGCCTTATGTAAACACGGATATTCTGGTGGAGTTTACTGTGAAATTAACGTTAGGTTCGTCTTTCAGTACCACACGATCGGCGAGTTTCAAGCACAACCTTATTCCAACATTGGAACAAAAGAAGATTTAAATAGCTGAAAACACAACGTAAATACCCGCGTTTAACAACGATTTCTTTTAATCTTGGGGTTATTCTGTCATAAAAGTTGACACCGTATTCTCAGGAACTCGGGTGACTGGCGCATGCGTAGAACAAAATTGACATATCACTAACTTTGTATTTCCCTGAGAAGCATGCCGCCCATTGCAATGGCTTCATTCTGTGCCTGGAGCAGACATGTTGGCGGGGGGTGAAACCAATTCAACGCTTAATGAATTGAAAAAAAGAAATTCCACAATCATCTAATTTCATTTATATCCAATTTCTGTTTACTTGATTTTTATTTCCCCGATGGCAAAGGACATTTTGCTTTCCTGCTGTACAAAAACAAGAAAGTTAAATTCATCTTGATGAAGGAAATAAAATTCCTCAGCCGACGTATTTTTCTTCTCATTTGAGTAGTTGACATGTTTTTTTGTCTTTAACTATGACAAGTTGGCTGAAACAAATTGATTTACTCTCGACAAATACTTCGGTTTCCAAAGTGTCGCAGATTTTTTTTCTAACACACAAACATACCATTTTTAATCAAGCTATTTTGCTGTTTTGAATAAGAAAATATACACAGACCGGTAAATTTTGTAAAATTGCAATCATTTTGTTTGAAATATAACACTGTTGCTATTGCTGATGGAACTTTCAGCAATCACCTTTTAGCTCGCTGAAGATGGCGGTAATGTAATTTGATATCACACATAATGTTCTAGTTAAGTTGTATATTGACATATAATATCCCTTTAAATATATTACAATTGCAGTTTTAATGTTTAAATCGTTTAGTGACACAACTTTCTTTTAATAACAGATACCATATTTTTACGACGCACACATTTGAAATGGAAATTTGTTCAACTTTATTAATGCAATTAATTTAAACATTTAAATGTAATAATGTGTTTAAATGTGTACCATGCTTGTTAGATGGTTTGATAACACAAGCACCTGTTGAGTCTTGATAATACACAGAAATACATAAATTGCAATTATTGATTTTTATTTATTGATAAGGACAAAATATTTGAAATCATCTTCTCCTCTGACGACTGTAATGAAATTTACAATGATTATACAATAATATAAAGACAATTATATATACGATGACAATACATTATTTTGTTTAGTCGTTCGAAAAGTATAACCTTCCATGTCCTCTGAATATCCACGTGAGTTTAATTGGCTATGTTTTGATGAGTAGCGGGTAAAAGCAAGCTAACGACATTTCTCAAACATAGAAATTGCAAAAACCATCCAGAAATGTTTAGGTGCCTTGTGACCCATAATGCTGTTGTTAACCATAACTGACTCACTTCAAAGGTATCAGTGAACGACCAGCCGTGTAATCTTTTAACCTCCGCGTATATTAAAAATGCACTTCTAAATAAATTATCTTTGCAACCTTTTTTTTCTTTTTTTTCTTTTTTTTTTCTTTTCGTCGTAGGTTTAAAAATATAACTATTCGAATGAATACCGGTGTATTCAATGTCGATGTGAACCGAAACATTCGCACATTAAGTTTGTGAACAAAACCCGTTGTGGGGAAGCGGGTCCAGTAGTTGTACTTATCTGTAAACTATCTGTCGGTATTTAAGTTCAGTACTGTGCGACAAAGATCTTATTTGCTTTCTTTTGTGGTTTAGTAAGTATCACTAATGAGTTCGTGTTTCTTTCAAAACTATGAATATGTAATAAAAAAAGTTCTCAACTGCTGCTGCATATAAACATAAATATCGTATGTTGGTATAATACTGGGCAGAAAAACGATACTTTCTGGAGATTGAATTATAGATTATGTATGCACTTATATGTAGGTATAACTGTATACTAAAAAAGTGCTTGCGTGTACTACTGTGACGTATTTCATTTTCGCGTTGATTTCTGGACAAGAAGGTTTACGTCCCTTCGAAAATAAATTCTAATAAAGTAAAAGGGGACTCATTGCAGTCGAAATGAATCCTTCGGGAACGAGGCAATTGATGTAGTAACGGAATCAGGATTCTGAAGTGCAGCTGAAAAAAAAGAAAACGAAATTTTAAAGACTGACTGTTGATTTTACAAGCATTGTTAGTATGAGGAAACGATAACCTACAGGATTTCCCTAACGACTAGAGATGTGTTCTGAGCTCGAGAGTATGTCTCGATGGATTTGTCATTGAAACAAAGTACGCACGCCCTGATCGAAGATCTAACAATTGTCGACATTATCTCTATAGATCTTTCTCCTTTTCATTTTTGTCTTTACTTCATCGTTTCCATGTAAGATTCGATGGTTTGCCTTTTTCCTGTGAAAACTATTTAGATGATGTTTTATAGTCGAATGTTACATTCGTGGCACTGTTTCTTTGGAAATGAAAGTGAATGAAAACAATTATATTAGGCTAAGTTAACCAGTGCAAGAAAAGACTGACTGCTAGGTTTCCTTTCTTATCACGTTTTACATCTTCACGTGTATAAACTGAACATCGATAATCCCGCGGTATAGATGACGACGGACTCTCAGGTGTGTGAGACGTCGTTAATACCGCGCCATGTAGAGATCTAATGTTTACAGCTAAATGTTTATTATAAACGAGAGATAGCCTAACACCTTGTATTTACCTGAGTCCGTCTAACGCGGACAGAAAGGTAGATAATATTCGTACTTTATTCCAGCATAGGCGACAAAACTAAGCCGAGCTTCGGTTAGAATGTCATCGTAACTCTGCCCCTGAGGCGAGAATTCGTCATGAATGGCCGATTTGCTAATGGTACCTTTTGCGCCATGTCGCCTACCATGAATTAAAAATCTGCAAATGAGACAGTGAAGGTAGATCTTATACACGACACGGCATCAGTCGTTGGAAGGTGTTAAAACCTTAGGTCGAGCGTATGTATTTGACATCTTTGGACAAATTACCTGTACACCATTGATGTTGACGGGCAGTGATAATAAGATGGTTTGTCGTTACTTGTATAGATCTTGATCAAGGTGACAAAAGTGGAGGGCAATGTTCTCTAAACGTTACACACATAAGGTATCCAAACAATAACAATCTTAATATTGTGTTTTTTTTTCCGAAGAATTCCGAATCTTCTATATACGTTATGGTATATGCTCATATTCCAGATAATTTAGAAAACGTTACTTAGAAGTATCAAAATGCACCGTTACGTTGCATTAAGAGAAGGATTTAGGATGTATGCATCGAGATAAATAGATACTTGCAACGGAATGGGACTTTGGTTTATACAACTTTCCCCGCCTCCGAATCACTCATAAGAAATGCTACGCAAAGAGTATACACTCTACTGATTAAAAAAATACCACACTGTCACGTCCTAACCTTTTTTTAACCAGACATCACATTTGATAACGTCTTTCTTTCAAAATAAATATTCAATGTTCCGGTAATATACATAAAACACAGAATTTATTTTCCATATTCCATACCAGCTGTTTTATTGCAAGTGACATTCATGCTATCATGCGCTATCATTTGCTCTTAGCCAATCAAAATGTCGGAAAGGTGATGTGTTAATATATATATTAGTGGTCGAGGATTACCTACTTGACCCTGATTTGTTATTCTGACGCCATAATAAGTAATTATAGAATAATTATACAGGTAATCAATGCAAATGACACGCAGCCTCATTAGTAACAGCATATCACACCACGCTAAGTTAGTAGCATTATTCATATAGTGCCAAATACTCTCAAATTAAACCCGTTATATTGATGTAATTATAGTCATCAACCGCGCCGTTTTATGTTAATGGCACTAAATACAACATAGAACTGTATTGAAGGTTTACGATACAGACCAGTGATTACATCTGAGTACTGACAATCAGTACAGCAGCATTATCACATACCTGGAATTGTTTACAGACACATGTGCGACTATTTCTACGGAAGAACAGAAACTAAAAATAGCTGTCTTAGATGGGATAAGTTCTTGAGGTCGCTACCATTGCCCGTGTACTCCTACAACTCATTGTTTCCCGTCTTGTTTGGTTGATCCTTCAATTATTCATTGTAGACGTAATTTTCTCCCTTTTCAGAATTACTTTCTCTATGTACAGAAAGCATCCTAATATTTTTCCAAACAACACATCTCTTCATTGTATTCTACATTCTGTAGCGTGCAACACTGTTCGATAAATACCTTGTTACACCGTTACTAGTAGTTATGAAATAGTTCAATTAAGAACCACAGTGTTCCCCTTCGAACGAAAAGAAACAGTACCTTCTTTATCGTATGTTGTTTTGCGCCATGATTCATTACCATTAGCTTTATCTGTCACTACGTTTATATACAATACCTTTATCTGTCACTACGTTTATCTATACAATACATTTATCTGTCACTACGTTTATCTATACATAACCTTTATCTGTCACTACGTTTATCTATACAATACCTTTATCTGCCACAACGTTTATCTATACAATACCTTTATCTGTCACTACGTTTATCTATACATTACCTTTATCTGTCACTACGTTTATCTATACAATACCTTTATCTGCCACTACGTTTATATATACATTACCTTTATCTGTCACTACGTTTATATATACAATACCTTTATCTGTCACTACGTTTATCTATACAATACCTTTATCTACCACTACGTTTATATATACATTACCTTTATCTGTCACTACGTTTATATATACAATACAATTATCTGTCTCTACGTTTATCTATACAATACCTTTATCTGTCACTACGTTTATATATACAATACCTTTATCTGTCACTACGTTTATACATACAATAACTTTATCTGTCACTACGTTTATATATACAATACAATTATCTGTCACTACGTTTATATATCCAGTACCTTTATCCGTCACTACGTTTATATATACATTACCTTTATCTGTCACCACATTTATCTATACAATACCTTTATCTCTCACTACGTTTATATATACAATACCATTATCTGTCTCTACGTTTATATATACAATACCATTATCTGTCTCTACGTTTATCTATACAATACCTTTATCTGTCACTACGTTTATATATACAATAACTTTATCTGTCACTACGTTTATATATACAATAACTTTATCTGTCACTACGTTTATATCGTTTATATATACAATACCTTTATCTGTCACTACGTTTATATCGTTTATATATACAATATCTTTATCTGTCACTTCGTTTATATATACAATAACTTTATCTGTACTATGTTTATCTATACAATACCTTTATCTGTCACTACGTTTATCTATACAATACCTTTATCTGTCACTACGTTTATCTATACATTACCTTTATCTGTCACTACGTTTATATATACAATACCTTTATCTGCCACTACGTTTATATATACATTACCTTTATCTGTCACTACGTTTATATATATATACAATACCTTTATCTGTCACTACGTTTATCTATACAATACCTTTATCTACCACTACGTTTATCTATACAATACCTTTATCTGTCACTACGTTTATCTATACAATACCTTTATCTGTCACTACGTTTATCTATACAATACCTTTATCTGTCACTGCGTTTATTTATACAATATCTTTATCTGTCACTTCGTTTATATATACAATAACTTTATCTGTACTATGTTTATCTATACAATACCTTTATCTGTCACTACGTTTATTTATACAATACCTTTATCTGTCACTACGTTTATCTATACAATACCTTTATCTGTCACTACGTTTATCTATACAATACCTTTATCTCTCACTGCGTTTATTTATACAATACCTTTATCTGTCACTACGTTTATCTATACAATACCTTTATCTGTCACTGCGTTTATCTATACAATACCTTTATCTGTCACTGCGTTTATTTATACAGTACCTTTATCTGTCACTACGTTTATCTATACAATACCTTTATCTGTCACTACGTTTATCTATACAATACCTTTATCTGTCACTACGTTTATCTATACAATACCTTTATCTCTCACTACGTTTATCTATACAATACCTTTATCTCTCACTACGTTTATCTATACAATACCTTTATCTCTCACTACGTTTAGTTGCAAGACGTCGCCTGCTCTTGTACTTTGATTTCTCGCTTGACTATTCTACACACGAAATTATCAATGGAGATTAAATCGTTTCATTTTAATTGCTTTTTAATTTGTCGTGTATTAGACTTTTTTTTTTACACATTTGATACTACATGTAAATATATGTTGAACCATTTATTTACTTGATATTTATCGAAAGCGCAATATATAGTATTTAACATATAAATGAACAGCTTAGTAAAACAGGTAGGTACATCAAACACGAGCAGCATAAACATTAACTCTGATTTATATCAAAATTCAAATAAGGAGGTCGTACGATTTACAGTCATAAGGCAACACCTACTGCTGTGTTCTGGTGCTCGTCTTTCTCCGAGAACCGTTGACCCTCCTTTTATTTGGATTCTTGCTTGCTTAATTAACACCAATCTTCGTTTAAAAATCTCGAGTTACATGTTAAGTTTAACCAGCGGAATGTTATGTATCTGCATGCATTGACATAATGATCTGAATATGTCGCTGAAAGTCTGTTTAAGACAATTGCAAGATAGAAGGAAACATACATGATTTCGATGGTGTGTTACAAAAGAAATATTATTCCTGTACAGGGTCATGTTTTGGAAGGTTGTCTTGATCAAACAATTTGACTCGGCCTTTAACACTTACGTTTCACAACAGGATACCAGACCTAGTTTGTGTTCGGTCGTAAACATCTAGCTCCCTTACAATAGTGGAAATTATTGATAGAACCTAGCGCTATTTGTGACTTTAATTCCGATATAAACTCACGCTGTGTTGGCATTGACTACGGTACATACCATATATGTAGAGAACAGAAAACTGGGGGGACTTAAAGGGCATGAAGAAAATCGTTAGAACGAATAATGAGATGGATGAGACAGGATGCCATTTTGTTGGGAGAGATATATTACCTGTAAGTGGTACATTGCGACAGAACACACGTGACTAGAGGACGAATTGTACAATGGCCTTAACACAAGACTTCATCTCAGTCTTCAAATGAGAAACGTCTTGAAGCGTAAATTTTACCCATGTCCTTGTAGTAAATCAGCGTGGCCAGCTGCTGGCCTATCACTTCTGATGGATAAGTCGGTGGAAAAACACTAACTTACGACAGAGGTCATGCATAGAGGATTTAATCAACGTTTACAGCCCTAACCTATCCACACGTGTGGCTGTTTACCTACAGGTAAACCTGTGTTAGTCTTTGTGACTAGCATTACAAATCGGTATTACATGTGATGATAATATTGAGGCAAACAAACGGAAGTTTCTGATTATTATCATTATGGTCGCCATCATCATCTCTCTGGACTTTTCCCTTATTTCCTTGAGCGGTATGAGTATGGCTGATAAATCTGTTGATAGTAACCTGGTTCTCATTTTGACAACGTAACATTACTTGGAGTAGGACAGTCATATAACTCGTGTCCATTCCAGAGTGCCTAGTCTCGCTTTCGTTGTCAAAGATTCATTATTCTCTATGTTAATCTTTCTTTGATATCATATCTTCATCTTCATCATATCGATATTAAGTCAGAATTACGATTTTGTTGAAATGTCGATATTCTCTAGTTCTGTTGTAGGAGATGACAACATACAGAGGGGGTCAAACATACTTGTGTCTATATAACATGTGGAACAGAAGTAAAACACTTTTATAAACTTACAAATATACTGTTATATAGTGGTAATTTCAAAAAGCATTTACATATTTATCATGGAACGATGTGCAGTATGGTCAAAAACGCTCTCTTATCAGTTCTTATGATAAGTTCATGATAGTTTCTCGTGAAAGGTTTGTTATCTTTGCAGGGGAGATCTTCTCATTATATTTCTATGTTTGATTGTGAAGACAAAGTAATGGCGAGGCTCTTTTATGTTAAACACGATGTGTATGCCGTGCTTTGCTCAGAATAAAATATTGCGATATGTAAAATTAATGTATTTTCCAATGCTTTCATCTGTTCTGAAGTCCATATACATAGTATAAGCTGTAATTTGACAAGGGTGAAGAAAGCCAAAAGTGTCGGACTAGGTGTATTCTATCTATTCTGCAATATTGATTGAAATCAGACCATCAAAACAGTTTTGAAGTACAATATTTGTCTACCTGAGGTTTACGTTACGCTGGATTTTGCCAAAGGATATGACTGCAATTTTTTAAATTTTCATAAATACACTTATTCATTGCAATATATAAAATCGCTTATTTCAACAGTTGTTTATATCATATTACGTCATTTTAAGTAAATTCAGAAAGTAATTTTTGTCGAGAGCAAGTGCCAAAATACAGTTGTTTTTCGTCACTGCCAAATACAGCAAAAATATACGTAGAAGGTGTATTCCGACAACGACACTGCCAGTGGAAGGATAAATTTTGTTAGTATCGTCCACCTATCTGTTACATTACAGCATTGATATATGATTCTAAAATGTAATAAAAGAACAAAGATAAATGTTAAATAAGACTTTTTATTGAATCTCAATAGCCTTGATGAGTTCACTTTAATGATGTTCAGTGAACCATGTTCGCACTCGGCATCTCTCTTCTCCGGCCCTTAAGACTCTGGACGCCATAACGATTCACCGCCACGGGAGTACACAGAACACTCTTCTGTCTGAATTTGACCTTGTCCATAGGAAATCAACTGTTGAACTACCGATTCATGTTGAACTTTGGTTTAATGGCTGTTAGGATTGGTGTTATGAAGCGAATTGAATTCACCTGCCAATCAGCAAGATGGACACATATTTCAAATGCCCTTCTTGGCAATATTTAACGTTACTCACCGTTGTTCAGTTCAGCCATTTACTGCTAATTAATCGATTCGAACTTGGGTTTGAATAGAGCTGTTGTTGAAATTAAAAGATCACGGCTCACTCAAGAATAATTGGATGTCAACATTTTTTTTATTTCGACTACAGCCCACGGGGCTCGGTTTAATAGCGAACAAGTGTGAGCACCTGCCAGAACATGGAACCACTTCAGTCTTTATACAATCCGTGAAACAAAACCATTCTTTTTATTAAGGCAGTAAACTTTCTGCTTCAAAGGCAGATGCTTTCAATAATTGCATGACAATCAAACTTCCTGATCACCAACAAGAACATTTAAATATATAAATGTTTATCATCTCGTGCATACACGTGGATCTACATTGAAAGGTGAAATATTCACTGTAATGCTAAAGGATAACACATTAGATTGATAGGTATCAAATGGTACACAATTTAGAATCAATCCTTCTTTAAGGGAATCTTTGGACGATATTCTAGTACAAGAACAGCTGCTTCTTAAGTAGGCACATGTTGATTGTGCTTTTCAATCATTAGAATATTTCAGTACGCGTGTTGTTATTCAGTGACTTGATGACGAGCAGATCTGCTGATGTCTCTTATTATTTCTGTTGTTGACCCTGTACATTTTTCGGTTACTTTTACATCGTCTTCCTTGTCGTATTGCGCGAGTCGACGCCGTGAAATGTTGTGACGAGAAATTAAACTGTTTTAACCTCCAGATTATTTTTTATATATTTGATATATTTTCAGCCTTCTGATGCCGATATAAATATTATTCTCTTTGGATACCTGTATTAATATTATCAACCATATGATGCATATACTATTATCAGTGTCTGGATGCCTATAACTATATTTTCAGATTTTGGATGTCTATGTTGATATTTTCAGATTTTGGATGCCTGTGTTGATATTTTCAGATTTTGGATGCTGATGTTGATAGTTTCAGATTTTGGATGCCTATGTTGATATTTCAGATTTTGGAAACCTATGTGGATATTTTCAGATTTTGGATGCCTATGTTGATATTTTCAGATTTTGGATGTCTATGTTGATATTTTCAGATTTTGGATGCCTACGTTGATATTTCAGATTTTGGAAACCTATGTGGATATTTTCAGATTTTGGATGCCTGTGTTGATATTTTAAGATTTTGGATGCCTATGTTAATATTTTCAGATTTTGGATGCCTATGTTGATATTTTCAGATTTTGGATGCCTATGTTGATATTTTCAGATTTTGGATGCCTATGTTGATATTTTCAGATTTTGGATGCCTATGCTGATATTTTCAGATTTTGGATGCCTATGTTGATATTTTCAGTGTTTGGGGGCCTATGTTGATATTTTCAGTGTTTGGGGGCCTATGTTGATATTTTCAGTGTTTGGGGGCCTATGTTGATATTTTCAGATTTTGGATGCCTATGTTGATATTTTCAGTGTTTGGGGGCCTATGTTGATATTTTCAGATTTTGGATGCCTATGTTGATATTTTCAGTGTTTGGATGCCTATGTTGATATTTTCAGTGTTTGGGGGCCTATGTTGATATTTTCAGTGTTTGGGGGCCTATGTTGATATTTTCAGATTTTGGATGCCTATGTTGATATTTTCAGTGTTTGGGGGCCTATGTTGATATTTTCAGTGTTTGGGGGCCTATGTTGATATTTTCAGTGTTTGGGGGCCTATGTTGATATTTTCAGTGTTTGGATGCTTAAAGTGATGATTTCAGACTATGATTATAGCGAAGATTTCAAGCTTTGGATGTCTATGTTAAATTTTTCAACCTTTGTACGTCTTTAGTAATGTTTTCAGCCTTGAAATGACTATATTGATATTTCAAACCTTTGAATACTTCTCGTAATATCAGCTTGTGGATGCCTGTATCGTGATTGAACGACACTTTAAAATGCCAATCACGACACTAGATCTGTTTTTAGTCTAATATATCATGGTGATGTACTCATTATGTAATTCTGTTCCCTGTTATGAATGGCTACCTTGACGTTGGTCGTACTTACAGCACGATGAGTAAATACGTTTATAAGTAAGTCATGTTCTAGTTTTTGCCATCTTCATTGCCATTATCATCAAGTCGCCGTAAAGGACACGTCAGAAAGAAACAACAAAATAACAAACAATTATTAAAATTTTAAGTTTTTAATTATTTTTTTTTCATTGAGTTTTTTCTATTTTAATATCCATGTTTGCTATAACACAGATCAAACATTCATGGCATAATCACAACAATGAAGTTCGGTGAAGGCATGTAAACGGTAACAAGGTTGTATGCAATTATAACGGCAAACAGTAATATCAGTTCGTAAAATTGAATAATGTACACAAAAAAATGATAATATAACTTAATAAATTCCCTCGTTATTTCAAATGTGGATTTCTACCGGTTTGTACAAATGTGATATCCATCGGTCAGTGCCTATTGCTGGATATGGACCCAAGATTACTAGTTTTGACAATGTAAGGAAATATCGCTGTATCGTAACTCACTTGATCCCGCTTTATTCCCCGGCTTAGAACACAATAACACAGGTGTATACAATCACGTTAATCCCCCGTGGTGAGCCCCCACTGTATGGCTTTATCAGCTGCAATCTCTTGTAACATAAACAAATGCAAATTCTCTTGTGAAGTTTGAGGCTATCGCTAGTGTCAGAACTGCTTTGATAAATAGGGGGTCTGTGCTTGCACCTGTGAACGAAGATTCTGACCCACTCATTTCCCCCCGCCTAGCTCGAGGGTTTATCAGTCAAAACACTGCTAACTTGGCTAGTTCTTCTTCACATCAGCAGAAGAATGGTTTCCTTTACCAAAGCATCCTTAAGGTGAAACCCTCGTCACTAAGGATAAAAAATAAAAGGCCTAGAAGCGAGAAGCTAACGTATGTTTTTCCTTGTTTGAACAGGATACGGTACGATTACTTCGGGGAGAACATAGGGTCGGTGTGCTATAAAAGCAATTTTCCTCCTTAATAAAAGTAATACCTCGATGTATTAGAACACATATACATCAATGGTCTATTGTTTGTAAAATAGTATGAACTGCTATACAATATGTTCCATCACATTTCTATGTCATGCCCCGCGAAGCACCCCTCACTCCTACATCGTGAAATACTAAACTGACCTGGTAATCGCGAGACATGAAACAGACTATATCCGATAAGTTACTGTGGAAAGTCGCCTGATACACCTGCTAGCCCAGCTTCATCAATAATACCTGAACACAACGTCTTTCCCTCGAGTCTTACGCATCCACATGGTCACTAGAACGGCAGAGATAGATGAAATCAAAACAACATCCTGGCAATGCCTTGAAGTATAAAAGTACTGGCTGACATTAGTCTCGATTGGTAAACAGTCAGTCGGCGTGGCTGTATACACGTCCCTTTCTATACTACTGAAGTGTTGTGGTTTTACATAATCGCACAGCTTTAGTGAACGCATCAGAAAATAAGCTAAAACAGGTGAAAATATGGAGAGGAGCTGTAATTTGAGTAATTCTAACAAAAAAAACGTATCCCTATTTCCAAGCGTGTATATCCCCCAACGTCCCAGGGAGTGGAGGAGATAGCGAGGAAGTGACCCTCATCTGCAAGCTTCCTCGATAGTAGGCAGGCTTGGGTGTATGGTAGATTTTATGTGCCTCGTAACTCCTTCAGTCCCAACATCCTATCGGAGGGTGAAACGGAATGTAATACATGTGACTAAAAATTACCATCAAAACAGAACCATATGTTCAGTTTCCGTACATTCACGATAGCGAAACGGACTACTCATGATAGCACAGGAATGTGTCGAGAAGAGAGGAAAACGACAAAAAATCCAGCATGTTAAGACTTTTCACGCCCATACCATATTAAAGATATAGAAATTCCAACAATGCGGTGTATTTTTGTGGCTTAGTTTCTTCAACCAACTCTGCCACAATTACATGCCCCGAGATTACACCAAACAGATCTTACTCCTACTGAAATCACAATCTCACATGACCTTGATGTACTTGGATTTTGTATCATTCCAAGTTGTGTGCGGCCTAGTTCACTGTTGACTTGTTGTTCCTGTACATTTTCGAAACATATTTTGCAGGAAAATGGAATGAGTTGCTCAACTATCGCACAAGACAACAGACTGAATAACACATGAATAAGAGTCAAGCAAACGATGGAGCACACATCGAATAATTAATACAACCAAACAACACAACTTTGATTCTACAGACAGGCCAAAGCAGGCAAATACCAAGAAGGGAAGTATGAAAGACAGACACATTGTCCACATATACTGAAATACAGAAGGGAAATGTATAAACTCCGTCAGTTAATTTAATAATTTTCATTCAACTTCAAATAAGTGTATAAGCGGATTCAAAACCGAACAGTAGGGAAAAACAACCTTATTTCAAACTCTCAGATGTGAGCGGGTCAGAATGATAAAAATAGACAAATAAATCTTGAGGTGGTACTATTTAAATACAGTGTACGTTTGAACCTGGCATCATTAGCATACAAATTTATCCCAACCAACTCGGCCCTTCAGAAATTAAAACGCTACACAAACATAAACCTTTCTCCCACTTGACAGCCTTGAGCCCTCGCGCTGCCGCGATAAAGAGTCCGTATGATTTAATATGGCTATCTCCATATGAATTCCAAATATGTCGCCAAATTAGATAATCGTATCTCAAATTTTCATCTCTGAAATATCAAGTGATAGTCTATCTCAGTATAATCGCAGTTCCCGCTTGGGTCATCTGCCCGATAAACAAGGCAAGTGTTGGAAAATATACCACCAGTACATAAATATGTGTCTGCCTAAATCGTCATATGTTACTCCTTGGCATCTAAATTGTATCATTTACTCAAATTAGAAACTAGTAGCCATTAGTTTCAAAATACCGAAACTGAGAAGAAAGGACAATTTATGAGTTGGTAGAATTAAAAACTGTTGTCGAACACACGAGTGTACATCCTTTATAGAGCTATCTCAAAATACCATGAACTGGGTCTAAACGTGCCTTACAAGTTGCAATACATATGATCATTCGGAACTTTTATAGTACAGGAGGTCACATTAGCCTTCTACGATATGTAACGTTAACTAAACTCATCAAATTTGTAGCTTTGATACACGCAGTAATAATAGAACATTTACCTCATTGATAAATTATACGTTTGACAATGATAAATGGCCAACAGATAAACACCTTTGACTTCTGTAGGCCGACGGTTACACACACATACAAGTCTTTATAACATACGACACCCTCCCCGAATGTTACACACGCATGCAAGTCTTTATAACATACGACAGAGACCCTCCCCGAATGTTACACACACATACAAGTCTTTATAACATACGACACCCTCCCCGAATGTTACACACGCATGCAAGTCTTTATAACATACGACAGAGACCCTCCCCGAATGTTACACACACATACAAGTCTTTATAACATGAAAGCCTCCACGAATGTTACACACACACACAAGTCTTTATAACATACGACAGAGACCCTCCCCGAAAGTTACACACACATACAAGTCTTGATAACATGAAAGCCTCCACGAATGTTACACACACACACAAGTCTTTATAACATACGACAGAGACCTTCCCCGAAAGTTACACACACATACAAGTCTTTATAACATGAAAGCCTCCACGAATGTTACTAGTCTTACACGGAGTTACCGTTTTTAATTCGTTCCAACAAATTAACATAAACATCCATAAACCCGCAAGGATATGGGCTCATTAGAGTTATCATGTTTTAATGGGGGTTTTATGAAAAAAGAATACTTCAAGCCTTAAATTATTGATGAAAAAATTACTGTGTTCGTTCGCGACACTTTACAGTATTACATTACTTCAATAATTAATCATACGGGGCCATTGGTATCTATTTACATACGAGTACAACTCCATAATAATTAAACTAATCTCAATTAGATTTCAAAAGAAAAAACCAATAAAAAACGATATGATAGCTTTGTTCTTTCAAACGAAATCAACATATATCGTGCCGGTGGCTTCATTTAAGTTCGATGTTATGTTTGACGTAAGGATGAAGATAACCGTACGGCGCGTTACAACAGAAACACATCGGTGGTTTCTGTAGTATGAATGAATACATCTCTTTGGAAGTCGCCTATCTACTTAATCAACTAATCAAAGTTATCATACATGGATGTTTTGTCTTCAATGAGAACATGGAGTATCATAGTGATAGCTAGTCTATTGTAGGTGGGTGAAGCATAGATACAATACCACGGACAGTGCCAGGAAAGCGCAGATTTAAGAGGAAAATAATTATGAGAGCAGATTTGTGTTCAGTAATATAAATGCTCCATTCTTGAAACCACAAATACTCAAAAGAAATGTGATGTACGATATAATATACCAATATTATTCAACGTCATTTTTCTTTGTTAGTTTTTGCCATAATTGACATTTTCCGGTTTTCAACGAGTGTTGTTCATGTTCATGTTGTTCTATCACAAGTAAATCTTAAGACAGTACAATCCTAATGTGAACACTTTTTACACGTAGTATATCAAGATTCCCGAGATAAATTATTTTCATACAATTATTATTAAATTTCACACGTATATACACAGTCATATACCGTTATCTGGAAATCTGCATGTTGCGATCCCTATCACAGAAGTGTCCCATCAGATCACCGTTACTTTACCTACAGTGAAGATCGTCGTGTGTCTCCAAGGTAATGGCTATAATCATTTATATCAATGTAAAAAAGTTATCCGTTTTTAATAAGTTAAAACTAATTTTGAATTAGTGAATAAATTATTTCTTTTACACCACTTATGCGAACATTAATCACTCATTTCATGGTATTAAGCCGACTAAACATGACGCCAGCGGCTAGCGTAGGAAGAAGGGGTCTTTATGACACAAGTGACAAGCGTCTGAGTGACAATGATGGAAAACGTCCCACCTTTGCCACCAGGCGTGTTATGTATAGCCCTAATGCTATACGGTGGCCGGTAATCAGGGGCCAACACAACAAGATGGATATATTAGTCTACCACTAAGTACTGGTCGTATAGCTCACATCTCAAAGACGTGTACTAATAAGAGACAAAAAATATATACAATCCCCAGGTGTGAAACAAAGGCGAGAAAACATGCTTACACTTTGTTCTCGTAAAGCACAGAGAATAATCATGGAAATATGTGCGTTAGCGTGGCTTACTTCTAGAGTGTAAGAATTTGCATTGCTATATATTCCTGGCACGTTTTAATTTGACATTTATCATATCCCTAACAATCTAAGGAAAAATCCAGTCATAGCTAAATATTTTAATGAATTATTTGAGCTCTCGAGCATCTAAGAAAAACGGTCTAACAACTCAGAAAACACCACCATCCCTCTTTCTCTAAATTTCCAATATCTCTTTTATAACAGTGTTCACTGAGCCAATGTAAAGCTTTTTCAAGTCTGAATTATTTTGTAAATATATTTACACTTTCAACACGCAATACCATCTAACCAGATTCCAGTGGCTTTAAATATATCGTCGTTAAATATTGGAAGAAATAAATAGGTTGTGCCATACACGTCTATCTTGTAACCTTCAATACCGTCAACAATGCCTCTTTTTTCTGGGTTAAGTCAAACCCATATTCACCTGTGTCATTCTAGTAATGATCATACCACGATCGGTATCGAAGTATGACCACATGAAGCGCAAAACAATACATTTAAAGGGGAAAGCCTCAATTGCACTATGTGGACCATTTCAGAATGTAGAAGCTCGGGTTATTTTTCATGCCTAGCCCCCATTGCCTATGTGCAATCATTGCAAGGGTCATTTCACAGCGACCTTTTAATCTATATGTGCTTTAAGAGAATATCTTCAGTCAGGTACTGGGGGTAACCTGAGATTACTGAGGGTCGATGGTATTTCAGACCAAACCTCGGAAGTCGGCATTCGTGTTCAGTGAGTAAGGCCATATAGAGCAAAACCCACGACCAACACGCAACACAGAGCCCGATCGACTGACACAGGAAAACATTGATTAACCATGTCGTCCCGACTGGTTTAGAATGGATTCTTCCTAACTTTGATTTGGGTTATACCATGGGGACAGGAATGTGTGCTAAGTTAGATACAGTGTGACCTCAGCTGATCTGGATCGTTCCACACACAGGGAAATGAGTAAAAAATAGTTTATATATTAAAGGCAATCTTCAGTTGGCTGAACTGGTATGATCAAATATTAAATTTCATTTACACTTAACACTAACCTACAAAATATCGGATATGTATGGGACGTTGTGCAATTCAATGGCGTGCTATAGAACTACAACCGTGATAGTCTTTATACTGTCACCGGCGATAAGTTTACATAAGTAGAAGAATGTACATATAATCACACAATATCACACTACTCAGCACACAGCTGGCTTCAAACCAAGGTGCAAACGTATATCCTCTACATTGTACTTGACACTAATGGCTGTTTTGCAGGACATTCATTTTTCTTAGTCGGCCATATTACGTGTGGTTAATATCAACTTGGATGGAAAGCATCAAACGAATTGCAAACATGCAGAGTCCCCTTTTTACGTAAATATGCAAATATACGTTACCAATCTACATGAATTCATCTATTTAAAATTCCACAACTGTCTAAACAATTTAGGTGACGCTTATACAGGACGCGAGAAGGAATACGAATGTTTGTGGTGTATGTAAATTAAAGAAAGTGTATAACGATCTACATTTCTGAAGTACAACTGGTCAGCCTGCATATAAAACCTAGGAATAACGATAGACTTGGCAAAAAGAACAGTAGACAGAGCACTGACCACAGCATTCAGATTTAAAGAAAATTGAGAGTGACATACGATCTGATTGGTTAATGAGGGCAATTAACAACAACAGATTAGGCGATTGGTTCTGAATTAAAACAATATGGAGTGTTGTAACTGGAAATTTGATTGGTTATGAGAGTGGAGGAGATTCCGACATCAGCCTGGTACAGCGTATCCGACTGGTTTTAGGGTTGATACGTTCCAGGCGGCAGCTGAGGCTTTGATATGGTAGATCATGTGGATTTAATTTGTAAACTTGCTATATATCCCTATTTCAGAGTTTCAATTTCACAAAGCATTTAAGACTTCGCAGTTGTTTCCTATTAACTATATGCCATTTCTCCCTTTGTTGTTTATATAAAATGCGTACATTACGTGTTAATATGGCACCCACATTGTTGGAAGTGTGGTTCATAATAATCACGTAAAAATATCCTTTCCCTTTCTGTGCCGTTGGTAAAATAATTTACAAAGTATATTAGCGTAAACTACACAACCTTTAAGAATTATGTGTTGAACATTTTTGTTTGAAGCCTCTTCGGTGTGAACACGAGAGCGGAGTCACACTTTAGCATTCCAGATTCCAAATCCAGAAGGGAGATTTACCGTCAACATACCATCTAACAATATATCTCGAGGTCACAGTGTGCAGAACTTGACAAATCCCATACTACCATAGCTTGATAATCAAACAAAACTCCTACAGTCCTGGTTAGTTATTTCACTGATTATAACACCAACAAACCAGATGTACATAGACCCAGATAATATACAGAAGATAGCAGCACATGTAGATTTCTTCACTAACCTATAGTATGACAAACTTTGAAGAAATGTTTCTTCATCTGTGTATGATGAACAATATATATATAACTACTGTTAAAGACAAAGATTTTAACAATGATAAAATTGTCTTTAACAATATTATTTAACACAATTGTAAAGACCTATCCAATATCATCTAGGTGTAAATCCACTCTTTGTCAACTTACAAATTTTTATCAAAATGGGATTTTTTTTTGTTGCTAAGTGTTTTTACCAAGGTATTCTCTATATTTCATTATTCTTAAAAGTTTCTCATCAACTTTCCTTTTGGCCTGCAATGACCATTCACTTGTTGTACAAGCTAAAAAAACCCTGTTCTAAAATATCACTTCTGAAGAGGATGGGTCAATCCCTTTTTGTGCTTTTTAAAAGGTTGAGATCAGAAACAGCTATAAAATAAATTATATGATACTTCACTGTTGGTATGACCTAGGTCCTCCATTCCCAAGATTTACTGCTCAATTACAACCAGCCCAATGGAGTAGGGAACAGTGGGGCACTATGGGAAAATGTTCGTAAAAAGCAAAGGTTTTCTACCTGCCTTTTAACTTCACGAAATTCATTTTTTAAATAGTTTTTAGTTAATTTAAAGAAGGTAACATTTGCCAATAATAACCCTTAATCTCAATATCCTTCTGTAAGAAACAAGCAACAACATTAACCAGACACATGGCTTTGTACGGGGTGGAATAGAAATTCTAGGGTACCTATAATTGTTTTTAAAATTACCCAGGTAAAAAGCCGTTTTCTCTTTCATTAACAGCTGTTGAAGGTGTACATTTTTTCCACTGTAGTGTCATTTAGATAACCATTTCTTAATATATTCACCGTTTTCAGTATGTGTCAGTCAAAACATTGTTGATTTACAGTGAACATTCAACCTGTGATAATATTGTGATAATCACCTTAAATTATCACCTTAATTCTTCTAGAGATTTGTCTCAAACCTTGTCTTTACAATTCGGGTGAGAGGGTGCAAATGTAGGTTCTTTGTGAAATACCTCTTACTGTGATTATTAGGCAATATTTGGCAATGAGAATATGTTACATATGTATCGTGTTACGTTTGAATAGTGTGCATTATGACAAATAAACTCTAACAGAAATCTTAATTTAAGTGTAGCGTGAAAACATCAAAAGAAAACATACAAAAAAATTTAAAAATTTGTCAGTGGAAATTTGCCAAATCAAGACAAACTCAGACGTAAAAACCCTGTTCTTGGAGAGTTGGATGCTTTTTTTATCTTCTCCAGTTTTTAGTTTCTGGATACGTTGTGCCTCTGCCAACACATCTTATAACCAAGGAACCGTTCAAAAGGTTAGAAGCTGTCAAAAACGCCATAAAATGTACATTACCTTTTATATCAGTTACAGGGTTTCCCCTTGTCTGGTCCCCCGTAAATATGTATGTATATATACTCAACTCACACTAACTACTTGTGCAGGTGTGCACATCAAACCTAGGAAGATTGAGTTCATGATAAGGCCTCCTGAACACTAGAGCACACAAGATATAGAGGGAGGGAAGACCGAGAATGCTCTCAACCATAGAGCCATAAAAACCAGCTGAAGGAGAGAGGGCTCCAGATAGAAGGGGCAAATATAGCTCCTGAAGGGTTTACAGTTCTACACAAGATATCACACACATGCACACGTGTGAAGGAACACCGCTTACGAAACAGAGGATAGAACAAATAGGCCAAGGACAGCTGATCCAATAGGAGACAGAATAATTAGGCTCACAAGAAGTGAGACCCACAACTGCTACCTAACTGGAAGAGACCAAAAAGGTCCAAAATTTCTCACAAAACTGGGGATAAAATATATAAATACCTAATTACTTACACATATGTGATAGACCAAATGGGCCAACAACAGCTTACCAAACAGAAAGAGTACCAAACAAGGGATAGACCAAATATTTGTCCTTTTTTGTACCATTAACAGGACAAAGAACTGAGATGTAAAAATTGTTCTGACTAAAATGAAATGGAGGTGGCTGAGCTGTTTCTTGAACTGCTTCAGTGAGTTAATAAAGATTTGAAGAATCCCTAAAGCGTAAACATATATTTTCTGAGCAGTTATAATGGGTATATCTAAATTATGAACTGTTATTCAGTGCTTGTAAAAAATTCCAAATGTTTAAAAATTTGAATTAAAATACTTCAGAACATTAATATTTGGGAAAATGGACATTTACATCAGTGTACTGTGTTAAGGTACTAACTGACATATATTGTTTGCACTGCCTGACAGCAAAGTCTCCTAACACCCATGTACATATATACAAGTAATATTGCATGTTTTTTTCTTGTTGATTAAATCTACATATATCTCAATAAAGAGTGTTATTTCATTTTCGTCTATCATCATTGACTGGCACTTCTTCATTTCTACAATGAGAATGATAGCATGCAGGCTTGAAAGCATAAAGACAAACATTGAAAACTGTCTTTAACACAACAGTCACTTTCATACTCAACAACCTCTGTGTATCTATGGAAACAGGTTTCAATTCTGTGGATGAATATAGACTTAGCAATTAACTACATGAAGTGTATATGTGCCAAGTATACCGTTTTAAGTAGACATACTATTGGCAGACTGATATTTTGCTGTACTTAACATTGGTTACCTATCCCAGCATAACCTTTGTCTAAACAATTCTGACTTGGATCATTCAAGAATTAGCATCCCGGATTAGATTTGGCCCATCACTCCAGTCTTGACAACACTCTGGCTAATACTAAACAGACTAATTTAAGTTCAATAACACGATTCATTTCCCTTTTCTACCCAGGTCAGTGCAAGAGAAGAATAGATTTTGGCAAGTCCTTTCACAATATACCCACAAAAGCTAGGGGAGAGGTGAAAGGAAATAGCTTAAACTCACACACCTGACTGGGAAGATGAAACATTCTCCTAACCACTTGAACCAGACTCTGTGTGTCAAAATTTTAAATTGAAAATCTTTCTGTGGTCAACAGGACTTTTGAGAACTTTTAACTGTCCCTAGGACAATGCTTGAGGAAGGACAAAGCCTGGATTTCTGAGTGTCCTTGTTTGTGTGTGTGCCCGCCCTATTTCTCTTATCATTGTACTGACTTAACAATGACTACCTTTAAGAAAAGTTTTATGAGAGCACAGCCAGGGTTAGAGTTTTCAACCTTTTCAACCTCTGCATGGTACATGCCTTCACCGACTTGCATTACAGTTTTTATGGCTCACCAAGTAAAATGCCCTACCTCTGTATAAACAGAGGTCATTGCTTTGGTTTGGAGTTGTCTTAGTTCAACTCTTTCTCTCTAAAAAAAAAATTCGTTCAATTTTTACCACAATAAAATTCACTTAATTAGAATTTACATTCTAACATTTTTCCACACAAAATCTCTCAGCAAATTTGATACATACATATCCTCTCACAATTAACACTAAGAATGCAATTTTGGTCAACTATATTGGAAAAAAGAGACACATTTGGATACAATATGGAATGGTTGTTGGTGAAACTGCTATTTCAGCACATAAGATACCGCCTGAATTTTTAACTTCTGTAGTATACATTACTACTATGTATTTACAGGTGTAAAAAATAACCCCAAAGACTGCAAATTATAATAATGCCCTGTTTACGATACATCAGAAATTCCTCATTGGACAAGATACTGTACCAATACATCAATGACCTTGTGAACATTGTTATATGATCTTTTACTTCCATTGACGAAAAATTTAATAGGTATTAAAATATGTTAATAATTATCATATATTAGATATCATAACATACAGCCCAATATCTAGGAAATGAATTATGCATACATGTAATTCCATTTTTCCCCCACATAGAAAGACTTGTATCAAAACTGAGCTAGTATAGTATGTTACTCTATCACTTTAATTTGTTAAAAATTTTTATGAACGAAGTTAACCTCTATAAAACTTTCTCTGACAAGACTTTTTCCTTTTCTATCTTATATAAAAATGTCCAATTGTGTTTCAAGCTTCCAATATATTTGATAAAAAATACATTCTATCACATACTCACTTTCACCCTAAATATTAATTCATTTAGACAGTCATTATACACGTAGCACCCAGTTTATTCTCAGTTTGAAATATCACATATTCTGTTGCACACAGCTTAATTTCTTTTCTCTAGTTACTTTAAACTCCAATTATCTCCCTTCATTGTCATTCAATGACAATCATTTCCGTACTTATCACCCTTGTAATTCAACACAATAATTTTCCATACTTACCTCCCTTTTTTAACACACTCTTTTCCATACACTTTGTATGCAATATATATTTATATATATATTCTATATACAGATTTATACAAGTTAAAACATTGTTTGGACATGCGGGACAGATGAACAGGTTTTTGGTGGGTCAACAAAACAAAGTCCTATCATTTGTTTGGAGGAATAAGAAGATAGTTCCTCTGATTGGCTTTAGCAATATGAAAATTTAAAAATGAGGATGAGAATTATGAGGATGTAAACAAGATGAAAATGAAATTGAGGATGAGTTTAACAATGTGTTCATACCTGATAACGAAAGCTTGGTATCCATGACAACAATCAAGTGACACAGATACATACAGATGAGGCTACGATGTTCCAAAGAATTCACAAATGCTAATTAAGGTAAACGCATACAGGTATTTCACAGGTAGATGAGAGACCTGTGCCTAACCTGTGTTATACTGGATGGTACTGGTGCCACAGACACAGTAAAATCGTTAATACTAAAATTCTTAAAGATGATGTGTAGTTAGTCCTGAAGGTGGCAGCACTGCTGTGCATGTTGTCATACCTTGAGAGGTCTGTACGATTTGTTTGTGTCTGCCTCATTTCAGGTGTAAGCTCGATGAGGTCCTGCCATGCCTGGTAAGCTGACACAGTGAAGACTTTGTCCCCTGTTGTCATGAGATCGAACACACACGAATCGAAATAAAAATCCACAACTTTGGCTTGTTTACACAAATTCACAGCATCTGAACGCTGCATTTCAATGCTATCACTACTAACACCGGTAGGAGGTAAAATTTTGTTTTTCTTTTCAGCTAAATACTTTTGATAATTAATCCGTTCTTGTTGTGGGCAACCGCGGACACACAATTCCAACACATCCTCTTCCCTGCTTTTATTTATCACTTCTTGTGGCATTTTGATCGCAAATGTGAAATACCGACCTATTTGGCGAACCACAATTGTTGTGTCTATGAATCTAAGGTATATTTTTATATGTTTGCCAGGTTCTATTTCATACAGTCTCACACTGTTGTCTGGACCATAGGTCGTACTACCATCATCAAACGACCCAGGCAAATTGTCTGTTTGTGCAGCATAGGTCACAAAGCGATGAGCTGCACAATCTTCATTCTTCTTTATCACAACTGTAAGCTGTAAACAAACAAAAACGTTATTAATGTCTTGTTTCCTTAGTTGCATTAGCAACAGTTAGGTTAATATGAAAATAATCATATCAATCACCTTAACAGATGAAATTTAATAGAGGTAAACATTCTAGTACTAGAAGTATAAAGTAGTGTTAGAAATAAAATGTAGAAAATAGAAGTTAAAAAAATGTAGAGTAAGAGACGATAATGGTAGAGGATTCTGGGATATCACAGGTAGACTTGAAAAAGGCAGAGGAGTCCAAAAAATAGCACAAAAGTTGTGAAAGAACACAGGAGTCACAGGCGAGTAAGAAAGCCTTCCACTCATTCTAATTTAAATCAATGATAAAACCCTATGTCAGGACATGAACAGTGGCAAGTACATATTTTATTCTCACTTTGAATCTTTTAGAAAATATCTTTACTTTTTACCTATACCTATGTAGACATGTTTTACTCTGCTAGATCATTTTGTGTGATAGGGCTGAGGTAGATGTGTACCTGTCACACCTGTAGATAACAGAGTCTATTGTCCTAACACAGGTGTTCCACTCAGCTTTATTACATTGCCTACCTATTGATCGTAACAAATTAATCACATCCTACATAACCTTCACGTGTATACAACCAATTTAACTTTTTTTTTCAAAAGAAAAAACGAAGTGTAAATCACTGAGTGAAACCATATATGAACACTCCAGTAGGTAGTGAGTGGACTCTTATATCACTGTGGTATTCACAAGTTTTAAAATTCATATGATTTAAACTAGGGCATGCATGTAAATCAATGAAGTAGGATACAAAATTTATGATAAAATACAAAAAATTCAATTTGCCGTCACTGTCAACACCTCATTAACTGAGGTAATCCACAGCTTAGCTGTAAGTTTACATAACCATTACATAAAGGCAGTTTTCTCCAATCAACTATATCCAAAAGGCATGAAAAATGTTTAACAAAGTACAAAGTATTTAAACAGTGGTAATGTGAGGCAATATAGAAGCAGAGTAAAACTTAACAGAGGCAATATGAACACCAAGTAATACTCAACATCATCGATATCGAAACTAAGAAAAACACTAACTGCCTATAAGGAAACCAAGTACAACCTAAGAGTGGCAATGTGGAAACCAAGTACAACCTAAGAGTAGCAATGTGGAAACCAAGTACAACCTCAGAGTAGCAATGTGGAAATCTAACGACAGCAGTGTGGAAACCAAGTACAACCTCAGAGTGGCAATGTGGAAACCAAGTACAACCTAAGAGTGGCAATGTGGAAACCAAGTACAACCTCAGAGTAGCAATGTGGAAATCTAACGACAGCAGTGTGGAAACCAAGTACAACCTCAGAGTGGCAATGTGGAAACCAAGTACAACCTAAGAGTAGCAATGTGGAAACCAAGTACAACCTCAGAGTAGCAATGTGGAAATCTAACGACAGCAGTGTGGAAACCAAGTACAACCTCAGAGTGGCAATGTGGAAACCAAGTACAACCTAAGAGTGGCAATGTGGAAACCAAGTACAACCTAAGAGTAGCAATGTGGAAACCAAGTACAACCTAAGAGTAGCAATGTGGAAACCAAGTACAACCTCAGAGTAGCAATGTGGAAACCAAGTACAACCTCAGAGTAGCAATGTGGAAATCTAACGACAGCAGTGTGGAAACCAAGTACAACCTCAGAGTAGCAATGTGGAAATCTAACGACAGCAGTGTGGAAACCAAGTACAACCTCAGAGTGGCAATGTGGAAACCAAGTACAACCTAAGAGTGGCAATGTGGAAACCAAGTACAACCTAAGAGTGGCAATGTGGAAACCAAGTTCAACCTAAGAGTGGCAATGTGGACACCTAGTACAACCTAAGAGTAGCAATGTGGGAACCAAGTTCAACCTAAGAGTGGCAATGTGGACACCTAGTACAACCTAAGAGTAGCAATGTGGGAACCAAGTTCAACCTAAGAGTGGCAATGTGGACACCTAGTACAACCTAAGAGTGGCAATGTGGAAACCAAGTACAACCTAAGAGTGGCAATGTGGAAACCAAGTACAACCTAAGAGTGGCAATGTGGAAACCAAGTACAACCTAAGTGTGGCAATGTGGGAACCAAGTACAACCTAAGAGTGGCAATGTGGAAACCAAGTACAACCTGAGAGTGGCAATGTGGACACCTAACAGCAGCAGTGGAAACCAAGTACAACCTAAGAGTGGCAATGTGGACACCTAACGGCAGCAGTGGAAACCAAGTACAACCTAAGAGTGGCAATGTGGAAACCAAGTACAACCTAAGTGTGGCAATGAGTGGCAATGTGGAAACCAAGTACAACCTGAGAGTGGCAATGTGGACACCTAACAGCAGCAGTGGAAACCAAGTACAACCTAAGAGTGGCAATGTGGAAACCAAGTACAACCTAAGAGTGGCAATGTGGACACCTAATGCAGCAGTGGAAACCTAGTACAACCTAAGAGTGGCAATGTGGACATCTAACGGCAGCAGTGGAAACCTAGTACAACCTAAGAGTGGCAATGTGGAAACCAAGTACAACCTAAGAGTGGCAATGTGGACATCTAACGGCAGCAGTGGAAACCTAGTACAACCTAAGAGTGGCAATGTGGAAACCAAGTACAACCTAAGAGTGGCAATGTGGACATCTAACGGCAGCAGTGGAAACCTAGTACAACCTAAGAGTGGCAATGTGGAAACCAAGTACAACCTAAGAGTGGCAATGTGGACATCTAACGGCAGCAGTGGAAACCTAGTACAACCTAAGAGTGGCAATGTGGAAACCAAGTACAACCTAAGAGTGGCAATGTGGACATCTAACGGCAGCAGTGGAAACCTAGTACAACCTAAGAGTGGCAGTGCCAAGCACAATCCAAATCAAAACAAAACACTGCTTAATTGTAATTATATAGGAGCAAAACACAATAGTAGCAGTTTTTGAGTCAAAGAAGAGACAAGGAACCCAGTTGTACAAATGAGTACTAAGCATAACCCAGTAGTATACCATTAGTATAGCACATTGGTGGTGCTACATGGCTCTAGGAACACCACATGCTCCCATTTTTTAATTACAATGCAGTTTAGTTCTATATCTTAAAGATCATGCTAGATTTCACAAGTTGCAAAATTCATTGGGAATTTGATTATGTGTGTCTTATTAATTTACATCAATTAATAAAATCATATTAATCAAACTTAATAGACATAAACCAGGTATAACGCTGCTGAGAGTGAATGCTAGTCATTATAGACTATTTATAGAAGGAGGTATCAACAGGCTTACAACAGGTAAACAGACCAGGTTTTGTCTTCCTTCACACTGAAACTATTTCAGAAACCTGTTGGCAAAGACAATTTTAATAAATAAAATAACAAGCTTTATCTTATCTTTTAATTAAGTAAATAATCCTGGTTCAATTTTCAAGGACTTTAATTAGTGAACTTCAAATAAAATGTATAACAACATGAAACTGACTTTCAATTTTGCACCACTGTCGGAGGCTGGATGAATGTCAATTATCTGGGTCTGGGTGTGACCAAATAAAGTATGTCCACTATCAGGGGCTGAGTGTGACTGATACAGTATGTCCACTATCAGGGGCTGAGTGTGACCCATACAGTATGTTCACGATCAGGGGCTGAGTGTGACTGATACAGTACATCCACTATCAGAGGCTGGGTGTGACCAAATGAAGTATGTCCACTATCAGGGGCTTAGAGTGACTGATAAAGTATGTCCACTATTAGGGGCTGGGTGTGACTGATACCGTATGTCTGGGGCTGGGTGTGACTGATACAGTATGTCCACTATTAGGGGCTGGGTGTGACCGATACAGTATGTCCACTATCACGGACTAGGTGTGACTGATACAGTTATCCACTATCAGGGGCTGGGTGTGACTGATACAGTATGTCCACTATCAGGGGCTGAGTGTGACCCATACAGTATGTTCACGATCAGGGGCTGAGTGTGACTGATATAGTACATCCACTATCAGAGGCTGGGTGTGACCAAATGAAGTATGTCCACTATCAGGGGCTTAGAGTGACTGATAAAGTATGTCCACTATTAGGGGCTGGGTGTGACTGATACCATATGTCTGGGGCTGGGTGTGACTGATACAGTATGTCCACTATTAGGGGCTGGGTGTGACTGACACCGTATGTCCACTATCAGGGAATGGGTGTGACTGATACAGTATGTCCACTATCACGGACTAGGTGTGACTGATACAGTATGTCCACTATCAGGGGCTGGGTGTGACTGATACAGTATGTCTGGGGCTGGGGGTGACTGAAACAGTATGTCCACTATCAGGGAATGGGTGTGACCGATACAGTATGTCAACTATCACGGACTAGGTGTGACTGATACTGTATGTCCACTATCAGGGGCTGAGTGTGACTGATACTGTATGTCTGGGGCTGGGTGTGACTGATACAGTATGTCCACTATCAGGGAATGGGTGTGACTGATACAGTATGTCCACTATCACGGACTAGGTGTGACTGACACAGTATGTCCACCATCAGGGGCTGAGTGTGACTTATAAGATATAAGAGTATGTCCACTATCAGGGGCCGAGTGTGACTGATAGAGTATGTCAATGGCTTGGTGTGACTGATACAGAATGTCCACTATCAGGGGCTGGGTGTTACTGATACAGTATGTCAGGGGCTGAGTGTGACTGATACAGTATGTCAGGGGCCGAGTGTGACTGATACAGTATGTCCACTATCAGGGACTGGGTGTGATTGAGAGTATGTCCACTATCTGGGCTGGGTGTGACTGATACAGTATGTCAGAGGCTAAGTGTGACTGATACAGTATGTCCACTATCAGTAGCTGATTGTGACTGATACAATATGTCAACTATCAGGGGCTCAGTGTGACTGATACAGTATGTCCACTATCAGGGGCTCAGTGTGATTGATACAGTATGTCCACTATCAGGAGCTGAGTGTGAATGATACAGTACTTCCACTATCAGTAGCTGATTGTGACTGATACAGTATGTCAGGGGCTGGGTGTGACTGATACAATATGTCCACTATGAGGGGCTGAGTGTGACTGATACAGTATGTCCACTATCAGGGGCTGAGTGTGACTGATACAGTATGCCCACTATCAGGGACTGGGTGTGACTGATAGCGTATGTCCTCTATCAGGGCTGGGTGTGACTGAGAGTATGTCCACTATCAGGGCTGAGTGTGACTGATACAGTATGTCCACTATCAGGGGCTGGGTGTGACTGAGACTAAATGTATACGTCCAGGGGCTGTGTGCCTAATACTGTTTATATTGAATACCATGAAGATAGAAATTGAAATATGTACAATTTCCTTCAGCTGTTTATCAACAATTTTTTGAAACCTTAATTTATTCTGGTTTATTTGTAGACTAATCATAACATGATGTGTCTGTTTCAGCCTAGAAAATCTCAGCCTCTAACTCCAAGTTAAATATGACAAAATTGAAGGTTCAAATCCATTTAACTAGAAGTAAAAAAGATTCTGTATGCTTTGTCAATGGCGGGAGTTCTTGACTAGATGGAATTCTGGATACCTGTAATGATTTTGATACAATATAAAAGAAATCATTCTGAAACTACAATAGCTCCCATCTAATTTTCAAAGAACATTGTGATTGGTCAATGCCCCTTAGCCTGGAACCAATGAAATGACAAAGTGTGAACATTTTATTTAGCAATGACTTAAGTCTTATTGACCAAGGAAGGTTCTAGTAATACACTAGAATTATCCTCACTGCAGGTGTGTGATTTTCTATGTTCTGTGTTCTAGACTAGGATCTCCGGATCTCTTTTTCACGAACCCTATACAACTTAGAGATGCTGTACCCTACGCCATGACCCTCCCCATCTTATAGCCAGTTTTCTCATTATTTAATGTTGATATGTGCATCTAAACACCCGAATTATGCAAAATACTCATTCTATGTGTACGCATAGATCAGATAAAATTGTTCTCTCTCATGCATACAGATTATTTTGTGTTTCAATGGTGTAGAAAAGACGGGCTTCAATAATTTGCATACACAAGTGCAAATGTGTGTAGAAAACCTATACTAAAACAAAGTCCTGTAGAAAGTGGAAATTCTGTTATGTGTAGAGATACTGCTATCATAGGCAGCTTCAGGAAAGACAAAGGTTGTTTACAAGAATTGTTAGGGATTAAGTGCAAGTTGCTCCAGGGTACTATCAAATCTATAGAGCTAACAGGACCTGCGTATAACAGACTGGGAGTGGGCAGCAAGGGTATAATAAAAGAATGTGATTAGAGCTTCACAAAGAAAGAAAATATGATATAGCTATTTGTCATTCAAGAAATGTCTGAAGGTTCCAGAAATGGTCAGTAAATCAACTACATCCTTCTTCCTGTCATAATCACATTCTGTATTGTAACACCTAATATTTTAGTTCCTTTCTATATTTCCATAAAATGACTTAGACACTGTTTTATTGACCTGCTAAGTAATGTAACAACTCTAGTATACTGCTCTGTATCAAACCATAAAATCACATATGTACAGACTGGTACACTGTCACAATTTATTCACACAAAGCTACAATATATAATTAAGCAAGGAGTACCTCAAGGAAAGAACATTTGAGAGGAAACTCTAAAATCAAAAATTAATTAGAAAAAAAAGAAAGAATTTCAACCCCAACCAAAGCTTGGTGTGTGATGTAGAAATTGTTTAACACACACACTTGTCTCAAGTAAATAACCATGACTTATGTTTGATCTATAAACAGCTTGGTGTAAACTACTCACTATAAAGCTGATTGGCAGTGAACTCCAAGCTGTCATCACCTCAACAGACCAGTAGAGGTGTAAATGACCATTAGCCAGGTAAACATACACAGGCCTAATTGGCAATAATTATTAATTAAGCTAGTAGATGACCACCCTGGATAATTATCAATCAGTTGGACTCATCCACACAGGTGAACCAGGGAGTGGTTGGTATTTGTGTACCTGGGTTTTATCTCTCACCTGTACTAGGCTATGGGTAATGTTTACAGTTCCTCAGGAATAACATAACCTGTTCTACTAGGCAAAATTCTTAATTCATGTGAAACTACTATAAGGAGAGTTGATTCAATACACAACAAACCTACTTGAACTTTGAAATTCATGATTCATGATTATACAAGTCCACAAAAGAAACTATGACTAAATTAGTTGTTCTTTTTCCTTATCAAAAGAAACCCAATATTCAAACATTGTCAGATTTCCTCAAAAATTACCCCTTCAATTACTGACTATGATATTTATACTATATATTGCAATAACTGTTGGCTAAAATACATAGCAAGACATGACAAGATAATGTGACCAGAATTACATGAGACTTTTTTTTAATGAAATAAGGAATTATTCCAGATCTGCCAAGTAATTTTGCCGTTACTGACATCACATTTTGACAAAATCCAAATTTTTTGGAAATTATATAGCCATTTAAAACGACATTTAATTTATTATTTATAAAATTTATCCATTCCGACAATGCTCATAATTCAGGAGTCACACATGTATAGCTGCCAGATGCAGAAAATAGGACATTGTTTATATCAAAATGGTAGTACATAATGTTTGAGGGAATGAAATTGTCGATCTCAAGACTTAAGACATACATATGATCCCCACCAAAATAGCCAGCCCACGTCAAAGATATTGAATGTGTCTCGTCCGAGTGTGTGCACATGCCATTTTATTCTCCATTTGCTTGGCTGATATTTTGCATATCGATCTGTATTCAGACTGAGCTGTCTGTATATTCGTAGTTATTTTCTTCTAAAATCAGTGTTACAACCCGGTAAATGTATTACAGAGGTCGTGAACAAACACACCTAACAGCCCAATCCGCCATTTTGGCCAGTGTCAAATGGGTCAAACGAACTTTATTTCCATTTTGTATACACACCTAGTGTACGGACAACGTTTGGACAGATATAACATATGAACGTCAAACGGGTAAATTTATGACTTCAAACATAAAACAACTGATATATTAATTTGCCTTCACTGTAAACTGCGTAATTATTTTATCGTAAACGAACTCAAGCTGTAAAAAATCGTCGATGTTCAAAGGCAACCTAACAGACCGTATACATAGCGAATCGAATCCGCCATTTTGAAAGAGGACAGAGGCAATTTTTGGCATTATTCACGCTATATACACATTTTAAGTCATTAGCCTCCCAATAATAACACATAAATGACATTTACAATCATGCACATAGCGAAAAAACAACACTGCAACGACTGCATTATGAAAGAGATCTAAATCCGGTCGCTCAAGAATTGAAGGGTGTTCTCGGGCGACACATTCCCGCTTACCTTGCTAGTAGCAGTGGCAGCTCCACTAGTCACAACAGGATCATTAGTCACCTGCACTGTCAGGTGCTTGTTGTTTATGAGTGACCATGCACCCTCAACTTTACATGTTTGAAATTCATCACTGAAAGTCCTGAGATGGGGATCTCCAAATAACCCGCAGTGCTTATAGTTTCTTTGTCCTTCATACGAACACATAAATTCAGAATCTGGTACTTGAGGAAAATGTGGTACAGTATTTGCGGCTGGATCATATACTTCTCCATTAATTGAACAGTTTAATTCTTTTAATGCTTTTTTATTTCCTATTTTTTCAGACTGGAAAGAAAGACTTGTCTTGCATTCATAGCGATGTCCTTGCTTATTTATACATTTCACATAAGTACGAATAACTATGCACTTTGGATTGTCAGTGACTCCTTTTGGTAGTAAATCCATAAGAATCCCCGAATTAAGAGCTGCCGTTGCATCCTGGTACCTCGTCCAACACATTCCAAGGTCACATCCAAAAGCTGCAATAAACAATATTAAAACTACTGTATACATGTATTTTAAACATTCATATCACTGTTGAGTTCTTCATAATTTTTTTTAATCAAAAATTAAATTCTCTGCAACAAAGTCTACTTTTGTACTGACAAATTACAGATACATGTCCCTGCTTTGTAATATGAATTCTGTAGTCGATGATAATATAACATTGACATATCTTTGTTCTTTATGTTTTATGGAAAGTAATATTTATTAATATGGAAATGTTCATTGTAAAATTTTTCTTTACATTATTTTCACTGTATTTGTACAACATTTTTCACTTTACAATGTCAAACTTTGTTTTACGTTATCTAGGCTGAAATGTGCAACATTATAAAATTTATAATGTAAAATGTATAATTTTTTAATTTTTTTCTTTTCACAGAAATATGTAGAAATTTGTTTTACAATTTTTACACTATACAATGTGTTACTTTATGTAACCTTATTTAAACTGAAAAGTGCAGACTTTTTTTAACATCATATACACTACACAATTGATAATTTCATTTTACACAATATATACTACCTTTCAGACCTAGTTTTCCACACTTGAAGCTTGTAAAACTTTGCAATTTTATAAAGAATGGTAGTGCATGTTCAAGCAAAGACATATGGTTACATCCTGCCTTCACGTTAGCTTTCTTATACAATTTGATAAAAATATTTCTGTCTTAATTGAATATACAGATCTTCAACATTACCTTTTTTATGGTGCAGATTTGGAAATTTACGTCTTTGACATTATAACACACAATGCTTTTGGATTTCTTACAATTTCATGGTTTCGTATGGTGATTTAAAAGAATACTGCTTACTGAGTAACAGTTATTGTTTAACCGTTATCACTAAGGATTTACACGGCGAAACTGTCAACAATCTTATAAATACTTAACATGTAAACACGGTGAACAAAATTACTCTTAAATATTGCAGACACAATTGATCAATATTTTATGAAATGACATTAAGATTGAGAGAGAAACTAAATTCGATTTATCATCAACAATTAACAGCACGCGAGCAAGTCGGACTGTTTCTTACTACGGGAACTGAAACACCAACCAAGTGCACCCTTTAGCAAAACGTCTGATGAGCATGTGTTGGTGTATAATACACAACAAATACAAACCCGAATCGACACCAATTCCTATCAGGACGAGTAAAACCAATGCAGAAATGGGGGGCATGGGCGGATATGAGAGACAGCGAGTACCCATGCCCTTCCATAGAAATGATGGCAGAGCTAGATCCCGGTGAAATCCCTCTCCGTTTCGGGTGTAAGTTCGCTCCTCCCGCAGAGGTATACTCTGTCTGTGAAAATGAAAAAAACAAAAGCTCCGTCAAAAGACAAACAGATCCTCCTGGTTAGCTACCGCTTAATCCCAGTGTTAATCCTAATATACTAAGTCATTGCCTTCCATATCATCATGTTGGTTTCAAACTGGTATAATCCGTCAAAACAAAGTCAGATCGGAAGACTGTCTTCCACACCATGTTACGTACGTAAGTTCCCCGAGATCTAGCGATATTGGTGAGACACAAGTTCACTGCGGTAAAGTGGGTCAGGGGGCGGTACTTCACTTGTCCATCAACAGCTTCGCTGAGAGAGCTTTAATCTGATTGGCCTGGACGATTGGTAAGGTATCAACTATCAATAGAGCTGTCAGGGTACAAATTTAAACAACACTGGTCTAGTCATATATGATAAAGTATAGGAAAAAGTCAACTCTTATAAAAAATTATAATCATGTGTTTCATTTTCGAGTTTAAGCTTCACGGAAATGCTAAATCTATATTGTTATTGTTTAATTCAAAGTATATCAATGGCTTCAAAACTATGAAACTTTCTCTATCCGGTACATACAATATTTAGATCTCCGTTTCTGTTGTGGGAAAAATGATCTGTTCTAACGTCCCTGGTTCTAAGTTGCCAATGTTTTCAAGAGATGGTTTTTATTCTTATTAGGAAAAAGAAAAGTCTCTAAAGATTTAGAAAGAATGTAATAAACGGTTAGATACAATGTTCCGCTGGTGCAATTTGAAACCAGGGATAATAACAATAATGTGCCGGATTTAATTATTTCAGCAGTTGGTAAATGCAATTATGAGTAATCAAACGTGACTTGAACATTTGATAATAATCAAACATAAGAAATACAAATTCTGTTTATTTACTGATTTCAACATACTATGCACTTGCTTAGTCCAAACTTAACTGTTATACCTTTCACGCACGTGCTGTCACTAAGTTTACACGGAAGCCATACATTTTTGGGTCCCGTGTCACAGTTTTACAACAGCAGGCGATAAAAGGCGTGCAAACAAAACTGGCTGATACATAAACGAAGCCGATGTCTACAAAGTCCTCAAATTGATTCTGACGTTTATATCATTCATAAAGCTCTAGATGTTCTGACTGTTTAATCATTTATATTTTATTAATTCGTGTGAATAGAGTCATGATTTATTCAAAACTTCAGGCGATTGGCCCTCCCAGTTCAAATTAAACTTTTACACGCGAACGTGATTACTACAGTAGTCAAGGGGAAGCAACTCATGTGCGTCTTAGCTGAAATTGATTTCAAATCCGTTTTGTATTGATAAATATTACGCTACTCGATCAATTTCACGATATTATTTAAATCGGCTGAAGTTATTTAAGATAAAATGACCCACGATTTGCATCTGAACATTTTACATGGTTAAACACGCGTTTTCCCCAAATGTCATCTGGCATTAGTTCTTTAGCACATAAAAACAGGGAGATATTTATCATTTTAAAAGGCGTAACACATTAACGAAATCCCAATATAACGTTTGAATGCACATATAAACGTTAGCGCTATACAAAACGTTTTATAGTTGATTTTACATAAATTGTACTTAGTTTTTCGATTACGTTTAAATTTAAAGTGATACGTAATATATGTATATATTACTGAAAAACTTAACTTATCACCATTGGTAGATGAGATGGAAAGGAAAAACGAATGTTTAAAACATGTAAAATGTGACAAATATGTTAATTTTGCATTATTCTCTGTGTGTTGTATACAAGATGGTTCTTGGGAAATCTTCAGACAACTCCCCCAATCTAAATATTAGATGATCTTTTAAATGGAATATTAATGTACCATTGTGCTTGTTTATTGACAGTGAATTTTTCCATGTAACTGACTGAAAGTAGTGTGCATGATATAGACACTTACTACGTTTGCAAGGAGATACAGACAAGTCGAATTGTGGAAAAGCATGTTCATTTTTTTTCATAGATTCCAAATTCACCTTTGCTCTTGAGAGGATGATAAGACCGGTAGAGTGGTTAAACTCAACATAATGACGCGTTATTCATTGGTGTACGTAATTCCTTAGTGTCCAGAACCAAATCCGTGATCGTACAGTACCTAATCCGTTAGTGTACAGTACCTAATCCGTTAGTGTACAGTACCGAATAAGTTGATGTACAGTACCTAATCCGTTAGTGTACAGTATCTAATCCGTTAGTGTACAGTGCCTAATCCGTTAGTGTACAGTACCTAATCAGTTAGTGTACAGTACCTAATCCGTTAGTGTACAGTACCTAATCCGTTAGTGTACGTTACCTAATCCGTTAGTGTACAGTACCTAATCCGTGAGTGTACAGTACCTAATCCGTTAGTGTACATTACCTAATCCGTTAGTATACAGTACATAATCCATTAGTGTACAGTACCGAATAAGTTGATGTACAGTACCTAATCCGTTAGTGTACAGTACCTAATCCGTTAGTGTACCTAATCTGTTAGTGTACAGTACCTAATCCATTAGTGTACAGTACCTAATCCGTTAGTGTACCTAATCCGTTAGTGTACAGTACCTAATCCGTAAGTGTACAGTATCTAATCCGTTAGTGTACAGTACCTAATCCGGAAGTGTACAGTACCTAATCCGGCAGTGTACAGTACCTAATCCGGAAGTGTACAGTACCTAATTCGTTACTGTACACAGTAGCTAACCCGTTAGTGTACAGTACCTAATCCGTTTGTGTACTGTACCTATTCCGTTAATGTACAGTACCTAATCCGTTAGTGTACCTAATCCGTAAGTGTACAGTACCTAATCAGTAAGTGTACAGTACCTTATCCGCTAGTGTACAGTAGGTGTACAGTACCTAATCCGCTAGTGTACAGTACGTGTACAGTACCTAATCCGTTAGTGTACAGTACCCAATCCGTTACTGTACAGTACCTAATCTGTTAGTGTACAGTACCTTATCCGTTAGAGTACAGTACCTAATCCGTTAGTGTTCAGTACCTAATTCATTGATGTACAATACCTAATCCGTTAGTGTACAGTACCTAATCCGTTAGTGTACAGTACCTAATTCGTTAGTGTACAGTACCTAATCCGTTAGTGTACCTAATCCGTTAGTGTATAGTACCTAATCCGTTAGTGTACCTAATCCGTTAGTGACAGTACCTAATTAATTGATGTACAATACCTAATCCGTTAGTGCACAGTACCTAATCCGTTAGTGTACAGTACCTAATCCGTTAGTGTACCTAATCCGTTAGTGTACAGTACCTAATCCGTTAGTGTACATTACTTAATCTGTTAGTGTACATTACCTTATCCGTTAGTGTACAGTACCTAATCTGTTAGTGACAGTACCCAACTCCTAATTGTACATCTATATAGTATTTTGTTATTTATTGGTGTACGTTATCCGTCAGTATACATTCGTGTTGTATCGTGTGATTCGATGATGTACCTAATCCGGTTTTTGTGTATGATATCCAGTGATTTATTTGTGTACCTAATCCGGTTTTTGTGTATGATATCCAGTGATTTATTTGTGTACCCAATCCGGTTTTTCTGTATGATATCTAGAGATTTATTTGTGTACCTAATCCGGTTTTTGTGTATGATATCTAGTGATTTATTTGTGTACCTAATCCGGTTTTTGTGTATGATATCTAGAGATTTATTTGTGTACCTAATCCGGTTTTTGTGTATGATATCCAGTGATTTATTTGTGTACCTAATCCGGTTTTTGTGTATGGAATCTAGTGATTTATTTGTGTATCTAAACCGGTTTTTGTGTATGATATCCAGTGATTTATTTGTGTACGTAATCCGTTTTTTGTGTATGATATCTAGTGATTTATTTGTGTACCTAATCCGGTTTTTGTGTATGATATCTGGTGATTTATTTGTGTACCTAATCCGGTTTTTGTGTATGATATCTAGAGATTTATTTGTGTACCTAATCCGGTTTTTGTGTATGATATCCAGTGATTTATTTGTGTACCTAATCCGGTTTTTGTGTATGATATCTAGTGATTTATTTATGTACCTAATCCGGTTTTTGTGTATGATATCTAGTGATTTATTTGTGTACCTAATCCGGTTTTTGTGTATGATATCCAGTGATTTATTTGTGTATCTAAACCGGTTTTTGTGTATGATATCCAGTGATTTATTTGTGTACCTAATCCGGTTTTTGTGTATGATATCCAATGATTTATTTGTGTACCTAATCCGGTTTTTGTGTATGATATCCAGTGATTTATTTGTGTACCTAATCCGGTTTTTGTGTATGATATCTAGTGATTTATTTGTGTACCTAATCCGGTTTTTGTGTATGATATCCAGTGATTTATTTGTGTACCTAATCCGGTTTTTTGTGTAAGATATCCAGTGATTTATTTGTGTACCTTATCCGGTTTTTGTGTATGATATCCAGTGATTTATTTGTGTACGTAATCCGGTTTTTGTGTATGATATCTAGTTATTTATTTGTGTACGTAATCCGTTTTTTGTGTATGATATCCAGTGATTTATTTGTGTACCTAATCCGGTTTTTGTGTATGATATCCAGTGATTTATTTGTGTACCTAATCCGGTTTTTGTGTATGATATCCAGTGATTTATTTGTGTACCTAATCCGGTTTTTGTGTATGATATCTAGTGATTTATTTGTGTACCTAATCCGGTTTTTGTGTATGATATCTAGTGATTTATTTGTGTACCTAATCCGGTTTTTGTGTATGATATCTAGAGATTTATTTGTGTACCTAATCCGGTTTTTGTGTATGATATCTAGTGATTTATTTGTGTACCTAATCCGGTTTTTGTGTATGATATCTAGTGATTTATTTGTGTACCTAATCCGGTTTTTGTGTATGATATCTAGTGATTTATTTGTGTACCTAATCCGGTTTTTGTGTATGATATCCAGTGATTTATTTGTGTATCTAAACCGGTTTTTGTGTATGATATCCAGTGATTTATTTGTGTACGTAATCCGGTTTTTGTGTATGATATCCAATGATTTATTTGTGTACCTAATCCGGTTTTTGTGTATGATATCCAGTGATTTATTTGTGTACCTAATCCGGTTTTTGTGTATGATATCTAGTGATTTATTTGTGTACCTAATCCGGTTTTTGTGTATGATATCTAGTGATTTATTTGTGTACCTAATCCGGTTTTTGTGTATGATATCTAGTGATTTATTTGTGTACCTAATCCGGTTTTTGTGTATGATATCTAGTAATTTATTTGTGTAGCTTATCGACTCGTGGTGTATGGTATCCAGTGATTTTTCTTAGCTTTAGTGACCACACAGTGATGGTTGAAAGAGAAAAATAGTGTGTTGATGACAATGACCGAGTTTTCTTTGTCAGGGGAAACTCTTAATACCAGTTATTATGCGATTTTGGACAGATGCGATGCATATCTTCCGCATGTAAAAGGGAGTTAATTAGGCTAGTTCTGTCACGTGGTATAAATGAGAAACCGAGAACATGCTTTTATATATCAACATCAGCTTTTAAAGCCAAGTGAAAGCTAATTGAAATCATAAACTCGTTAAATTTCAATTTTGTACCCTTAATTACCGTTGGGAATTCTGAGATTGTAACAGATAAACATGTCCCAGGATAGCGATCAACAGTTTTTCGATTACACGCCAAATTCAGATTAGTAATCAATGTTTTCCGGCTCAAATTTTTATTTCGGCACTAATTTTCCCCTTTCCGATAAATCAAGCCTGACCAAACTTATCGATATAGAAAACTGAAAAAAAATGAACTCGATATTGACACGTGAAGAATACTAACTAAATAGTCACACAACAGCACTAAATAAAGTACAAAGAACAAAGCGGCTTGTCACAAAAATAAATAAATAGATAGATAAATAAAAAATAAATAAAAATAAAACGAGCTCAATCATTTAAGCCATTGTAATACATTGTATTTAGTTACATAATGTTTCTACTGAATTAATTCATTGTAATAAACACAATTTCCTCGTTTATTTATTTGTAAGTGTAATCACATTTTCATATTTCAGCCAATTTGCGAGCTATTTCGACTTCGCGCACAACGTGCGATGACGCTAAAAAACCGGACATGGATCTCTAATAACAGGTTTTCACGAATATGTCGAAAGAGATTAACATGATACCCAAACTGAATTAGTCAATCAATTGTTGTTACTACTTTAACAGTGTGTAATGAGCTCCAATCGAAGTCCGGAACCTCGAGACACCCTTGACAAAACACAAAACACAGAAAGCAATTTGATGAAGAGTCAAGGTGAAAAAAGTTATGATATTGTATAACCCAAACACGATCTCCTTATTAATACCATATATCGATAACAAGCACGTGCGCACTTTCACAGCCAACAGAGATTTTTTTTGTTTGTGTGACAAGTTATGATTGGTTGTGTGTCTTGGAGAGATCGTAATCTACGGATCTGTATTCAAATTAGCCGGTTTTGGAGATTCTGGACAGAAAGTGATGGATCGTGCAAAACTGGCATTCAGTGTGAGATGAAATCTTATCATGGTATTATTGATTTACTAACCCCTATAAATTGGCTGTTACATTCTGCCAAGAAAACGTTTAATAGTATTCTTATGGCCGACGGACGGGCAGTAAGCTAAGCACGAAAACCGGCGTAAAACCGAATTAAAGAAAAAACAGCAGAAAGATACCAGAATTCTTTATGACTCATTTGCAGGAAGCTAAGAGCTGGAACTCATCAATACACGAATTGGATTCGTGATGGCACGAGGTATTCACAGACGAACATTAACAGGAGAACGAAAAAATATACATACACACACATATATAAAAATTATATACTTGACTAGTATATTGAGTAATGTTATAAGACGGTCCTCGATGAATTATATAGGTATTTTACTACCCAAGATAAGAGCTGTAAATTTCTACATCACAGGAGAGTTCATTTCACGCATAAATACATTGAACTAATGCAGCGTTGTCAGTCTTAGGTCAGAACTGTACCACGGAATGAATTTTGTCCGTAGCAAGACGAGCTCATGTGATAATGAGTTGTTAACAGGAAGACGGTTCAGTCACTTGATAACAGAGTTGTTAACAGGAAGACGGTTCGGTGACTTGATAACAGAGTTGACAGTAACTCAGCTGACATGTCAGTCATAGTTTGTGACATGTAAACAGGTTTGCCAGTAACATGACAGATCTGTGACGAGGTAACTGTGATGCTAGTAACATGAAAGACCTGTGACGTGGTAACAGTGATGTCAATAACATGACAGATGTTTGACGTGGTAACAGTGATGCCAGTAACATGACAAATCTGTGACGTGGTAACAGTGTTGCCAGTAACATGACAGATCTGTGACTTGGTAACAGTGTTGCCAGTAACATGACAGACCGGAGATGTGGTAACAGTGTTGCCAGTAACATGACAGACCGGAGATGTGGTAACAGGTTTGCCAGTAACATGACATATCTGTGACTTGGTAACAATGTTGCCAGTAACATGGCAGACCTGAGACGTGTTAACAGTGTTGCAAGTAACATGACAAATTTGTGACTTGGTAACCGTGTTGCTAGTAACATGACAGATCTGTGACGTGGTAACTGTGATGTCAGTAACATGACAGATCAGTGACGTGGTAACAGTGATGTCAATAACATGACAGATCTGTGACGTGGTAACAGTGTTGTCAGTAACATGACAGATCTGTGACGTGGTAACAGTGATGCCAGTAACATGACAGACATGTGACGTGGTAACAGTGATGCCAGTAACATGAAAGACCTGTGACATGGTAACAGTGATGTCAATAACATGACAGATGTTTGACGTGGTAACAGTGATGCCAGTAACATGACAGATCTGTGACGTGGTAACAGTGATGTCAATAACATGACAGATGTTTGACGTGGTAACAGTGTTGCCAGTATCATGACAGATCTGTGACGTGGTAACAGTGATGCCAGTAACATGACAGACCTGTGACGTGGTAAGTGTTGCCAGTAACATGACAGATCTGTGACGTGGAAACAGTGTTACCAGTAACATGACAGATCTGTGACGTGGTAACAGTGATGCCAGTAACATGACAAATCTGTGACGTGGTAACATCGTTGTCGGTAACATGACAGACCTGTGACGTGGTAACAGTGTTGCTAGTAACATGACAAATCTGTGACGTGGTAACAGTGTTGCCAGTAACATGACAGATCTGTGACTTGGTAACAGTGTTGCTAGTAACATGACGGACCTGAGACGTGGTAACAGTGTTGCCAGTAACATGACAGATCTGTGACTTGGTAACAGTGTTGCCAGTAACATGCCAGATTTGTGACGTGGTAACAGTGTTGCCAGTAACATGACAAATCTGTGACGTGGTAACATCGTTGTCGGTAACATGACAGACCTGTGACGTGGTAACAGTGTTGCAAGTAACATGACAAATCTGTGACGTGGTAACAGTGTTGCCAGTAACATGACAGATCTGTGACTTGGTAACAGTGTTGCTAGTAACATGACAGATCTGTGACGTGTTAACAGTGTTGCTAGTAACATGACAGATCTGTGACTTGGTAACAGTGTTGCCAGTAACATGACAGACCTGAGACGTGTTAACAGTGTTGCTAGTAACATGACGGACCTGAGACGTGGTAACAGTGTTGCCAGTAACATGACAGACCGGAGATGTGGTAACAGTGTTGCCAGTAACATGACAGACCGGAGATGTGGTAACAGGTTTGCCAGTAACATGACATATCTGTGACTTGGTAACAATGTTGCCAGTAACATGGCAGACCTGAGACGTGTTAACAGTGTTGCAAGTAACATGACAAATTTGTGACTTGGTAACCGTGTTGCTAGTAACATGACAGATCTGTGACGTGGTAACTGTGATGTCAGTAACATGACAGATCAGTGACGTGGTAACAGTGATGTCAATAACATGACAGATCTGTGACGTGTCAAGTAACATGACAGATCTGTGACGTGGTAACAGTGATGCCAGTAACATGACAGACATGTGACGTGGTAACAGTGATGCCAGTAACATGAAAGACCTGTGACATGGTAACAGTGATGTCAATAACATGACAGATGTTTGACGTGGTAACAGTGATGCCAGTAACATGACAGATCTGTGACGTGGTAACAGTGATGTCAATAACATGACAGATGTTTGACGTGGTAACAGTGTTGCCAGTATCATGACAGATCTGTGACGTGGTAACAGTGATGCCAGTAACATGACAGACCTGTGACTTGGTAAGTGTTGCCAGTAACATGACAGATCTGTGACGTGGAAACAGTGTTACCAGTAACATGACAGATCTGTGACGTGGTAACAGTGATGCCAGTAACATGACAAATCTGTGACGTGGTAACATCGTTGTCGGTAACATGACAGACCTGTGACGTGGTAACAGTGTTGCTAGTAACATGACAAATCTGTGACGTGGTAACAGTGTTGCCAGTAACATGACAGATCTGTGACTTGGTAACAGTGTTGCTATAACATGACGGACCTGAGACGTGGTAACAGTGTTGCCAGTAACATGACAGATCTGTGACTTGGTAACAGTGTTGCCAGTAACATGCCAGATTTGTGACGTGGTAACAGTGTTGCCAGTAACATGACAAATCTGTGACGTGGTAACATCGTTGTCGGTAACATGACAGACCTGTGACGTGGTAACAGTGTTGCAAGTAACATGACAAATCTGTGACGTGGTAACAGTGTTGCCAGTAACATGACAGATCTGTGACTTGGTAACAGTGTTGCTAGTAACATGACAGATCTGTGACGTGTTAACAGTGTTGCTAGTAACATGACAGATCTGTGACTTGGTAACAGTGTTGCCAGTAACATGACAGACCTGAGACGTGTTAACAGTGTTGCTAGTAACATGACGGACCTGAGACGTGGTAACAGTGTTGCCAGTAACATGACAGATCTGTGACTTGGTAACAGTGTTGCCAGTAACATGCCAGATTTGTGACGTGGTAACAGTGTTGCCAGTAACATGACAAATCTGTGACGTGGTAACAGTGATGCCAGTAACATGACAGATCTGTGACGTGGTAACAGTGTTGCTAGTAACATGACAAATCTGTGACGTGGTAACAGTGATGTCAGTAACATGACAAATCAGTGACGTGGTAACAGTGTTGCCAGTAACATGACAAATCTGTGACGTGGTAACAGTGTTGCTAGTAACATGACAAATCTGTGACGTGGTAACAGTGATGTCAGTAACATGACAGATCAGTGACGTGGTAACAGTGTTGCCAGTAACATGACAGATCTATGAAGTGGTAACAGTGATGCTAGTAACATGACATATCTGTGACGTGGTAACAGTGTTATTGGTAAAATGACATATCTGTGACGTGGTAACAATGTTGTCTTTAACATGACAGACCTGTGACGTGGTAACAATGTTGTCTTTAACATGACAGATCTGTGACGTGGTAACAGTGTTGCTAGTAACATGACAAATCTGTGACGTGGTAACATCGTAGCCAATAACATGACAGATCTGTGACCTGGTTACAGTATTGCCAGTAAAACAACAGATATAACGTATCATTATTAATATAATGTGTTACATGGTCCCATATTGTTTATTTTTGTTAGATTTTTTTGCCTGTTCCTTTGATACGTGTCTAGTTTAGACAGTAATGACCTTGTAGCTAGTTTTAGTGATTTTGGATGATTTGGACAATGTAAGATTGAACATGTCCCTGCTATATGAATCTGTCGGGAATGGCGGAAACAATCAAGCTCATAATATTGACCGTATGAACCATATTTGCAGCAAATTAATTATGTTTCCAGTAGAGGCATTTGCTCCAAATTTATGGTATTTGTGTGTGTGTACCGGCCATCAATAAAGCTGAAATCCATCGGTATTACCTCCCTGCAGCGTTTAAATATCTCCTTCGTGGGCTTTCCTATTCCAAATTTTAATTAAGGGGTGGCCTTTATGACAGATATGATTCATTTTTGGACGGAGATAACATAACAATATTTCAAGCGATCACAACGTCTAATGATGCCAGGAAAAAATGGCAAAGTTGCATGCATGGATTGGGTAATGATGAAATATTTTGAATTTCTCTGTAAAATCCAATCCTATCAGCCGAAAATCAATGTTTTGCGCGCTTTCCCATGAATTATGTCCATAACTATATATTATACTGCCTGAACTCCATACCTCAATAGTATTACATCTCTCTAGATTGTTGGTAGTACTGAACACGAGAGAAATCCTCTGTTTATCTAAAATGACGAGGAATAGAAAGGTTTCAGAAACGAGGATAAAGCTACAGAAATCAGGAGATGATAAAGATACAGAAACGAGGAGATGATAAAGCTATAGAAACGAGGAGATGATAAAAACTACTGAAACGAGATGATAAAGCTATAGAAACGAGGAGATGATAAAACTACTGAAACGAGATGATAAAGCTACAGAAACGAGGAAATGATAAAGCGATAGAAACGAGGAGATGATAAAGCTACAGAAAGGAGGAGATGATAAAGCTACTGAAACGAGGAGATGATAAAGCTATAGAAACTAGGAGATGATAAAGCGATAGAAACGAGATGATAAAACTACTGAAAAGAGGAGATGATAAAGCTACTGAAACGAGGAGGTGATAAAGCGATAGAAAGGAGGAGATGATAAAGCTATAGAAACGAGGAGATGATAAAACTACTGAAAAGAGGAGATGATAAAGCTACTGAAACGAAGAGATGATAAAGCTACCGAAACTAGGAAATGATAAAGCTATAGAAACGAGGAGGTAATAAAGCTACAGAAACGAGTAAAGGATAAAGCTACTGAAACGAGGAGACAATATTGAGAGTTTATGGCCCTCTCGTCCCGATTTAGACATAACCAAAACGACTTCTTTTTCCTGCTGCTTGACATAAAAAGTCTCTCTAAACCACTTAAACTGGCCCGATCCAATTTGTAAGCGCCGATGGATTGTACCCTCATTTTTCTTTAATAGGATGATGTCAAATACTAGTGCCATTCATTTTTCCCTTGTATGTCAATTTGTTTGTGTATAAGGTATTGATGTGTATGGACAAATTCTTCTATAGCCCTAAGATACGAAATCGATTCAAATAAGAAAGAATTATATACTTACAGATGCGAAGAAAATGTTTCATGACATTGGTTTCGAATTACCAGCAAAATATTGTGATTTAAGTGACATGCCATACTCGCCTTAACAAGGACACATGTGTAGGAGTTACACATTAAGAATATGAGTCAGTTTTAGTCAGTTTTGGCATTTTCTTTATTCTTATAACGTCATTTTGTCATTTTTGGAATTATCTTTGACATCCTTATCTTTCTGAAACAAATATTATTTCCTACACACTTCTAATGCCGGATTACATGTGATCAATGGGATACAGGTTTAAAATGAGTAGGCGTGAGTGTGGAGACTTTTGCCAACAACAACACACAGTGTTTCTCCCTCAACCGCCTCTCATCATTTCATTGATACGTATAGTAATTATTTACTAAGAAATCCAAATCCCAACCTTTGGATGATTTTCTGACGGGGACCTTATCATACTGATAATTTCAATAAAGTTTAAGCACGTACGGACAAAAAGTCATGATTAACGGTTTGAAATCTGTCGATTTCATATCATGAAGAAGAAAGTTGAAACGGGATCGAATATAACAAACTGTGAGATAAACTTTAATCATTTTAGTAGACATATCATACAGGCGGCTTTTTGTGCTTTGGATCAATAATATAAAACAAATCAATTCTTCAATCACATACTGTATTAGCTTGCACATTAACCATGAACTCTTTTCTTTGATAATGTCCTACAACGCCGCATTAGCCAATCGATAGTGACGTAACAAAATGGCGTTGACATTTTTTTTCAATGTTTGGATTAAATGTACCTTAAGACGAGCTTGGTAACGTATGTTTACAATTTTGCTGCTTTTGTGTTGATTAGATAAAGCATATATATTATCATGGACAGGATAGCGACTAAGATCAGACCTCGGGTGATCATGATGTATATTACTGTGTGTGCTTGCATGCACTTTACAAAGACCATCTTTAAGCCTTCTTGTCGTCACTAGTGAGAACAAAGCCACGGAAAGCCAAAGAGTACATTTCCATTTGTTTTCTCATGAAACTGACATGCGTGTTACATTATTATGATACCAGAATATAGATGTTACGTAATGAGTCAGACAAAGCTCAGTAATATTATGGTTATGTTTGATAGTTGAAAAGTGACGTACCCTTACCAGGGACTATCAAGAACTACCAAGGACTACCAGGGACTACCAAGGACTGCCAAGAACTACCAAGGACTACCAGGGACTACCAAGGACTGCCAAGAACTACCAGGGACTACTGGAGATTACCAAGGACTGCCCAGGACAACCAGTTAATGCCTAAGTCTACAAAACTACCATGGGGTTCCAGGGAACCAAATTAATACTAAAGGCTACCAAGGACTACTGGTTGCTGTTGGTAACTACAAAGGACTACGAGGGTTTAACGAAATACCAAGGACTGCCAGGTGCTAAAAGGACTAGCACGGACTACCAAGGAGTGACGAGGGCTACCGAGGACTACAGGTCCTGCTTGGGCTGCCATGGACTCGTAGAGACTACTCAGGACTGCCGAGGACTTTCAAGGACGAACAAAGGGAAAGCAATGTCTATGAAAGGCTTCCGTACTGTCGAGGACTTCCGGGTGCTGCTGCGAGTTACTAAGTGCAAGCAGGGACTGTCAGTGACTTCCAATGACTACAATGGACTTGCTATACACCAAGGACAACCGAGGCCTACCAAGGACAAACAAGGTCTAGTTAAATACCAAGGACTACAAAGGACTACCGGGTGCTACTGCTGGCTACCAAGGACGTGCAAGGATTGCATTGGACCAGCTAAATACCAAATGTCTACTACAGAATACCGCGGATGTCTATAGAGGACTGCCGAGGACCACCAAGGACTACCAAGGACAAAACAAAACCAACAAGATAGATCCTTGTCTCCCAGCTAGTGGGGCTATAAAGAAACAACCAGATTTAAAATGATGATCTCTTAGGAGTAACTGATGGAAGTTTCACTCTTGAATCATAAATTAGACGAAGGAAGCAAATGAGCTATTCTGAACAAAAGTAATCAGGGGTTGGTTATTAGGCTCGCTAGTAAATCTACTGCAGAAGTTCAGACTGATATAATACAGTAACATTGGTACAAGTCGTGTTAAATATTATAAATGTTGTCCGGGCCGATATACTAACGTCACACATGAATGCTGACTACTTGGTGTTAGTCCAGAGATTTTGTGATGGTCATACATGAATGATTTTGTGATGGTCATACATGAATTTTGACTACTTGGTGTTAGTCTAGAGATTTTGTAATGGTCATACATAAATGCTGACTACTTGGTGTTTATCTAGCGATTTTTTGGGAGGCAGTGGTTATATGATATTTAGTAAGTAAGAGATGGACAGTATTGTATGGTGTGTTCTATGGTGCTATTTGTGAGATAGGGATGACACAGACAGATACCTATTTCTCTAATATAGCGCGCACCTGCTGAATCAATCAAGCATCCGTTCTACAGATAAGGTAAATTCGAAAACGCCGTGCAATGAAAAAAATTGTATAATCACACTTTTAAGAGCAGAGATATTTTCTTAATTAGATAAACACTTTTCAGAGGAAACAAATACACACACACAAACATTAAGCGTGTTTTGTTTCTTGAAGTTATATAAAGAAGTGAAACACATTATATGGCTGTTGCGTACAGATATGCCAAATAAACAAAATGTAAACATTATACAACGCACGTGTTTGTTGTTTTTTTTTTATTTACACTGAAGAGTTAAGGGAGAAGAGTGTGGACTACTAGTACCCAGAAATATCTCAAACCCTAACCCCGTACACGCGAGACGTTCGAGATAGCAGTTAGGGGCAAAATGTGCTTCTTATCAAACAGTATCAGGAAAAGGTCAATCTGCTTGCATCAGCTTTCATAATCTATCTGGCTGTCATCGAGAGGCTGCCAAAACAAATTACGGGTTGACGGCTCTAACTGTACTCCTGGATGTATGCAAAACACACATACGAGTTGCTGTGAAAAATAACGGCGTTGATGAGGGAAGATTGTAAAACACGGTCTGGACCGGACTACTCGAACCCGGAAATAACTTATTGCTGAACATTTCAGACATTTTGTGGTACGACTGGTAAACCGAAGTAAGCGCTGATAGGGAAGACATTCCCAGCCTGTATCTTTGCGGTGTTTCTCGTGTGGAATTCACGGAGAGGTCAGAGTAGGTCATTAGAAAGTAGGGCCCAAAGTTAGAGTCAACACACGTGTCGTTTAATATTTCTGTCACATGGCGGTAAAGTCTATTTTAGAATCAACATACGTATCGTTTTATCTAACAATCACAGAAAATTACATAGTCAAACGTCAGAATCAGGTAATAATGCCAGAACAGACATTTCTTACCGTTTCTCTATCTAATTTTACATCTATCATTTATGTTGAAGTTCCAACTATTCCTCAATGTTGTTATTCCTACATCATCTTGTTTCTACTATCAGTTTTCTCCACTGCCATCATCACCTATTGTCTCGTTCATTATCATCTATAATGAACGTTAAATGTACCATAGTCACTAGTCATTGTCCAATCCATATCTCTCGTGGTCCCAAGTGCCAAACACGTGCGCGTGTCCGTATCCTAGTTGTTACCCGAGCCATGCCCCACCAGATTCACTACAGATGTGAATGCGCTTTCCCGTCATACTGGAACGCTTTAGCCTGGCCGCTACCAGCACACTGACGATCATTTCTAGACGCGGAATAGGTTTTGCAGGAGCGGATCAGGATAAGTTTACTTCTTAACGAGAAACCTCACACCGCTCAAATGATGGAAGAAGGCTGGTGAGGTTGGGAAAGCTGGAAAGTTTTTGTGAATCTGTCTGAGCAGTGTTAAATAATCCACATCTTGAGTACAGATGCCACACTGATGATAGTGTGTGGTTCTTGGCTTGGGTAAACCATTGTTCCCTCTTTTGGCCTACGTCATGTTGTTTGTCTGAGCGGTGCTAGTGCCATCTTTTTACATTTTAATGTGCTTACGGATTTTTTAAAAGAAAAAACACGAAATAGAGGAACTGATACGATGTTTTTCTCCCAGAAAACTCTATGTCATCCAGCGAACATTCGCTTCACTTTGTATCAACTCGTTTACCAACTGTACATTGTTTTTGATGTTGACATGATATAGGTGTATTTGTGTTCTGAATGACGGGCCTATCTTCGTGGTGGGATGGGGAGGGGGTCAGGGGATGTCGAGTGGCACGTGCTTTCCAAATTAAGACCAATGTAATCCATTGCATGGTTTCTTTCATTTCAAATAACACACACTCACACTCACACTACACCCACCCACACACACCACACACCCACACCCACGCAGTCACCCACACGCAACACACACCACGCACCACACACACTACTCACACACACACACACACACACCACACACACGCAAATTCTTTTGGCCTACATACGCACAGACACTTCCTCCCTACATACACACAGATACTTCCTCCCTACACACAGACACTTCCTCCCTACATACGCACTGACACTTCCTCCCTCCCTACATACAGACACTCCCTCCCTACATACGCACAGACACTTCCTCCCTACATACGCACTGACACTTCCTCCCTCCCTACATACAGACACTTCCTCCCTACATACGCACAGACATTTCCTCCCTACACACATACACTTCCACCCTACACAAAGACACTTCCACCCTACATACACACATACACACTTCCTCCCTACATACAAACAGACACTTCCTCTCTACATACACACAGACACTTCCTCCCTACATACACACTTACACTTCCTCCCTACATACACACAGACACTTCATCCCTACATACACAAAAACACTTCCACCCTACATACACACATACACTTCCTACCTACATACAAACAGACACTTCCTCCCTACATACACAAAGACACTTCCTCCCTACATACAAACAGACTCTTCCTCCCTACATACACACAGACACTTCCTCCTTACATACACAAAGACACTTCCACCCTACATACACACAGACACTTCCTCCCTACATACACACAGACACTTCCTCCCTACATACGCACTGACACTTCCTCCCTACATACAAACAGACACTTCCTCCCTACACACATACACTTCCACCCTACACAAAGACACTTCCATCCTACATACACACATATACACTTCCTCCCTACATACAAACAGACACTTCCTCCCTACATACACACAGACACTTCCTCCCTACATACACACATACACTTCCTCCCTACATACACACAGACACTTCATCCCTACATACACAAAAACACTTCCACCCTACATACACACAGGCACTCCCTCCTTACATACGCACAGACACTTCCTCCTTACATACACACAGACACTTCCTCCCTACAAACACACAGATACTTCCTCCCTACATACGCACTGACACTTCCTCCCTACATACACATATACACTTCCTCCCTACACACAGACACTTCCTCCCTACACAAAGACACTTCCACCCTACATACACTTCCTACCTACATACAAGCAGACACTTCCTCCCTACATACAAACAGACACTTCCTCCCTACATACACACAGACACTTCCTCCCTACATAAACACATACACTTCCTCCCTACATACACACAGACACTTCCTCCCTACATACACAAAGACACTTCCACCCTACATACACACAGGCACTTCCTCCTTACATACACACAGACATTTCCTCCCTACATACACACAGACACTTCCTCCCTACAAACACACAGACACTTCCTCCCTACATACGCACTGACACTTCCTCCCTACATACACATATACACTTCCTCCCTACACACATACACTTCCACCCTACACAAAGACACTTCCACCCTACATACACACATACACTTCCTACCTACATACAAACAGACACTTCCTCCCTACATACACAAAGACACTTCCTCCCTACATACAAACAGACTCTTCCTCCCTACATACACACAGACACTTCCTCCTTACATACACAAAGTCACTTCCACCCTACATACACACAGACACTTCCTCCCTACATACACACAGACACTTCCTCCCTACATACACAAAGACACTTCCTCCCTACATACAAACAGACTCTTCCTCCCTACATACACACAGACACTTCCTCCTTACATACACAAAGTCACTTCCACCCTACATACACACAGACACTTCCTCCCTACATACACACAGACACTTCCTCCCTACATACGCACTGACACTTCCTCCCTACACACATACACTTCCACCCTACACAAAGACACTTCCACCCTACATACACACATACACTTCCTACCTACATACAAACAGACACTTCCTCCCTACATACACAAAGACACTTCCTCCCTACATACAAACAGACTCTTCCTCCCTACATACACACAGACACTTCCTCCTTACATACACAAAGTCACTTCCACCCTACATACACACAGACACTTCCTCCCTACATACACACAGACACTTCCTCCCTACATACACAAAGACACTTCCTCCCTACATACAAACAGACTCTTCCTCCCTACATACACACAGACACTTCCTCCTTACATACACAAAGTCACTTCCACCCTACATACACACAGACACTTCCTCCCTACATACACACAGACACTTCCTCACTACATACGCACAGACACTTCCTCCCTACATACACATATACACTTCCTCCCTACGCACATACACTTCCACCCTACACAAAGACACTTCCACCCTACATACACTTTCTACCTACATACAAACAGACACTTCCTCCCTACATACAAATAGACTCTTCCTCCTTACATACACACAGACACATCCTCCTTACATACACACATACACTTCCTCCTTACATACACACAGACACTTCCTCCCTACATACACACAGACACTTCCTCCCTACATACGCACTGACACTTCCTCCCTACATACACATATACACTTCCTCCCTACATACACACAGACACTTCATCCCTACATACACAAAAACACTTCCACCCTACATACACACAGGCACTCCCTCCTTACATACACACAGACACTTCCTCCCTTCATATACACAGACACTTCCTCCCTACATACAAACAGACACTTCCTCCCTACATACACACAGGCACTTCCTCCTTACATATACACAGACACTTCCTCCCTACAAACACACAGATACTTCCTCCCTACATACGCACTGACACTTCCTCCCTACATACACATATACACTTCCTCCCTACACACAGACACTTCCTCCCTACACAAAGACACTTCCACCCTACATACACACATACACTTCCTACCTACATACAAGCAGACACTTCCTCCCTACATACAAACAGACACTTTCTCCCTACATACACACAGACACTTCCTCCCTACATAAACACATACACTTCCTCCCTACATACACACAGACACTTCCTCCCTACATACACAAAGACACTTCCACCCTACATACACACAGGCACTTCCTCCTTACATACACACAGACATTTCCTCCCTACATACACACAGACACTTCCTCCCTACAAACACACAGACACTTCCTCCCTACATACGCACTGACACTTCCTCCCTACATACACATATACACTTCCTCCCTACACACATACACTTCCACCCTACACAAAGACACTTCCACCCTACATACACACATACACTTCCTACCTACATACAAACAGACACTTCCTCCCTACATACACAAAGACACTTCCTCCCTACATACAAACAGACTCTTCCTCCCTACATACACACAGACACTTCCTCCTTACATACACAAAGTCACTTCCACCCTACATACACACAGACACTTCCTCCCTACATACACACAGACACTTCCTCCCTACATACACAAAGACACTTCCTCCCTACATACAAACAGACTCTTCCTCCCTACATACACACAGACACTTCCTCCTTACATACACAAAGTCACTTCCACCCTACATACACACAGACACTTCCTCCCTACATACACACTGACACTTCCTCCCTACATACACATATACACTTCCTCCCTACACACATACACTTCCACCCTACACAAAGACACTTCCACCCTACATACACACATACACTTCCTACCTACATACAAACAGACACTTCCTCCCTACATACACAAAGACACTTCCTCCCTACATACAAACAGACTCTTCCTCCCTACATACACACATACACTTCCTCCTTACATACACAAAGTCACTTCCACCCTACATACACACAGACACTTCCTCCCTACATACACACAGACACTTCCTCCCTACATACACAAAGACACTTCCTCCCTACATACAAACAGACTCTTCCTCCCTACATACACACAGACACTTCCTCCTTACATACACAAAGTCACTTCCACCCTACATACACACAGACACTTCCTCCCTACATACACACAGACACTTCCTCCCTACATACGCACAGACACTTCCTCCCTACATACACATATACACTTCCTCCCTACGCACATACACTTCCACCCTACACAAAGACACTTCCACCCTACATACACTTCCACCCTACACAAAGACACTTCCACCCTACATACACTTTCTACCTACATACAAACAGACACTTCCTCCCTTCATATACACAGACACTTCCTCCCTACATACAAACAGACACTTCCTCCCTACATACAAATAGACTCTTCTTCCCTACATACACACAGACACTTCCTCCTTACATACACAAAGACACTTCCTCCTTACATACACACAGACACATCCTCCTTACATACACACATACACTTCCTCCTTACATACACACAGACACTTCCTCCATACATACACATATACACTTCCTCCCTACATACGCACTGACACTTCCTCCCTACATACAAACAGACACTTCCTCCCTACACACATACACTTCCACCCTACACAAAGACACTTCCATCCTACATACACACAGACACTTCCTCCCTACATACACACAGACACTTCCTCCCTACATACACACAGACACTTCCTCCCTACATACACACATACACTTCCTCCCTACATACACACAGACACTTCATCCCTACATACACAAAAACACTTCCACCCTACATACACACAGGCACTCCCTCCTTACATACACACAGACACTTCCTCCTTACATACACACAGACACTTCCTCCCTACAAACACACAGATACTTCCTCCCTACATACGCACTGACACTTCCTCCCTACATACACATATACACTTCCTCCCTACACACAGACACTTCCTCCCTACACAAAGACACTTCCACCCTACATACACACATCCTACCTACATACAAGCAGACACTTCCTCCCTACATACAAACAGACACTTCCTCCCTACATACACACAGACACTTCCTCCCTACATACACACAGACACAACCTCCCTACCTACCCACAGACACTTCCTCCCTACATACACAAAGACACTTCCACCCTACATACACACAGGCACTTCCTCCTTACATACACACAGACATTTCCTCCCTACATACACACAGACACTTCCTCCCTACAAACACACAGACACTTCCTCCCTACATACACAACAGACACTTCCTCCCTACATACACACAGACACTTCCTCCCTACATAAACACATACACTTCCTCCCTACATACACAAATACACTTCCTCCCTACATACACAAAGACACTTCCTCCCTACATACAAACAGACTCTTCCTCCCTACATACACACAGACACTTCCTCCTTACATACACAAAGTCACTTCCACCCTACATACACACAGACACTTCCTCCCTACATACACACAGACACTTCCTCCCTACATACACAAAGACACTTCCTCCCTACATACAAACAGACTCTTCCTCCCTACATACACACAGACACTTCCTCCTTACATACACAAAGTCACTTCCACCCTACATACACACAGACACTTCCTCCCTACATACACACAGACACTTCCTCCCTACATACACTGACACTTCCTCCCTACACACATACACTTCCACCCTACACAAAGACACTTCCACCCTACATACACACATACACTTCCTACCTACATACAAACAGACACTTCCTCCCTACATACACAAAGACACTTCCTCCCTACATACAAACAGACTCTTCCTCCCTACATACACACAGACACTTCCTCCTTACATACACAAAGTCACTTCCACCCTACATACACACAGACACTTCCTCCCTACATACACACAGACACTTCCTCCCTACATACACAAAGACACTTCCTCCCTACATACAAACAGACTCTTCCTCCCTACATACACACAGACACTTCCTCCTTACATACACAAAGTCACTTCCACCCTACATACACACAGACACTTCCTCCCTACATACACACAGACACTTCCTCACTACATACGCACAGACACTTCCTCCCTACATACACATATACACTTCCTCCCTACATACACATACACTTCCACCCTACACAAAGACACTTCCACCCTACATACACTTTCTACCTACATACAAACAGACACTTCCTCCCTACATACAAATAGACTCTTCCTCCTTACATACACACAGACACATCCTCCTTACATACACACACACTTCCTCCTTACATACACACACAGACACTTCCTCCCTACATACACACAGCACTGACACTTCCTCCCTACACACATATACACTTCCTCCCTACATACACACAGACACTTCCCCTACATACACAAAAACACTACACACAGGCACTCCCTCCTTACACACACAGACACTTCCTCCCTACACAGACACTTCCTCCCTACATACAAACAGACACTTCCTCCCTACATACACACAGACACTTCCTCCCTACACAGACACTTCCTCCCTACACACACAGATACTTCCACATACACACTGACACTTCCTCCCTACATACACATATACACTTCCTCCCTACACAAAGACACTACACACACAACACTTCACTTCCTCCCTACATACACAGACACTTTCTCCCTACATACACACAGACACTTCCTCCCTACATACACACAGACACTTCCTCCCTACATACACACAGACACTTCCTCCTTACATACACAAAGACACTTCCTCCTTACATACACACAGACACATCCACAGAACATACACACATACACATCCTCCCTACATACACACAGACACTTCCTCCCTACATACTCACTGACACTTCCTCCCTACATACACATATACACTTCCTACCTACACACATACACTTCCACCCTACACAAAGACACTTCCACCCTACATACACACATTCCACACACAGACACTACACACAAGACACTTCCTCCCTACATACATACACACACAGACACTTTCTACATACATACACACAGACACTTCCTCCCTACATACACACAGACACTTCCACCCTACATACACACAGACACTTCCTCCCTACACAGACACTTCCTCCCTACACAACAGTCACTTCCACCCTACACACACAGACACTTCCTCCTGACACTACACACAATACAGACCTTCCCTACATACACAATACACAGACACTTCACATACACTTCCTCCTTACATACACAAAGTCACTTCCACCCTACATACACACAGACACTTTACACACAGACACTTACACAAAGACACTTCCTCCCTACATACACACAGACACTTCCTCCTTACATACACAAAGACACTTCCTACTTACATACACACAGACACACATACAAACAGACACTTCCTCCCTACATACAAATATACATACACACATACACTTCCTCCTTACATACACACAGACACTTCCTCCATACATACACATATACACTTCCTCCCTACATACGCACTGACACTTCCTCCCTACATACACATATACACTTCCTCCCTACAAACATACACTTCCTCCTTACATACAAACAGACACTTCCTCCCTACACACAGACACTTCCTCCCTACACAAAGACACTTCCTCCCTACATACACACAGACACTTCCTCCCTACATACACACATACACTTTCTCCCTACATACATACCGACACATTCTTCCTACATACACACAGACATTCCCCTCCCTAGATAAATGCAAACAAACGTGCCCCCTCCCTAGATACACACAAGCATGCCCCCTCCCTAGATACACACAAACAAACGTGCCCCCTCCCTAGATACACACAAGCATGCCCTCTCCCTAGATACACACAAACAAACATGCCCCCTCCCTAGATACACACAAGCATGCCCTCTCCCTAGAAACACACAAACAAACGTGCCCCCTCCCTAGATACACACAAGCATGCCCTCTCCCTAGATACATACAAACATGGCTCCTCCCTAGATACACAAACAAACATGCCCCCTCCCTAGATACTTACAAACATGCCCCCACCCTAGATACTTACAAACATGCCCCTTCCCTTGATACACAAACAAACATGCCCCCACCCTAGATACTCACAAACAAAAAAATCTCTAGATACACACAGGTGTTTGTGTCATTAGGACGCCTTGTTTCTCAGCAGCGAGCAGCGTTCCACATCACTGACAGGGCAAGTCTCCCGCGCAATTCACGTGCACCGTATCACATGAAAACAGATGTTGTTATATCAAGACAGATGCTCGATGGAATTCAAACTGTTTTACCTTTATCTTTGTTGGTAGACGTTAAAAGTCGAAGGTAGAAGAACACTATGTTATTTAGCATATCCAGTTTCATTTTCTACTATAAAAATAGCAGTGTATTTTGTTTTCTTAATATTTTTCTAATTTGCGTTTTCAAATGTCTATTCTGCTTTCATGTCAAGAAAATAATTTGCAGTTCAATCAATTAAAACTTATGAAACAGATAAAATGTCTAGTGTTTTGTTTTCATCTTTTGAACCACGCAGTGTGATTTGATTATATATCGTATACTCTCGCTGTTTAAAGTAGTTTTCGAGATTAACACTGATGTTTTGTTTGCTTCGGTCTGAGACTTATTGTTAAACATTGATTAGACATAACAGTTCTATCAAGAAATATTTTACATTCATCACACATGTTTGTGTTTGTGCAGCTCAAGCACTTTCTACTGAATACTGTTCAAACACTATATGCCTACATGCAATATCTTTTAATCGAAGACGAATGTGTACATTGAATTGAATCCGTCCGAAACAGGTAACTTCTAAACACATGCCTCCGTATAACCATAGCTCAAAGTTTCGATTCCAGCAGGGACGTATGATATAATATTGAACTCAGTAAGGACTTCACAGGATACCACGGCGAAATGTCGCGAATAAAAAAACACAATGGTTTGTTGGTTAAAAGTCGTCATTAATTGTACGGTGATTTGGTGGTCATTGTCTCGTTACCTATGTAGTTATATAACGGTGATTATTGTCACCAGTCATCCGTCTGTGATTGTTTTGATAACGATCAGCTAATTCCGGATAACATCTAAAGTTTCCGGCAATTCCTTCACCAATGTCGTTCTACCAAACGATCTGTCGGACCTTACGTCATGTTGAGGGGACTACAAAAACGCTAATAACAATATTTTCACCAAACCGGCGCCACGTCCGAAATTCTACAACAATTCCGTTTTGTGTACATGTATATATCAACATACAATGGAAAGTGTATCAATGTCTATTGATAGAATTATATCGTGTATATTGAAGTCAAAGAATGAATAAATATTGATATTCCCAACACCAGGACAGTGCAATATCATCACGGACTTGCATGTAGGTATATATATATATGTAAGTCTGTATACTTTATACCTTAAGTTGATTGCAATACGACGTAAGACTGGTTGGTCAAAGATATAGTGACCTCATCAAACATTTCTTTATTAATGAATAAAGCTGCGGTAATAAAATGAAATGACTGAATAGATATCACTTGCATTTTAATGCAGACCAAATTTTACATCAGATCACAGCATCACCTACAGGGACATTTGTGATGAACCCATTGGAGTGGACTGACACGACGATATCTTGTAGAATGTCAACATTGGGACCTTAATTAACAGTCTATGTCAAGACCTGGGCTCGAGTCACCAGTCAGCGACAGGATCTGGACCGAGTCATCTGTCAGCGATAGGACCGTGAATTGAGTCACCAGTCAGTGACAGGACTTGGACCCGAGACACCTGTCATTGACAGGACCTAGACCCGAGACACCAGTCAGTGACAGGACCGTGAATTGAGTCACAATTCAGTGAAAGGGCCTGGACCCAAGACACCTGTCATTGACAGGACCTAGACCCGAGACACCAGTCAGTGACAAGACCGTGAATTGAGTCACCATTCAGTGTCTGGACCGAGACGCAACTCACAGAACTTGGGACTCAAGTTACCCAGGACCGGAACCCGTGTCACCATTTAGTGAAACGACCGCGACCCAAGTCACTGTCAGAACTGGGACACCAGTCACCAGTCAATGTCAGGACTGGGACTCCAGTCACCAGTCAGTCAGAACTAGGAGACCAGTCACCAGTCAATGTCAGGACTGGGACTCCAGTCACCAAGGACAGCGACCCAAGTCACCAGTCAGTCAGAACTTGGAGACCAGTCACCAGTCAATGCAAGGACTAAGACGTACCGGGGCTCCAAGTACAAACCGACAAAGTACACTGTAACTTTAGCCTTTTCTTCAACATTGACCAACAAAGGGAGATTGTTTAGCACGTGTTACTGGTAATGAAGACATTAACACAAAGCCCACCATGTAATCGCCTTGAATAACACCACTTCCAGTCATCCACATAGGCAGTGGTATAACACACATCGGCGTTTGTTATAAAGATTAAACTAAATCCTTTTTCTAGTTTCGGACAGGCTCAACCAAGACCAGTGAACAATTCCTTGTCCGGGTCACTTAACGCTTGGATACGCTCCAAAGACATTTTAAATCGTTCAGTTTAATTTCTCTCTTTTGATAACAAACACAAACGGAACACGATGGCAGACCGGAGTAAATAATCCAAATGCAGAGTTTAATCTCCCCTCGGGCCTTTACCAGTCTGTGCGGCATTAAGTGATTTTGACACCTCCTCTGGTCAGTGTTATACAACATAATACTAAATCCTATTTACTGGTATAGCAATAGTATTCCGTTTTGTTTTCATTGGGGATAGATATAACGATAACATATAGTCAACTCTCACTATTCTTTTGGTGCACAGACGATTTATTAGTCTTAGGGAAGGGAGATAGACTATTGGTCGTAAAACAGACGGATATTAACTTGGCTTGATTTGGGATGTCAGAGTGTTCTTGCACTATAATGAGGAATTAACAATGTACGGAACAATGATGGATTTCACAACCTCTAAATGGAAACAATACTTCATTGTAATTATTTCTCCTGAAGATATTGAAAAAAAAACTTAATGGTAACCAGTAGTCATGAAATAAAATAATTTTTAAAAAAGTAAACAGAACTTGTTATTACATGATATTATTTCCGACTGCAAAAATGAAATGTTTTAAAGTAAACATATATTCTAGATATGGTTCAACGAAGCAGATTAACTAGAGGTTCACTCAATTAGTACCTGCTCTATAAATATGAGATAACAATTTCAAAATCTGTCACACAGTAGCCTGAAAGATATTTATGATCGTTGGCGCAGCAGCTCCCTACGGCATTTCCGAAATCTCAGATGCCGTAGCTTCTCACAAGAAATCCTCAATATATGTGACCAAATAGATCCCCTCGCCAAGATATTGATATCTGTGACTTAATATATCAAAATCATTAGCTCCGCAAACAATAGTTTTGAAATCTCTGACTCAATAGCGCCCCAATTCGTTGACTGTGACGCAATAGCCCCTCACACGGTATTTTCGCAATCTGTGATACAGTAGCCCCCTCACACGGTATTTTCGCAATCTGTGATACAGCAGCCGCTCACACAGTATTTTCGCAATCTGTGATACAGTAGCCGCTCACACGATATTTTCGCAATCTGTGACGCAGTAGCCCCCTCACACGGTATTTTCGCAATCTGTGATACAGTAGCCGCTCACACGGTAATTTCGCTATCTGTGCTACAATAGCCGCTCACACGGCATTTTCGCAATCTGTGACGCAGTAGCCCCCTCACACGGTATTTTCGCAATCTGTGACACAGTAGCCCCCTCACACGGTATTCTCGCAATCTGTGACGCAGTAGCCCCCTCACACGGTATTTTCGCAATCTGTGACGCAGTAGGCGCTCACACGATATTTTCGAAATCTGTGACTCACTTACCCATTAGATAATATAACCGATATCTATTTCACTCAGTCGTCACACAATAATTCTTACATATGTGGCAGATAGCTCCTCCTTTGTTATTACATTTTTATCTTTAGAGAAGACAAAATACAAAACAAATAGCAGAGCTATAACCCTTGTCTAATTTCCTCGAGATCGAGACATCTTTCTACGGTCGCTATGGGCAACAGGATAATAAATATAAGAATGCAACATCTGTAGTTATTGTGATATTTTCCGTCTATTTTCCGATAAAGAAAATAATAAGAAATATTGACGTACTCACTTTGAATAAGAGATCATTACAGATATATATACGAGTGCGGCTCTCCGCGGCGTTGCAATTTATGTTTTTCTATAATGTTATACTGTATTAAACAGTACTCAATCCTATCAACACGGTACTCTTGGTAAACACATATGTTTTAACTAAAATATAAAATTAAATATTACTCATTTCCGGAAACATAATTTCCGGGATTATTTAAGTAATGACCACGTGTGTTCTGTTAGACAGAGATTATTTAAGTGATGACCACGTGTGTTCTGTTAGACAGAGATTATTTAAGTGATGACCACGTGTGTTCTGTTAGACAGAGATTATTTAAGTGATGACCACGTGTGTTCTGTTAACAGAGATTATTTAAGTGATGACCACGTGTGTTCTGATGACCACGTGTGTTCTGTTAGACAGAGATTATTTAAGTGATGACCACGTGTGTTCTGATAACAGAGATTATTTAAGTGATGACCACGTGTGTTCTAATAACAGAGATTATTTAAGTGATGACCACGTGTGTTCTGTTAGACAGAGATTATTTAAGTGATGACCACGTGTGTTCTGTTAGACAGAGATTATTTAAGTGATGACCACGTGTGTTCTGTTAGACAGAGATTATTTAAGTGATGACCACGTGTGTTCTAATAACAGAGATTATTTAAGTGATGACCACGTGTGTTCTGTTAGACAGAGATTATTTAAGTGATGACCACGTGTGTTCTGATAACAGAGATTATTTAAGTGATGACCACGTGTGTTCTGTTAGACAGAGATTATTTAAGTGATGACCACGTGTGTTCTGTTAGACAGAGATTATTTAAGTGATGACCACGTGTGTTCTGTTAGACAGAGATTATTTAAGTGATGACCACGTGTGTTCTGATAACAGAGATTATTTAAGTGATGACCACGTGTGTTCTAATACGTGTGACCACGTGTGTTCTGTTAGACAGAGATTATTTAAGTGATGACCACGTGTGTTCTGTTAGACAGAGATTATTTAAGTGATGACCACGTGTGTTCTGTTAGACAGAGATTATTTAAGTGATGACCACGTGTGTTCTGTTAGACAGAGATTATTTAAGTGATGATCACGTGTGTTCTTTTAGACAGAGATTATTTAAGTGATGACCACGTGTGTTCTGTTAGACAGAGATTATTTAAGTGATGACCACGTGTGTTCTGATAACAGAGATTATTTAAGTGATGACCACGTGTGTTCTGTTAGACAGAGATTATTTAAGTGATGACCACGTGTGTTCTGTTAGACAGAGATTATTTAAGTGATGACCACGTGTGTTCTGTTAGACAGAGATTATTTAAGTGATGACCACGTGTGTTCTGTTAGACAGAGATTATTTAAGTGATGACCACGTGTGTTCTGTTAGACAGAGATTATTTAAGTGATGACCACGTGTGTTCTGTTAGACAGAGATTATTTAAGTGATGACCACGTGTGTTCTGATAACAGAGATTATTTAAGTGATGACCACGTGTGTTCTGTTAGACAGAGATTATTTAAGTGATGACCACGTGTGTTCTGTTAGACAGAGATTATTTAAGTGATGACCACGTGTGTTCTGTTAGACAGAGATTATTTAAGTGATGACCACGTGTGTTCTGTTAGACAGAGATTATTTAAGTGATGACACGTGTGTTCTGAGAGATTATTTAAGTGATGACCACGTGTGTTCTGTTAGACAGAGATTATTTAAGTGATGACCACGTGTGTTCTGTTAGACAGAGATTATTTAAGTGATGACCACGTGTGTTCTGTTAGACAGAGATTATTTAAGTGATGACCACGTGTGTTCTGATAACAGAGATTATTTAAGTGATGACCACGTGTGTTCTGTTAGACAGAGATTATTTAAGTGATGACCACGTGTGTTCTGTGACAGAGATTATTTAAGTGATGACCACGTGTGTTCTGTTAGACAGAGATTATTTAAGTGATGACCACGTGTGTTCTGTTAGACAGAGATTATTTAAGTGATGACCACGTGTGTTCTGTTAGACAGAGATTATTTAAGTGATGACCACGTGTGTTCTGTTAGACAGAGATTATTTAAGTGATGACCACGTGTGTTCTGTTAGACAGAGATTATTTAAGTGATGACCACGTGTGTTCTGTTAGACAGAGATTATTTAAGTGATGACCACGTGTGTTCTGTTAGACAGAGATTATTTAAGTGATGACCACGTGTGTTCTGTTAGACAGAGATTATTTAAGTGATGACCACGTGTGTTCTGTTAGACAGAGATTATTTAAGTGATGACCACGTGTGTTCTGTTAACAGAGATTATTTAAGTGATGACCACGTGTGTTCTGTTAGACAGAGATTATTTAAGTGATGACCACGTGTGTTCTGTTAGACAGAGATTATTTAAGTGATGACCACGTGTGTTCTGTTAGACAGAGATTATTTAAGTGATGACCACGTGTGTTCTGTTAGACAGAGATTATTTAAGTGATGACCACGTCTGTTGTGTTTAATATGATTCACAGTTACGTTAGAAACCTTACAATTTGGTATCAACCTGATATTACAGGAGCGTTCACGGTTGGTTAGGTTTTACGTCGGCCTGGGCCAGTGAATACATTATACGAGCTCCACCCTCAATAAACAAAACCTGAGTATAGTTGACAAGTGTGATTATATTACAGTATCGTTTCTTACCTTATTTTTGAATGTCATCGTTTGAAATTTATGACGCACTATGTAATTTTGTGTTTTTAAATTTATCGTCATGTTAATGAGAAAGGTATACTCAAGTAGAGAACATACCACGACTGTTGAACATGCAAATACATATACAGACGATTAAACATAGCAATACTGCACAGGCTTGAAAATATGATTTTATAATATAGATACAGATTATATTTGCTACAGTCACAGTATATAACCCCAAATGCACGAAAACTGAGTTTTTTTTCTGCAACAAAAGTAAACAAACAAACAAAACACAAAAAATCACGGTTTTATTCGGTAGCGTATCCTATTGCAGAACGAGAGGACGTTTATATGCCGAGATTTATTAAAAAAAACCCATCTAGATACAAATTCTATAACACCTATATGTAAGTAAAGGAGTTATTATTGATGCTGTTTTATCATTTGATGAACACATCTCAGAAAAAGTAAAATAAACAAACTCCATGTTTGCACTTCTCCGGAGGACTTTCCAGTTCTTGGACATTAAGTCATTTATTCCACTATATAATTGTTTAGTGAGGTCACAGCTGGACTATGCCAGTTCAGTTTGGGCCCCATATCTTCATTGACAAGATTGAGGGAGTACAGAGAAGAGCAACCAAGTGTCTTCCGGGAATGAAGAACCTAACCTACAGTTAGAGGTTGAAGAAACTAAAGCTTCCAACACTGGCATTCAGGAGAATAAGGGGAGATATGATAGAACTGTATGAAATAACAAGTCAAATTTATGATAATGAATGTTTTAATGCTATTACATTATGGAGAGATGCCTCAGATCGCCATAGTCACAGTGGTCATTCAAAGAAAATATTTCCTAAACGATCCACAACTATGCCAAGAAAAAACATTTTTCAAACAGTAAAAATTTAGAATGAACTACCAGAAAACGTTGCATCTGCTGGGAATGTTAATTTATTTAAAAACAGACTAGATGATCACTGGGAAAACCAAGAACTTTTCTTTAATTATGAAGCAACAATCCAGAATTAGATATCAAATTCAGTACCGGATATATGTATTTTATTATGTATTCATATTGTAATGAGTCTGGTATAGAGATCTGAGACAAGTCCTGAACCAGAAATAAACTTATCTATCTTGAGACCTTTCTCGTAGTAGTAAATATTAAACAATGCTGTGGCAGTGTTCGTTAGCTGTCCTGTGTGCTCAAAATGATCTGCCAGGCATCAGTTATTCGTTAATTCAGCTGTGATATTGCACTTCAAGCTTCAGTGGATAGTGCTGATCTTCGTCAGAACCAAGTGAAATTTAGACAACAAACCGATATTTGAAATTATTGTTATACCATGATGTATTAGATGTCTGATACATCAGAATTGGTATATCCAACAAGAGGCTTTTGGCCAAATAAACTGGAACTTGATTTATATGATAAGAGTTATGCTATAACCTGGTATTAATATTTTTTCTCTTTACAACGTCATCCTATATGTCTGTGACAAACCAACCATGCTCCAAATCTATTATTATTGCGTAAATAATGAAATGAAATGTTTCACAATTAAAGTAGACATGGTAATGTATCAGAGTTGTACTATTGAGAAAATAACGTATATTTTGTTAACATTTTTTTGGTTATTCATCATCACTGGATTAATAAGAAATGACATGCATTCTATGTCAACAAGTTGTTTGGATTTTACATTTTGTATATATAAAGCTGTTTTGAGTATAATCTTCATCTTATGTCTCTGTATGCTACAGGTTAGTAGAAAGGGGAACCATGATTTACTTAAACTGTTATTTATCTATATCTAGTTTTGGTATGAAATAGAACTCCCTCCAATATCACGATCGCCCCTTTACTTACTTAAACTCAAATATTGCAGTTTAATTTTTGTATTTCTTTCCTGTATGATATTCAAGTGAGAGAATTTCCTTAAGTTAAAAGATAATATTTGTCTTTCACAATTATTTTAACGATATGGAGTGTTGGTGGGGACACAAAAATAAACATCTATTCATTTTCCTTACTGGATCATGTTTCTGAATTAATGCCGTCGTTTTTACATCATATCTAGTCTTATGTTGCATTTCTGACACTTGTCGTTTGGAACATGTTTTGATGATATTGAACGGTAACTTGCCCGCAGTAGATTATAATGAATATTTGGTAATCACTTATGACGGTAGACCTTGAAGAATGACATTGAAAAACTCAACACTAAGTTCCATTGTAAAAAAAACCCTAAATAACTGTTATGGGATATGTAAACATTAAAACTCATTTATTTTTTTGTATTCCAATTATCACACGACTTCAAGTCGAGTACACATATTAGTGACGTCACGTGGAATGCAAGTTCAGCTTTAGTTTTTTTTTCAGAGGAGGTAGAGGTTGAAAGCATTTCAAAACGAAGTATAAGAAAACAACAAATATGTAATCAATCATGGACGATAGATCCACCATATGGAACCCAATTCTGGAATCAGATGTAGGAAAATTTGAAGGAATACAGAGGAAATCAGCTCTCTCAATTAGTTGAAATTATGATAGCCGGATTTAAAGACGTGTCACGGAAATCTACATTACAGAACAGCGACGAAGATTTATATATCATGTAGATGAAGGATTAAAACCAGACCACCCCTTCCAATCAAATAACATAGTATTCAGGAAGAACTCGAAAAGTGCAACACAAAGTATTGTGAGAACTACAAAACGTCAATAATATCAAACAGAAATGTTGTTAACAAGTCGAAGCCAATGGCCATCCCATGACACACAAGATGGTATCGAACCTACACTCGTGATAAGTAACACAGTTCTCTCTCAGTTGACTTTTAGTTGGACGATATTGAAGATTTTTCTTGCAAAAGTGAATCTATAACAAGTTGTGGACAAAACACTAGCATAAGTAACAATATTTACAGAGTAGAAAATACATTTTTCTTCAACGTGAGCTATGAATGTGTTAGTTCACCTATAGAATAATTGACCTACATGTACTTTGATTAAGTTTTTCCTTTAAATAATTGCTAGAGTTTTAGTAAAGAATACGCCATCACATAATTCTCTCTCGTAATTTGTGACAGTTAAGGCGTAGTTTTGTTTTTTAAAACGGACAACTTCATCCAGCAGATGTCTTCTTTTTTAAAAAATTGTTAGACATGAGGTAATTCCCGACATCTGTGTAATATGCAGACATGACCTAGCCTGATCTAATGTGAAGCACCAGCATATCTAAACAAAACCCAAACGTGTGGCCGTCATTTGTGGTGATATTATCATTGCAGGTTCTCCATTCTCCATCCTAACATTATACTGTAGTTGATACTACACACGATGGTACATCTACACGGAGAGACGATCAGTAGGTATAAGGTACAATCTAAAATATCCCCATGTCCACCACACTATAACCCCTACAACTTATTGATCTGACCTGTCTTCAAATTGGTATCCAAATAGAATAATGCATGCTTTGAATTATCACATATTGGACCGTGCGTTTGCTCAGACAGTGATTGTATGTCCAATTTCTTGATATACAAGATGCGATATCTTGCTAATAATATGTCCCTGCTTCCTTACAGCTAGGTTAATTTTAAGGTGTGTGTATTATATTTCATAGTTTTGATGATGTTTACAATAATGGTACTTTTTATGTTTGGATTTCCTTTACGCTGTGTTTTCTGTCTTTACCATTGTTTGTCGTAGAAATAATTCTACAGAGATAACAACTTATATTTACATACATACACTCTCTAAACCACTTTTTGTACCATTTACATTGTTTCGCGTTAGGCAATTTCTGTATATCAAATGTTGGACCGTGTAGGTCACAAACACGTGAAATGCATTGCTGGCTATCAGACATTAGATCGCAAATATGGCAAGATGTGTAACGCGTTTCTGGTTATCACACATTTTGAAGAAACTTCTCTGTAATAGGTTAGTTAATCAGTTGTATTGTAAATACTTAGATAGGTATCATTAACAATACGTGTTTAAATTGGTTATCTACTAATTTATGTATTATTCAACGAAGCAATAAAAGTACACATGCATTGTGACAACAGTGCACATGCATTGTGACAACACTGCACGTACGAATGGATGATGAAGTGTTTGCAATAATACAATTACGTGCTAACCAGTAACAATTGAAGAACACGATAGTGGACAGATGAATTCCACTTAAACTGCTCGAGCTTAGTCTATTAATTTTCATTAATTTAAAAAAGAGGACGAGAAAATTGCGCTTGAAAAATGATATCAGTTATAACCATGCTCGTGAAAGTGTTAAAATTCTGCCGATAGATCTGCAGATCCCGCTGATCAACACCAACGATTTACTGATTACTGATGATACACAACTTCCGGTTTCCCATCTTGAACTCTCAAGAATTCATCTCGCAAAAGGAAAAAAAAACGCTCATAGTTTTTTTCGTTAATTTGTGGAGTAGATTTATCATGGAAATTCCATTTGTTCTGAAATCCAACTTGACAGTTTCCGCTTTTGTTTGCCTATTAGGAGCATGCAATAAAAATCCAATTTTCCGATTTTCCAATCAAATGTGTACTATTATATGGAAGTTTATGTACATTAAAAGTTGCATATACCAACATCTTTTGACATGTTATATGAACCAGTGCTTATTGGCATGGTAAATTGGTAACATAACGATTACGGAGGGCCATAAATCGCCTGTTAAAATACTACCTCAGGCAAAATACAGTATCCCGATTACAGCAAATTAGGACTAAAGTAATAATATTGTGCATTTTCTTATCAGGTTTCCTTACAATATTGAAATCAACCCCAGATTTCCGTAATGACTTTCTGTATGAAAGCTTCTTGACGTTAAAAGTACTGTTATTTCTTATCATTTTAAATTCCATTTTCCATATAAGAGAAAGCCACTCACCTCCTAACCGGTTTCATAGATCTGTTGTCTCCAGGAGGATTCATAGACGGAGGTGCAGCAAAGAGAAATTCAGAGCTATCGAGCAGACGACACACGAATTGAGCGGCAATCACCAGACGACAAGCTAATGTCAAGCTCACGTGCGTTCAAACAATTTAATCCAATCACGTTGACAAAAACGCAGTAGTTAAGGACCAGAACTCCGCTAATATCATTTTATAGACAGATGATTTGCAATGGTTCGAGAAAGAGACGGATGAGTTCTAGAATATCCCCAAGGCATGAATTGGTTGTAATCCAGTTAGCTTTGTCAAATCACATGTACAATCCTCGTGGGTGAAGAGGAATTCAAAATCTGTCCAACAGAATTTTTTCCGTTTTGCAGTAGCTGTCAAAAACAAAAGTGCGAACAATTTTATCAGTTAAATGGCTATAAAAACAGTACAATTCCTACGCATTGTTTCATGTAGCATACAAAGCGCACGGGATATGGGATTTGTTAAAATTCCTGTCAAAATATGGGAATGCAGATTGTCAAAACTGACGTTATTTGAAGCAATTCCCTCATCAAAAACACTATTCATAAAGAGTGAATTCCCAAACCGAATATTACTTGGCAAATAGCAAATCCTTTGTTCGCGGAATGTACATTCATTTATAGCAAGTCGTAATCACAGTGTGTTGTCGTGTGAATGATGTCAATATGGTAATCCAAAATTATCAGACGAAACACTTTTATCAATAAACTTCATCTCAGTTATGTAATAATATCCACAGGTTTACCCCGAATGTAGAGAAATTGATTGTAATGACGATGTTTGATATGAACACATTTTATGATGTTTGCTGATGATTAATCTCGGATGTATGAATATTACTTTCAATGTTTTGTACAGCTAAGACATAGAGATGATCACCCTAAACTCGAGCAGGTGAGCGTCCTGGTGCATTAGATCAGACCAGGATTCAGTGTGGTCGATTTAATAGGTAATTCTTCGAAGGTGTGAAACCCGGTATTGACAAGGGATTATAAAAAGCAGGTAATACCTTGCCAGATAAACCGTACACAGGTGTTCAAGTATACACACACGGGGACCCCATTGGACACTTGAGGCGCTGTAAAGATTTCTTATGTTCGAGTAAACAAGCTCTGGGAAACATAGGATATATTGGTCCCAGATTGGGGTATAGTCCTACCCTGTTACCAGTCAGGCTTCACCTCAAGTGTCATTAAGCAAGCCGAAACAAGGTACTTCGAGGCTTTGGCATGAAGGAAAAGTGTCAAATCTCTCATTTCGTAAACTATAGTGAAAGAAATACAACTGGCTAATGAAATCACACCAAGGTAGCGGACTGTAGAGGTATCGAGTGAGGAGAGGACACTTCTCCACTCATGCATTTTATAATAGGAGTCACTAACGTAGACACCTGTTTCGTACCAAATACTGGCACCAGCTGCATCTGTTGGCGTAATTAGATAGCGATGAAACATCGACGTATTAAATCTCAATTTTTTATTGATAGCAAAAACAAATTAAATCTTTAATATAAGCGAGAAAAATTATTGTAAACAGATATGGCCTGATTTCATGGTTATCTACGTATGTAATACATAGTTGTTCATTTTTTTGGATGAGCATGTTGTACGAGTATATCATACGCTAACTTATTAACATGCCGATGAAAGGCACATGTCCGTTTTACTGCACGTCCCCAAGCCGCTGGTGTGTTACCATACGAATCCGCGAATTCAATGGAAGGTTTGATGTTGGGAGCAGATCACAGCATGACTCCCGTCCACCGGGTAATGTCCATATCTTTATTGGTTTTATATCAAATTTACCTGCACACCTGGCTCGACAGGTAGTAATTCTCATCTTGATCATGTTTAACAGTGAAATAGCTACCTTATATTATTAATCAACAAATTATAGTATTGACTGACAGAACCAAATCTGTGTAGCAACACATGAAATAATGATCATCAACGTTACAGTATAGGAAGAAGACTCTCTCTCTCTCTCTCTCTCTCTCTCTCTCTCTCTCTCTCTCTCTCTCTCTCTCTCTCTCTCTCTCTCTCTCTCTCTCTCTCTCTCTCTCTCTCTCTCTCTCTGAAGGGCTCCATTCAAAAACCATTTCCTGGTAGCAGACAAACCCATACAATTTCATCATTTCTTGTTCAATGTACTTATTATTGACCATACAAGGATTTTTTGTATGCTACCTCTTCAACCCATTCACAATATAGTAGTCTCAAGCAGGGTTTTACTCTTGTTAGCATTGTCTCGAAATACAAGACTCAAATAATATTCTGTTTGAATAAGTCACATTGCAGAGTATTTCCTCTGCGTCATTACTCTTAAGGTGTCCGTTAAGAATATTGGTATATTGATCGAGCAATTAAACTTGTGTATTTTCCCACTCTGTTCTATTGACATAAAGTTGAGCTACAATTCGATGAATGCATTCAAACCGTATCATGTTCAAATTTGTACAAAATTATCGAAAGAGTGAAAAAGAGCGAAACGAAATTTTACTAATACATAAAAGCATGTACAAACATCTCATGTGGTTACTCTAATATACAATTCTGCTTTATTGTGAAGGTTTATTAAAATCAAGATAATTTACTAACACATTTGTCTTTATTGACACAGCCTTTGTTAAATTCTTTACAAAACGAGGTCAAATTTGGATAAATGTTAGTATCACATGTCTTTGACAAGATAAACTAAATGGAAAATTTGTTTAGCACGGTGTAATGCTAAACAGAGGTACAAAGTCTATTCAAACTAAAAACAAAAATCACCAAATGACTACCCAATACATATAAAATGTAACAATTATCAAAAGTATTTTTAAAATGTAAACAAATGGGTAAACAAAACATAAGAGCGATGTCCATGTAACCAAGATACAACTACAACTCAGCTATCAACATCATAATCAAAATGAAATATCAGTACTAAAAATAAGTCGAGCCTTTAACAGTTGGCAGTTTGCTTATGGAAACATCAAGGACAATACCTTAGAGTATATATATCGAAATGTGATAAATTCAATTGCATTTTAATCTATTTCTGTACAAAAAGCAATTCAAACTGAAAACCAAAATTGGACATAAGTAGTCATGAAGCAACAGCTTCTGCGAGATGACGTCCACTTGTCGTTGTTGATGTTGCTATTGTTGTTGTTGTTACAGTTAGTGCCATGTTTACCTGACGAAGCATTGGACTTTATGTGTAGCAACGATATAAGAGGGAAAACGCAGCATATCTTACAGTATTTTCTATGTAAGAAACATACTCCAGACACTCGTTTCGCTCTGCTTATTCTCTTAATCATGCTAAGCGCTAAAATGAATAAATGAAGAATGAAAGTCAGGACAACATAAACCATTCTATACAAGGAAAAGTATAGAAACGGAAATTTTCTATCCTTGATTCTAAATCATAATGGTATCTAATTTTTAAAGTTTGTTATATTTTATTTTGAATCTATGCTGTAATTTGAAATTATCAAAACGTGGTATGTAGGGCAACGCCAAACAAATCTTTTTTTTTTTAATCTGGTGCAAGTATTTACGTCTGATCTGTCACTTAACATCGACATAAATTGCAGCCGTGTCGACGGATTGCTTCTATATATTTTTACAACTGAACTTGACATTTTTTCAGATCATACTAGTATCAAAAAACAAATTCATAATGATTCGACAATAACAAACAAGTACACGATACATAGACATACGGCTTGGTCTTTGTACTACTGAATACTGTCGCTAGTCCTACAACTGTCACACTCCACTTACACATACCTAATATAAAAATGTCACATACATTCCCTACAAACTTAATCCCGACTTTTCAAACTCTAGCACATTTCACAATTTCCCTTTGGACGTGTTTCCTTTATGCTCAAATGAAGGATGGCAAGTTTTCCAATGAAGACGCCAAAAGTAATTTTAAGAGTAGCGTGTTGTGAAATGTAATAGATTTATTTTTCATTTCGAATGACAAGTAGCGACTTTAGTTGTTATTCAGGCGTGCCGAAGTTCCCCAGGATTAGCAATATCACCTCCCTCTTCTCTTTTGAATTTCAATAGCGTGAAGTTAACGACTTGATAACGTCATTCTTCTCTTCAACAATTTGTGCCGGACTTAAAGTATCAATAAAAAGTAATATATCGGGTTTTAATGACAGAATCCCGCCAGCCACACATAACTTGCATGAATAAACTACAGCAGCCCTATAATATTTATAATAAAGAATACGACGTTTAAATGATTAATTAAATACACATTAGTTATGAAGATGTGAATTTCATATTGTATTAATAAAATCATATGTACACATATATTTATACTGTCATTTAAAACGAAAGTAACCAACGATGATGACGATGGTACAAAGACCCATGCATACAAAAGCTGATGAAAATGTACAGATAGGCTCAGTCAGTGGTCGATAAAACTACAATATAATCACTGTGGAATAAGATTGGTATTTATAGGTATAACTTAACATTAAACATACTTGGTATTATCCCAAAGTTTATAATTTTTATGATTTTGTTGACATGTTGGTAATTTCCAGGTTTTTTATGTTTCGTGGCGTCTTTCTGTCTGTTTGGATGTATGCTAACATAATTCCATTTGCTGTTTTCTACTTTGATTATGTGTATTCCTTGTTCCTTACGAAAGTTGACTTTACGTTTCCGAAGTGTCTCACCGGTTCCTTTGGTTGTGTTTGCGTCTGTTGAGGTCTCTCTCTGGTTCCCTTTTATCGTATTTTCACTTTTAAAGTGTCTTATTCTTTTCATTGTGATTTTCCGTTTGTTGAAGCGTCTTTCAGGTCCTTTCTTGTCCGTTCCTTGTGTTTCATTTTAAATGTCTCCCTATTTCATTTATTTGTGTCTCCAATTTTTATTTTACTTTAGTTCCACTCGTGTTTTCGTTTGTGTAAAAGTCTCTCTGATTTCTTTCGTTGCGTTTTAGTTTGTCATTAATTTAAAAAAAAAATATTGCCAATGTTGTTAAACTAAATTTAATTAATTCAATTACGTCACTTCAATACGTTCAGTATCCCTCCTATAACAGTTTACCGCCACACCAGGGTAAATGAACCATTAGTACCAAACCAAATAGCATTTGATCTGGCTTGACAGCACTAAACACACGGTTTTCTAGTATTCACTGTATTTAGGTTGAAAATGCATATGAAAATTCGCCAGAATGTTGTTAAACATTATTACATATAAAACACCTACTTTACCTCTCATGCCACATCTTTAAGCAGTATGTGTCAAAAAGGTGTTTCAAAAAGCACCCCACTTCTTTCTAAAGTTCTAAACATGTTTGGGACGCTAAAACGTAACCCGAGAATGAGAAGTCCTCATTTGATATGTTATTGACAATAACAGGTACTTTTTTAAAATGTAACTTGGGATGAATTACACCTTTGTAGGTATATAGGTTTCAGCGTTATGATAATTCGTCATCAGACCTCTTTTCCTTCAGCTTAAGTGTTTGTACTTAACGGATGAAAATTTGATTGTTTTGGATTTCAACGTTTTTGGCATTTGGGATATAAATTGTTGTTTCATTAGTGTTGGTATATAGAATAGTCGTCATCTGTTAGTTTTTGTAGTAACATTGTCCTAATTTTATATCGTTGATTTTTTTAAATTGTCGCATGATTTGATATAATTGGTATATAAAATTGTAGTTTTATTAGATTTGGTATATAAAATTGTAGTTTTATTAGGTTTGGTATATAGTTTTATTAGGTTTGGTATATAAAATTGTAGTTATATTAGGTTTGGTATGTAAAATTGTAGTTTTATTAGGTTTGGTATATAAAATTGTAGTTATATTAGGTTTGGTATGTAAAATTGTAGTTTTATTAGGTTTGGTATATAAAATTGTTGTTTTACCAGGTTTGGTATATAAAATTGTTGTTTTATTAGGTTTGGTATATAAAATTGTAGTTTTATTAGGTTTGGTATATAAAATTGTAGTTTCATTAGGTTTGGTATATAAAATTGTAGTTTTATTAGGTTTGGTATATAAAATTGTAGTTTCATTAGGTTTGGTATATAAAATTGTAGTTTTATTAGGTTTGGTATATAAAATTGTTGTTTTACCAGGTTTGGTATATAGAATTGTAGTATTATTAGGTTTGGTATATAAAATTGTAGTTTTATTAGGTTTGGTATATAAAATTGTAGTTTTATTAGGTTTGGTATATAAAATTGTAGTTTTATTAGGTTTGGTATATAAAATTGTAGTTTTATTAGGTTTGGTATATAAAATTGTTGTTTTACCAGGTTTGGTATATAGAATTGTTATTATTAGGTTTGGTATATAAAATTGTAGTTTTATTAGGTTTGGTATATAAAATTGTAGTTTTATTAGGTTTGGTATATAAAATTGTAGTTTCATTAGGTTTGGTATATAAAATTGTAGTTTTATTAGGTTTGGTATATAAAATTGTAGTTTTATTAGGTTTGGTATATAAAATTGTAGTTTTATTAGGTTTGGTATATAAAATTGTAGTTTTATTAGGTTTGGTATATAAAATTGTAGTTTTATTAGGTTTGGTATATAAAATTGTAGTTTTATTAGGTTTGGTATATAAAATTGTAGTTTTATTAGGTTTGGTATATAAAATTGTAGTTTTATTAGGTTTGGTATATAAAATTGTAGTTTTATTAGGTTTGGTATATAAAATTGTTGTTTTACCAGGTTTGGTATATAAAATTGTAGTTTTATTAGGTTTGGTATATAAAATTGTAGTTTTATTAGGTTTGGTATATAAAATTGTAGTTTTATTAGGTTTGGTATATAAAATTGTTGTTTTATTAGGTTTGGTATATAAAATTGTAGTTTTATTAGGTTTGGTATATAAAATTGTAGTTTTATTAGGTTTGGTATATAAAATTGTAGTTTTATTAGGTTTGGTATATAAAATTGTAGTTTTATTAGGTTTGGTATATAAAATTGTAGTTTTATTAGGTTTGGTATATAAAATTGTAGTTTTATTAGGTTTGGTATATAAAATTGTAGTTTTATTAGGTTTGGTATATAAAATTGTTGTTTTATTAGGTTTGGTATATAAAATTGTAGTTTTATTAGGTTTGGTATATAAAATTGTAGTTTTATTAGGTTTGGTATATAAAATTGTAGTTTTATTAGGTTTGGTATATAAAATTGTAGTTTTATTACGTTTGGTATATAAAATTGTAGTTTTATTAGGTTTGGTATATAAAATTGTAGTTTTATTAGGTTTGGTATATAAAATTGTAGTTTTATTAGGTTTGGTATATAAAATTGTTGTTTTACCAGGTTTGGTATATAAAATTGTAGTTTTATTAGGTTTGGTATATAAAATTGTAGTTTTATTAGGTTTGGTATATAAATTGTAGTTTTATTAGGTTTGGTATATAAAATTGTTGTTTTATTAGGTTTGGTATATAAAATTGTAGTTTTATTAGGTTTGGTATATAAAATTGTAGTATTATTAGGTTTGGTATATAAAATTGTTGTTTTATTAGGTTTGGTATATAAAATTGTAGTTTTATTAGGTTTGGTATATAAAATTGTAGTTTTATTAGGTTTGGTATATAAAATTGTAGTTTTATTAGGTTTGGTATATAAAATTGTAGTTTTATTAGGTTTGGTATATAAAATTGTTGTTTTATTAGGTTTGGTATATAAAATTGTAGTTTTATTAGGTTTGGTATATAAAATTGTAGTTTTATTAGGTTTGGTATATAAAATTGTTGTTTTATTAGGTTTGGTATATAAAATTGTAGTTTTATTAGGTTTGGTATATAAAATTGTAGTATTATTAGGTTTGGTATATAAAATTGTAGTTTTATTAGGTTTGGTATATAAAATTGTAGTTTTATTAGGTTTGGTATATAAAATTGTTGTTTTATTAGGTTTGGTATATAAAATTGTAGTTTTATTAGGTTTGGTATATAAAATTGTAGTTTTATTAGGTTTGGTATATAAAATTGTAGTTTTATTAGGTTTGGTATATAAAATTGTTGTTTTATTAGGTTTGGTATATAAAATTGTAGTATTATTAGGTTTGGTATATAAAATTGTTGTTTTATTAGGTTTGGTATATAAAATTGTAGTTTTATTAGGTTTGGTATATAAAATTGTAGTTTTATTAGGTTTGGTATATAAAATTGTTGTTTTATTAGGTTTGGTATATAAAATTGTTGTTTTATTAGGTTTGGTATATAAAATTGTTGTTTTATTAGGTTTGGTATATAAAATTGTAGTTTTATTAGGTTTGGTATATAAAATTGTTGTTTTACCAGGTTTGGTATATAAAATTGTAGTTTTATTAGGTTTGGTATATAAAATTGTAGTTTTATTAGGTTTGGTATATAGAATTGTAGTTTTATTAGGTTTGGTATATAAAATTGTAGTATTATTAGGTTTGGTATATAAAATTGTAGTTTTATTAGGTTTGGTATATAAAATTGTTGTTTTACCAGGTTTGGTATATAAAATTGTACTTTTATTAGGTTTGGTATATAGAATTGTAGTATCATTAGGTTTGGTATATAGAATTGGTTTAATAGGTTAACTTCGAAGATATGTAAAGAAGATGTAATATAGTCAGTGATATACAACAAGTAAAATAGTTATTACTATTAGCGGGTCTCACCAGGATTATAATTTAACAGGATTTCTGTCTTATAGAACTGATAGTAGACGAGGAAAATCTGGATAGACACACTATCACATCTCATGTTTTTGTTTTGTTTTCGGTTTATGAGGGGAGGTTAGGCTTGTAAATACTTGTGGGCGATTGTTTCAATATAAGTATCGATTTATTTGTCGGTAAAGCCACGCTATCCCGCCTATTGACAATGTCCGACCTCTGTGTGCCCTGGGTGTTCCCCTAGAGCCGAGCCGTGCGATAAGACACACTCTACGTGTTAAAGAACAATACATTGAAGTTCTATCAAAGACCACGTGAATTAATAAGTGTAGGAAAAGGCAATCAATCTCTGTTATTTGACATCCTGATCAGAAATGTTCCTTGTAAAGGTCGGAGAGATTTCGAAGGTATCATACATAGGAATTATATTGTGTGGTGATTCACAAATATAATATAAAACATACGGGTCACACCGTCAATTTTATATCTATTGTGACTATCCCACAAACAGGTCACACCCAATCTTATATTTATTGTGACTATCACACATACATGTCACACCGTCAATTTTATATTTATTGTGACTATCCCACAAACAGGTCACACCCAATCTTATATTTATTGTGACTATCCCACATACAGGTCACACCGTCAATCTTATATTTATTGTTACTATCACACATACAGGTCACACTCAATTTTATATTTATTGTGACTATCCCACAAACAGGTCACACCCAATCTTATATTTATTGTGACTATCCCACATACAGGTCACACCGTCAATCTTATATTTATTGTTACTATCACACATACAGGTCACACTCAATTTTATATTTATTGTGACTATCCCACATACAGGTCACACCGTCAATCTTATATTTATTGTGACTATCCCACATACAGGTCACACTCAATCTTATATTTATTGTGACTATCCCACATACAGGTCACACACTCAATCTTATATTTATTGTGACTATCCCACATAAAGGTCACACCGTCAATCTTATATTTATTGTGACTATCACACATACAGGTCACACCGTCAATCTTATATTTATTGTGACTATCCCACATACAGGTCACACACTCAATCTTATATTTATTGTGACTATCCCACATAAAGGTCACACCGTCAATCTTATATTTATTGTGACTATCACACATACAGGTCACACCGTCAATCTTATATTTATTGTGACTATCCCACATATAGGTCACACCGTCAATCTTATAGCTACTGTGACTATCTCACATACATTATTCTACCACAGAAAGTTGGTAGGTATTACGCAACACCCAATGGACCACTTAATTTTCCCCACTGTTGTATATACATATTGTAAATGGTATTTCACATTTTGTATAATGATTTAACAATTTCGATTGTCTGAAGCTGTTGGCTTTGAACGCTTTCAGAGAGATTAGAACGCGCAATAAGTCATTTACACGATTTTTTATTAATAATTTTATTTTCGTTTGGATTTCCTTTTTTTTTCTTCGAAGATGACAAACAATTTTTCCTAGTTATAAGCTGTAACAAGCTTTAGTAAATCCATACACTTATGAAATTGTTAATTTTGCATATAACTAACGGCATTTCACTTAAGGTTATATCATTACGCCCCAACTGATGACGTAAGCAAAACACACGTGGGTAGAGAACAGTCAATTCAACTTAAGAAAAGTTGTGTTTTACTGTGGAAGAAACAAGTTATTTGTGGTATATCTTTCTGTCGACTTAGTTATTTTCCTAAAGTTACTAAAATCACGAGCTTAGGTGAGTGTTTTGTAAAACTTTTTGAAAATAACTAACGAGACTACTAATATACCACTGTCACTCGTTGTGTAGCCTCTTTTTACGTCATAAATTACATAACTGCCTCAAACGTCATTTCGTCATGCCCTCAGAATTTCATATTGGACATTATTGTGTCATTTTGATGTTTTATTCTGCTACAATTTACACGATATATATTAAACCTGATATGCATGCACGTCGTGTTGCCTCCTTCGGCGATAGTAAACAACATGTACATATTGAAATTGTTTACATACGTTCAGAACTGATTCAGTGCAATACAATAACATCTCGTTCTCGCTAAATCGGTTATCCCGAAATAATGGATCATTAACATAAATTAATAGTTTTAATATGTTGATATAACCCAATGTGTTGCCATTTATACGCATACTCGCCATTTTTGTTAAGAACTAACAGTCTAAGTATTCTGTAAATAAAACGGCACGCCGTTTTCTTTTTCTTCAAGTTCTTTTTTCCATTAATTCGTACGTGTGGAATAATGTCTATGCCCCGCAGAGAAGATATTTGATGGCGTTGATGTTTCTTGTGAAGTAATATTTTCATAAAAGTACATCAAATAGTCGCCATTTTGATTTACAACCACACGGCTGACGTTTCGCGCTGTCGGAACCTTTGACCCGGCCCCGGGTCCCCTACATTACATTTAACGTCCGGGTTCTGCTTCAAACAGCTACGGATGATTTTTACCGTTTGTTTGAAGTGTTTGTTTACAAGCGTCTTAATGTTCCATTTTACGCCGAGCCTGGAGATTGTACGAACTGATTTTAAATATGTCGGTAATATTTCAGAGAGAGATATATATGAAGAGTTTGAAGGGTCGCGGAGTGTTTGATCTTGATGATGGAGCAGGGATACATTTGGCGTGTTTCACGTGTTTTACCTTGTAATTCCCTATGTAATAAACGTTAAAACAGTAATGATGATAAGGTAGTAATAATATAACTCTCATTCCCTCCTGAGTTGAAACTCGATAGACGTTCTGCCATATGTTTGAGTAAATGAATAATTGTTTCAGAAAAAATATACCCGTTATCACATGTGCAATAATAAAAAAAAGAAAACATATGATATGATATCTCCTAGATATATAATCTATTATTAGAAAAGAACGCAGAGAAGTCCATACTAGATAAAATAAGTAAACACTGGACAAAATGTATAGACAACATGATATCAAAATGTCTATATAAGATTACCGAATTTATACATAGGTATGATATAGAGGTGTAAACAAGGATAAACACATTACTATGTTTGAAAATTTTCGGCAGTGCATAGATCTGTTTCAATTTTCGTGAACTGAATGGCTTTTCAAATTAAGAGCAATTAAATTTTTTTTCTCTTTAAACACAGACTGACACTAACACTGCTTCGAATTTCCACGGAGATGACGGAGATGTTGTATACAACACAAAGTCAGCGCTACTGAGATTTTACCATTTGATGATGTTCAATGATGTCTAGTGCATGTAATATGAAATATTTGTCAGGTGTACCTATTCACACTATAGCGATATCAGGAACTTTTTGACACAATAAAATGGGGCCGTTTCACTAGTTAACTAACTTTTATCTATTATGTATGTATTGACAGATGGGACACATATCGGCGATTTCATGTAAACAACAGGTGGATTGTAATATAAATAAATAAATAAATAAATAAATAAATAAATAAATAAGTATGAAAAGTGGGTACTCAAAGTGGACATAAAAAGTTTAAAAATTAAAAATAAAAAACCCTTGCCATCTCTTATGTTTCTTTACTACATGAAGAGTGCCGTAAAAAAAACACAACTTGTTAACACTTTTTATAAGAAATGAACTTTGTACCAAATCGACGTTTGTGATCCTTATTGCAGGTCAAAGCCAGCGGTGTTTCATATTCCTTCACTATCATAAACGTACACATAAAGATATACAATTCTATACGACATGTACAACTGTATATAGGAATGCTTAAAACACACACTTGAGTTACGTAACAACCAAGCCGGTCCTATATCACACCACTACGTTGGCAATCTAACAGGTTTCTTATGAAATTTTACAGTTTAACTGTCTACAAGTCAAATCTGATTTACTTTAAAAGGCAATAAATCAGGAAAGCCTGACTGTATTTATCAAATGCAATAAATCTATTACAATTTGGGGAGCTCACGTAGAAAAGTGTTGTTCATTTTAATCGTAACATTATTGTTGTAAGATTTATGTAAACTCTGTTCATAATAGAAGGGAAAGTTGTTTGGTTAGCTACATTGGTAACCAGACCAGTAATAAAATGATAACGGGGCTAAAGATGTGGTAACGACAGCAGACCATTGGTAACGAGGTTATACCAGCAGTAACAAGACTATGTCACCGGTTACGACAACAGGTTAGTGGTAACGAGGTTGTTTGGTCAGCTGTAACGAGGTTATACCATCAGTAACAAGACTACGTCAGTGGTTCCGACAACATGTCAGCGATAACGAGGTATGGTCATTTGTATCGACGTTATACCATCAGTAACAAGACTACGTCACCGGTTACGACAACAGGTCAGTGGTAACGAGGTTTGGTCAACTGTAAGGAGGTTATACCAGCAGTAACAAGACTACGTCACCGGTTACAACAACAGGTTAGTGGTAACGAGGTTGTTTGGTTAGCTGTAACGATGTTATACCAGCAGTAACGAGACTACGTCACCGGTTACGACAACAGGTTAGTGGTAACGAGGTTGTTTGATCAGCTGTAACGAGGTTATACCAGCAGTAACAAGACTACGTCAGGGGTTACAACAGGTCAGTGGTAACGAGGTTTGGCCAACTGTAATGATATAATACTAGCAGTAACGAGACTAGGCCAGTAGTAACGACAGCATCGGTAGTACCTCTAATAGCTTCTTTCCTTCCCTACCCCTCCCTTCTCCTTCTCCTAGCTTCTTTCCCTCCCTACCCCTCCCTCCTCCCTATCCTAGCTTCTTTCCCTCCATACTCCTCCCTTCTCCCCCTCCTATCTTCTTTCCCTCCCTACCCCTCCTTCCACTCTGTAGTAGCTTTTTCCCATCCTTACTCCTCCCTTCTCCCTCTCTTAGCTTCTTTCCCCCCTACTCCTCCCTTCTCCCTCTCCTAGCATCTTTCCCTCTCAACAGCATCCCTTCTCCCTCTCCTTGCTTCTCCCTCCGTACTCCCTACCATCTCCCTTTCCATCTCCAATTTTCTGTTCGTAGAAGACATCGATTTTTACTAAGCCTTAGTTTCTTATATTCTTAGGACAAAAAATGTTCGACGAATTCAAACGCTATTACCCAAGAATATACACCATCCATGTTTGTGTCCACACAATCAATATCTTATTTGTCATGAACAAAGAGAAGACTCTCCAGATAGACACAGCCACTCTATTGTTGTATCAAATGTATTCAGATTCTGTTAAGCAGGAAAATTAGTTCCTTGTTTGGTAAATTCTGTTTTCCACAAAAATTCCTATACAGTGTTGGCTAGCCTCTCACTCAGAAAACACTTTAATTAGTGCGCTAGTCTTTTCCCTCCCCACTACAGACTGTCATTGTTAAGTTGTCATCAGCTTTTCTCTCACGGAAGAACACAATGCAGCCAGTTTCTGTCGATTGAGCCGATCTTTGTGGGTCTACATGATACTCTCTAACAGAATCAAGAGAACCTATAAACTTATCTATTTATGTTTTCTCTATACACGTGATGGAGTCCACTACAGAAAGCTCACTGTCCTGTACAATTTTACCATACTATTTCTATCAATTGATTTAATGATATAAGTTTTACGAACAACAAACTTTCCACCAAATACTTCTACATAACACAATGCATAATAAACGATTTTCAACATATTACACACATTACATGGTTATCACAAACTCTACATACAGTGTATGGTGTGTTACAAAGTCTACAGCAAGTAAATGGTTTGTTACAAAGTCTTCACTTAATAAATGGTGTATAACAAACTCTACACTCAATATATGGTGTGTTACAAAGTCTACACATAAAATATGGTGTGTAACAAAGTCTACATTCAATAAATGGCGTATAATAAAGTCTACACTCAATATATGGTGTGTAACAAAGTCTACATTCAATATATGGTGTATAACAAAGTCTACACTCAACATATGGTGTGTTACAAAGTCTACACTCAATATATGGTGTGTTACAAAGCCTACACCAAATATGCCAAGGGATTTAATTTGTGGGGTAAAAGGATTCCTGCGAGATATTTTTAAACGTTAGAACGGTTCAAAACTAGAGCGTTGGTAAAAATTGCTAAGCTAAGAAATCCTAAAAGTCTGTGATAAAACCCATTTCGTACTTTTCTATTTCAAGTTTTTTTGTTTTAATTTAGTTGATCAGCGTTACTAACGCCCCATATTCACTGGCAATGAAATGTCAATTACGAAGTGTAAGGAAAATGAAAACAAAAAAGAACTGCTTTTTATTTCATAGAATCAAAACAAACTGAAACCTTAATTAAAACGTGTCTGTTACTTTTAAACTAATCAAGCACAATGAAATATCTCACATCTGTCTCTCTGAATTGCTCACCTATAGAGCTAAACTGTCAATCAATACAAAAACCTATATATCTACTCCAAAACAGGACATCAAATCAGAACACAAAAGTGGTCACAATGAACGAATTAACGAAACTCATCAGAAACAAGTCCCAGCGCTAAAATATCTAAAAATCTACTTGATTAAAATGAAAATATTCAAACAATTAAGCAATGAAAACTTTCGTGCGGAAATATAGGGTTATAGAGAACAGGGATAAAATCGAGATGTAAACTTAGTCTGTGTGTACCTGTTATAGACTAAACATGTGCCGGTTATAGACTAAACATGAACTAATTATAGACTGAACATGAACTAATTATAGACTAAACATGTACGTGTTATCAATTAAACATGTACGTGTTATCAATTAAACATGTACGTGTTATCAATTAAACATGCACTTGTTATCAACTAAACATGTACGTGTTATATACTAAACATGAACTAATTATAGACTAAACATGTACGTGCTATAAATTAAACATGTACGTGTTATCAATTAAACATGTATGTGTTATAAATTAAACATGTACGTGTTATCAATCAAACATGTACCTGTTATCAATTAAACATGTACGTATGGTGTGTGTACATAAATTAAACTACATACAGTGTATGGTGTGTTACAAAGTCTACAGCAAGTAAATGGTTTGTTACAAAGTCTTTAAAATGGTGTATAACAAACTCTACACTCAATATATGGTGTGTTACAAAGTCTACACATAAAATATGGTGTGTAACAAAGTCTACATTCAATAAATGGCGTATAATAAAGTCTACACTCAATATATGGTGTGTAACAAAGTCTACATTCAATATATGGTGTATAACAAAGTCTACACTCAACATATGGTGTGTTACAAAGTCTACACTCAATATATGGTGTGTTACAAAGCCTACACCAAATATATGGTGTATAACAAAGTCTACACTCAATATATGGTGTGTTACAAAGCCTACACCAAATATATGGTGTATAACAAAGTCTACACTCAATATATGGTGTGTTACAAAGCCTACACCAAATATATGGTGTATAACAAAGTCTACACTCAATATATGGTGTGTTACAATGTCTACACTCAATATATGGTGTGTTACAATGTCTACACTCAATATATGGTGTATAACAAAGTCTACATTCAATACATGGTCTATAGCAAAGTCTTCACTCAATATATGGTGTGTTACAAAGTCTACACTCAAAATATGGTGTGTTACAAAGTCTACACTCAATAAATGGTGTATAACAAAGTCTACACTCAATATATGCTGTGTTACAATGTCTACACTCAATTCAACTCTATTCACACAGTATGATATATTACACGCTATTTACACAGTATGATACATAACACAGAGCTTGGTGTGTTTAGAGAGTGGTATAGTATCATGATACGTTATGAGTTAGGTATCGCGCTGTGTGAGTTGATCCACTCAAACTGTATCTGTGCGTCATGAGTAATGGGCACAGAATGTCAATTTAAGGCACATTTCGTGCTATTCAATCCCCTTCTAATCCCCCTAAATGACCAACCAACAGCTGGTAGGGTAATTAGACAGAGAAAAATCTCTTCTTGAGCTGCGGAATGTATTTTTTCAGTCCTCTCAGCCGTTTTGACAGCTGTTGTATTAGCTGACATAAAGACTTGAATCAAATCTGTGTTTCTTCTCACACGTGTAGGGTACATACCGGATATACAGACACTCTAAATGTTACACTTCGCCAAGTAGATAACTTATACTATTTCCGTATCTCCGTGTCTAGATATGTAACAATACTATTTATAACATATGTAAATTATAGAAAGATACAGTGTCACTGCTTTTATCATGCATCTAAGTGATCGTATTACTGTATGTACGTGTATTAAGAAAAGTGTTTTCGTGTCAACCAAATAAAATAGTGTTAAGTATAACGTCCTCGTTTCAACAATATGAACTCGTGTTAAGTTAAGCGTCCTCTTGTCCACAATATATCCTCGTGTTAAGTGTTGCGTCCGTGTGTCTAAAATATGTCCTAGTGTTAAGCATAGCGTCCTTGTGTCAACAATATGTCCTAGTGTTAAATATAACGTCTTCGTGTCTACAATATGTCGTAGTGTTAAACATAGCGTCCTCGTGTCTACAATATATCCTCGTGTTAAGTGTAGCGTCCTCGTGTCAACAATATGTCATAGTGTTAAGTGAAGCGTCCTCGTGTCAACAATATGTCCTAGTGTTGAGTGTAGCGTCCTCGTGTCAACAATATGTCCTAGTGTTAAGTGTAGCGTCCACGTGGCTACCATATGTACTGGTGTTAAGTATAGCGTCCACGTGGCTACCATATGTAGACGTGTTATGTATAGCATCCTCGTGTCAACAATATGCCCTTGTGTTAAGAACAGCGTCCTCATGACTAACATATGTACTCGGGTTATATAAAGCGTCCTTGTGTCAACCATGTGTATTCGTGTCAAGTATAGCGTCCTCGTGTCTACAATATATCCTCGTGTTAAGTATAGCGTCCTTGTGTCTACAATATGTCCTAGTGTTAAGCATAGCGTCCTCGTGTGCACAATATGTCCTAGTGTTTAGTATAGCGTCCTCCTGTCTACAACATGTTCTCCTGTTAAATGAAACGTCCTCATCTCTACCTTATGTATTCGTGTTAAGTATAGCGTCCTCGTGTCCACAATATATCCTCGTGTTAAGTGTTGCGTCCGTGTGTCTACAATATGTCCTAGTGTTAACCATAGCGTCCTCGTGTCCACAATATATCCTCGTGTTAAGTATAGCGTCCTCGTGTCCACAATATATCCTCGTGTTAAGTATAGCGTCCTTGTGTCTACAATATGTCCTAGTGTTAAGCATAGCGTCCTCGTGTCAACAATATGTACTCGTGTTAAGTATAGCGTCCTCGTGTCTACAATATATCCTCGTGTTAAGTATAGCGTCCTTGTGTCTACAATATGTCCTAGTGTTAAGCATAGCGTCCTCGTGTCTACAATATATCCTCGTGTTAAGTATAGCGTCCTCGTGTCTACAATATATCCTCGTGTTAAGTATAGCGTCCTCGTGTCCACAATATATCCTCGTGTTAAGTGTTGTGTCCGTGTGACTAAAATATGTCCTACTGTTAAGCATAGCGTCCTCGTGTCTACAATATGTACTCATGCTGAGTATAGCGTCCTCGTGTCCACAATATATCCTCGTGTTGAGTGTTGCGTCCGTATGCCTACCCTATGTATTCTTGTTAAGTGTAGCGTCCTCACGTCAACCATATGCTCTTATGTTAAATATAGCGTTCTCGTGTCAACCAAATGTATAATGATATCCATGGTGTTATCAAAACAGATTAACTTCTGTCTAATGTATGATTAAATTACGACAGTAAGAAGATACTTTATGTTCTGGATCCTCACTTGCATCAATAATAATTCGTTTCCTTTTGACCTGAATTTAGCCGTGGACTTCCGTTACGTTTTCTGATTAAAGTGGTGCAAATGATTATAAACCTAATATCATTAGACCGTGCCTTCGTCATGACGATGACGATAACAATTCTATAATTTGTATATGTACATATAAGGACATGCTTTTATTTACATAATAATAATAATCTTGTACAAAATAATCCCTTTTTAAAGAAGATATTTACAATATTTCAAGTTCAGTTGAATGTTCAGAATTATCGATTATGTTCCTTACGACTTAATAGAAAACTACCGATTGCTGTTATACTAATATCACAAATGATTATTATGACAAAGATAATCATTCTACAAGGCTTCTCGAGAAATGGCGTAATAGTTTTAGTCACGCAGTAATTATTCCTCAGAGAATTGTCTACAGCAGAGAAATCAAGCTGGAGGAACGCCAGTATCCGGCTTATTTTCTACTATCTATTTATGTTTACGGTCTTGTACAGGATGACACAGTGATTGTACAGGATGACGCAACGATGACACATCTATTGTACACGATGATATAGTGATGACACAGTGATTATACAGGATGACACGTTGACTGTACATGATGACACAGTGATTGTACAGGATGACACAGTGATTGTACACGATGACACGTTGACTGTACATGATGACACAGTGATTGTACACGATGACACAGTGATTGTACACGATGACACAGTGACTGTACAGGATGACACAGTGATAGTACACGATGACACAGTGATTGTACACAATGACACAGTGATGACACAGTGATTATACACGATGACACAGTGATGACACAGTGATTGTACACGATGATATAGTGATTGTACACGATGACACAGTGATGACACAGTGATTTTACATGATGACACAGTGATTGTACACGATGACACAGTGTATGTACACGATGACACAGTGATTGTACAGTATGACACAGTGATGACACAGTGATTGTACATGATGACACAGTGATGACACAGTGATTGTACACGATGACACAGTGATTGTACATGATGACACAGTGATTGTACACGATAACACAGTGGTTGTACACAATGACACAGTGAAGACACAGTGATGACAAAGTGATTGTACATGATGACATAGTGATGGCAGGGAGACAACACAGTTCCAGTAGTGGAAAACCATCTAGATGTATATTTCATAACCTGTCTTAATCTATCCAAAAATGATATTTACATTCCAGATGTAAGTCTATATACATGAACAATAGGAAAATCTTCCAGATGCAACTGCGAGGATAAGGGACATAATTTTGCAACTCAACTCCCTCCGCCGTCATAAACCAATATTTAGGTGATGCCAAGGGATTTAATTTGTGGGGTAAAAGGATTCCTGCGAGATATTTTTAAACGTTAGAACGGTTCAAAACTAGAGCGTTGGTAAAAATTGCTAAGCTAAGAAATCCTAAAAGTCTGTGATAAAACCCATTTCGTACTTTTCTATTTCAAGTTTTTTTGTTTTAATTTAGTTGATCAGCGTTACTAACGCCCCAGGGTGCGTTCACTGGCAATGAAATGAAGTCAATTACGAAGTGTAAGGAAAATGAAAACAAAAAAGAACTGCGTTTTTATTTCATAGAATCAAAACAAACTGAAACCTTAATTAAAACGTGTCTGCTTACTTTTAAACTAATCAAGCACAATGAAATATCTCACATCTGTCTCTCTGAATTGCTCACCTGGGGACAAAGGACATAGAGCTAAACTGTCAATCAATACAAAAACCTATATATCTACTCCAAAACAGGACATCAAATCAGAACACAAAAGTGGTCACAATGAACGAATTAACGAAACTCATCAGAAACAAGTCCCAGCGCTAAAATATCTAAAAATCTACTTGATTAAAATGGAAATATTCAAACAATTAAGCAATGAAAACTTTCGTGCGGAAATATAGGGTTATAGAGAACAGGGATAAAATCGAGATGTAAACTTAGTCTGTGTGTACCTGTTATAGACTAAACATGTGCCGGTTATAGACTAAACATGAACTAATTATAGACTGAACATGAACTAATTATAGACTAAACATGTACGTGTTATCAATTAAACATGTACGTGTTATCAATTAAACATGTACGTGTTATCAATTAAACATGCACTTGTTATCAACTAAACATGTACGTGTTATATACTAAACATGAACTAATTATAGACTAAACATGTACGTGCTATAAATTAAACATGTACGTGTTATCAATTAAACATGTACGTGTTATCAATCAAACATGTACGTGTTATAAATTAAACATGTACGTGTTATCAATCAAACATGTACCTGTTATCAATTAAACATGTACGTGTTATCAATTAAACATGTACGTGTTATCAATCAAACATGTACGTGTTATAAATTAAACGTGTACCTGTTATCAATTAAACATGTACGTGTTATCAATTAAACATGTACGTGTTATCAATCAAACATGTACGTGTTATAAATTAAACATGTACCTGTTATCAATTAAACATGTACGTGTTATCAATTAAACATGTACATGTTATAAATGAACATGTACGTGTTATAAATGAACATGTACGTGTTATAAATGAACATGTACGTGTTGATGAACTATATATGATATTCATGTTGATGAAATATTTATAAAATACCTATTGATAAAGCATTTATGAAAAACATATTGCTGAACTATTCATAATATACTTGTTGACGAACTGTTTATAATATACCTGTTTATGAGCTGTAGATACATACCTGTCGATTTATCAAATTGTCACGTGCACTGTAGACCTCATTTTTCTTATGGACTTACATCGATATACATATATTGGACATCCCAGCAGCAGCAGGGGAGATAACTCATACTGCTGTGGTTCTGACACATCAGAGTTGTATTTCACGGAAACATCCATAATACTAGTCATTTCATGATGTAATGAAACCACAGGCTAGTTTTATACCGTACAGTATCATAAGACATGAGGTATTATCCTTCGGTCAAATTTCACTAGTACTATTCCGTCGTGTACTGGAAAAGAACTGACTGGTTTAGCTGTGGTTTCGGGGGACTACATTGATGATGATTAATCATGTAAAACTAGCCATGCCTTAATTAATAAAGTTATGATTGGGTATATTATTCTCTTTTAGGAAAAAAATGTAAATAAAAAAGAAAGATAAAAACCCAAAAAAACTGCTCAGGAATTCGTAGTAAGTTTCTTAATAATCCAATAAATGTGTTTCGTAATTTCAGTTAGAAACTTAAGTAGACATGAAGGGTATTATTCCGTCTGATGTATATAAGATATCTAAAACATATATAAATATAGAAATACTTAAACGTTTTAAGTAACATTATACCTATTATTAACATCTCAAGAATGTCAACGGCTAAACATAGTAAAACAGCAATTGTTTATACAAGATTTAAACAATAAACAGTCACTTTAGTAAGAAAAATAAAATACCACAGAGCATATGTACCTGTAAATTTTTATATAGGTAAATACTTACACAAAAATGATTGTAAGCTGTGTCACTGGCAGACTTCACGTGAATGTGAAATGTTACATGTATTTAATGTAAATGTGAAATGTGACATGTATTTATGTAAATGTGAAATGTGAAATGTATTTATGTAAATGTGAAATATTACATGTATTTATGTAAATGTGAAATGTGACATGTATTTATGTAAATGTGAAATGTGACATGTATTTATGTAAATGTGAAATATTACATGTATTTATGTAAATGTGAAATGTGACATGTATTTATGTAAATGTGAAATATTACATGTATTTATGTAAATGTGAAATGTGACATGTATTTATGTAAATGTGAAATATTACATGTATTTATGTAAATGTGAAATGTGACATGTATTTATGTAAATGTGAAATATTACATGTATTTATGTAAATGTGAAATGTGACATGTATTTATGTAAATGTGAAATATTACATGTATTTATGTAAATGTGAAATGTGACATGTATTTATGTAAATGTGAAATGTGACTTGTGTTTATGTAAATGTGAAATATTACATGTATTTATGTAAATGTGAAATGTGACATGTATTTATGTAAATGTGAAATGTGACTTGTGTTTATGTAAATGTGAAATATTACATGTATTTATGTAAATGTGAAATGTGACATGTATTTATGTAAATGTGAAATGTGACTTGTGTTTATGTAAATGTGAAATATTACATGTATTTATGTAAATGTGAAATGTGACATGTATTTATGTAAATGTGAAATGTGACTTGTGTTTATGTAAATGTGAAATATTACATGTATTTATGTAAATGTGAAATGTGACATGTATTTATGTAAATGTGAAATATTACATGTATTTATGTAAATGTGAAATGTGACATGTATTTATGTAAATGTGAAATATTACATGTATTTATGTAAATGTGAAATGTGACAATTTATGTAAATGTGAAATGTGACATGTATTTATGTAAATGTGAAATATTACATGTATTTATGTAAATGTGAAATGTGACATGTATTTATGTAAATGTGAAATATTACATGTATTTATGTAAATGTGAAATGTGACATGTATTTATGTAAATGTGAAATATTACATGTATTTACATAAATACATGTCACATTTCACATTTACATAAATACATGTAATATTTCACATTTACATAAATACATGTATTTATGTAAATGTGAAATATTACATGTATTTATGTAAATGTGAAATGTGACATGTATTTATGTAAAAGTGAAATATTACATGTATTTATGTAAATGTGAAATATTACATGTATTTATGTAAATGTGAAATGTATTTATGTAAATGTGAAATGTTACATGTATTTATGTAAATGTGAAATATTACATGTATTTATGTTAATATTACATGTATTTATGTAAATGTGAAATGTTACATGTATTTATGTAAATGTTAAATATTACATGTATTTATGTAAATATTACATGTATTTATGTAAATGTGAAATATTACATGTATTTATGTAAATATTACATGTATTTATGTAAATGTGAAATATTACATGTACTTAATGTAAATGTGAAATGTTACAACGTATATATATATATGATTGTGAAAAATTACATGTATTTATGTAAATGTGAAATGTTACATGTACTTAATGTAAATGTGAAATGTTACAACGTATATATATATGATTGTGAAAAATTACATGTATTTATGTAAATGTGAAATGTTACATGTACTTAATGTAAATGTGAAATGTTACAACGTATATATATATGATTGTGAAAAATTACATGTATTTATGTAAATGTGAAATGTTACATGTACTTAATGTAAATGTGAAATGTTACAACGTATATATATGACTGTGAAAAATTACATGTATTTATGTAAATGTGAAATGTTACATGTACTTAATGTAAATGTGAAATGTTACAACGTATATATATATATGATTGTGAAAAATTACATGTATTTATGTAAATGTGAAATGTTACATGTACTTAATGTAAATGTGAAATATTACATGTATTTATGTAAATGTGAAATATTACATGTATTTATGTAAATATTACATGTATTTATGTAAATGTGAAATGTTACATGTATTTATGTAAATGTGAAATATTACATGTATTTATGTTAATATTACATGTATTTATGTAAATGTGAAATGTTACATGTATTTATGTAAATGTGAAATATTACATGTATTTATGTAAATATTACATGTATTTATGTAAATGTGAAATATTACATGTATTTATGTAAATATTACATGTATTTATGTAAATGTGAAATATTACATGTACTTAATGTAAATGTGAAATGTTACAACGTATATATATATATGATTGTGAAAAATTACATGTATTTATGTAAATGTGAAATGTTACATGTACTTAATGTAAATGTGAAATGTTACAACGTATATATATATGATTGTGAAAAATTACATGTATTTATGTAAATGTGAAATGTTACATGTACTTAATGTAAATGTGAAATGTTACAACGTATATATATATGATTGTGAAAAATTACATGTATTTATGTAAATGTGAAATGTTACATGTACTTAATGTAAATGTGAAATGTTACAACGTATATATATATGATTGTGAAATATTACATGTATTTATGTAAATATTACATGTATTTATGTAAATGTGAAATGTTACATGTATTTATGTAAATGTGAAATATTACATGTATTTATGTTAATATTACATGTATTTATGTAAATGTGAAATGTTACATGTATTTATGTAAATGTGAAATATTACATGTATTTATGTAAATATTACATGTATTTATGTAAATGTGAAATATTACATGTATTTATGTAAATATTACATGTATTTATGTAAATGTGAAATATTACATGTACTTAATGTAAATGTGAAATGTTACAACGTATATATATATATGATTGTGAAAAATTACATGTATTTATGTAAATGTGAAATGTTACATGTACTTAATGTAAATGTGAAATGTTACAACGTATATATATATGATTGTGAAAAATTACATGTATTTATGTAAATGTGAAATGTTACATGTACTTAATGTAAATGTGAAATGTTACAACGTATATATATATGATTGTGAAAAATTACATGTATTTATGTAAATGTGAAATGTTACATGTACTTAATGTAAATGTGAAATGTTACAACGTATATATATATGATTGTGAAAAATTACATGTATTTATGTAAATGTGAAATGTTACATGTACTTAATGTAAATGTGAAATGTTATAGGTATTTATGTAAAATGTTCAGTCAAGACTCGTAATAAAGAAAACTTTTTTTTCGTGAAATCTTACATTAAATAAACATTGATTTAAGACTCTATATGTAACTACAAGAACACAAAGAACAATATTGAAAACATCGACGTGCCAACCATTTTCTAAAAAAGACGATTAAAATACAGAAATGTTGTTCTTTAAATCAACACAGCTGAAATTATTATGTAATGGCTGTGTCCGAACAAATCCCAGTAACAGTGACTCTCACCACCTGCTCTTCCACGAGTCATTAACTCACATATTGCTAAAATAAAATGAGTCATTAGTTACTTTTAAATTTTTGTTCAAAGATTGTAATTTGTATTCTATAAAGAAAGTTACCTTATCACAGTTCCTATCTAAGACTGCGTCGTTGTAATACCTCGCCGAAACAAACATCGACATTACAATTATATAGAGCTATATAATCCAGGGAAAAACAAAGCCAGCCAAAAACACAACAAAAATATCACACATTGTTTACATTTTAGATTGACGTTTTAATTTGTGAACGTTGTGAGTTGAAAGAAATTTTTATATTTGGTGCAGCGCGTGAGATGTACTTTAAGTTTCTCAGAAAAGACATGAATTATTCAAATGGGGCAAGCTGGTTTAATGAATTTAATGTTTAATTTCCATCCATACCTTCTTCAACGTGTACAGGGTAGCTATCCCGTGACGTCACTAACGACACATTCTTGGCTAGGGTAATACTTCGCTTTGTTTTATTGACGGAAGCATAATCAGTGACTATTGACAAGAACAGTATCAAACAAGTCAATAAAACACAAACACCGAACTGACAAGACAAAAGAGACTCTAGCAGTCTTATCATCATCATCATCATCATCATCATCATCATCATCATCATTATTTGTCTGTTAACTTCGTCAGTTTAAGGTGAATTCAATATCTGATAATTTCACTTCCTTGGGCAGAATTCATTTGGTTTTGGTGAAAATAATCGTGATTTTGATTGCTTGGTTATTTTTCAAAAGAGACTTAAAGATTTCCAACTCAAAACAGTTCTATCAATTAAGACCGAAAGATACCAGCATTACTGAAGACGTATATAGGAGGTACGATAGAAAAACAAACAAACAAACAACATCAACATGTGATAATTGACGAATAATTACGGACACCCCCTTTATGATGTAGTGATGAAGTCCCTTTACACAGACGTAAGCTGTGTACTTACTGGTATACTCACGTACTAGACACACCTAGCACATTTGGGTATCATGTGGTATGCAGATGAATACATACGATAAAAAAAGTTGACTGGCTTGTTGCCGGGACAACTGATAAAATATATACAAATATCTTACAGATCTATAATGTGATACATATGTAAACAACACGTTGATTACATTAATTGCTTTACTCCATACTTGCACGTGCTGAATAATTACAGAAAATTACCTTTTTAGAACCAATTTTCTCTCCGTGGTTGCACTGCTGTAACTCGGCTTATCAAAGTAGATGTATATTTTGATTTCTGTGGAGAAGCTACACATCTAACAGTCCAAGGCCTCAAAGATTAACATCAGATAAATATAATTATTTAAAGTCTATATTTCATGGCCATATGTGCTAAATACAGTGGCTATAATTCTGCCCAGGTGTGAAAGTTATGCCAAGGAGTTATGTATTATTTTCCCACAAACATTTCTCATCGCATGGTGTCGGATAGAGTATCATTTACAACATGGTGTTACTGAAACCTGCAATCACATTCTCGTGTCTAAATAAAATGAATATATATCTCGCAACAATGACAACGCGAACGACATCTTGTCACGAAACACATATCGTAATTTAAAGGGAAATAAAATAAATTTTAAAAAAAACCTACTAAATAAATCGTGATGTGAAGCCTAAGCTTATGTTACACAATCTGTCGTTCCGTCTGATAAGGATCAGGATGTGAAAAAACCGGCGGTATTTCTATAGAAAGCTTCCCACTAACACCTGTTTCGTTATCTGTCAGGCAGATTCTTTCAACGTTTACGGACCTGAAAAACCAGACTAAGAAAATGATACAATAACCGTTAAAGTACACTCTACTTCAGTGTTCCGGATAGTGTACGCCTCCCTATTTCCTATATCTGGGTACTTTTATTCCTTATTTCCTATATCTGGGTACTTTTCCTTTCATTATCCTGCAGTGTTCCGGACAGTGTAAGCCTCCTTATTTCCTATATCTGGGTACTTTTCCTTTCATCATACTGCAGTGTTCCGGGAAGTGTACGCCTCCCTATTTCCTTTATCTGGGTACTTTTGCTTTCATTATCCTGCAGTGTTCCGGATAGTGTACGCCTCCTTATTTCCTGTATCTGGGTACTTTTCACTTAATTATCCTGCAGTGTTTCGGACAGTGTGCGTCGAAATATCTGATATATCTGGGTACATCTCCCTTTAGTGGTCTTTAGTGTTCCGGACAGTCGACATAATTATTTGTCAGATATAAGGTCAAGATATTATCAATAAAGCTACAGAATTTTTTTTCTTATGAAGGACTTGGCAAGATCTTTGTTCCCTGTCTGATAAGCTCAAAAGACAAGCACACTTTGTCCCGGTACCCAGCAAACCCAACGAACATATTGTTATTATTGTATCGCTATTCATAATTAATACAGCATACTAGTGTGGCGACAACTCGATGAATGTTCTAGATGGATCGGCCTTAATCAAATGGTCTTCTAAACTTAGTGAAGTTTGGGTATTTGAGATACTAGTTGAGCCGGTACCACAGCATAAGTTTGTTTATAATCTAAAAATCATGAATTGTTAAAATCCAAAATAAACGAGGGAGGTCTGTAAATAAATTATCAAGAACTTATATGATATATTGTGATATTGAAGACTGATAATTCTGAGCATCGCGATTGAGATGGGTTCAATAAGGGAAAGAAATGTTTTGGGCTGGATAACAGTTATCTAAAATACTCTGAGAAAGTATGTGATTGAAACACATTAAATATAAGGGTAAAACTGAGACAGATATTCATGTGAGGGAAATACGATGACCATTGTAGTATGAAAGGTAGTTGCAATCACTACAGTAGACAATGCTTAATTTTGTGTATTTTGTATAATCTTTGAAGTTAGGGATGGTCGACATTGCTGGTGAACTGAGGTCCCTGAGGTTTGCTTATACGTACATTTACTGGACGTTTTTCTGAAATCATCTTTCAATGTTGAAATTCTCAATCGCCTCCTTGGTTTCAACAATCAGGCCCTTAGCAACATCTGTATATTACAGTTTTATTCATAATTTGACTCTTCTGTACCTAATTTTAGGTATGACTATGTTATGGTAAGACCATCAGGCCAGCAAAGTTTTAAACATCGGCAGAGCTTTTTAACTTATCGCCGCTCCGATATTTGAAGTCTGAACTCTGTTTCCCATCATGCACCTGCAATCTACATCAGTTAAGATATACGGAACTGTTTTTGGGCCCTCGACAACATTTCCATATGTGTTATATCATTGTTATTGCTTTCAAGCTTAAATTTTATTTCTTTTATCTTCTTTCTCTGTAAATCGCGGATGCAGTATAGACCTGGGGAGGATGTTGCCTCTGCTGTTCGGAGCATCTGAGATCACCTGGTCGTGCTAAGAACCCTTGTGCAAGCAGGCGCAGGGTGAGGATAATTGATTGCAGTTCACACAGATGTTATATATCAACAGTATGATTCATGGCTGCACAATAAATATATACATTATATACCAGTCGATTAACATATCTGTATTTCGTCAGTGTATACATACCATTGATGTCAAACGTTATGGTGACCTTAATCATCGGTGTCATGTAAACGTTTCTTTTATTTTTGGAGAATACATATGTTTCTTGTTTCCGAAGTAAAGTTGGTAATATTACATATCACAATTACTACAAACATACCAAAACAATAAACTTGTCGAAAGATTTGCTTCTTTGTAACTCCGATTATCATAATATACATCAACTCAAAGTTTAAAAAGGTAACGATGTTGGTGGTGTTTTGTGTTTCACTAAATAGTTTGATAAGTTACGGCAATCGATAGTTTGTAAATACCCCAATGGTGGACATTCAAACGGACAGAGAAAAAACGTAATATTATATATTTGTTCTTTAAATCTGCACACACGAAAATTTTTAAGTTTGAAATTCGTTAGGTCTGCTAATACCACTGACTATTATCACATAATCTAAACTTATATTTATACATTGTTAAATGAATTTAAAGAATGTACAGAATATTTTACACTTATGTCTCAATTGCTTTTGAATTAACCAGAGCAGCCATCATAAGTATAAAACCTTTGTAAATATGTGACGTTCAATCTCTACAGCATCGTGGTGTTACTATTCTGCCGTTATACTACACAATAACACTGACTCTGGAGAAACAGACGGGACGACCTCAAATCAAAGGCTTTAAATACATCTCGTAAATTTGTCGGGAAAATGTGCAAAATATATTCGCGAGCCAATTTCTTAAATGCCACAGCCATTAAGTTTGATATGAGATCCCCCATCACACAATATGTGTGTGACGTCACATGTCGCTTATTGGCGGGAATGCCGGTGTTAGTTCCGGCTGTAAACATATTTTCCCTGTGCATTTGTGCAATTTCCACATTCTCCATCCCGATAGTTTGGCTTGTGGTCCGTGAACGTTAGGGCCAATTGAGTTTTATGCACGTATCGGCAATACGTCTTTTTATATATGGTTGTTGGTGATTCTTAACATATCAATGTGTTGGGCAAATCTGATTTTAGTTTTTACATACGTTTTCTATATTGTGTGTAAGATGGATAAAAATTGGGATGGTTGTTATGTTAAAATTTTCATAAATATCAGTTTAGAACAGTGTAAAATAATGAAAGCTTTAAAACTATACGTGAAAATGCCTGATGTTAATGATCCGAGCGTAGGGACTATCTACAGGCAAATATCTGTCCTTTTGATTTTTCTATATAACACGAAGTAGGACCCTGCCTCAGCACTATTCGCTACTGATTAACGTTTTTTACAATTTCTCACACATATTGACTGCTGGTTTGGTCTCGAATAAAAACCAAAATCTGATTACATGAAACGACGTTTGGATATTTATATAGAAGTAGGAACAATATATTCATTATTAGTCATAGTTTAATGAAGAAATGTTATGACCGGTTCACAGTCTAGCTACTGTATACGAGATCAAAGACGAAGTCGTGTAACTAAACCTCCCTTTTTCTCGCCAGGTACCGTCTATTTGGTATAGAGACAGATGACATGTGTTATCACTGTTGTCTGATCGTAAGTGAATGTATCGTCCATGTGGTATAGAGACAGGTGTGACATGTGTAGTCACTGTTGTCTGATGGTAAGTGAATGTACCGTCCATGTGATATAGAGACAGGTGTGGCATGTGTAGTCACTGTTGTGTGATGGTAAGTGAATGTACCGTCCATGTAGAGACAGGTGTGACATGTGTTGTCACTGTTGTCTGATGGTAGGTGAATGTATAGAGACAGGTGTGACATGTGTAGTCATTGTTGTCTGATGGTAAGTGAATGTACCGACAATGTGATATAGAGACAGGTGTGGCATGTGTAGTCACTGTTGTCTGATGGTAAGTGAATGTACCGTCCATGTGATATAGAGGCAGGTGTGACATGTGTAGTCACTGTTGTCTGATGGTAAGTGAATGTACCGTCCATGTAGAGACAGGTGTGACATGTGTTGTCACTGTTGTCTGATGGTAGGTGAATGTATAGAGACAGGTGTGACATGTGTAGTCATTGTTGTCTGATGGTAAGTGAATGTACCGACAATGTGATATAGAGACAGGTGTGACATGTGTAGTCACTGTTGTCTGATGGTAAGTGAATGTACCGTCCATGTAGAGACAGGTGTGACATGTGTTGTCACTGTTGTCTGATGGTAGGTGAATGTATAGAGACAGGTGTGACATGTGTAGTCATTGTTGTCTGATGGTAAGTGAATGTACCGACAATGTGATATAGAGACAGGTGTGGCATGTGTAGTCACTGTTGTCTGATGGTAAGTGAATGTACCGTCCATGTGATATAGAGGCAGGTGTGACATGTGTAGTCACTGTTGTGTGATGGTAAGTGAATGTACCGTCCACGTTGTATAGTGAGAGGTGTGGCATGTGTAGTCACTGTTGTCTGATGGTAAGTGAATGTATCGTCCATGTGGTTTAGAGACAGGTGTGACATGTGTAGTCACTGTTGTCTGATGGTAAGTGAATGTATCGTCCATGTAGTATAGAGACAGGTGTGACATGTGTAGTCACTGTTGTCTGATGGTAAGTGAATGTACCGTCCATGTGATATAGAGACAGGTGTGACATGTGTAGTCACTGTTGTCTGATGGTAAGTGAATGCACCGTCCACGTTGTATAGTGAGAGATTAGTAGTGACCCTTGTTTACTGGTAAATGTTGATGTTTTCCAAATGATTATGACAGATTTCATGGATAGTAATGTTACTAAGAACATAGATATGAACTTTTCTCCAGAATGTTATGAGACGTCATTATTTCAGCAACGTTATTGTTAGTGTGACGTCATTTGTTGTGCTGTAAGCTTTATTTATTTCTTATAAAATTTTGTAAGAAGGAACTTGTTGTCACTGGAAAGCGTGGAAGACATTGTGAAATATTGTCCTTGGCCTCCGACAAGTGTTCCCGATGTCTTCCACACTGACCCCGGCCCGATGACTTTGACTTCTTCCAGCATGGCCATGAAATAAGTGTAACTGCTTCCATGTCACATCTGTTTCAAGTTTTTATTATTATTATTAAAAAGATCTCTCTCTCTCTCTCTCTCTGGAACCTACACACTAGGCCTGGTAGTGCCAGGTCTTCGGCACAGATGGCGTTGTATCGGATTGCGTTTAAGTAAAATTCTCTGAGAATATTAATCTAAAAGAACATTCAGAATGAAATAAAAACAAATTGCCTTATACTATAGAGTGTGTAACGGTATACTCAACCACCATTTTTACATTTTTATGTCTTAAGTTGGTATCAGGGAGAATGACGCTGAACAAGTTTTTTTTCCATCTTTTCCGGAATGTGGTCACTTGTCGTCTCCGCTTACTGGTTTGTGTATTATTGACCACCTAAGACTCTTTGAAATCTACACCCTATTAACAAAGGCTGTTGTAAAGCGTGTCTGCCCCCTTTTGTCCCGGTGATGACTACTGACAGGGACGATCAGGGAGACGGAGATCGGAACTGATAGAGGGGGGATTACCGTGGCTACACCTGTCCGACAGATTATCATCAACAATGGAGGGACATGCAGAACGTCCCCATCAACAGAATACATGGACTGGGTTGCCAGGTCGTCTCACGTTCGGTCATGTTAGCTGTAGACATGGACGTTTTACATGTGTTTTGAAATATATTTGCTGCGGACCACCAACAAAGTTATTTTGTGTTGGTTACCATGGATCTGTTACATCTGGGAGGTTTATTAACGAAAAACCTTTATCTACAATGCGAAGTAGCGTTCGGAAGAACGCTGTCATTCATCTTAAGACCAAAATAGAATGTACCCACTTAACGGATAATCTGATACATTCCGATAAATGGTATTTTCTCGGAGGAAACATGTTTTACAATTTGAAGGGTTGTTTTCGCTAATTGTAGAAAATTGTGACCTATGATAGTGATACATTTCGACCTACCCCGTCCACTTTCATCCTTAAAGAATTTTGACCCATCCTCTCTTCCTTCGATGCATTTGGACATTCCCCACCCACTCCATCCAGATTTCATTTGGACCCACCCAAACTTACCTAAGTTATTCCTAGAGATTCCATAACTTTTGGGTCTTCTTAAACAGGTGCAATGTCTGGGTAAAATCTCAGTCAGAATTGTTGCAAACACAGAATTCTAGTGTAATCCCCACGATCATCGTACACAATTACAGAGCCATCATCTGGTACCTAATGTAGTACACTCCTTATAATAGAAGCCAACATCCTGTTAAACTAATAACCGCAGCGTGCAGGTGTAGCGCAGGTGCGTTAACTATTCTCTCAGATATTTATTTTCTAACATCAGTAACGGATGGATTGTAGATCCAGAAGTAATTCACTGACTTTTTTTTTTAATGTTTTCTCATTCTAAATTAACACGAAAGAGAAAGAAAGTTTTGCTCGTGTACTTAGTGAAAAACTCTTGGGCTATCGTGTGATAACCGTAAACAGAAAGAGAAATAATGTAAAAACTATTTAAGATTTTAGAGTGAAGCAAATTGTTGCTCACCTTGTGTAGCTGCCGAGGCCTATGGAACATAATTACGAAACAGCTAAGGTGTATCATATAATCGTTAGCGTCGCTTCAGAATAATTTCCTTGTCAGATTTGTAAATATCTTAACTTCAAAGACACGTGAAAGATAAATACAATAAAGGATTTGGTAGCAGCATGATAAGAAGTGGTAAAAAGCAATGTTTATACATGCTAGTCTCGTGGTAAAAAGTATTATCTATACATGCTAGCTTCGTGCTAAAAAGTGGTAACACATTCGCCTTTCACCTTGCCATCCGCAGTTCGATTCCCGGACATTAAAACGTAGGAGATCACCTGTCCTACCACGTTAGGTTACCCCGGGTACTCCGGTTTCCTTCCATATCTTACATCTGTGCAAAACAAGAGTGATTAGTATCAGCTGAAATAAGTTGTTGTAAAATAAATCAAGCTTTAGGGGAAAAAATCATGAATTTTCGTGGGGCGTTCATTTTTGTTTATTTCGTGGGTACTTTTAACATACTAATTCATATATTCATGAACTGTTGAAATTAATATAAACAGATTTATTGAGCCACGAAATAGTATTTACGGATTCGTTAAAGTGATCACTCACCTTTTCCTTTGATGAAACGTATTTTGTATAAACATCACAGAAAGTGAGCCCCTCGCCTTTATTATGAAGTCTGATAGATAGCGCAACTACGTTTGTAATAAGCAAAATATTATAGGTCATAGAAAAAAGTTACCTTATAAGGAATGTTCACAATAAACCTACACAAGAAACGTCTTTATTACATAATACACCATGTATCACTGGAATAGACTATTTTCTGCTATTTCCCACGTTTCAGTGTTATATTGGTTTACTGTCATGTGACCGTGGGAGTTCTAAAACGCCATGGATTTGATGAGTACGACTGTTATTGATGGAATGGTGCATCTGTCCTCTGGCCTGTTATGTTGTGTCAATTATTTGTTTTTTTCGTAATTATGTAATGAAACAGGCATTAAATGTCTTCACATGGTAAAGCTAAAATATCTACAATGACACATATTTTGTATCATAACTTGGGAGGGCATGAGATTTTTATTACAGAGACTGAAACTGTTATAAGATAATCATTTATAGAGCTTGAATCGTTTCTATTATATACGTTTGAATATTAATAACTATTAAAACTTTTTTATAGTAAACTATTATAGAGACGGAACATTTTCTGTAATAAACATTTATAGAAACGGGACTTTTCTATAACAAACGTAGTTATTGAACCTTTTCTGTGATAAACTTTTATAAAAACTGACATATTTTATAATAAATGTTTATAAAAACTGATATTTTTTTCATAGTAAATGTTTACATAAAATTAACCCTTTCTATAATAAATATTTATAATAACTAAGCCTTTTTTATAATAAATGTTTATAAAGACTGGACATTTTCCTCCATGATAAACGTTTATAGAGACTAAAACGTTTATGTAATAAATGCTTGTAGAAATTGAACATTTACTATGAGAAATGTTTGAAGAAACTGAAACTTTTCTATGATAAACGTTTTTAGATGTAACCCTGGTAAATACTAGTTATAATATATCGCTCACGGATTATGGAAAAATTCTCTATAGCTCGAACTGTTGAGCGTCGGACGAATAAGCCAGTGGTCCCAGATTTGAGGAAAACATCCCTTCAATGTGAAATTCAACACGAACCGCAGAAAGGCTGACCAGTATAAAAAATATGCCATTTTACAACAAGTTAATAAACTCCATTGAAAAGATTAGAAAAACTATGACAGAAGATGTAGCATACAGTCACCATTCGAAGAGAAAGAATCTTGGACCACGTGATCAATTTTGTTTAAAGATAACTCCTATACAACATATATAATGTACAAACAAGTTTACTTGTACGTGAAGACTTATTTTTGAAATAGCAATAACAATATGATTAATCTCTTAAAATATTTACAGAAACACAATCATACACAAACTTTCGAATATAAAACCTTTTAAGTAGGATCGCCTCGTGGCTCCTTCAACAGACACCCCGCCAAAGACTGCGCCACTTTCTAGCTACAGGTTTTGTTGTTAAAGTAGGTGATACTGGTTATACCTTCAAAACTCGTGAAGATTAATTATGATACATCAGATAAATACATGGACGGCTGCAGTTCTAACTGCTGGCTGTAAAAGTTCCAATCTTCGGTAAGGTTGCGGGAGAGTTCCGGTGAAAGGTAGACAATTCCGTCTGATTTGAATCCACCGTGTTAAGCTTGTTGATGTGTGAGGTTACATAATACCTTTGAACTTTTTTTTATTCGCTTCTGCATATAAATTACACAGGTATAACACTGATTTGAATATTTTCTTTTTCGTCTATGACAACTAAAGGCTCGGGTAATTTTGTCAGCATTTAATTTCCGACCAAATCGTTACCCTAGTCTTTAAAAGCTCATTTCCCAGTGACCTATGTCGTTTTCCCACCAACGCTGAAAACAATAAAATATCCCAAGGAAAAGTAAGTACGACCTACGCTCAATGTTTATGTGTTTCGTCAATGGTATAAGCTGTTTCATTAATTTACACTTGGTGAAAACCGGATTGGGATTCCGTCCCCGACCGCTTATTAAAGGGCTCGGGTCCCAGGATTTATCGCTCCTGTACCAGGGACTTTGGAATATATTACAGATCTAAACCTATTATTATTGAAAGCACATGTCCGTATTCAAATGAAATGCTAAATAGTTTAAATTCGATATGACTTCGATGAACATTATCAGAAGTTTCCTTTATTTGGGTTTTCTGTCCCGATACGTTTTTGTGTGGGAGAATCACGACATATTTTTTTTGTCTATAATAACAGCTGCAATTCATGTGATCAGTTTACATCTCTGTTAAGTTGATAGACGTTTCGGTGTTCACATATGCTTTAAAACACATACTTTTTGTACTTTTCGTAGGAGAATTTTCACGTCCATGTTTAATCAAAACTAGCACGTTTACAATATCCTGCTTATCAAAAGGCATATAACATGTGATAAAATATCACTCTTCAGGTTCTACCGAGATTTGAACTCGGATCGCAGGATTCAGAGTCCTGAGTGCTGAGTGCTAACTATTACACCATAGATCCGGATGACTTCGGTTCCTATCTGTAAAGTCACTATTGCTAATACTGATATTACGCCATCTGGTGGTTATTAATAGATCAAGAGATAAGTGTATTTAGTACACGAACTTGGACTTAAGCAAACTCAGTATTTTATGGGTTACCTAAAGATATTGTTTTTACGGTATATAATAAAGATTTCACAAACAATTTGTCTGTCATCCGACGAATTCACTCATCTGTGCGGTTGGTTTTGTGCTACATATACATTTAATTCAAAACCTGTCAAAATTTATTTCTCTGAGTTATGAGATAAAGATATCTTAAATTTTAATCATTGGTTTGTTATTCCTTCACAACAAACAAGTAATTTTAGGGGACATGCGTCGAGTTATAGGATTTGGGATATTCCAACTGAGAGGTCACAAATGTTGTAAAATCCGAGGCTTTGTCGGGGGTTTTAACCACATTTTTGGGACCTCGAGGGTGAAACCCCGACATGTGTAAGGGTATTTTTCTCTCATTTCTCACTCTAAAATAATGAAAAAATATTGATTAGCTTTAAATATCGACAATGTATTTCCAAGAACATCGTTTTACACGAAAATCGTACTTTTTTATTAGGCGATTAATCGACAACTTGACAATGAAAATGAATTCTTTGTAAACTAAATTTGGCAAACAGAAGTAGTTTGTCATAGAAAATTAATACAAAATTTAAACACTGCAAATAACTATGTGTACAGATGCGTGTATCAGGCGATGACGTCAATTGGGAAGAGACTAGTCAGTCACATTTTTACACGCGTGCTGTGAAATACAGCTACTATGTTGTCTGGTTTAGAAAATAAAACGACGCCAGACACCCACAAGATGCATTGTGACGTAGCAATGAAAATTATAAATGTAGAGGTAAGATTATTTCGAACATAACGTGGAAATGTCCGTTTTCTACAATATTTGCCTGAATAATCGATCAAGTGATAAAAACGGTATGTGATTGATTTCAATTTATACACAACAATTGATTCATGAGCTCGAAATAATCTTTTTTTTTTCATTTTGCCTAGAGATCTCAAAAGGATAAACAATTCAAAATTTAAAATCTATACTTGTACATGACGTTAGATATATGTTGTTTTACCGAAAATAAAGGTTCTACCGAGATTTGAACTCGGATCGCTGGATTCAAAGTCCAGAGTGCTAACCATTACACCATAGAACCACTTACATATCGCTATATATAGAATGAAATCAGTATTTTTGTCTAGTAATAATTTATATTATCAGTTACAAATATATAAGCTTTTGGTTTTTCTTAAATATATATATATATACAATGTACAATATACTTTTTCAAAAACGCATGCCATAAGTCTCACTAGTTAAGTAATGTCTACCTTGTATGTGTTTCCCGTTTATGTCCACACTTCAGAATTAATATGAGAACAAAAAATAAGATATTTCAGGTTCTACCGAGATTTGAACTCGGATCGCAGGATTCAGAGTCCTGAGTGCTAACCATTACACCATAGAACCAGTTATCATCTCCACATAAACATACATACTTATTTACAAATCCTCTTATCTGTACCTATGTAAGTCACCATGACAACAATAGTATTGCACTATCTGGTACTTATCAACAGACCAACAGATAAGTACTGGGAAGGACTACCTCGTTATGTTATAGTGTAACTAAATGCATTTATCTCTTGAAAAGTACTGATAGCATTTTTAAATATTATGATACTTTTTTAAAAAAGTTTGTACGTTGGATGAAAAAGATGATAACAAAAATATTCAATTTAAGAAAAAAGAGACAGTTAATATTGAATTTAAGAAAATACTGAAAAATAGAGGTTCTACCGAGATTTGAACTCGGATCGCTGGATTCAAAGTCCAGAGTGCTAACCATTACACCATAGAACCAGTTACCTGTACTATTGAGCCTGTACATCAAAGAAGTTTTGTGTATATACATTCATTACCTATCACTATCTAAAATGACGTCAGTATTACTATACCGCACTAAATAGTGACCTATTTGATCACGTGACCCAGCTCTGACAGATGACAACGATGTATCACTGCGTTCATCGTTAGAATTCCGACAATAAGACGGTCTATAATACATTGTGTTAAACTAAATCTGATTGATATATCCCACATACTGAAATAAACAATAATATTGAAGTGCATGATAAAGGACAACACTATTTCACCTGACAATATTTACTGACAAAAACACTCGATTTATCAATATATTACAGATCTATTTCCTACTCCATTCTTCTATCTGTCTTCCTTCCCTTTCCCCTCTTTCTTTCTTTACCCGTTTATCTATATATCTGATTAAACATTGTAAATGTTGTCAAGTAACTTGTATAATGAAATCTTTTGGAGAAGGCGTTTATAAGTTATGATAACTTGTGCCTAACCCTTTTTGTTATACGACAAATAAAATCTGTTTAAATCAATCGATTAAAATTCGGTAAGAACAGAGGATTTTTCCTATTGTTGTCATTATGTAACGATAGATTTTTCACAATTTTTGCAGCGAAATATATAAATTTATTAGTTTGATAAAACTTATATCACTGCAAAAAAGATAGAAGAAAGCTCGTATCATTATGATATTCGATATTGATATTGCGCCATCTGGTGGTTATCAATAGATCAAGAGATAAGTGTATTAAGTACACGAACTTGGACTTAAGCAAACTCAGTATTTTATGGGTTACTTAAAGATATTGTTTTTATGGTATATGATAAAGATTTCACAAACAATTTGTCTGTCATCCGACGAATTCATTCATCTGTGCGGTTGGTTTTGTGCTACATATACATTTAATTCAAAACCTGTCAAAATTTATTTCTCTGAGTTATGAGATAAAGATATCTTAAATTTTAATCATTGGTTTGTTATTCCTTCACAACAAACAAGTAATTTTAGGGGACATGTGTCGAGTTATAGGATTTGGGATATTCCAACTGAGAGGTCACAAATGTTGTAAAATCCGAGGCTTTGTCGGGGGTTTTAACCACATTTTTGGGACCTCGAGGGTGAAACCCCGACATGTGTAAGGGTATTTTTCTCTCATTTCTCATTTTCTCATAATGAAAAAATATTGATTAGCTTTAAATATCGACAATGTATTTCCAAGAACATCGTTTTACACGAAAATCGTACTTTTTTATTAGGCGATTAATCGACAAGTTGACATTAAAAAAAGAATTCTCCGTGAACTAAATTTGGCAAACAGAAGTAGTTTGTCATAGAAAATTAATACAAAATTTAAACACTGCAAATAACTATTCGTACATCGGGCGATGACGTCAATTGGGAAGGGACTAGTCAGTCACATTTTTATACGCGCGTGCCTGTATTGTATTGGTGTGTATGTGCTGCAAGAGCAGCGAACTTGGGTGTATTTCCCTGGACAGACAAGTATAACAGGTAGTAATGAGAGAAAGTTGCGTATTTCAGGTGTAAAATACAGCTACTATGTTGTCAGGTTTAGAAAATAAAATGACGTCAGACACCCACAAGTTGCATTGTGACGTAACAATGACGATTATAAATGTAGAGGTAAGATGATTTCAAATATAGCGTGGAAATGTCCGTTTTCTACAATATTTGCCTGAATAATTGAAATAATCTTTTTTTTCATTTTGCCTAGAGCTATCAAAAAGATAAACAATTCAAAACTTAAAATCAATACTTGTACATGACGTTAGGTATATGTTGTTTTACCGAAAATAAAGGTTCTACCGAGATTTGAACTCGGATCGCTGGATTCAAAGTCCAGAGTGCTAACCATTACACCATAGAACCACTTACATATCGCTATATATAGAATGAAATCAGTATTTTTGTCTAGCAACAATTTATATTATCAGTTACCAATATCTATGCTTTTGGTTTTTCTTATATATACAATTTAATGATTTTCAAAAACGCATGCCATAATTCTCACCAGTTAAACAATGTTTTACCTTGTATGTGTTTCCCGTTCATGTCCACACTTCAGAATAAATATGAGAACAAATAATCATTCTGCATTGATTTATGGAAGAAGTTTTAAAAAATTTTGAAAAATGATTTTTTTTTTAATTTGTGACGTTTGACCCAAAAGCGAACTTTTTTATTCGACATATTTTCTAATAATATTTCATGACAAAAATTTAGATAAGGAAATTCTCTACAAATAATATAATTGCACAGACTCTCCACAATGAATGGTTTCTAAGTTATAGCAGTTTTAATGTTTTTAGTTTATGACGTCATGGCGGCCATATTGGATGTTTGACCTATTTGAAAATGTTCCTGTAGCACCTTCAGACCTTCATTAAAAACATATTAACAAAACCATCAACCTTTCTTTCACTCATCTAAAGAAAGAGACTCCACAAAATACGGAAGAAGAAAAAGAAGAAAAAGAAGAATAAGAAACTTAACAAAAACAATAGGTCTTTTCACCTTTGGGTGAAAAACCCTAAAAATAAGATATTTCAGGTTCTACCGAGATTTGAACTCGGATCGCAGGATTCAGAGTCCTGAGTGCTAACCATTACACCATAGAACCAGTTATCATATTCACATAAACACACATACTTATATACAAATCCTCTTATCTGTACCTATGTAAGTCACCATGACAACAATAGTATTGCACTATCTGGTACTTATCAACAGACCAACAGATAAGTACTGGGAAGGACCACCTCGTTCTGTTATAGTGTAATTAAATGCATTTATCTCTTGAAAAGTACTGATAGCATTTTTAAATATTATGATACTTTTTTTAAAAAAGTTTGTACGTTGGATGAAAAAGATGATAACAAAATATTCAATTTAAGAAAAAAGAGACAGTTAATATTGAATTTAAGAAAATACAGGTTCTACCGAGATTTGAACTCGGATCGCTGGATTCAAAGTCCAGAGTGCTAACCATTACACCATAGAACCAGTTACCTGTAATCTTGAGCCTGTACATCAAAGAAGTTTTGTGTATATACATTCATTGCCTATCACTATCTAAAATGACGTCAGTATTACTATACCGCACTAACTAGTGACCTATTTGATCACGTGACCCAGCTCTGACAGATGACAACGATGTATCACTGCGTTGATCGTTAGATTTCCGATAATAAGACGGTCTATAATACATTCTGTTAAACTAAATCTGATTGATATATCCCACATACTGAAATAAACAATATTATTGGAGTGCATGATAAAGGACAACACTATTTCACCTGACAATATTTACTGACAAAAACACTCGATTTATCAATATATTATAAATCTATTTCCTACTCCATTCTTCTATCTGTCTTCCTTCCCTTTCCCCTCTTTCTTTCTTTATCCGTTTATCTATATATCTGATTAAACATTGTAAATGTTGTCAAGTAACTTGTATAATGAAATCTTTTCGAGATGGCAAAATTTGGTAGTTGTGATACTGACTTGTGCCTAATCCTTTTTGTTATACCACAAATGAAATCTGTTTAAATCAATCGATTAAAATTCTGTAAGAACAGCAGATTTCCCCCTCCCCACTTTTATTGCCATTATGTAACGACAGATGTTTCACAATTTTTGCAGCGAAAATATGAATTTATTAGTTTGATAAAACTTATAGCACTGCAAAAATGATAGAAGAAAACTCGTATCATCATGATAAAACTTTGATAGCTTTGACCAGTGATGTATAATGTAGATTATACGTCCCTATTTTAACCAACAATAACGGGTACTTTATACATGATACTGGATTGAAATCAGTCAATTTTCCTTTTCGGACGGTAATGAACAAAATGTGGAATAAAGTTATCCATCAAATCCTTTCCGTTCACATTTCGAGATTTCTCTAATTTGTTACTGAAGTTACAGTAATGTAAGCGATTCTTTTAGAAAACATCAAATGGTAGAACGCCATGTTAAAACAACCTTTCAAAATAACGTCATCTTGTTGTCAAGCGTAACGTCAAACCTGTCCGATGTCAAAGAACGTGCGGATATTTCAGACATTTCGAACACCTGTGTATTTCATGTTAATTAGTTTTTTTCTATTAATTTCTCAATTGGAAATGTAATAAAAAGAAAATTTAATGACATCCGTGTATATACTCAGCGGATATGGCAATATATATTTATCTATGTTTTTTTTAAACTCGTGCTTCCAACTGGTGAAAAATATAGATTTTATCACTTATATTTCTGTTACCTAAAGAAAAAAAACATTTGAAATACTTGATTATAGATAACAATGAACTTCTCACGTTTTAAGTGCCATGAAACTTTTTTTAAGAATCTTAATTTCACAACTAAATGACAATGATCTTGTCACGATGCCAACAAAGTATTACACGCTCCTCAATACCGACACATTCACGTTGGTTTTAGTTATCACCTTTAACTATCTGATCACTCCGACATCAAACGTACATCTATCGTTCAGATGATCATAATATAAGACTGATAGAACTTAAATTATATTTGGTATCATAATAATAGTTCTAGTTTTATTACCTTAAAGAGATTAAACGAGATGGGAGTTATTATCTTTCCTATTTGTATGTTAAAACATGTCATCGAGAACATGATGAGTTACGGCATAACCAGACACGATAATTGATATCTTTCTGTATCAGCATTTTAAAACAAACCCAGCAGTTCCGTAGGAATTCGAGTACACAATAAAACAGAATATACACTGTGTTTTATAGTATTTTTTACCCTAATAACAATTTTTTATCTTTTAAAACACTTAATTACCATACAGGTCTGAAAAACTTTACCTCACAAAGTTATGAAATATTGAACAAATGTTGACGTAAGTAGAGGTAAACATCCCACACCGGACAAATTTTTCAAGTCATAGATGTATAGATTGGGTTCGTCTCATAAAACATGTACTTTTATCGTGCTTGCTTTTAAACTGACACGTCTGAGTCATGAGATCTTTATCAAAGCATTAGCATATGATTAAAATAAGAAAACGAATGATAATGGTTTAATTCATTATAAAATAAAAATCGACTTCCTTCAGGTCCACTTTTACCGATATCGCAATTAGATTGACGTTGATTGGAGTTAATTACCATTATTAGGTTACAAATCTTCATTTTGATCGGAATAATGAAATTACGATCACACTGCTACATGTATTTATCTTTTTTCTTTTCATTCTATTTTTTCGCGCGTGGATTTCTTCGTCATTCTTGGCTTCCAGTCTACGCGAAGGCTCCTAAATCGATTGGTGTTTTGAATGTGGCCAGGTATCGAGGGACCGAGTAGACACCCTCAAACCACTAATAAATATGTCAGCAGACGATCAGATCACACGAACCGCTCTTCCAGTCCACGACAGGACGCTGATATGACAGATTACGAGAAGGAAAAGTACATTTTACCGCACACGTACCCGGAAGTGTGAGGGAGAATTACGTCCCCTTAGGTACAAGGCATAGTGATGACCGTGGTGAAAAGTGCATAGGGCACGACATCTGTTCTATTGTCAAGTCATTATTGGTTTGATGTTCTGTGTTTTGTCTTACAGATTATCGTTGCAGAATTCCTCTTCTGATATCAGAAAAAAATAGTGTACGTTGTACAAACTATATTATTTTAATATACTTAGTTTAAATTCATTAAATAAATAAAGATATATGTGCCGATATCAATGAATGAAGTCGTAACTTCTCGTTATCAATTAAAAGTGGAATACAACGCTCACAATTGCTTAATTTCTTGGTAAAAAGATTCAAAAGCTGGTTGAGCGAGATTTTTAACCACTGGAGTACTGCTTCTGGGCTTCTAATTTGCCTTACCAAAAGCAAGACCACACATATTGGAAGGAATGTAATTCGGTCCAGTCACTGATTTTTATTCCCAAAATCTAGAGTTTGAGGAGTTCGCTCTGTCGACAGTTTGTAATAACAGAAACAAAGAAATCAGAATGGAACACGACATAAAGCATAATATATCTAGGCATAGATAACAGTATACTGCATCTATTTACTTATTTCGCAATCTTTGAGAATCTGCATTTCAGCAATCTTTTTAAAATAAACAAATGACAAATACGTGTTTTGGGGGAGAAAAATCGTTATTTGGAACACGAGCTACAGCGTCTGTAACAAATCAAATTTCCTTCACCTTACTGAATATTGGTACATATTAGGCAACTTCTGAAAGGAAATCTGAAAATTCTAATAAACAAATTGTTAGATCTCAGAGCTGGTACACCAAAGTAGCAATGTAAATATCAAGCTGAACACGACTACTTGACCGATATTACACTTAACATCCCATCTTCCATATATTTATATATTTTGCTCATACATTGTATGTTAACGTTTGAGGAAAATGCCCTAAAATCAAACGTGAGTTTAGGAATAGATTAATTAGTGTAATGATGGTCAATAACGAGGTGTGAATAGATTATAATCTGTTTCTTATATAGGAGATATATCTTGAATTTTAACGACTTCATCTAGCACATGTCCAGCATTTCTAACAAGGCCAGTTACACCATTAAAGGCGTGTCAATTTCTGAAACATTCCGAAAAAACACCATATATTCTAAATAGAACTGAAGTTTGTTATAAAAGCGACCAGAATTTGTGATTTTAACTTGCATGTATTTGTAACAACGTTGGTAACTTTCCGCTGGAGGCAGTTGTGGGTTTGTCAGATTGCAGTCTTCTGCCTGTGGGATTAACACCTACTACGTGTCCGATTGGTAATCTAATGTCAGTTAGAGCGATAGAGTGATCGATCAGACGATTAATGATATAACTAGGTGATTCTAATAATTATAAATTTTGGTCGTCTAAAACCAATTTGCAAATACACATGAAGTAGGTGTCCAGTGATCCAAGTATTTTGATATTTACGATATGGTTTCCAGTTGCTAACCAGCGATATTTTTTTCTTGTTTATCTTCTCAACAACCAGGTGCGTAATATCACCTTTGTAGTGCCATCACACTGAAATGCTACAACCGGAACACGATATCAACTTTGTCACGTTATAATGACTAATCTTTTCTTGCTACAACATAACATTAAATGTTGGAGCTCTACTAAGAACCGGAGATGGAGATTAATAACATATCCTTCCTTGCTTTAGTGGACGTTTGACACTAACATCAATATCAATTGGGGCCCGGATAGTATCTGAAACTGTGGACCATCTCTAGCAAAGTTTGGCGATCGGGTAGTATTTGTACCCAAAGTACGAGTCCTGTTATGTATCGCAAAGTGAGGCGTGCAAAATGTATTGCAAAGTGTGGGGCATGGAAGAAGGAAGACAAGAAGCAAACACGAACCCAAGATTAGTAAGCTGTTACGGTGATACTATACGGTGAACAGGCACACTAGTTACAGAACAATTAGGTTTGGATTTCTTTTTCTAGTCCCTTATGCCTCAGAGAAACGGGAAAGTGTCTTCCTTTCGTGCGGCTTGCAATAAAGTTTCAGTGAAATTGTGTCCTGCCTTTTTTGTTTGAAATAACTTTCTGCAATAATTTGTCGTGTCTTCCTTTTTCACTTTTTCTCTGAAAAGAAATCGGCAATTCTTCTTGCCATTCTGTCTCCACATTGTACAACACTGATGTCAGGGAAACATGGGACCTGGTCATACAGAGGTGGAATGCCGTTTATGTTCCCATCAGTGGAGCAGAAAGACAGAACGTGTACGTGTACAATATTCAGTATTTCTCGCGCAATTTAGCGAGCAGATGTCTGCCGACAACTATATCCGACAAAAAGTCAAATATAAGTGCACGAAATGGATACAGATCGGAAAACGAGAACAAAACAACACTACTAATGGCTACGATGAAACGCAGTTCTATTGTTAAATACTGAGGTTGAAAACTTGCTCTATTGTGCCAATCACAAGGACAAGATAAGTTACCTGAAGCGGATTTTCGTGATGGAGTTGAAGATATACTTTTCCTGTCCGTCCTTCTGTCCATCACTGCGTCTTTGCCAGCGCTTCCAGCCTCTTTATTCCTGGAGCATTAATTCATGTTACACAAGTACCTGTTTCAGGGTCTTTTGAATCAAGACTAAGATCACTGTTACATTTTTAAACAAAACCATTCCTTACAAATTTTGATCAAAAACCCAACACACACATGACCATAACAATGGTAATGAGAATGTTTGTTACATTGTCTTACTTATTAAATTCAAACCTGTTTCAAGGTAATTGTTTACTTCATCTTTCCAAATCATCACCAATCAGCACCATGTTTATTGATTAAATCCTTTCTGTGTGATAGTGTTTGGCTGTCGTTAGGGGGGACATGTAGCAGTACATGTTTGTTTCGCTATGCTACAACCAGTACATTGTATTATGTAGATATACTACATATGAATATACCTCTAGCATTCGGTATACATCAAGCTCACCCCAATAAGGTGAACATGTACACAGGAGGATTTTCCATTAACGTATTGTGTGACTGCTTATTATGCCAAAAAGGAATGATACGATAATAGATAGATGATCTTACATATACTAGAACGGTAATAACTTTGTTCATATATATGTTATTTATAAACGTATATATATCATACTCATGATAAACTATTCATGCAAAATACAGCGTATCCTATCACAAAAATCGTACTCGTGTTTTCCTCGAAATGGAACTTGCTGCAGTTAACCCCTATTTGACATTAACCTCTAGTTATTTTCTAAATATATCTCCTTAATATACTTTTTTAGTTATAAACAGTGTTCTGACGTTAACACTACAACACATTTGTTTCTGCTTGCTAACGGCTACAATAGTGAAAACATTAATAAATATCGCATCTTATCACATTCAACTGTGACTTATGGAACGAGTCTTAGAATGTTTCATTTGACCAAGCATTTGGTTAGGGTAAAATAAAAACCTATGGCGTATTTTGTTAATCACATATGAAATTGTAACAAAGATAATTTTTTCCACATAACTTAAGTACATATTAGAAGAATGATATAAAATCTAAATATTCGAAATTCTCATTCCATTTAATTTTCTTTAATGACGTCACAATGAAGATGACGACATGAACAATCACAGCACCACAGTAAAAAATCTAATTGATGTTTTTTCCCGACAAAATGGAATAGATGTGATCAATCCAAAACATGGACGACTTCTTATCATTTGACTACTTTTAAGAGGAATCAGATCTTGAAAATGGCATCAGCCTTTATTTTAATTATGGATAACCAAGAAATAAAGTCGACAAGTATGCATAAGCCTTGGGTTTAATGTATATTAAGAATAATTAGATATAAACTACTTTTATTTCCGCGTTGGTGTCGAAATGCACAGTACTCAAAATTGATGTTTTATCCCAATTATGGACATTGCTTCATCAATCATTGGTTCATGAATTCTGAAAACTCTCACTCTCTCAATCAGCGTCACCGCCAGTAATACCACTCGCATCTCAAACATTTCTACGATTATGAATATGCAAATTGGTGTTTGAACTTTGACTGCTCCTTGATCTGATAAACGATCGGTAATATTAGGGTAAACCGTTAATCCCTTTCATTACCAATCGCTATAATAATCTTCAGAGCAGAAGTCCTAATGTCAAATTTTATATCAAAACGAGATTTGACTTCGTGATCGATCGTTTTAGCAAATCGAAATGCAATGCATCCTTAATAGAAGAATTCATCATTACCGATGAAAATTTGGATAACCTTGTCAATAATTTGCTTGCTGCCATAATCGTTCATGGAAATTTGAATTTGCTTTTGGAGAAGTTGATGCGAAGAAAATTATGATCTGCTTTTAAAATAATGCAGTAATATGGCAAGTGAACGACTGTTATCGACTGCTGGATTCGTATGTGGTGTGTCGCCCACCTTAAACAATGATGGAACTGAGAGAGCAGCCACACGAGAGAGATGACTTCAAAATACGAAATGTAGCTTTTATGGAATTGTAACCAGGAACCGATATACGTGTCATGAGAGAATATTTTACAAAAAGACAAAGAAATACATACAATCTTTTTATTACACATAGAGATTTAGATACAGTTTGGTCAAACAATGAATAAAACGGCATCATATAACTGTTTCGTCCTTCTAGAAATCGTCAGTGATGATAAGGGTCTGAAAGGTGAAGCCTAGGGGGCGACTGAGGAAAATCCTAGGTTGTCGAAAGAATGGTCAAAATCTTTATGGGAAACTGCATTTGCCCCATGATATAATACAGTTCCTAATTTCCATATTTATCTGATAACTTTCTGGTATCATTACTTGATGCCAATATAATATGTTTTCATCCGTGTGTCAATAATGAATAATTAATTGACCAACGTCTCACGAATTCTTCCAAGTCACAGCAATCTCACAATTATCAAAAATATCGGCTGAGGGCCATGTTCTCCTTCATCTCTTATATAAACCACTGTTATGCAATGACCTCTGTTTTAATACTGTGTACGATTACATCATTAAGAGAGAACCTCGTCAAACATGTTTATAGAAGAACTAACTCTGTCTACTTGTCTATATGTAAATAAAAAGACACTTAATTCAAATTCTCGACATGAGACCATAGTATCAGTAAGTGTTTGCCAACATAAACGTTGGCAGAATAAAAATTAAAAGCAGGTTGAAAAAAAAACTGCTGAGGGATTTTTTCCCTCCTGTGTGGCAGTCATTAGAACCACGGCATTTATAACATAGTAAAAACCACGGATTAAGTGTAACCATCCGACACATCAAATGACGTGTCGCACATATCGCTATTACCCAACAAATTAGACAGACACGGATCACATACATGATACCGTCACGGCGTGAACTTAAGGTGGTAAATTTTGGAATCCCTCTCCCCAAATGTCTGCATTCAATCCATTTCTGTGACGTGGAATTTATCATCTTGAAAAGGGAACGATTGTCTCGCTGTCATCATCAACAGACACAACCTTTTGTGTAAAATGATGATGATCGCCAAGAAAAAACAATAAAAGGAGGAGACAGGGCCATCTGGAAGGATAACACTTCAGATGTTATTATCTGGTTTCTTTTTATCAACAATGAATATTGAAAAAAAATATCGAATCCCGAAATTTCCGTTGCGTCCTAAGTAACACTATATAGCTACTATCAAGTAATTACTTGATAGAAGTCATATTTTACATTATGTTAACGATGTGGTGCTGAACAGAAGGGTAAAACCCCCATCTCATGCCCCAAAGTTCATTTCTATTACAATATCTCATTCGTCAGCAGGCGTGAAAGTTGCTGAAAATCAATAGATATTGCAGCGATATATCATAGGACTTCCTTTTCAAGACAGTTTAATTCTGTGACCAAAGTTATGGGGTGTTCTTTGTATGTGAAAACTGACAGTAAAATTTATTATTATTGCTCAGAGCTATCCTAATATCCACAATGTGTTTGCTGCAATTTCTCTTTTACGAGCTGGCAAATTGTAATACAATGAAATTGGCAAACATAATCCTGCAAAATATTTTATGTTGTAATGGAACGGATACGGCTATCAATGTGTTTATAATAAGAAAATATGAAACACAAATGTTAAACACTCTCATTCTCAGCTCTATTCGCTGCTAAATTACAACGTGTAATGAAATTTCCTAACAAATGTACAATTGACATAAGCACGGAATATGGAAACGGGATAAAAAAAAGTGTGAAAATGTGTTTGTGATATATGTTTATAGAACATATGCCTGATTAATGTGTATTGAGATACAGATATTAATGCGATGTATACAAGCTAGACTGTTTTATTACCCTTAGAAAGATTGGCATCGTATGTCCTTCCATTGGTTACAAGTAGACAGATATTTCTGTAATGGTTGTACAGGTAGACTGATATTTCTGTAATGGTTGTACAGGTAGACTGATAAGTCTCTAATGGTTGTACAGGTAGACTGATATTTCTGTAGCTATTGTACAGGTAGACTGATATTACTGTAACGTTTGTACAGGTAGACTGATATTTCTGTAATGTTTGTACAGGTAGACAGATATTTCTGTAATGTTTGTACAGGTAGACTGATATTTCTGTAATGTTTGTACAGGTAGACTGATATTTCTGTAATGTTTGTACAGGTAGACTGATATTTCTGTAATGTTTGTACAGGTAGACTGATATGTCTGTAATGTTTGTACAGGTAGACTGATATTACTGTAACGTTTGTACAGGTAGACTGATATTACTGTAACGTTTGTACAGGTAGACTGATATTACTGTAACGTTTGTACAGGTAGACTGATATTACTGTAACGTTTGTACAGGTAGACTGATATTACTGTAACGTTTGTACAGGTAGACTGATATCACTGTAATGGTTGTACAGGTAGACTGATAGTTCTGTAATGTTTATACAGGTAGACTGATATTACTGTAATGTTTGTACAGGTAGACTGATAAGTCTGTAATGTTTGTACAGGTAGACTGATATTTCTGTAATGTTTGTACAGGTAGACTGATAAGTCTGTAATGTTTATACAGGTAGACTGATAGTTCTGTAATGTTTATACAGGTAGACTGATATTACTGTAACGTTTGTACAGGTAGACTGATAAGTCTCTAATGTTTGTACAGGTAGACTGATAAGTCTGTAATGTTTGTACAGGTAGACTGATATTACTGTAACGTTTGTACAGGTAGACTGATATTTCTGTAGCTATTGTACAGGTAGACTGATATTTCTGTAATGTTTGTACAGGTAGACTGATAAGTCTGTAATGTTTGTACAGGTAGACTGATAAGTCTGTAATGTTTGTACAGGTAGACTGATAAGTCTGTAATGTTTGTACAGGTAGACTGATATTACTGTAACGTTTGTACAGGTAGACTGATATTTCTGTAGCTATTGTACAGGTAGACTGATATTTCTGTAATGGTTGTACAGGTAGACTGATAAGTCTCTAATGTTTATACAGGTAGACTGATATTTCTGTAGCTATTGTACAGGTAGACTGATATTTCTGTAATGGTTGTACAGGTAGACTGATAAGTCTCTAATGTTTATACAGGTAGACTGATATTTCTGTATCGTTTGTACAGGTAGACTGATATGTCTGTAATGGTTGTACAGGTAGACTGATATTTCTGTAATGTTTGTACAGGTAGACTGATATTTCTGTAATGTTTGTACAGGTAGACTGATATTTCTGTAATGGTTGTACAGGTAGACTGATAAGTCTCTAATGTTTATACAGGTAGACTGATATTTCTGTATCGTTTGTACAGGTAGACTGATATTTCTGTAATGGTTGTACAGGTAGACTGATAAGTCTGTAATGTTTGTACAGGTAGACTGATAAGTCTGTAATGTTTGTACAGGTAGACTGATAAGTCTGTAATGTTTGTACAGGTAGACTGATATTACTGTAACGTTTGTACAGGTAGACTGATATTTCTGTAATGTTTGTAAAGGTAGACTGACATTACTGTAATGTTTGTACAGACGACTGTAATTGCCTACATGCATTTTAACGTATTCATTATCTTGACATAGATTCTTTTTAAGGTACCGTCTTGAGCGTTAGTTTTTTCTTCTTTGAAGATTATTTCTTCTAGTGAATGTAAACTGGCATAAATCATCGTAACATTTCAAAAAATTGACAGGACATTATGGATACCACAAAATTTTGATAAACTTTGTATGTACATCTACGTCTAAACTTTCAAGCTAATGTTAATAATTCTTTGATGGCCAATATTCAGCGTCTTTTCCCACGTGACCCTTGGGTGACGTAACCCGTTCGTGGTTAATCAGTCGGGCGAGGAATCGCTATGAATACAGTGTTAGTTCGGGGGGACTTACCGACATTAGAGGACGTGATTGGGAGACTAGCGATCAGCTTGAGATTTTTATTGTAATATCCAGGATATAATGTCTCTATTATTGAAATCTGGGGAAATTATAAGACCGTAAGCGTACCAGTGTTTAAAGTAATTGTGCTTTTTACGCGAAAATAATTATTGAATAATTATTTTCGCACGACAATTTTACAACTGCTGTTCAAAGCTGCACGCGTCCTCACATTGTGCACACGCTTACCGTTTGTTAGAAGATTGAATAAAAAAAGTAATCTCAATTATAGCGTTCATTAGAATGACACAAACCCCAACCAGCGTGAAGCGTAACACGCTTTTATGTGTGCTTAAGTGTGGGAGCATAGTGGCAAACAGAGAGCAAAGATTAAACGAGAACCATTGAAATTCTCCGCGGAAATTGCTATTAAATTGCTGCCTTTTTCAGCCGATAGAAATTCCATATGAGTCACGTGCAAAATGTCCGTTTTTAATAATCCGATAAAACACCAGCGATAGATGTATCACACTTTCACATTAAAGTAATCACCTAACGTGTAAGGGTATCATTATACAACTTATATTTGCCGCGGACTTGCGTCACGCTTGAGTGAACTTCCGGCTTTCAAGCCGAAGCCATTAGCGTTCACGCCCAATGAATCTGTGACATTCGCCACTATTTACCTTATAATTTAAAATCTCTTGCACTAGAAGGAAGATTTACGGACACAAAAATATGACTTTTTCACACGATTTGAAGACATCCATTGTTGACTTGTTTCATTTAAAGTAGTTTCGGAGAGATATCAGAGCTAGCTTTACTTAGCCGTTCATGGATGGTCTGTCTTTGTGCTTTATTTTATCAGAAAGGGAAAAAAGTAATATTAATAATTAGCAAATTTTACGTATTGATTAAAACAAACGTTTTTAATTAGATGATTCCAGTATAATATCTCTCACTACCTCAATAAACGGTACCTGACGAAACATTTCCATGCACTGCATTCTTTTGAGTGACGAATGTTTGTTGTAATATTCTACTTCATGTTATCATTGTATAAGATAAAAAGAAAGTAAAACACACTAACTGTGTCATGCTATGACTGTTTTCCAAATATGAATTTGAAACCAGTGTATGCTGTGACTTTTTTCTCACGAGGTCGGATGAGCCAGGCCCAAATAAATACAGGTGTATTTTGAATACATGTCGTGTGTGGGATTATCAGGGTGATGTGAAATGTTACAAAGGGAAGAGAAAATAGTAAAACGAAGGGAAGTAACTCTGCAAGATAAATATAAGGATGGTCAGGTGGCTAAAATTTCTTATCATCGACTTTATTCCCGTGATAATTATTGCATGGTTAGCTTTTACAAATTATACACCAAGAACAAAATCACGACTTCTTATCGTCCTACATGTGTCAGAATTTGGTCAGTTCGATATAACATTTAGCATCCTTATACTTCGAGAATAACAGTCATTCTTTGTTATTCATTGTAGGGATGATTGCTTATTCGTTGGAATAAAACATGATCAAAATGTTATGGAAAACATGAAAAACAATTATGTGAAAATCAATTATCATTTAATTTCACGAGCTCAATACTGCATAGCAATCAAGTTATGAAAAAATTGAAAACAAATGGCAAATGTGCTATGCCTATGTACTTGACAATATTCTCTGAGATGGGACTTAAACATTTTGCTTTGATATATAAATACCAGCCTTGGATTTTTCACAGAAGAGAAAGGACTGCTGTGTCTTCATTTTATCAGTTTGCACTACTGCAATCATCTCCTTCCACCATAAAATATTGTCCGTCATGAAAATGAAGGAGGTGGATCCACTCACGCGATGACATGATGGATACTCACGAACAGATGTTGAAGTCCTTCAGATTTATACTCGGTCGAAGTACCTTAGAATTGAATCTACAAAACATCTTATTCAGTGTTCAGATATAGTTTTTAAGAATAATTATAGACAACAGAATATCTGATTAACACAAAAATATAACGGATTACGCTAAGATCAATTGTGCATTGAGTGCTGTCTCACTCCCGGTCAAACTTGACTTTCATACACTTTGCAAAATATGTTCTGTGAGAGTAGGTTTTCGGCAGAGAGCCAGAACGAGTGTCCTTGACCGGTAAGAACGCAGTGTCAGAGCGAGTGAGTTGCGTAAAGCACGCAGTGACCAGCGAGGCCAGGTAGTTGTTTATTGTTTTAGATCGGTAGGGTGACCATTAAGAAGAAATGTGGTTTGATTCTATCGAGGTTGACACTTAATTATTTCGAAATTAATCGAGATGATGACAGAAGGGGAGTGTTGTGGGAACGGAATGTTATGTGGTCGTGGAGGTGTGTTATGATAAATTCAGGATTATATCGTTCGATGAGTGACAACAGGGAGACAATCTATGGATATACGATGAATTGAATGTATTCCAAATTGTTAGAATATTATGACGAAGCAGGATTTAACGGACTCTTACAGATCATACGTCATTGTATCAGTAGGAATTAACGGATTCTTACAGATCATATCTCATTGTACCAGTAGGAATTAACGGATTCTTACAGATCATACGTCATTGTATCAGTAGGAATTAACGGATTCTTACAGATCATACGTCATTGTATCAGTAGGAATTAACGGATTCTTACAGATCATATCTCATTGTATCAGAAGGAATTAACGGATTCTTACAGATCATATCTCATTGTATCAGAAGGAATTAACGGATTCTTACAGATCATATCTCATTGTATCAGAAGGAATTAACGGATTCTTACAGATCATATCTCATTGTATCAGAAGGAATTAACGGATTCTTACAGATCATATCTCATTGTATCGGAAGGAATTAACGGATTCTTACAGATCATTGTATCAGTAGGAATTAACGGATTCATACAGATCATACGTCATTGTATCAGTAGGAATTAACGGATTCTTACAGATCATACCTCATTGTATCAGTAGGAATTAACGGATTCTTACAGATCGTACCTCATTGTATCAGTAGGAATTAACGGATTCTTACAGATCGTACCTCATTGTATCAGTAGGAATTAACGGATTCATACAGATCATACCTCATTGTATCAGAAGGAATTAACGGATTCTTACAGATCGTACGTCATTGTATCAGTAGGAATTAACGGATTCTTACAGATCGTACCTCATTGTATCAGTAGGAATTAACGGATTCATACAGATCATACCTCATTGTATCAGAAGGAATTAACGGATTCATACAGATCGTACCTCATTGTATCAGTAGGAATTAACGGATTCTTACAGATCGTACCTCATTGTATCAGTAGGAATTAACGGATTCATACAGATCATACGTCATTGTATCAGTAGGAATTAACGGGATTTTTCAGATCGTACCTCAGTGTGACCTTTAGAATATATTTCATTATTTCTTAATCCCAAATCCTATGTTGTGTTTAGCCTTTATTTCATGTTGTATTTAGTCTATGCCTTATGTTGTGTTTAGTCTATATTTTGCGTTGTCTTTAGTCTATATCGCACGTTGTATTTAGTCTATACCTTATGTTGTGTTTAGTCTATACCTTATGTTGTGTTTAGTCTATACCTTATGTTGTGTTTAGTCCATACCTTATGTTGTATTTAGTCTGTACCTTATGTTGTATTTAGTCTATACCTTATGTTGTGTTTAGTCTATACATTATGTTGTATTTAGTCTATACCTTATGTTGTGTTTATCCTTTATCTCATGTTGTATTTAGTCTATACCTTATGTTGTATTTAGTCTATACCTTATGTTGTGTTTAGTCTATACCTTATGTTGTGTTTAGTCCATACCTTATGTTGTATTTAGTCTGTAACTTATGTTGTATTCAGTCTATACCTTATGTTGTGTTTAGTCTATACCTTATGTTGTGTTTAGTCGACACCTTATGTTGTGTTTAGTCTATACCTTATGTTGTGTTAAGTCTATATCTTATGTTGAATTTAGTCTATACCTTATGTTGTATTTAGTCTGTACCTTATGTTGTATTTAGTCTATACCTTATGTTGTGTTTAGTCTATACCTTATGTTGTGTTTAGTCTATACATTATGTTGTATTTAGTCTATACCTTATGTTGTGTTTAGTCTATACCTTATGTTGTATTTAGTCTATACCTTATGTTGTGTTTAGTCTATACATTATGTTGTATTTAGTCTATACCTTATGTTGTGTTTAGTCTATACCTTATGTTGTGTTTAGTCTATACCTTATGTTGTGTTTAGTCTGTACCTTATGTTGTGTTTAGTCTATACCTTATGTTGTGTTTAGTCCACTGCATCTTATCTGGTCTTATTCGATATTTGATATAGTCTTTAAAGTTTTTTAAATCAACTTTACACATATCATGCGGAACCTGCCGGGAGTTGCGAGGCATAACTACATCCTCTAACAAAGGTCTTTTTCGTTGAAATCTTTTCGTTTCCTGTTAAAATCTTTACAAATGACAAACCGGATTGATTGTAGGGGAAAAAACACGAAAAAAAAAATGAATAAACAACATCACACACACAAAAAAACTGAATGAATAGCTTATCTTATTTACGAGTATTCTCTGAAGTAACGCAGCATTACTAAGGAACAATATAACCAGTTTCATGTTTTAGTGTATAAAATGATTTATCCTCTGCGTAAATTGGACTCGATTTGTTTGAATATACTATAGACTTAGGTATAACTACATTTAATTAGGTCCAGGCCCCAGTTTCATGAATCTTCATCTTCCTTAGCTGAAGGAAGTCGTAACTACCATAGAAAAGCGTTACGTAGAATTAAGAGAAAGTTCCTTAAGCAAGGAACATTCGTGAAACCTGGACCATGCTACTGTTGTTGGATCGGAGTTCAAGTGATGTTCACTTTTTTGTGCTGATCAAATCCTTTATAAATTAATAGTTATCTTGTCATTAATTCTACAAGGTCATCTTCGTTGCAGATTCATTGACGTTTTCATGTGTAGCATGGCCGACAGTTTACCAACTAGGCCATGTTTTTTTTCAGTGCAAGGGAGATAACTCGAAAAGTACCTTTGATGACCTAACCCACATATCGTTTCACTTATCCTTTTAAAGAGACCGTTATTACATTTTTTACCTTGTAAATGTAGCAAATCATCATGCCCCAATATAAACAGCGACCATAGGAGGGATTTTGGTACGTCTGAAAGGTATCGGACTTCCGTGTATCAGACGCAGTCCCAGTGATCTGGGGCATTGTGAAAATCTATGCTGAACGTCACACGATGCCGCCGGCAATATGTAAGGCATCAGGTCAAGCTGATATTACTAATTCATGATTCTACTGGATCTGATCACGGTCTAACACCCTAATATCCTTTCGTATGGCTGCATCTAAGATTCAAAACACAAGCATCTGTAGGCTAGGGACTCGATCGCGGCGCTATCAAAGGCACATTAGTTGTTGTATTCGTTAAGTCTGGGTTAAATTGTTTCTACTATTGTTTTGTCGTTAAATTACAATAAGACATAGTTTTTTTCAATTTTCTTAATCTAAAACAATTCGATTCAGTTCAAGTCTATTTTGAATTTGAATTTGGTTATTTTAGAATTACCAATATGTAAGAAGCCCGCGTAGCTCAGTCGGTAGAGCATCAGACTTTTAATCTGAGGGTCTAGGGTTCGAGTCCCTACGTGGGCGAAAATTTTTTATTATTATTTATTTTCTAATCCAACCGAGATGGTTGGATACATAAATATAAGTATCGATGCATTTAAAATGTAAGGTGTACGATTTAATATGAATATAAAGTATGTTATTTTATCTTGAATCCATGGTTTTATAGTATTTTTGGTGCATTAGTTTCGGAGCCTTTATCAATCATTTTTCACTAGCCATGCTATGTTGATGAACTGCCACTAATCAAATACATGAATGACTTGAAATATGTTAATACTACAGGATTTATTCGAAAGGTGACCGGTAAAAGACCAGTATTTTTGTCAGAAAAAAAATATCAAAGGACGAGACTTCAAATCCGCTCACCAGAAATGATCGACATGTGTATCGGACATCACTAAATCACAGTGACCAGGGCTAGCCCAGCAGAAATGTGTAAGCCCAGACGACGGGTCTGAATTTCATGATTTCAAAGATGTTTTGAATCGTTCTGAGACATTTTTTTAAAAATTTATTTAACAGCAAACTTCAACCCCTGATATTTATTTTCAACCTAAGTTTTGTAATTTTGTCCAACATACTCTATGCACGGATTTTTTTTATGTGTAAGCCCGGGCTTTTTCTTTCTATGGAAGCTACGCCCCTGGTGATGCTTGAGCTAGCTTAGAGTGACCCAGAAGTACACATGTACATTTATTACATAAAATTATCATTTGACGGGAATGACATTTTGATAATAGTGCGAAATGGATGTCTGTTTGATGTGTACACCTTTTCTACAGGGTTAGATACAGTTTTTATTGTTCAGCACTTTTTTCCCCAATAAACCATATTTCTAGGTTTAATTCTTTTTTACAACACAAAGTGTTTGAAGAAAGTTGTTTTTTCATCTCTCGATCACTCACTAATAAGACAAAATCAGAAATGAGCCATCAAGTAGCCGAAAAAATATTGCAAGAGGGCGTGGCCTCGTGGTCGAGTTTTATTCACATGACAGACGACAACAAAACGTTGGCATCCGAGAATGGATTGATAGGTTATATCATCATATCAGAGATGATGTTTGACATGTTTAAATAAGTATTAGGAAAATTTTACAAATTTGACAAAAAGAGGCGAGGCATACGGTTCGACAAAATGGCCGTTCCGAAATACATAACGGTCCGGAACCGATGTCTAGACGATATTTAGTTTTCGAAACTTTTAATCAGCCAGAGCCACCTTATCAGTCAAGTCCAACCAGAACTAAGGCTCGCCAAAACAATATTTATAGATTTCGTTGTGTTATAACTATCGACAGCCTTCATAAAGCCCTGTCACCTCCTTATATTTTACTCCAAAGTTATTGTCACTCAAGCCATATTGATAATATCGATTATAGAAAATTACATTAGATATGTTTGGTGGAATGGTTGTGAAATGGTAGAGCTAATGCATGTGTAAATATCAGCAGTCAAAATTTATATAGAATCAAACGCGCAAACACAAAGATAATAGATGAATAGTGTTTTACACATGTCTGGATACACGTGTACCGACACGTCAGAACACGACTTTGCCACCTGTAATAAAGCAACGTCTTCGAATGTTAGCTATAACGGTTCTATGGTGTAATGGTTAGCACTCAGGACTCTGAATCCTGCGATCCGAGTTCAAATCTCGGTAGAACCTGTAACAATACTTTTTAAAAGATTATTTAACAATTAATTTTATTTATATATTACATATTTTATTTGTATGTTACATCTTATCTATTAACGTGACCCCTGCACGGACATTTAGGCCAGACTTTAATTATATAAACTTAACTGTATTAAAAACAAGGATCTGTTTCCGAGCCTATTAAGGCTCGTCGTCAGAGCAATTAGTACGTCTCCATATGGTATTTGTAGTTGTGACTACATTGCATCTCCGACAAAGAAACAACTTTATATATATATATATATATATAAAGGATACGACAATGGCACCACGGTAAAGATTTTTCCCAGGTATAATCAGGTAAAAAGCCAAAGGCGGTAGATTACTAAAATGCTGATTTGAAGACGCGTGAAAGTTTATAACTAAAGATAACACAACATTATATTATCTATCTAACACGTAATCAAATAGGATAGCTGTCTGACACACACACACACACACACACACATATATATATATATCGGTTCTATGGTGTAATGGTTAGCACTCTGGACTTTGAATCCAGCGATCCGAGTTCAAATCTCGGTAGAACCTTTTTAGAGTTTTAGTTTTAACATTTCCAGTCCGACAGTTTCCTATGGTGGATGTAAAACCTATTCCATGGTCACGTGATCTGTCGTTTTAGTGTTATTACTAGGCACTCTGATACATAAGTATTCACTAGATTAGTAAGTGTACACAAACAAAAAAGTTGTATAGTTGTGATATCAGAGACAGCTCCGATCTAAGTTGCACAGGAAGTGGAAGATAAACTAGTAGACAAATCAGGGGCTGGTAGCCAGTCTAATCCAGTAACTAAAAAAACAGTTCTGTGCTGTAATGGTTATCACCCAGGACTCTGAATCCAGCGATCCGTGTTCAATCTCGGTAGAACTTTTTCAGTTTCTTGAAATCGCCCCCAAAATTGTCTACACAGCACAGAAAGGGAAACTAGAAGCGAACATTGTCATGTTCTAAAGTACACTCTGAATATGTTTCTATATCAAGCTATAAAATGCTTCATATTATTCAATAACAAGTCTTGTAAGTGTGAACGTCCTACTTACTTCTGATTCCAGATATTATGATTTATCTGCATACTTATAATTGGAAGCCCACACTTGTGACGTCACATGATCAAAGCTGTCAAAACAGTTTTAAAAAAATAGCGAGACGCTTGTGTGATTCAATTTGTCTGTAGAAAATATGATGAACCCTTGATGTTACAACACAAAGAAACCGATTAAAAATTCAATCTAATTAACGAAATCACTTTCTTTACAAATGAAGATGTACGATATGACACGAGTACAATAACCTGGTATACTTATAACGAGTCGTGACATGTCACATATCTTATCTCCATGTCTTCAAGCCGGAAACAATGTGAGAAATTATGTAGTATTTGTGACATAAATTATCTTTAATAGTTGCAATGAGGTATGAAGAGGAGATAATTGTGCTATTTTAAAAAAAAAAAAGTAAGTGTTTTAATCACTGTGTGGGTAATTGGTTTAAATTTATCCATTGTCACTAAATGATTGACAGGTAAAATGAAAAGTGATATCGCATCTACTGAAGCATGTAGCATAATATAGCTTCCAGTAATACAACATTGTACTGATAACACTAATCTTAAAACATTGGTCCTATGAAACACAATTAATCTGTTACATAAAAATCGCCGTACCTCTATGATAAAGCTAGACAATCAACGATATGTCTTAGTATATATTATATTCTGATATACAAACATAGGCACTTTAACATTATCCAGAGAAACGAGATAAAAATCCCAGTTGCTCGAACTGCACTAATGCATCATTGTATTGACGTTTCATTATCAATAATCAAGTTATTGGAATTCAATAACTTGGCTTTATTCCGCATAATTATCATTTTCATGTATAATAAGTGTGTGTACTTTCCGGGTTCGAAAGAAACATAAATAACAAATATATGTTTAATTGTGGTCTGTACAAAACGAATCCTTCAAAACCACAACGAATGTAACTAGAACGATTTAGGCGTGGCGATTAAGCTTGTGTAAGAGAATCTACAGTCATTTCACTACTTATTCCAGATGTAAATGCGCGATGTTTACTTTTAAAATCCCTTGATTCATAAACATGATTTAATTGTGAAGACACATGTTAGACACCTTCAGGTAATATGACATGATATATGTATAAACTTGTAAATAGTAAATAAAAAACTTAATCATGCTATGTTGCTGTTACCTTAATGTAACAAGCACAAAAACTGAAAATAGATAAATAAGTAAATAAATAAATGAAAAATAAATAAAACAACATTTAATTATTGTAGCACTACCCTACCCAGGTAGTTAAAGCTACATTCTAATGACGAATAAACAAATATAGTCTGGCTCATTTTACGTATCACCACGGAAACATTTGGGTATCGTGTTAGATACAACGTAATGTATGTTTGGATTAGAACTGTTAGATAGATGGAGTCTGTATTTTTGAACGGTTCAAATTCCAATCAATCAGATTTTTTTTCATATATTGGCATTATCATATGATGTTATGAGTACGGATGTTCAGTGACTAAATTTCAGCATTTAAAAGCCAAAAAATGTCATGGTACAGATTGTATTACCCGTGATGCTTTAGAACCTTACTCACTTCCGGTTAGACACATAGCATTAACGTCCGATCGATGGAGCTAAAGTTCAGAAGGTTCAAACATTCACGGCAACATAGTGACATAGGAAATGAAATGTCGATTTAGATAGAAACTATTACCAGAATGTCACGTCCGAATCCTCTTTTTTCGACAGAAATAACTTTCCTGAATGCAGAACAAACAGAAAATGTTCACGATTTTAGCAGATATAAACGAAATGCTTTTACCGCTTGACTAAAGGGGAATTTCAACATTGGCACTTCAGTTGTTAGTGACTGTGGCAATATTGACACTTCAGTTGTGAGTGGCTGTGGCAACATTGACACTTCAATTGTGAGTGGTTGTGGCAATATTGACACTTACAGTCGTGAGTGACTGGCAACATTGGCACTTCAGTTGTTAGTGACTGTGGCAATATTGACACTTCAGTTGTGAGTGGCTGTTGCAACATTGACACTTCAATTGTGAGTGGTTGTGCCAATATTGACACTTACAGTCGTGAGTGACTGTGGCAACATTGACACTTCAATTGTGAGTGGTTGTGCCAATATTGACACTTACAGTCGTGAGTGACTGTGGCAACATTGACACTTCAGTTGTGAGTGGCTGTGGCAATATTGACACTTACAGTCGTGAGTGACTGTGGCAACATTGACACTTCAGTTGTGAATTGCTGTGGCAACATTGGCACTTCAGTTGTGAGTGACTGTGGTAACATTGACACTTCAGTTGTGAGTGGCTGTGGCAACATTGACACTTCAGTTGTGAATTGCTGTGGCAACATTGGCACTTCAGTTGTGAGTGACTGTGGCAACATTGACACTTCAGTTGTAAGTGGCTTTGGCAACATTGGCACTTCAGTTGTGAGTGACTGTGGCAAGATTGACAATTCAGTTGAATAGCTACCAAGTATCCCTAGATCCCCTAGAAAAGGATGTAACAATTGTTAATCTTTTCTTTTTAAATATCAATAATGAGAGAAGAATGAGAATATTCTTGGTATAGACGAGAAGTGCATACAAGTGTATGTGGTCGACGTAGTTTAGACAGTGTCCAAACCAGATACATGTAGTGCTACTGTATTGATCAGTTAGAGATTAATATCTAACAATACTCCTCATTGCATCGCCCCAAAACGAGGCTGGAGGAATAAAATCTGAGTTTGTAATCTGATACAGAACGTGTGTTGTCAGTATATATCGTGTGTGCTTTGATCCCAGCCTCCCTATAACTGAAGATGTATGTGGGGAGGGGGAATTCTATCGAGATTTTTATAGTCAAAACTCGAGCATTTTGTCTGGGCGAGGGTCATTAAGACAGTTTGCAGTGTTAAGTAAGACCCGTATGTTCTGATCTGTGACGTTGCCGTATGTTGTGTTACATGATATATATGAGAGCTCCCATTACCTGCGCCGACACAGAGTGAGAACTCTCTGTAACAACTCCGCCGGCTTATCTCGTCCATCTATAGATATGAAATACATTTGTGCTTTAAAACAGTGGTTTTTGACAAGCGTACTGTTCAAACTCGGCAATAACGTATATAAATGGATAGGTTTGGCGTAAGCCTTCGATACTTTATGTGCAACCACGATAGAATAAACGCCACATTAAGTCTTATCAAGTAATTTGTCCAAACGTCCCGCATACGTTGATCCGTCGGGATCGTCAATGCGTTTGACGGTAATGAAAAATTATGTCATGCCAAACATCGAATTATTGTGATAAGGACCGGAAGGATCGATGAAACTGATGAAATCCTTGTTTCCAACGATCCTAGTAACTGTTTTGTGATTACATCATCTCTCAGTGTACATCATAGTAATATGTAGACACTAAATCTTATTTTAATCTGAGGAACACCATACAGCTAGTATTTTGCTTATTTTTTCCCCATAAGAATTCGAAGTGTGGAAGTTCTGAGCGACTTACAAACATTGCATCCGAACTGACAATACAGAGTCCCTTTTTACCAGGATCCCGGCACAACCGCTCTAATCTGTGGTAACGAAGAAATTAGGGCGCGGAAGCATGAATACCTTATAAGGAAATTCTGCTTAATGTGAATGTCCACCTGACAGTAATTTTATATACGGGTTCCTTCTTCTCATTTTTGATGTGATTGCCTGGAGAACTTACAGTTTGAAACAGCGTTAACAAGATATTGAGCTAAATCATGAAACAACATGTTGATGATCATCAAAAAATCAGTTATAGAGAGGTAGCATTTTAGAGAGGGGTTTATAGACGATATAAAGGTAGTGTTTGTCTTAGATCTGTCCTAGTAGTGATAAAGGTCTGTCATAGAAGTCAGCATGTAACGTCGATTTTGTTGCTTCAAGCTACGATAAGTACAAAAACAATGGCAGAATACGAGTGTCAATTAATATCTTTTTAAATATCAGAATATAGAGAAACTGTGAATACTTTTAAAAGCTACTTGGATATACCTGTCTTCTTTTCACGTTTTGGTTCAATGTTTATGCTTTTTGGTAGATTTTTTAGACACGTATTTTGTAAATTGTAACGCTGCCACTTTTTGTGTCACACAGGTGCAACTTCGACTATCAAAAGACTTACATAACCTTGCATGTATATCTGTCATTTCAGATGCACCTGCGATCGACTCCCAAATTAATATGCGCGTGCCACACTTGAATCAGTCTTTAAACAAATGTAAACCTGTTTCATCTTTTCCTGTTCGTCGTTTTTTGTTTAATTACTGGAAGTATCACCTTTCAAGTATCTAGAGTATTGGCAGATTACATGAACCCTACTGCCCGATAAAGACTGGCAACGATAAAGGATAGAACGCTAAACCAGACATAAGACCTTCACCTCACATCATATCCAATAAATCGGACTTCAACTCGACATGACATTCACTGAACCAGACCTGAACACAACCTCACTTTCATAAAATGAGACATAATTCCCGAGCCATATGCTTCAAATGAGAAATCAGCAAAAACATTTAATGTACAGCCATAATTCAGAACTCAACTCCATTTTACATCCTCTGAATTAGATATCAAACCACGTCAGAAAATTAAGATGAGACTTCTACTCCGAGTCATATTTACTAAATCAGAAATCAACTCAACATTAGCTCGACTAAAAAAGACTTCATAAACACATCCCATCCATTAAATAAGACCTCAACTCCACGTCAAGCACATCCATTGAAAAGATCTCAACTCCACGTCACGTCACTCCATTAAATAAGATCTCAACTCCACGTCACGTCACTCCATTAAATAAGATCTCAACTCCACGTCACGCCACTCCATTAAATAAGATCTCGACTCCACGTCACGTAACTCCATTTAATTAAACCTCAACTCCACGTAACGTCACGTCACATTAATTAAGACAGTGACATTATCTATTTATCATCGGTATAAGACAATGTCACATCCAATAAACACTAATTCAACTCCATGTCGAATCAGACATTCAATCACATCTCAAATCTACGTCACATTAACTAAATCAGACGTCAATTCCACGTTATATCAACAACACAACATCTCAAATTTACATCCTAACCGGTAAAGAAGACGACAACTCTACTTCACGTCTATTAAATGGTTCCTATCACGTGAACTAAATCAATTCTTAACATCCATAAAATCATATCTCAACTCCACGTCACATCCATAAAATTATATCTCAACACCGTCACATACATAAAATTAGATCTCCACTCCGTCACATCCATAAAATTAGATCTCCACTCCGTGACATCCATAAAATTAGATCTCCACTCCGTCACATACATAAAATTAGATCTCCACTCCGTCACATCTATACAATTAGATCTCCACTCCGTCACATACATAAAATTAGATCTCAACTCCGTCACATCCATAAAATTAGATCTCAACTCCGTCACATACATAAAATTAGATCTCCACTCCGTCACATACATAAAATTAGATTTCCACTCCGTCACATCCTTAACATTAGATCCCAACTCCGTCACATCCATAAAATTAGATCAACGTTACATTCTCTAAATCAGACCTCATCTCCACATTCTCTAAATACATTCTTCTAAATCAGACCTCATCTCCACGTTACATTCACTAAAAATCAGACCTCATCTCCACGTTACATTCACTAGATCAGACCTCATCTCCACGTTACATTCAAATCAGACCTCATCCACGTTACATTCTTACATTCTCCACTTACATTCTCTAAATCAGACCTCATCTCAACGTTACATTCTCGAAAACACTCCACGTTACATTCACTAAATCAGACCTCATCTTCACGTTACATTCACTAAATCAGACCTCATCTCCACGTTACATTCTCTAAAACACTCCACGTTACATTCTCTAAATCAGACCTCATCTCCACGTTGCATTCACTAAATCAGACCTCATCTCCACGTTACATTCACTATATCAGACCTCATCTCCACGTTACATTCTCTAAATCAGACCTCATCTCCACGTTGCATTCTCTAAATCAGACCTCATCTCCATGTTAAATTCACTAAAACATGCCACGTTATATTCACTTAATCAGACCTCATCTCCACGTTACATTCTCTAAATCAGACCTCATCTCCACGTTACATTCTCTAAATCAGACCTCATCTCCACGTTACATTCTCTAAATCAGACCTCATCTCCACGTTACATTCACTAAATCAGACCTCATCTCCACGTTACATTCTCTAAATCAGACCTCATCTCCACGTTACATTCTCTAAAACACTCCACGTTACATTCACTAAATCAGACCTCATCTCCACGTTACATTCACTAAATCAGACCTCATCTCCACGTTACATTCTCTAAATCAGACCTCATCTCCACGTTACATTCACTAAATCAGACCTCATCTCCACGTTACATTCACTAAATCAGACCTCATCTCCACGTTACATTCTCTAAATCAGACCTCATCTCCTCCACGTTACATTCTCTAAATCAGACCTCATCTCCACGTTACATTCTCTAAATCAGACCTCATCTCCACGTTACATTCTCTAAATCAGACCTCATCTCCACGTTACATTCTCTAAATCAGACCTCATCTCCACGTTACATTCTCTAAATCAGACCTCATCTCCACGTTACATTCACTAAATCAGACCTCATCTCCACGTTACATTCTCTAAATCAGACCTCATCTCCACGTTACATTCTCTAAATCAGACCTCATCTCCACGTTACATTCTCTAAATCAGACCTCATCTCCACGTTACATTCACTAAATCAGACCTCATCTCCACGTTACATTCTCTAAATCAGACCTCATCTCCACGTTACATTCTCTAAATCAGACCTCATCTCCACGTTACATGCACTAAATCAGACCTCATTTCAACGTTACATTCTCTACAACACTCCACGTTACATTCACTAAATCAGACCTCATCTCCACGTTACATTCTCTAAATCAGACCTATCTCCACGTTTCACTCTCTAAATCAGATCTCATCTCCACGTTACATTCTTTAAATCAGACCTCATCTCCACGTTACATTCACTATATCAGACCTCATCTCCACGTTACATTCTCTAAATCAGACCTCATCTCCACGTTACATTCTCTAAATCAGACCTCATCTCCATGTTACATTCACTAAATCAGACCTCATCTCCATGTTACGTTCACTAATTCAGACCTCATCTCCACGTTACATTCTCTAAATCAGACCTCATCTCCACGTTACATTCTCTAAATCAGACCTCATCTCCACGTTACATTCACTAAATCAGACCTCATCTCCACGTTACATTCTCTAAAACACTCCACGTTACTTTCACTAAATCAGACCTCATCTCCACGTTACATTCACTAAATCAGACCTCATCTCCACGTTACATTCACTAAATCAGACCTCATCTCCACGTTACATTCTCTAAATCAGACCTCATCTCCACGTTACATTCTCTAAATCAGACCTCATCTCCACGTTACATTCACTAAATCAGACCTCAACCCCACGTTACATTCTCTAAATCAGACCTCATCTCAACGTTACATTCTCTAAATCAGACCTCATCTCCACGTTACATTCACTAAATCAGACCTCATCTCAACGTTACATTCTCTAAATCAGACCTCATCTCCACGTTACATTCTCTAAATCAGACCTCATCTCCACGTTACATTCTCTAAATCAGACCTCATCTCCACGTTACATTCTCTAAATCAGACCTCATCTCCATGTTACATTCACTAAATCAGACCTCATTACAGTTACCTCTATCTCATCACGTTACATTCTCTACAGACCTTCCACGTTATTCACTAAATCAGACCTCATCTCCACGTTACGTTCACTAATTCAGACCTCATCTCCACGTTACATTCTCTAAATCAGACCTATTTCCACGTTACACTCTCTAAATCAGACCTCAACTCCACGTTACATTCTCTAAATCAGACCTCATCTCCACGTTACATTCTCTAAATTAGACCTCAACTCCACGTTACATTCTCTAAATCAGACCTCATCTCAACGTTACATGCACTAAATCAGACCTCAACCCCACGTTACATTCTCTAAATCAGACCTCATCTCAACGTTACATTCTCTAAATCAGACCTCATCTCCACGTTAAATTCACTAAAACATGCCACGTTATATTCACTTAATCAGACCTGATCTCCACGTTACATTCTCTAAATCAGACCTCATCTCCACGTTACATTCTCTAAATCAGACCTCATCTCCACGTTGCATTCTCTAAATCAGACCTCATCTCCATGTTACCTTCACTAAATCAGACCTCATCTCCACGTTACGTTCACTAATTCAGACCTCATCTTCACGTTATATTCTACTCCACGTTACTCAACCCCACGTACATTCACGTTAAAATCATCTCCACGTTACACTCTCTAAATCAGACCTCATCTCCACGTTACATTCTCTAAATCAGACCTCATCTCCACGTTACATTCACTATATCAGACCTCATATCCATGTTTGATTCACTAAAACATGCCACGTTACATTCACTTAATCCGACCACAACTGCATGTTACATTAATTAAATCAGATTTTTGTTAATGGAATAAATAAGGAGTTAATTACATATTCATCTAGATTCCTTTTAAAGCCCCTTTCACTGTGTTGGTTAAGGAGTCTCACGAAGGAAACTTACGTTTTACTTAACGAAAATCATGTGACATTGCTAACTGATTTGCTTAGTGCTGAGAATAGTCTTGTATCCCTGTCTACATTCATACCAACGTATGAATGTTATTAACAAGATTTTGTGTTCTCATATTGATTTTTTTATATTCCAGACTCTCTCCATGTAGGTTTTTATCTTGAAAGAAATGTGTAAATAAAGTTATATTTCAGCGTAATTTGCAGTTTTTATCTCTTGTCTTTACTACTTAGTATTGGAGAGCACTAAAATACCTGCTACAGCCTTCCTTGTTACTCGAATATAGGAAATTTCGTTGCACCAACTCTCAGAATGACACTCAAGGTGGGGATTCGCGACGTGTGCACAATATAAGGGCCATTTGAATACTGCTGCAAGTAACAGTCAGTTATCGTCGCGTTATTGTTGATGTGCCTGAATTATGCAAAAGCAAAACGCGCTGCATTTAAATTGTTCCCATGGGCACGGTTAACTGTCTACCAGAGGACAACACTCATTATGCAAGCCGTAGATCCTCATTCCGTAATTTACCCCAAACCTATCTGACTCAATCCCTTTAATCACCGGGCCGATGATTCCCATTTACTTTTGTCATGTTGATTATAAATTCCTTTAGAACAATCGATTTCACTACGATGCTTGTAAACTACGAAAATGTCGTTTCTGAATATGCAGATAATCTTGGCAAACCGTTATTTACACAAAAGTAGTCAACGTAAAATTTCTGAATAGAAAGTGACGGACATGAAATCGACAACTGAAATAGGACAAGGATGGTCCATCATATAAATCATGTCGGAACAAAATCACCTTATTGCGTGCACCCGAGACATCTGATGAACGGTTTAAATTCTTTAAGGTATTTGGTCACGTGATTTGGGTGTCATCATAATTCCTTTCTTTTCTTCCATTTTCGAATCCAGAAACAAATTTGTAATTATGGCAAAATGATGACTTTACAGACCAAGTCTTAAAACGCCTGGGTGATTCAGACTTTGGCAATCATGGACGATGTCTGTGATTACAAAAGGCATTCTTATGTCCGAACCTGTCCTTTAATTACGGGTCGATGTAATGCTGTTTACGTAAGATTTATGACGAGTGTTTCCTCACGAGCGTTATAGCTCTAGTGATCGACTGCTGATTCATGGAGTCCTCGTGTACCCCATCCGAGGTCTGATCGCTGTGCACCATCTGTCGCAGTATGCTGGTGTTAAAGGGACGTATGAACGACGCTGTGTAGAGATGTGAAGTGTCATTACTTAAACGGCCACATCGAAACTCCATGTGCTGCTGTCATGCAGTACATAATAACCCTCATGTGAGCGCTACTTTCCAATATTTGACAATTTGAGAAGTAGTAACTTATGTCCGAAAGTACCACACTTATATATAGTATGACCATTAGGAAAAATGATTCCTTTTAAATGATAGTTAACCATTGAGCGTCTGAACGGTTACCAGAGTGCATTTATTGTCAATATGGATTCAGTATGGTTGAGAGTTATTCATGTCATTCATACTGACAATAAATGCAGTGTGCAGTATCCAATAGTTATAATTCTGATATCATGTCTTTCAATTATTCTGTCTACTTGATGAAGTTACAATTTTTTCCTCTGCATATTTATAACTCATCTAAACAATCGATATGTGTTATCTGAGGCTATGTGCATAGCGTTAACATAACTCTACAGAGGTCAATATGGCATCAAAATGACGTCATATTGTCGTACGATCAAGAGTGCGTCTGCACTTCGGTGAAAATAATTAGAACTTTTTTTCAATTTTTTGTACATCGAAATATTTTTTTCATACTTTTTATTCAACGTACATGTAAATCCACTTCGTTGCATGTACAGAAAATCAAGAAAAAAAAGAGATAAAAAATGAAATTTTCATATAATCAGAAAATTTCTTAAAACATTATCCATGCACACATCGATAGAACAGCAATTAAACTGCCATACAGGAAGCTGTACGTGGCACCACGTGTTATGGACGACATCATGTCAACAACATAGTTCCAAGAACAAAAGATTAAATTCATGTTTTTATTTATTGTTTGCAAATACAATTATCGTGTAACGTTACATCTAGATAACTTACGTATCAAGTCACATTTAAACCACGTTTATATAAAATACATGGATGTCAGAAAAGATCGTGCATAATTTAATGATAAGATGATAATAAGCTGGACAGCCATTCCAATATTATCCAGTAACTGAATTTACACACTATGCAACGGAAGTGCATGTATTCAGTACTTTTAATAGGAAGTCTTGATATTAAATGTCTATAATTTACGATATATTGAAGATGAAGATCTATCTAATTAATACACAGGCGATATGATACTTTAGTTACAATCATCCTTGACCCACGCAGTGTAAACTGTCGGTGACATTTAAAAAAAAAATTTCTATCATTTAATATAATCTGAATTTCTTTTTCTAATTTCTATTTCAAAGTAAATTTCCTTCTGTTTTTTTGTAATGTTTTGTGTTGTTTTCATTTACAAACTATACTATGAATGTGTGTCAACGATGGTTAAAAAACATTTTCGCAATGTTAATTAAAAGTTTTTTTTTCTAAAACCTGATCTAGCAGTTCTCACCAACCACAGTGTGAATCACATCAGAAAAGCAGTATCTGGTTGCCCATCTAAAGTAACATAAAATGAAAAAAAACGTCCTTCTGTAAAGTATCTTGTCAACAGATCGATACAATAGTAAGGCCAAATCAACAGAAACGGGTTTGTTAAAACGTTCCAACTAAGACAATCTGCCTTCTGGTGACAGACAACGCCGTAACGAAGGCGACTGTGATGACAAGTTTCAGTTTACATCGTTTGTTTTATCTCTCATTCAATAATATGATTTAACTAAAGTACAATACGCTGGCTGAAATGCCTTATCGTTTGGATTAGCTCCTCTCATATGACTTTCGGAGTTAATCATGAATTACTAACATTCCCTAAGGAGACATTGTATCCGAGCGATTTTCACGTCATAGAAAAATATGCGGAATAGAATAGGATTAGCTTTTCATCAGAACTTCAAACCAGTTAATATATTGAAAGTTTTGGCAACGTTAATCGCGGTCTGTCAAGTTTTGATGATAAATGGTTACTGTAGTGAGTATAATGGTTACTGTAGTGAGTATAATGGTTGCTGTAGTGAGTATAATGGTTACTGTAGTGAGTATAATGGTTTCTGTAGTGAGTATAATGGTTACTGTAGTGAGTATAATGGTTACTGTAGTGAGTATAATGGTTACTGTAGTGAGTATAATGGTTGCTGTATCTAGTATAATGGTTACTGTAGTGAGTATAATGGTTACTGTAGTGAGTATAATGGTTACTGTAGTGAGTATAATGGTTACTGTAGTGAGTATAATGGTTACTGTAGTGAGTATAATGGTTTCTGTAGTGAGTATAATGGTTACTGTAGTGAGTATAATGGTTTCTGTAGTGAGTATAATGGTTACTGTAGTGAGTATAATGGTTACTGTAGTGAGTATAATGGTTGCTGTAGTGAGTATAATGGTTGCTGTAGTGAGTATAATGGTTTCTGTAGTGAGTATAATGGTTACTGTAGTGAGTATAATGGTTGCTGTATCTAGTATAATGGTTACTGTAGTGAGTATAATGGTTACTGTAGTGAGTATAATGGTTGCTGTATCTAGTATAATGGTTACTGTAGTGAGTATAATGGTTACTGTAGTGAGTATAATGGTTACTGTAGTGAGTATAATGGTTACTGTAGTGAGTATAATGGTTGCTGTATCTAGTATAATGGTTACTATAGTGAGTATAATGGTTTCTGTAGTGAGTATAATGGTTACTGTAGTGAGTATAATGGTTGCTGTATCTAGTATAATGGTTACTGTAGTGAGTATAATGGTTACTGTAGTGAGTATAATGGTTACTGTAGTGAGCATAATGGTTGCTGTAGTGAGTATAATGGTTACTGTAGTGAGTATAATGGTTGCTGTATCTAGTATAATGGTTACTGTAGTGAGTATAATGGTTACTGTAGTGAGTATAATGGTTACTGTAGTGAGTATAATGGTTGCTGTATCTAGTATAATGGTTACTGTAGTGAGTATAATGGTTACTGTAGTGAGTATAATGGTTACTGTAGTGAGTATAATGGTTACTGTAGTGAGTATAATGGTTACTGTAGTGAGTATAATGGTTACTGTAGTGAGTATAATGGTTACTGTAGTGAGTATAATGGTTACTGTAGTGAGTATAATGGTTTCTGTAGTGAGTATAATGGTTACTGTAGTGAGTATAATGGTTACTGTAGTGAGTATAATGGTTACTGTAGTGAGTATAATGGTTACTGTAGTGAGCATAATGGTTACTGTAGTGAGCATAATGGTTACTGTAGTGAGTATAATGGTTGCTGTATCTAGTATAATGGTTACTGTAGTGAGTATAATGGTTTCTGTAGTGAGTATAATGGTTACTGTATCTAGTATAATGGTTACTGTAGTGAGTATAATGGTTGCTGTAGTTGCTGTAGTGAGTATAATGGTTACTGTAGTGAGTATAATGGTTACTGTAGTGAGTATAATGGTTGCTGTATCTAGTATAATGGTTACTGTAGTGAGTATAATGGTTACTGTAGTGAGTATAATGGTTGCTGTATCTAGTATAATGGTTACTGTAGTGAGTATAATGGTTACTGTAGTGAGTATAATGGTTTCTGTAGTGAGTATAATGGTTACTGTATCTAGTATAATGGTTACTGTAGTGAGTATAATGGTTGCTGTAGTTGCTGTAGTGAGTATAATGGTTACTGTAGTGAGTATAATGGTTACTGTAGTGAGTATAATGGTTACTGTAGTGAGTATAATGGTTACTGTAGTGAGTATAATGGTTACTGTAGTGAGTATAGCGGTTACTGTAGTGAATATAATGGTTACTGTGATGAGTATAATGGTTACTGTAGTGAGTATAATGGTTACTGTAGTGAGTATAATGGTTACTGTATCGAGTATAATGGTTACTCTAGTTAGTATGATGGTTTCTGTGGTGAGTATAATGTAGTGAGTATAACGGTTACTGTATCTAGTATAATCATTATGCCACAGAACAATAAAAATATCCCGGAGTACATATCTTCAAAGTTTAATCTGCATTCACTATACTCTTTGTGATTAAACAACCCTCCTAATTAGATAATTTCTCATTTTGTTGACTCAGTGACGAGTGGAGGAGATGATATTAGGTGCTATATGTTTTATATACAACTAGGAACAGTAGTCAACTTCAAAATCGATACTTGTCACTGGATGTACTGTTTGTAATAAATATTAACTGCATCTTTGATTAAGATAAAGTGACGTCGAAGGCGATGTGATGGCTATAGCAGATTCATAATAAAACAGTTATTCCAGTGTCCAACTTTTACTACAGCACACCTGATTGGATGGTTATAACCTTTATTCCAATGTCCGACTTTTATTACAGCACACCTGATTGGTTGACGTATAACCTTTATTCCAATGTCCGACTTTTACTACAGCACACCTGATTGGTTGACGTATAACCTTTATTCCAATGTCCGACTTTTACTACAGCACACCTGATTGGTTGACGTATAACCTTTATTCCAATGTCCGACTTTTACTACAGCACACCTGATTGGTTGACGTATAACCTTTATTCCAATGTCCGACTTTTACTACAGCACACCTGATTGGTTGACGTATAACCTTTATTCCAATGTCCGACTTTTACTACAGCACACCTGATTGGTTGACGTATAACCTTTATTCCAATGTCCGACTTTTACTACAGCACACCTGATTGGTTGACGTATAACCTTTATTCCAATGTCCGACTTTTACTACAGCACACCTGATTGGATGGCGTATAACCTTTATTCCAATGTACGACTTTTACTACAGCACACCTGATTGGTTGACGTATAACCTTTATTCCAATGTCCGACTTTTACTACAGCACACCTGATTGGATGGTTATAACCTTTATTCCAATGTCCGACTTTTACTACAGCACACCTGATTGGTTGACGTATAACCTTTATTCCAATGTCCGACTTTTACTACAGCACACCTGATTGGATGGTTATAACCTTTATTCCAATGTCCGACTTTTATTACAGCACACCTGATTGGATGGTTATAACCTTTATTCCAATGTCCGACTTTTACTACAGCACACCTGATTGGATGGTTATAACCTTTATTCCAATGTCCGACTTTTATTACAGCACACCTGATTGGATGACGTATAGCCTTTATTCCAATGTCCGACTTTTACTACAGCACACCTGATTGGATGGTTATAACCTTTATTCCAATGTCCGACTTTTATTACAGCACACCTGATTGGATGGTTATAACCTTTATTCCAATGTCCGACTTTTATTACAGCACACCTGATTGGATGGTTATAACCTTTATTCCAATGTCCGACTTTTATTACAGCACACCTGATTGGATGGTGTATAACCTTTATTCCAATGTCCGACAGTCAACCTGATTAAATGATGACGTTGTTATTATTTTTCAAAAGTAACAAACACACTCGTTACAGCTCGTATTCATCTGTAACAAGAATAAGTAATTCGAGTGAAAGAATACCATACATCACAACGACATGTTGGTTAGTGCATTCCAAACTGAAGGAACTCCGTCATTGTCTTGTTATGAGAACTCTCGTTTTAAGGAAAGATCGACGGCGGTACAAATATATGGTTTTGAATTGTAATGGGGCATAATTTTTTTTTAAAAAAATCAACACACATATATATACGTCCAAATCAAAGAGGTATACGAAGGACGAAATCGTAAAAGTGATTGAAATTTCGGTTGAATAAAATCTTCGACGAGTTTGATGGTTATATGTTTTTAACCGGCTACTGGCATACCTATCAGAACAACATATGTTCCTTCTGTTATCTGTCTTGATTTTTTTGATTTCATACAAGGCTTCATTTACCGAAGAGTATATCAAAACATGTCACAACGATCTTACCAAGACATTTGTTTCTCTCTCAGATATATTTGTTTTGTATTGTCTTTAAATAATAATTTTATTTACCATGTACATATAATGCACATCTCAGAACGGAAAATCAAGGGTGCGACTGATTTTTCTACACCACTCTGCAATATAAGCGTGTTACTTTCTGAATAGTAACATTCCTGCATCCTTAATCCAGGATGGGTGTTTACATGTCGTAGTTAAGTCAATATCTAAAGGCTGGCTCCAAATACCACGATTTCACATCAAGATGGCGACAGGTGACACATAAACTTACAGCACAGGACTTTGAGATATGAAGATTGATGACGATAATGGGTTTTATTATGCAATCACCACAATGGCCTCATTAGCATATTTATATTTCTTTCTGTGATATGAATTTGGAAGTGTTTGAAACCCGTTAGTACTGCTGGCGGTGCCGTCGTCTTTAACTTTGTTTTCACTTGGAATTGTGACATCGCTTCCTTGAATTGGCCAAGATCTACATAACGATTGCTATCGGTGAAGCAGAAGACGCTTAACATTCTAGAACACCTTGTCTAACTCTCTTTGTGCTTTTTAGGAGTCTCAAAGAATACCCTTGTTCAGTTAGTATTTTGCGTTAGTTTCATCGATTCTGTTGACATGCATATTATTTTCTTCGTTGTTTGTTTTCTACTTCAACTATCTTCACTACTTCAGACAATCATCAACATACCGTTTCAATGTATGTTAGGACGACAGTTTGAAGCTGTTTGATGTGTTTTTACTCAATATGTCCCGTAATGAGATGATATAAGATTAACCTTTGTTGCATTACACCTTGTAAAATGACATCCTTGAAAGCAAAGTATGTTGGGTTCAGAATAAATTCCAATAATGATATTTTTCAATAGAAAAGCTAGCTAGATTTTTCACGTGTTTCCTGTTTTCTTTCTTACTTAAGTTGAACCAAGGATGCCTGTCAGCCATCTTGGTACTATCCAATGGACCTCTTGTTGTGAACAATCAGTAGACAGTCCTGCTTACGGATTTGACTTATAATAAATACGAGGAATGTATTGTATGTAGGGTAGAACTTTTAAAATTGTTACTCACTAAAAGTGTCTTCTGCATCTTATTATGTTGTGTCATTTTCATGACCCAATTCTAACATCCAGTGAGGGGAGGAATGCATCAAATTTCATCCGTCCTTCAGACTTCCTGTAGTATCAAAACGATATTGGGATGAAAATGCGTCGTGACAATTTGCCAGCTGATAACAATTTCGTCCAGTCGTCAATGAAACAGACTTTTTTCGAAAGTTCCTAAAAACTGTTTTCATTCAATGTTTGTGCTCAACTTAAACATCTTGTCAAGAATTTGACTATCATACTAGTACAACTTTTTGTTTATTTATTTCAATGCTTAAAATATGTGATATATGTGTAACAAAAACTACGCCAAGTCAAATGACGGTCATCATAAACAAGCACTTCCAATCTTCGGTAGTCATGTTGATTTGATATTTATTTAGGAAATAACGAGACTGTCAGTTATAGTATTACATCTGATAGGTTAAGCTGATTTGTCCCTTTAAGATTCTTTATAATAAAACTTGTTTATGCCCTAACAAACATGTTATTAAAAAAGGAGTGAGATATTGCACTGACCTAAACATCAGTTGTAAATGTGCGTATTTATAATGTGCCATTCAATACACATTAAATTTGTACTTACAAAATGTTGGAGATGAAATCTTTATATATGGATATGTTAGATAAACTGTTTTCATTGACATTTAAGTGTGCATGTCTTGGGACAATTTCCCGTCTCGAAATGTCTTTTTAAAACAAGATTAACGACATAAACGGCTCATTTGTTTGGAGTTGAGTGTTTCAACAATCTACAATTTTCCGGAACCGTCTGCTTGCTGTGGCGCCAATACCTCGATTCTGGTATTATATGGATGATTTCTTGCGCATCCATTTGTTCACGAACATTGACAACAGATTAACTACCCATTCGTTCACATGGTAATGCTATTGTGTTCTTTTAAATCTAGACCCCAAAAACCTTTTGTAGTTTCAGCAATTCATCTCATCGAATTCCCTGAAGCGCTTGAATCACTACAAATGACCAATCAGTCACGTTCAAATGGTTGTGACAAGCGTTTCGGTTCTATCCTGCCTTCGATTAAATAAAGAATAAGATGCAATTCCTTGTTCCATTGGATATTAATCAAATTGTACATTTTCTCGTAATTCCCCGCGTGATAAATCGGGTTTTGTTCCCAATGGACTCATGTCTATTTTCCAGAACGTAAAATGACACCCGCAGGTTTGCAAATTAGCTCGTCTGCGAAACAATGCACTCACTGTGTTTCGTCGCTGATTTCGTTAAATGTCTTTGCATCAGACCGCTAAGATATTGATCGGCCCAGTTACATCTTGGTGTCCCATGGGTGAGTCCCCTGGATGATTGTCCCCTGGGTCGATCTCTCGATTTACTATCTCTGTACCCTAGGTCGATCAGTCTATATACTGCGTCTTTAAACTGGGTCGGTCAGTCTATAAACTGTGTCTGTCCCCTGGGTCGGTCAGTCTTTATACTGTGTCTGTACCCTGGGTCGGTCACTCTATTTACGGTTACTGTCCCTGGAGTCGATCACTCTAGTGACCGTCTCCTTCCCCTGGGTTGGTCAGTCTATATACTGTCTCCTTCCCCTGGGTTGGTCAGTCTATATACTGTCTCCTTTCCCTGGGTTGGTCAGTCTAAATACTGTCTCCTTCCCCTGGGTCGATCAGTCTATATACTGTATCCTTCCCCTGGGTCGATCAGTCTATATACTGTCTCCTTCCCCTGGGTCGATCAGTCTATATACTGTCTTCTTCCCCTGGGTTGGTCAGTCTATATACTGTCTCCTTCCCCTGGGTTGGTCAGTCTATATACTGATCCTTCCCCTGGGTTGGTCAGTCTATATACTGTCTCCTTCCCCTGGGTTGGTCAGTCTATATACTGTCTCCTTCACCTGGGTTGGTCAGTCTAAATACTGTCTTCTTCCCCTGGGTTGGGCAGTCTATATATACTGTCTCCTTCCCCTGGGTTGGGCAGTCTATATACTGTGTCTGTCCCCTGAGTCGATCAGTCCATATAGTATGATTCTTTCATTGGTCGATTCATTTACTAACTGTCACTGTCCTCAATGGTCGATAAATATATATACTGCCATTTTACCCTTGGTCAGTCACTGTGTATACTGTCACTAACCCCGGTGTCCCCCAGTCGATATACTGGTTCGATTAGTAAATTTGATGTCGCGGTCACAAGATCGATCAACAGGTCTGATGTCACGGCCACAATATCAATCAACAAGCCTAATGTCATGGTCACACTATCCGTCAACACGTCTACTGTCATGGCCAAAATATCGGTCTGTCCAGGTGATGTCATATCCGTAACATTGAACGCCACGTGACCGACCAGCACTCTGATGTCACAGCCTTTTCTTATGCATTCGACGTTTCACTTAGTTTTTAATTCCGGATATTTTCTCATTGGACAGAACCAAGAATCATCTACACTTCCGTTCAGGATAAGATATCTTAAATGGAACCGGTTAATAGAAAAAAAATTAATTAAGATATGCATGACCTGGCGTCTCAAACGACGTAAAAAATAAAAACAATATAGCGCACATGCTTTACTAATTAGAAGCGTTTCCAGTTATATATATATGACATAAATTGGTTGTATAATTAATTGTGATACGCTTTCCATGGTCCTTGACTTTCGTGTTGTATTCGGTTTCATGAAAAACGCCTTACAATAAACAATAACCTTTGCGTGAGGTAGACAGAGATATCTCAATCTCAGGATACTGTTTAACAGTCTACATCACACAGAGGTGAGCAATTTTATTAATCTTGTCCGTGAATATTAAACATTTGAAGCTAATGACAAAACTGAGAATGCTACCACGTGACTCGGAGATCGAAAGGGGAAGATAAAGAAATATTTATAGAACAGACATTGTGTATTATGTAATAGCCAAGATATCGAAGACGATAACCATTTTGCAATTAAGTAGTCATTTATGCAGATATTCGTTTCAAATTTTAAGTCATTTTATATCAATCGTTCAAGCATGTTTAAATTTAAACAACTTATGAACGTTGAAAATACTAAAGGATTACGTTCTCTACGTAAATGCATAACGTTAGCGTCGACAGGAAGAAAGGATAGGATCGGGTTGGTTATGTTATAAGGATATAAGGATTTAATTGAGCTGGTACTCTCCAGTATATGTTATTTGTGTGTATTGAGTAAAACTTATAATGAAATGAATGTGACAATGAATGTAATGCTAAATATAAATGCGGTTTGTGTGTGCAGTATGCAAAGTTTTTATTACAGGTGTTTGTGTTGGTCATGTCTAGTGATAAGTTGCGAAAACATTAGCAAAAAAATGTTATGTCCTGTCCTTGAAACACACATGTACTGTAGTGTCGTCCTGTCCATGAAACACATATGTACTGTAGTTATGTCCTGTCCTTGAAACACATATGTACTGTAGTTATGTCCTGTCCGTGAAACACACATGTACTGTAGTGTCGTCCTGTCCATGAAACACATATGTACTGTAGTTATGTCCTGTCCATGAAACACACATGTACTGTAGTTATGTCCTGTCCGTGAAACACACATGTACTGTAGTGTCGTCCTGTCCATGAAACACACATGTACCGTAGTTATGTCCTGTCCGTGAAACACATATGTACTGTAGTTATGTCCTGTCCGTGAAACACACATGTACTGTAGTTATGTCCTGTCCTTGAAACACATATGTACTGTAGGTATGTCCTGTCCTTGAAACACACATGTACTGTAGTCCCGTCCTGTCCGTGAAACGCACATGTACTGTAAACGGATTTTTTTCTTATTAGCGAAAAAATACCTGTCAAATTGCATGGGGTCGTCAGGACGGTTATTGAAACTATAAATTATATCTCAAAATAAGTTACAAATGAACTGTGTGTATCTTTTAGAAACATTATTGCATTTAAATCAGGATGTGTATATGTACATAAAATCTAATAGATGTAACATAAACGCTTAATACGCATGTAGGCATACACTCGCCAAGTGTCAAATTCTTATGTTGGAAGGGAGGTAATCCCTATTGAATTAGAAGGCGTGCTTATTTTAAATTGTTTTTGTACGTGAAGAAGAAAAAATGTCTGCCTGAACCTTCAACTATTACACTAAACTATAGAACATGTGCATGTTTTATGCGTCCACGCCTGGCTCATAAACTTGATAAGTCACTTAATGTCAATAATGTGTTGAACGAAATGTGTATATTCGGATACTTGACAGAGGGAATTTTCAACCTAGTTGGCCAAGACGTACTATTTTTCCGTTCTTCAAGAAAGTTGATCCTAGCGAAATGAATAATTATAGATAGGTAACGTTGGTAAATTGTTTATCCAAATTATCTACAAGTGTTTTAAACAATAGGTTACTAGATTGATCTGGACACTTTGATGACAACTTTAATTATCTTGATGTCACATTGAACTTTAACAGTAAATTTACGAAATCTCAGCTGACTACTGTTGAAGCGAATGTATGTTAAGAGGATGTTTGGTTAAGTCACAGATTTGATCTTGCCGATAATTTCATTCAATTGCGGAATGAGTGTGTTGAAAAATCAGCGAAATGTTATCAGTACAAGCTCTTGTTAGGCTCGTTTACTGTACAACACTATTTAACAAAATATATTCCAGATATTTATCTCCGAATTTCATATAAAAAAATTCAATTACTTTCTCAACAGTTGCGTTTAGAAAAAAAAGTAGATATTAAAATATTCCGGGGTGTTCTCTGAACGCCAACATTTCTTAAACAATAGAAATCCATCGAAACCAAAATTGCGTAGTTGAGGATTTTTGTTTTATTTTAATTTGTCTTTTGTATATAAAGTTTGTTAAAAGATATGATGGATCCGTCCGTTGTCTTTTAAACTTGTACAATTGCTAACGGTACATAATAGAAATTTCACGGTTATCTGGGCAAATAATTACATTTATTGTTATTATTACGTTCAAAATCTCAAGTCTAATGTGTTATGTTTAATTATCATGCATCTTCTGCAACCTATGGTTTAATAAAATGATAATTAATGGAAATAAGCCAAATTGTGAAAATGCAATAGTCAACATCGAATATTGTCCCATCCGCCTTCAAATTTTTTGAGATTTTTAACAACAATTAGTGAACTCTTATGTATACAAAGTTGAAAGGCAGTTGTCAGACCGATCCCTAATATCTTGTGTGTTCTCCCCGAACAGCCATGGCATGGAACTCGTAAGGACATTGATTGTCCGTAGAGTAATGTTATTCCATGGACAATTGGCGAAAGTTATTTCGGATTTTTGCTCTTCAGTCTTGTTCATCACACAAATCAGGATTATATGGAGGCCAATTAATAGCGACGATGTTCTGGGTTGCAAGAAAATCCTGACAAACTCTTGCAATGTGCGGTATAGCGTTATCATGCTGAAAGGTCAAATGTTGCCTTATAATGAAAGACACAAAACGAGGCCTTAGGATCTCATGTCGATAGCGTATATCCGTTAAAGGTGTCTTCAAACCAATGGAAATTTATCCGCAAACTATAACCGATCAACCTCCAATTCTGTCGTGCTCCAAAACACAAGCGTCCGCAAGACACTCTCCTCGACACCTAAAAGAACGCGAATCGACGTTCATACGTGAAGAGCATGGACCTCCAAAGTCTAAAAGGGCAACGTCTGGGCACAAGTGCCACCTACAACCGCCTACGACGTGCTCGACGTTGTGGCGTCAGCGACAAACCAACGTGCTGACGACGTGGGCGTAAATTTGCCTCTCGCACTCTTTTTCTCACAGGTTTTGGGTGGATTTCGTGCTGTTTCGGTTGCCAGTAATCTCCTGTCACGCAAGCTGGCAAGCCCAATGAACCGATGTTGACATCGCGACGATGTCAGTGGACGATCGGATTTTGGTCTATCATCAAATCTTCCCGTTCCGTTGAGACATAAAATAAACTGACTAATAGTCGATTTGTGAGCCCCGAAGGTAGCCGCGACCTGCGATTGAGAGCTACCCTCCATAAGCAATAGTACGTTCTTTATCAAGTTGGGACAGCCGTGGCATATTTGTAAAAAAAATAATTATTGATTGCGAATGTATTGGCGATCACGTGTCTTGGTGATAGTCAGAAATCATAGTTTGAAAGGAAAAGAACATAAGCATTTTTACAGTATAGTAGGCGCATCTTATGGGGATAGGTTTTTTGTCACGGATGATGTGTATTCAATACAAACTATTTTACAATTACGGAAGTTGTGATTCTTCGTTTTTTCAATATATTATATACTTTGGCGCTTGCAGGGCTTTAAAATTAAGGAGAAAGATACAGCTAATGAAGTAGATCTTAACGTTTTGAATTTACTGATGTCCTTCATCAGTAACTCTAATCTGGAGACATTCTAATGTCTATATCACTATGATTAAATAGCTATCGCAACATCAGTATCTCGATTACCATTGCTGGATGGGTGGAACCGACAGATGATTTAATAAATAAAAGCTAGCTCCTACCCTATATATAATAAGAAGGCACATTTGACCTTCCGGCGTGACCTATTCACGCAAATTCATCACCTATTTATCGATATACATGTATAACACTGTCATTGTCATCGACGTAACACCGTGTAAATCTTTATTTTCAAAATACAATTGGACGAATATAACATGTAAGTAACATTTAAAAAAAGCAAATTCCTATCAAAAACATAACAACGCCGCTACGGCATATCGTTTAATCCTATTTTCACTTGGGTGAAATAAAACATGCAAATTAGTGTTTTCTTTCGGTGAAGTAAAAAGAATTCCACTTCACCTTAAAGTAAAGATTTTTGCAACGATCGATGTAATAAGAAGCTTAATTTTCCTTCTATCTACCCCAGATATCAAACTGTTTGAAGGCGCGGATCCATGATTTGAAATAAGAGAGGGCGTACATGAAAACTCTCCTCCCCTCACCCCTCCATTTTTTAACAGTTCCCGTCTCAGATTTGACCTTTTTCCTGGATTTGTTTACTTGGTATTTTCCTTGGTCCCTACTGTTTGGTGTTCAGTTTTGGATAGAAACGAAAAAATGTATATAAAGGAACATACCTGTATCTTGGATTTCGACAACGATAATGACTATCTAGTCCAATTTCATATCTAGGTTTTTGTTGGTGCTTCTTATCCGTGTTTACTTGGGGTCGCTATTTGCAATTCTAAGAAATCTGAATAGACCGTGCTGCATATCTAAATGATATAAAAGCCCTCCCCTTTCACGTCCGTTCTTACGTACTTGAAAGATTGAAACGTAAAAAGCATTAGTGTATCAGCACGGACTTGTATATTAGATATATTTAAGTCCGTGGTATCAGTAAATAAATTTGTCGTTGAAATTACAAAGTAACATTTTTTATGAATACTAGCATTTAATGTCCCCAGTTCGTACGTGATTGAAGTCACGTACGCATATAAGAATGTTTAACGAAGAAAGTTCAATTTATCATTCTTGCCAAATGGTCACTTGGTGCATTAAGAGGTTCGGGGATGTCCGTGATTAGTTTGTTTAAGTTCACTTTTAAGTGAAGAATGAGTGGAAAATATCTTAATGGTAATAATGGTGGGGTATGGGGTTCACTGGTTGGCTGGTACGGAATTTTGGGGCGAAAGTTATGGCGATATGAACGAATCTAGACTGAAGCAGCTGACTGAAGTAACCATCTCTCGACGCAAATATATGTTTTTACAAAGCGTAAAGACAGCTAATGCATTACCTCGGGTGTCAAAACGAGGCAAACGACAATGTCGCAACACGAAAGTTGCAATCCCTCATCATATATGGGCCTAGATATTCCGAACTGATGACACTGTTTCTATTTCTATTATAACATTAGTCCTTATTCCATTGGTTGTTCTTTACGTCACATTTGCCTCTCTTGACGATTGAACGTTTGTAGCGGTCGTACTCCCGTGGCTATACAAAGCGCAAAGCTAACACAGATGTAAACATCACGTGGTATTTGTTGATATTTTGCCAGGAACATTCTGAGAACTGAGAATACTTTCTTAAGGTCAGAAGGTGGACTGTGTCTCCGAGCGTTTGGTGTAGGTAAGTGACAATCTAATAGTTATTCTTTAATGTTGTCACTTATTCAGATCAGGTTTTCTGACAATTGTTTAATGCAAGACCAATTTTTTCATAGGTAGTAGACATAACCTTATATCTCATCATAGAGATCTGATATGTGAGTGAAACCCCGACATCTTTAGAATCGTTTGTTAATGCATACTTCTTATGATAGAATAATTTCATATGTCAGTTGTAATGTGATATCAATATGTTATATATATATATATATATATATATATATATATATAATCAACAACACAATTTATGTCACATTGTTGACTGATGTTACATATATATTTGGTCGATATACACACAAAAATATCCTTTCTTGCCAGCTACGCTATGTCAGCGAATTGTCACCAAACAAATGCATGAATAAATACAAATGCGTTCATACTATAAGATTTATTTTAAAGAACTGACCAATGGAAACACTTTTATTTTTTTAAATAATATATCCGCATATCCAACCTCAAATTCGCTCATTTGAAATGAGCGACATGTATGTATCGGACATGTTCTGATGAAATCACTAAGTCACAGAGACGCTTGAGATAGCTTACAGTGACCAAGAAGTAAGTACACATGAGTAACGTAGATTCATCATTTGGACAAGAATGACATTCTGATAACAGAAAAAAAATCAAAATAAAGCCAAACTGGTCGATATCTGTGTTGATGTGTGCGCCTTTCAGATTCAATTTTTTAATTGGGTTTTATTGTTTTTTTCTCAAATGAACCATATTTCTAGGCAAACTTCTTATTTTATAATACAAAATATTTGAATAAAGTAAAGGTTTCATCAGTCAGACTACAATTAGCTTGTTATATGAGTCACCAATATAAGACATGCATGATTGAGCTTTTGTAGCCGAAAAATTGCAAGAAAGCATGGCCTATTATTCCTGATAAATTTTCACTTACTTGAAAGGCGACAACAAAATTGGCATCGAAGGATAGATTGATTATTTCATCATATCTGGGAGGATGTTTGACATGAGAAATTGTGTATTAAAAAAATGCACAAATTTGACAATAAAATATTTACTCAGAATATTTTATGGTGAATAGTTTTAATTACTGAATTTTTTTTTTATAGAAGTGTCACATGTTACAGCAACCATGATTATCTGAGTGCATGGTCCTGCAGGTCAATAGTGTTTGTGATATGCTGTGACAAAATGTCATTTTCAGAATACATAATGGTTCATAACCTATGTCAAGAACAACTTTGTTTTGCTGTATATATATATATCATTTGAGGTACAATGAATAGGCATAGCATAACATGTAAGTTTAAGTATCACATCTTTGTATGTCCAATCCTAAGAAGACCATATACAGGTATATGTATGCCAGTTATTGTACTCTATATTTCCTCTGTGGTTCATGGATCAGGGCAGTTCATCAGATTCATAGTACATTAACTAGCCTTTTCTGGCTGTGTGCAGTTGGGATCTGAACTTAAGCAACATTAAATATTGTGCATAGTTAGTAGTTGGATGTGTGAATTTTGTTGTAGTCATACTGCATAGCATGATACATAACTGTTGCAGTATTAGACATTTTGGCATACAAACTGGTTTGCCTGTCGCTGTTGTGGACCAGACATGACTTAATCTGTCCATCAAAATGTGTTGTGTTTGAACCAGAGAAAGCATTAGTCAGTGACGAATAGAATCCTTCCTGTTACAGTTTCCAAATTCTTAAATCTTAATTGCTGACGTTTCTATTTATGTCACAGGTTACAATTTATTTTCCTTTAAACCAAAGCTTATATTAACTTTTGTTTGCCAGGATGGAAGCACCTATGGGTCTTACTGTGGGAGAAAACCAGAGTAGCCATGTTCACTGGCCATTCTCAGATCATCATGATGTAATGTATCATGGTGAATCTATTGTATTTCTATTTAATATCATCCTGGTAATAACCAAGGATCCTCGGTCACATTACTGATGACATTGGTTACAGGTTGTACATATCAATATTCGGGTGGGTCATATTTACGTAGAATATTTTGGTTGATTGTTTTACTTTCTCAAATTATCTTTAATCAATGATATGTAGTCAAGGTTGTAATCATTACAATCATCCAAATGGGTAAATATATTATTGTCAATTTCTTTTAATATCAAATTATAGTGTATGGTCAATATCATTTACTATAAGATAAATAATCACTCATTTGATGTTACTTATTTACCTGATATAAATTCTGATAACAATAACAAATCTCATGGTGAGGATCACTTAGGCCAGGTGTGATGAAAGAAAATCATGATTGATTGGTCACAGTAATTTTGGATCATTGTGAGGCAATTTTTGAAATCATGATTGATCGGTCATGATAATTTTGGGTCATTGTGAGGCAATTTCTGAAATCATGATTGATTGGTCATTTCTGTGGAAGTTTTCTGTGAATTTGAAGTCAGTGCAGGGTTTTCCATAAGAGCCGGTTGCCGGCCAATTTGACCGGCTACTTTGATCATTTGGCCGCCTACACCAATCCAGTTCTGTAATAATGTTCTGTACACGACTACACGTACACAGCAGGCCAGCCTCCTACTTTCACTACACAGCCTACTGCTAACAAAATTATGGAAAACCTTGCAGTGATAAATTAATTTTTGGATGTGTTACAATTAGTCTTGGATATATCTGTATGAGGAAGATGACACTTCACCTCTAGATATGATGACATCACTTTGTGTAAGCTTTCTGTTGATACAGTGTATTCTGACACATCCATTGACTGGTCTTACAATCAGGAAGTTGAAACTATAATTTAAACAAGAAATGAAAGAGAGTCACACTTTATGACATTAAATTAATCTATTTTAACGAAATGTTTGTTTTATGGTGTTTACTTTTAGAATGAAGTGTTGTGATGTGTAAATAGAGGGGTTTTTTCCCACAAGGACAGAGAGTTTGAACCCTTTTCATTAAAAGGGAAATAGAGGATTTAAAAAAACAAATCTTATTCCATGTAGTATATATATGAAGATGAAAAAAACCCGTTGTATTGTAATTGATTTCATTTATCTATTTATGAAAGTTATTCAGTGTTGTGTACATGTTATTATAGTTATACATTGTAAATGGAGGATTTAGATCTAGCCCAACTTACAGGAAGTTGAATGGACTGTAAAAGACAAGAACGCATGTTAGCAAAGAAAAATTTTGAAAAGAAAATAATTTTGTCTCAATAGAGGAAAGGGATTTCAGCAGAATGTGATAAGGGGTATATTCCTCAATGTATTGAGAGAAAAAAATATTTGTCAGTCTTGCTTCTGAGAGGCTATGATGATTGTCATTATTGCTAATTAAATCATCCATGTTACTATTAAGATATCCGTGTTTACAATGTTAAGTTGATCAATATTGATCTTATTATAGGTTTTTGTTATGAATATATAACAATATAAAATATCACAGACAAGCTGATTTGCAAGTATGTTCATACACCATTCTATTCATTTCAGGTTGCAAAATTATACTAAAATTAATAATCAGCTTTTGAAAAAAAATCCATGACAATATATATGTAGAATCAGACAGTTCATTTAACCTTCATTTGATTTTGTACTTTACAGGTACATTACGGGACAGGTCATGTGATAAACGAATATAGACATTAGAGTATCAGAAAAGATGTCCAGTCGATCTGGCAGTAGTGATGACTTTGACACCTGGGAGGTGGTCAGAAGAGAAAGCAGTAATGAGGTAATAAAAGGTCTTTAATACTGTCATGTTTATAGTATTAGAAGCTCTTTGATTTGGAAATTTGTGAAAATTGATTGGATTCTGTTTTTGGTGGACATTGAATACCAGGTGAGCAATGCAGGTCCATTGGGCCTCTTGTCTAATAACATTTGATTCATCGATTTATTTGTGAAGAATTGAATTTTTTCTGACAATGATGATTTTTTCTATCAGACAAGCTTATATGATTATGTATAATAAAGTGTTGCTAAAAATAAAAATATTTGAACTACAAATAATAATTGATAGTTTTAATGTTGTTACTTCAACAAAAAATGAGGGAACATTGCTGGTTTGATAAAAAAAAATCTTCTTTCTTATTATAGCGCGATTTAGAGGATTCTGACTCGGACAGTTCTATAGAAGTGGTTTCTGTAGATACAGACGTAGAATGTGAACCTGTCATGCCTTCATCTCCTTCATTGGGTGCAAGGCAGATCAGTCCAGTGTTTGTCTTAAGGGTACCAAGTACAGAAGCAGGTGAGCATTTTCTGGAATAGCAACACAAGTAGAATAGTTTCCTTGCAGATTTATAGTAAGATTGAGCTACATCTTTCATTAACAAACTTGACTGTCAAGATTTAAGGATAGTTATTTATTAAATAGAATTTTTAAGAAGATACAGACAGAAGATTTCTATGGGAAAGTGTTTACATAAACCTCTGATTAGACAGAAAAATGCTGTGCTAATTTGAGACAGACAATATGTACAGATCTATATGTATATATGTTATGTTTAAATTCTGCATAAATGTATAAAAGAATTGTGGTCTATAGATAGTATAGGTGTGTAATTATCTTTATATTGTAATCACAATGCTTCCTTTTAACAAGTACACAGGTAAGTCTCTATGATTAATTAAGAACAAGGTCACATATGGTTTAATGAGAATTCCTTGTGTTCTTTCCTGAGTGTTCAGCATTTTATACAGAAAATTGTCAGGTTTGTATTCAAAGAAAGAGGTTAATTACAAACAATGGGTTTAGCAGAACCAGGGTGTTGGTGGTTGAATGTTCATATACATATATATAATATGTCCATTACAGATTGGTTGAGACTCAAACTTCTTCATTCTAATTATAAACATAGTATATGGTCAGGTTCTCTTGTTTGGTAGTAATGGATGACTCTGAATCTGATGAGTCAGCTGATGAAGTAGATGACCCTGTGATCACCAAGGCTCTGCAGGTGTCCTGTCACAGACAGGATGAGGAAATCTTGTCTGTTGGAGGAGGGAATTTGCACACACCACAGGAACATGTGGCAACTGCAACATCACTGGACAGTGGGGGGATGGACATCACACATGGAAGACATGAGGAAACAGATACTGAGCCAGTGTCTAGTGTTGACTTCAGCAGTAGTAATATTTCAGTAACCTCGTTGTCCATAGACACAGAACATACAGAAGATACAAGGTGAGGAGGTCATCATGGTATTAAAATCAACTAACAATATAATGCAAGTGAAAAGGTGTTGAAATGATATTTCAATGCTAACAATTGATGAATACAAATGTAGTTCTATTGTAAATAAAAAATCTCACACAAGTGAAAGTTAATTATCAATTTTTCATTAATAAAACCAATGGAAATGATGATATTCTCACAAAACAAGTACATCCATCATTTGGTAAAGTTGGGGGATTTAGGGAGGTGCAGGTGATAGTAATCAATTTTCATGTGCTTCCTTGCATTCATTGTAGAAAGTTTGTGTACAAGATACATGTTCCTCATAAATTCCTAAACAGATTTTGGTAATATTGATGCTTTAGTGTTGTAGCCCTGGACTAATCATAGTGTCTGTCCATCTGTCTGTCTGTCAGCACTTTTCCCTGCGGTAACTTGAGTTTCCTTGGGCTTATCAAACTCAAACTTGATACATTGCTTCCTTATAGGAAGCGCGTGTATGGGAATGCTTTTCAGACACAGAAGTCAAACGTTGAGGTTATTGTTGATATAATGGTAAATCCATTTTGTAGAATAATTCTAGTTTGCTGTAGCCAATATCCATAGTGGAGCCCTAGCTGGTGGTGTGTTACAATAGATGTGGCAGCAGTTTCAACTAAATTAGAATAATGAATACATATAGGTAGTTTCAAGATATTGAAAGTTCTATTTTATTTTGTATGTATACTTATTTCTGCAATTTGTTCCCCATTAGCCAATCAGGGAACTTGGATGGTTCAAACATGGTGGAAACAGAGGGAAGCAGAAAATCATGTTCCAGTGTGCAATCTCTTGATGGTGGAATCTCTTTAGTTGATACTACACTCACATATCACAATAGCACCATTAGGACAGATGAGGATAGTGCCTCTAGGACAGATGAGGATTGTGCCTCTAGGACAGATGAGGATAGTGCCTCTATGAAAGATGAGGATATTGCCTCTAGGACAGATGAGAATATTGCCTCTAGGACAGATGAGAATATTGCCTCTACGACAGATGAGGATAGTGCCTGTAGGACAGAGGAGGATAGTGCCTCTAGGACAGATGAGGGTGGCACCTTAAGAACAGATGAGGATAGTGCCTCTAGGACAGATGAAGATAGTGCCATTATGACTGAAAACATAATGGCTGCTGAACACTTCCCATCCCTCTCTTTGGAACCTGATAGCATCTCTAGGATAACTGATCCTGTGGAGTCAAGTAAACATCCAAGTAAGGCAACAGAGGATGGAAAGGAAAGTGACCATGTTCCAGACATTACTGAAGAAGATACAGGACACATTGATGATGAAGTGACCACTAAAATGGTACTGGAGGAACCACAAGAGGGATACACCACTGATCTAGTTCAGCCTTATATTGAAAACATGGTTCCCAACCCTCCCCTTGATGGTAAGTTCTCAACTCTCCCTCTAATGGTGAGTTCTTGACTCTCCCTCTAATGGTGAGTTCTCCACTCTCCCTCTAATGGTGAATTTTCCACTCTCCCTCTAACTGTGAGTTCTCCATTCTCCCTCTAATGGTGAGCTCTCCACTCTCCCTCTAATGGTGAGCTCGCCATTCACACTCTAATTGTGAGTTCTCTACTCTCCTTCTAATTGTGAGTTCTCACTCTCCCTCTAATGGTGAATTCCCCACTCTCCCTTTAATGGTGAGCTTTCCTCTCTCCTTCTAATGGTGAGTTCTCCACTCTCCCTCTAATGTTGAGTTCCCCTTTCTCTTTCTAATGGTGAGTTCTCCACTCTCCCTCTAATGGTATGTTGCCCACTCTCCTTCTAATGGTAAGTTTACCAATCTTCCTCTAATGGTGAGTAAATTTTGATGCATTATTCTAAGACACCTCATTTGGATTGAAGAGTATTCACTACTCTGTTTGCTATATATATTGCTCTTTAAAAGAGAGACACCCCAAAGTTTAATTGTATGAATCAGTTTGTTGTACATATGACCCTTACTCTCACCACAAGCTTATAATGACTCAGTGAGTGCCTTTGCCTCTCCCTTAGATAAGTTACTAATGGTGAATTCTATATTAATTCTCCCACTCTCCCTTTATGGTGAGTTCTCCACTCTCCCTCTAATGTTGAGTTCCCCTTTCTCTTTCTAATGGTGAGTTCTCCACTCTCCCTCTAATGGTATGTTGCCCACTCTCCTTCTAATGGTAAGTTTACCAATCTTCCTCTAATGGTGAGTAAATTTTGATGCATTATTCTAAGACACCTCATTTGGATTGAAGAGTATTCACTACTCTGTTTGCTATATATATTGCTCTTTAAAAGAGAGACACCCCAAAGTTTAATTGTATGAATCAGTTTGTTGTACATATGACCCTTACTGTATGTATGGTACTACACCACAAGCTTATCAGTATGACTCAGTTTGCAGTGCCTTTGCCTTGAATTTATACTTAACATAAAACCTTAGATAAGTTACTGATAGCTACAATTCTTGAAAGGTGTGGAATATTAATGAAAGTATAAATTAAGAATACTCTTAGAGAAGTTTTTAAGAATAAACACAATTGTTATTTAAGTGTACATGGTGTCATGATACCATCACTTACTAGTTTAATTTGTTTACACTGTGTATTTTCTCTGTACAGATGCAATTGAAAAAATTGATCAGGCTGATGTTTCGGCAGATTCTGTGTTGACGCAAGATGTACAGTTAGGAAGCAAAGATTCGAAAAATACTGGAAAAGCTGTCAGTGACAGATATATTCTAGTAATAATATTGATAGCATCTCTTAGTGGATTCTTGATGGGATCAGGAACAGGTATGTATTTTTTAATTCTTTGTTAAGTGAGTTAATCTATATATATATATGTTGGCTTATAATTAGATGACATACTTGTACAATACAGTGTATACTCTATTAATTGTTTCCCTTTAATTTGTTGGTGTACAACTGTATGAAGCCATATGTTATCTCCCTTTAATCAGTATTTGGTAGTAGCTATCCATGCTTTTAACTGGTTGTCTCCCTTGGTGTGCTTATGTAAAGACAGCTGTAGGAGACCCATCAGTGACAGCTACAATTTGGCAGTTAAATTCTTATAGAGTGTAAATTACAAGAATTTGAAACAGTTATAGATGAGGAGTTAAGCTTAGTAAATACACTAACTATAGATAAGGAAGTTTGCTTGATTAACTGCTGTCTTTACACTAGGTGCACTGTGGATTACACGGAGCATTCACACACAACTGACTGCAGCACACACAGAGATTGCTAACACTCGCCAACAGTTATCAGCCCATGTCACCGAGATGGATTTTCTACAACAAAGTTTATCTTGGGTATGAACACTATACATATTTATGATATGCTCTAAGTTGAACAGATTTTATGAATTTATAGGTAAACAAGATGAAATGTTGTCAGTTTTCATATTGGGCAAAAATTCATAAATCTTACCCAATATAAACCAGTGTTAACATAGAATGATTCACCTGCCAGTGTATATTATAAATAGACCTATGAATAATTAAGAGCAAATAAAGGCATATGATGTTGAGTGCCAAAATCAGTCTGAGTCTCTGTTTATTAAAGTAATATTCACTTGTTTTTCATAAATCAGTCATTGTTATTTACCTTTGAATGATATGTGATGAACAATGATGTTTTATTAGATACTAATTCTAAATGTGTCTTCTGTTATGATAAAATGAGATTGTATACTTAATGAATTAAAAGCTTTGAAATTGTCTACATCATATTATGAAGTTATCAAAATTACGTTTAATTTACAGATGACGGAAAATGCTTCATTTGACTACGAAAGCCTACTGGCAAGTGATGATGAGGTAACAAAAACTATGATTAAAGTCCTCGCGTTCTGTAAACTTAATTCTTCAGCCAAATACATTTATATTTCTTAAATAAGTACTTCAACAAAGTCCATTGACATTCAGTCAAATCAGATGACTGACAAGGAGGCTATTTGAAGGGTCATTAGTTCTTCCATAATTTTTATAACAAATTTACTTAGCCATTTTACAACTAGTCCCCCTACTTCCCCCTCTTTTTTTACAACTAGTTGCCAACCCCATGTTTTACTGATTTCCCGCACTTTTCCCAACCAATCCAATTTTTTGGATTTTATCCTTTACATTTTGAAGCTTGATAGTTTTTATTTGTGTATTAACTATTTTGGTTAAGTTAAGATCCTGTTGAATTGTCTGTAATCTATACATTTATTGTGTCGCCTGCAGAGCAGGTGGACTCTTAGGGATCACTTCGTCCGTCGTCACACGCCGTCGTCCGTACAAAAGTTTTCAGGACTTTTTTCGGTAATGCTTTGAGTTCGATTCCCGGCTGTCTGTGATCCTTTTTGGTATAGTTATGCCCCTTTCAACTTAGAAAATTTTCTGGGAATATTGTTTTCCGAACTTTTTGGCTTATGCTTTGAGTTATCAAAATGAAATTTGGTATATGGCTTCTTGTTGCAAGGGTACAGATTAAGTTTGATCCCTGGCTGTCTGTGACTCTTCTTGGCTGAGTTATGCCCCTTTCAACTTAGTCCGTGACACTTTATGCAGGCGACACATACATTTCCAAGGAACTCTTGTCGTATATCAGTTGCTATCTATAGTAACATGCTTTTGGAGATAGTCTTTCAGGAATGGTTTTTTGAATTTCAGAACTCTATATACATTAATTTATATGCTGTTCCAAAAGTTCACTTATTTTTATGTTGACAGTGTCAGTAGGCATATATGTAAAACCCAGTCACATGACTCATGAACACTGAAAAATAATGAAAAATAATGAAGTCGTCAAAGTTTTAAGTGTCAAACGTCTGACTAAGCTCATAACCAGATGTTGTTCTCTGTGGAGGAGGCAGGGGAGAAATAAAGCCTTGAGTCTTAATATATAGTTCATCTGTTCACAGCTTCTTATAATCCACACATAGTTTAATCATAAAATTAATATCTTTGCTGCATAAAAGATTTCACTAGACCACTAACTGAAACCTTGATTCTATTACAATCCCTGATTGCAAAGTGAATCAGCATTGAGTTGCCTTGTCAAAAGATGGACCTGACTGAAACCTTTACCCATGCTGCATTTGCCATGACTGCTATTTTGAAAATCTTGTTACTCTTACTTTTCCTCAAGGGAAAATTGTATTTAGACTTAAAACTTCAAAGCATCAGAGAAGACCCAAGAAATCTCAAATTAAATTCATAACCATCATTATATACTGGTAACAATAAAATGAAAGAGTTTTGAACCAGTAGAGCACCATCTTCTTCAGGAACTTGTCCCACCTCCTCCCTTTTTTCTTACATTAAGTCTTGGTTAAATTCTTGCTCCTTGTGTGTAGGTCCCTGTCTGCTGTTACATTAACTCTGAGCTAAATTCTTGCTCCTTGAGTGTAGGTCCCTGTCTGCTGTTACATTAACTCTGAGCTAAATTCTTGCTCCTTGGGTGTAGGTCCCTGTCTGCTGTTACATTAACTCTGAGCTAAATTCTTGCTCCTTGAGCCTGGATTCCTGTACCTGTTACATTAACTCTGAGCTAAATTCTTGCTCCTTGAGTGTAGGTCCCTGTCTGCTGTTACATTAACTCTGAGCTAAATTCTTGCTCCTTGAGCCTGGATTCCTGTACCTGTTACATTAACTCTGAGCTAAATTCTTGCTCCTTGAATTCCTGTACCTGTTACATTAACTCTGAGCTAAATTCTTGCTTTGAGCCTGGATTCCTGTACCTGTTACATTAACTCTGAGCTAAATTCTTGCTCCTTGAGCCTGGATTCCTGTACCTGTTACATTAACTCTGAGCTAAATTCTTGCTCCTTGAGCCTGGATTCCTGTACCTGTTACATTAACTCTGAGCTAAATTCTTGCTCCTTGAGCCTGGATTCCTGTACCTGTTACATTAACTCTGAGCTAAATTCTTGCTCCTTGAGCCTGGATTCCTGTACCTGTTACATTAACTCTGAGCTAAATTCTTGCTCCTTGAGCCTGGATTCCTGTACCTGTTACATTAACTCTGAGCTAAATTCTTGCTCCTTGAGCCTGGATTCCTGTACCTGTTACATTAACTCTGAGCTAAATTCTTGCTCCTTGAGTGTAGGTCCCTGTCTGCTGTTACATTAACTCTGAGCTAAATTCTTGCTCCTTGAGCCTGGATTCCTGTACCTGTTACATTAACTCTGAGCTAAATTCTTGCTCCTTGAGTGTAGGTCCCTGTCTGCTGTTACATTAACTCTGAGCTAAATTCTTGCTCCTTGAGCCTGGATTCCTGTACCTGTTACATTAACTCTGAGCTAAATTCTTGCTCCTTGAGCCTGGATTCCTGTCCCCTAATGTCTTTAAGTATCCTCAACTGAGGTACATTTGTATTCAGTATTAAGTCACTACCTGAGGTAAATTTTGTTGGATGTTGGTTTCTAAGACCAGTACTTAAAAGAGGCATATAGATTTTTATACTTCTATATTACAAAAGTTCAATTCAGTGTGGAAGAAAAGTTTACACACTTAATGTAAGTTTCTTTGTTATAGAATTGTAGGCTATACTGTTAACAAAAAACAATAATTGAAAATTCTTCAGTTTCAAGTGGCAAGAAACTCATTATTTTGGTATGAATTATGTAATATCATACTTTTATTTAAATTTTCAGATGGTCTTTGATCCCAAGTTTACAGCAGGTTATGATTATCAACATTACCTTTTCACTTTCGGAAAATATGATGAAACAAAAAGGGAACTTGTTCGTAGAAATAAACTGACAGTAGAAGAAATACAACAAATGTATAGTGCAGAGTGGATGGATAAGGTTAATCGTCTTGAGCAAGAGAAAGCAGATCTGGTTCAACAGATCGGTATGATGAAGTATAGATCACCTTCAAATCCTGACGTCAGTGGAGAGAAGGTATTGGACAAAGATGAAGGACAGGACTTCTCGTGGTTTTCTTCAAGTGATCAAGACTTACAAGCACAAGGTCATACAGGTCAAAGTAAAACAAAAGAGAATCGCTGTAGATCAGAAGGGACAACAGCAGCTCTAGAACAAGAAGACAAAATTGCTGTTTTAGAAACTGATCTTCAGCTGGAGAAAGCTCGTTCAGATAGGTGGCAAAGTATGTACCTTCAACAGAAAAAATCTGCTGAAAGCAAAACATGCTCTGGAAAAGATTTTCTGAATCAGTTTGGTGAAATTCTCCAAAACTTTTCAGTTCCTGAGGACTTCTCAGAGGTAAGACAATTTAGTTGTCATACAATGACATATCATGTTTTGAAAATGTTTGATTGTGTTTCATGAAATAACACACACAATATCAATACAATGCTTATTTTTTATTGATTTCATAAACACATATTATTCAGTTGTTTTTTGATTATACTAGTATATATGTGTTAAAGTTAAACCCCCTAACTACAGGTTGGCTAGTAACATCAGAGTCTCTTCTGTTAGCCCTGATTTTAATTATTGAACAATCAGATAACCAGCAAATCTGTTGTAATGCTTTCACATTTCAATGAAAATTTCATCTTTTGCTTTTTAGTTTTATATGTAACGTAAATATTTTGTTGATACTAGTTAAAAAAAATCTATCAGTAAAAATGGAATCAGTATACAGTAGCCTTGGAGTGCAGTAGTAAGGGGACCAAATTAGTGCCAAGTGAACTGATGAAATGTTTTTTTCTGTCTGGATAAAAAACTTAGGACTTTAAAATGTGTGATAAGTATTACCTATACATGTATCCTATTGCTTGTTTGATATATAAATAGTTACTCTTCTTTGGTATATCTGTTTTACTGTTAAAGTCTGATGTTATACATTATAGAATGTTAAAGATAAGTGGGAGATTGTGAAAAACCAGTCTTTGGAGGGATGGCAGTTGATAATGGACATGGCTTCAATAGTAACCTCAGGAACTAAACAGCAGTACGATGTCCACCAAACACCAAAGCCGGCTAAGTCCAGTCCATTTAAAGATGACAGGAGCTCTGACACAGGACCAGACAAAGACGATTTGAATGGTGAGGACCAGGAAGATTTCTCTAGTAAGGAAAATAAGGAAATGCCTGTACCAAAGTGGAAGAACACCATCGAAGATGTCTACAACAAGACCAAGACATCAATGTCTGATGTTAGTCAGCAAATCAAGCAAACCTGGGAACAGGTATGTGTACAGAAACTTCGGAAAAGAATAACGTATTTGTAAATTGTTTGTACATTGTTTTTTGGGATAAACAATAAGATAATTTAAACTAGTATTAAGCGCAAATAATCGTTACAGTGTTTCTTGCACATTTTATTATTGCATTCCATTTGTGCTAAAGAAAAGAATCTATTGTGATCTATTATCTATCAAAATACGGATTATAGTTGCTGGATATATTATCATGTCAAGTAAATAATCAACTTTGATGTAAATTTCATTTGTCATTGATGATCGTGAAACATGAGTACACAGTAACAATTTTTTAGGTCTGAACAACTAAAAAAGTTTCAGAGAAAAAAAATCAGTCACCTCTGAATAATTAGAGCAAAAGAAGTTTACATTGCATCATACAGAGATTTCAACCAACAGAATAATTGATTTTTTGGAAGATTAGCACTTAAGAAATCCTTCTGTTTCACTTCTTTTACTTTCCAGTTAAGAGATCACATTGAGGTTATAAATTTTCTAAAGCTTATAGCATGATGTACCGAGTCATTACATTCATTATAAAAATCGTCAATGATATGAGAAATATTGACTAACCAATGAGAAGATAATTTTATTGTATTTTCATAAGAGATTGGATTAGATAGAGACAGAAACTTACTTACAATTCCACTGTGTATTTGTAGGTAAAGAATCTATCACAGGATCTCTGGAAGGAACATGAGCCATCAGTGACAAAGTTGCGAGAGAAGATGTCAAAAAAAGTTGAAAAAGTAACAGAGAAGCTGAATGCATGGTTTACAAGGAGGAGAGCCCATGGTCATAAAGGTCATCAATGGAAGGCTTCGCAAAAAAGTAATGAAGAGACATCATCACAAACAGGATCAACAAAAAGAAGAAATTTCACAAAGTTAAAGGAGGAAGAGAAAAACTGGACAAAGGATAATGAAGAGAAGGAAGATGAGGAAATTGATGATGATGATGATGATGTTGATGAAGATGACGAGGAAAAATGGGGTCATTCTGATCCGGTGATGAAGTGGTATCATAGAAAATTCTCAAGATTTAGGACAAAAATAGACAAATTAAATTTACAGAAATTTTTGAAAATGAATCGTAAACATATGAGAAAAGTCTTTAAAAGAATAGAGAACTTTGTTAGAAAATTTGATATGCAAGTGTTAAGCCCCCAAAACAGGAAGTGGTTAACATGCCAATTGGACTGGTGGTTTGGAATGTCTGCAGATGTAAAGAAAGATCCTAATTGTAGAGACATGCTTCAATGCTGGCAGGTTAAAGCAGGAGGTGACCCCAGTGGGTGTGACAGTAGTCACTACAGTGACCAACTCCATAAAGGTCACCAACAAAAAGGAGGCAAAAGGCATTTAAATAATCAGGGTCAGGGAAGAGAAGACAAAGCGAAAAAACAATTTCATGGCAGCCCACATCGAACTGATGATTCGCATTATCAAGATGATAATAACAGACGTGAAAGGTTTGAAGAAGAAGAGAACAGTGATCCGATAGAGGACCCCACACCCTTTTGTGACCATGCTTCTGGGGACTGTCCAACATCTGAACCATCTTGGTACATTCGCCAGTTAAAACATAGGGAAGAAATGCGTAGGATAGTCGCCGAGGAAACTGAACCGGGCAGCCAGTCTGATTGGATGTTCACTAGAGCAGAAGATCGCGATTTCCAGCGAACTCTTCCTGATGACTGGTACTTACAAAGACTTGACAGCACCAAATATAGGGACAATGGTTACTTTGATGAAGAATAGATAGCTTGAATTAATAGTTTCCTAGTATTACATATTGCTGTCTTGTTGAGAGTAATACAATATTGATAAAAGCATAGTGTACTTAATCCAATTCATTTTGTCATTAGGGTAATTTCACCACTGAGAAATTAATTACATCATCTTGTTATTTTTATGAACTTTTTCTTGAAGAAACAATGAAATTTAAGTTTTGCTTAAGAGATAGATTTAATCCTTTGGTTCTTTTCATAGTTATGTATTTTTTTTTTTTTTAATCACAAGGAGTAATCTTTCTTTGGCTCTTCCAGTAGGCAATCAGAAATTAAAGGTCCTGATTCAATTTTGAAAATCACAACATTTGTCACATCAACTTACCTGTTAAGGTAATTCGAACTTACTACTCTTAATGTAGAGCTTAGAAAACTACAGGCTTCTAGTATAATCTCTGCAGGAGACATTGGAAACAAAAATGGTCTCTTAGGATATGCTTTTATTAATTTGCACATTTACATAATCCAGATACTTGCATCTTTAAAATTCATTATATGTGAGGTATGCAAATTTCATAGTAATGTTTTTAAAACTTAGGAAATCAGAAGTTTCTGGTGCCTTATTATTCAAATTGTGTTACAATTTTATAATAGGAACTCTTTTGATTCCCTTTGGCAAATTTGAAAATGATTTTTAAAATACCATTTATGATATACAGTATATACTTGTGATGAATTGTAAGTGTTGCTATAACCTTCAGCAAAATATCAAGAAATCATTCTGATATAGTGAAAACCGTCAAGTTTGGTTGTAGTTATTGTTGGTTTTATACAATACTTCACTACAAGCTGGAGTGATTTCTATTTCATAAAAATGTGCAGTAAAACGGTAGCAATGATGTAATGATTTAAAATTGAACAAATATTTTCCCTTATACTTTTGTTAATCTAGTCAGTGATTGATTTTGATTGTATAGGTAAAGATCGCTTGATACAAAAGAATTTAGAATTTCCTGCACCTAAAGTCACTTCTTAATGAAATCTGGTGTTTATGTATCAGTTACATCTCTGTATGACACATTTGAATTGACACCTTGTTTTACGTATGTTACATATAATATTATCATAATATTTATATAATAGAATACTATGATAGAATAATGAATAAATAAATAATGGTTATATGCTTAATGGTTTTGTAACCATATCATTGTTGGCTGTAAACGTATGTGTTATGTTTATCTGTTTTAAAATTTCATTAAATTTTCAAAGTTTATGTTAAACCTCAGATTCCTATGATTGTTATATGTGCAGAGGTTCTGTGATAAAACATATGTGTCTCCACTGTATAAAGCCCTCCACTTACTGTATAATTTGTAGGTGTTTGCTCATTAGTTTGCCAATAGAATATACTGTTATGATGGGGAGAGCTTTTTCAACATATCGCAATAAAGACTGGTACTGAAAGAATGAAGTGCTGTGGTGCTGAAGTGGATGATTGTTAACTGTGTAAATATTTCGTGCTTTTTTTACCTGAAATAGTGATCTTCACTGTAATCATAAATAAAACTAGATCGGTTTGAAATTCCATCGTGTGCTTCATGTGTAGAGTGGTGGAGAGATTCATCTATGACTGTAGTAATATTCATCTGACATAATTGTTTGGACTTCAATCGTGTTATGCATTCTGTATATTACATTTACAATAAATTCACCGAAAATATCTTGCATTGTAAGTATACCGCTTTGTGTTCATCTCAGATCCATACGTAATATGAAGGTGTGGTGTTTTATCTCAAGGTCATTAGTCCACTTAATGTTCTGTAGAACCCAGTAGGTTCCTTACTTTACATTTAGAGAGAAGGAAACCTGTATCATCGTTGTGCTTTACAAATTATTATTATAGATATAAATTACAAGAACTGAGTTTGTACTATATTTTTGTATTAATGTAAAGCCAAATGCACAGTTATTGACCAGTAACTTCAATAAAAGCCTTACATGCATATATATATATATATGCTTATGATATGATGAAGTAGCATAGTTATACAAAATGTAATGCCACCTGGCATTTCATAACAATTAAAAATTAGGTTGTATTGCATAACAGCTTTAAATAGCAGAATCGACTGATGAACACATCAAAATTAAAAGGCAAAATTAATTCAGTTCATTTCTCTTTCATGGAAATAGATAATGAGACATATTTACGAATTATGTACAGTTATTGTAAAGTGTTCATAACCAGTGATATAAAGTTAATATTGTACTATAGAAGGTCAGTCGCCTCCTATACTTCAAAATGGAGATCCGTTACTGACCAGTCCTGAAAGGACGGAATAGCGATATGGTGTAGTTTAAAAAGTCTGCAAAATGTTATAAACTAAAAAAATGCCAAATTAAAGATTTTAGTCATTTTTTAAGTTTCATTTTTTGGTTACTATGTTGTAATAAGCTTTTTGAATCAAATGAAAATGAAGCATTTCTCGTTATTTTTTTCTTATTACCCAAATAACATATTATTGCATTTGAAAAAAAAAATTTTGAAAAAAGGGAAAATAAAAAGGGATGTCTGTTATTAAGGGAAAACATGTGAAAATTAATTATTTCTTGTTACGATTTTTCTGGCTGCTGTACCGGAAAAAGTAGTGCAGCAACATATTTGTAGTTTTTACTTTTGATTAAGTTAAGTTTCGCCTTTCACATAGCCGTCTGGGGTTCGATTCCCGGAATGGATGTGAAAAGGTATGGGGTCATCTGCCCGACCACGGGGTTTTTCCCGAGTACTCCGGTTTCCTCCCACACTAAGACACCTCGCACGCTTCCATCCGAGCCAACAAGAGTGATTAATTAAAGTTGGAAAAACTTGTTTCGCAATTGTTGTAAAATAAATGAAGATTATTTATCTATTTATAACCTTTCGAAAAATAATCACCAGAACAAAATTTTAAAGATTATATAGAATTTTTAGACTTCCCAGAAGAGAACATCCTCAACAATACGTCTTAACCATGGAAAATAACAAATCATTTACATTTCTTCTCAACGTCAAATATACTATCTGATCTAAAATACCTAAAGAAAACACATGCACCTTGCAGATTTGAAACAATATTAACTGTTTGCTAAATCCTTATAAGGATATTTTACAAAGAAACAAAAGATTTCGAAAATAAAAATAGGATATTATAGATCCCCATCGAAGCTACCAACATATATTCATCTGATTTATAGCTGTAATGCATATTAAGTTGTCAAGAAAAACGGGATTCAAATAGTACATTTTATTGGAAGTTAGCTGTCTGACGTTTTGAAATCTGTTTTTTAATAAAGTTGATACAGAAATCAACGTTACTTAATGTGATTAACTAACAAAGAACATTGCGTAAGAATGATAGACACAAAAAGGTAGGATTGTGAATTATACCATGCTAATATACTACACCTATATTTCCAAACAGCGTCATGCTAACAGGAAATACACAGATGATTTAGAGATGAGTAGTTGGTTATAGGTATGAATCATACTTATTGGCCATATTAGTTTAATGACCTAGTAGACAATCCATCATTCCATAGTAGATGTCATCACAACCTCCTTTCATATGTACTTACTGCGTGTCTTGTAAACAAAGTGCAGCGTTTTTTTTCTTCCGACATAAACTTCACTTGGGGTAACTGACGCTCACTGACATTTACTCTGTTACATTTTAGGTAGGCAAGATGACGACCTCAATACACGATACAACATCTATCGTACATATATGTTGGCACTAGATCCTAACAAATAAATGTGACGTAATAACGACAGTGCAGACAAGTAAATTGTCAATCCTCTTCAGCCAATCTGCAACATCATCAACACACAAAAACAATACAAACATTCAAAAACATTCAGAATCATAATCCAAACTCAAATTCAAAATATGAACAAAAGAAAGATGAACACGGAGACTCCTAAAACAGTACGAGGATAAGACAGTTTTCCGAAGGAATAAGCGTCTTAGATTATGCTATAATATAGTTTGTTATCCGCATAAAACTAAGCTATTTAATTAACCTTATTTAGATAATATTAGCTCATTAATGCTTTAAACATTGCCGTTATTGATTTTGATCAGGGCCTTGTGCCCTGTACGCCATATACACGGCGTATCATATACATCGGTCAACTCGTTTTATCTGTAAAGTCTAAATATACCTATCACCGAGTTGAAGTGTTAAATAATAATAATGATGTGTAAGGCACAAAGTTTCAAACTTTCAATTCTGAACGCGAATCTACAATTAGTATCAATATTTTACATTTGATTCCGTGTTGAATCCCTCATGTATACACTTATTTGCTTAGTATTGGATATTATACTTATGATAATAACTATTTCATATTGAAACTTAATACAACACCCAATGTCAGTCAGTCTGAAAATGTCATCATGGAATGAAAATTCAATAGATACATTTAAAGTCAAGGATTTCTTCAAAGATGAGGACTGAAAAAAACAAATTACCACGCAAAAATTAGTTCACAAGTAGACGGGATTTACAATTTTCGAAACGAACTACCTACATAATTCAACATCAAGACATTTAAAGAAGCCAGATTAAGTTTTTTGACCGAATATAGGATAAACATGTATGTATTCTTCATAGGCTGTTAACTGGAATTTCTTCATTGGTTAAATTGTACTGTCTAACCTTAACACTGACATAATCTATCACGATAAAGTTACATAGATGTTATTAAAAAGACCCTAGTACTTTAAATTTCTTATCAATATGATATTCAATTTTTAAGATAAAGCTCAAAATTTTCTTTAAATTCTTATAGTTGGTGTATATCAACAATGTGTTTCAAATGTAAATGCGATATCATCTAAACGACCAGTTTACTTGAATAGAAATTTCCATCCATTTCATTTATTTATCTAAAAACAGACTTTTGTTATACTTATTAAAAGTTACACTTTCTGTTTATCACTTTTTCTCGACTTATAACGAAAACTCAATTCATTCCAATACTCACGAGTCATATCTTCTTATAATTTCAATTATACGACAGTTTCATGTGTAACATTGTTTTTGATTATATCGATCAATTTCGTGTGTAATGAGATCATGCATGACTTCTTCAGTGTCAGATAATTTACCTCGGCTACATAGGGTTCTCGATTACCATAGAATATAGACCACTGACTAACATGAAGGGGCACCTCAGTTGTTTCATTGAACTTCGGTGTCAATGCGCTTCCCAGTTTACATAACGACATGGCATGTGGCTAAATCGGCTTTTCTTTAGTCACTTTCAAACATTTTTTGGCTCCAAGCATCACTGACGAATTCTAGAGCGATAAAACAGCTGTTGATGCTGTTCAAATCATTCTTTGGCTGTAATGTATTCTAATAATATGTTGGTGAATGATCGTTTATCGGGGGTTTTTCGTTCTAACCCCGTTTAATCTTGGCACAAGGATATCAATTTGCATTTGTAGTTACATTGCATATTTTGTGATGACGTAATGTATTTAATATCACTTGGTATTTGATCATTAGCCGACCTCTATGATAACAAATGAAAAGTATACAAAAGTCACACAAATGATTAGTGTCTTTCAGTACCATTTTAGAATTCGATACTTCAGAGTAAAGTAGTAAAGTTAACAATATAGTTTTTCTTTTAATATTCGTCAGTGATGCTGAGGGTCGTAAGGTTGAATCCGAGGAATCGAAAGAAATGTCGAAAAGACAATGTGATGACTAACCAATTTATTCAAGGAAATTTTCTGTCATTTATGATAATTTTAGAACAATGTCAGTTATGTTGTATATTCTAAAAGATGTCATTATTGGAATGAAGATGGCTTTCTCAAGTTATATCTTTTTCTCTAGTGTCGGTTTCGCGATGTTGACTGAATTCAAGTGGTTTCAGATAGCTTTTTGAAAGTAATTTATCTGAACAGCAAATCTTTTACATGAATTCGTCAGATTTATCATTTTCCATGGTAACAAAACGGTCCTATTTCACAATCACAATAGCTAAGACCATGGATATGTTTTTACAATTGAGATTCGAAGATTAAACAAACGTTTGCAGTAGAAAGTTTATACGAGGTTCTAGTATAAAAAGATTGCAAGTTCTCAGAATTGTGTCAAAATGTCATCCCCCCCCCTCTAAAAAAAAAACCAAAAACAAAAACAAAAACAATACTTAATAGTAAAAGAAACCTGACATGCCTTTCATTCATATTTACAGATAGCTTTTACGCAGTTGTTCGTATAGCCTAGGGCAGTTTTTATGACCTGTTCGTAGTAGTATAGCTAGACACAGGTCACTATTGGTACTGATGTGTCACATTGTGGTCATATGTCATCTTTTGTCGTTTTAACGAATCGCATTTGAGAAACATTTCCTGATTTCCTTGATCAACTTGTATAAATATGTCTGAGAACCGACCAAAAGTCATTCGTAATCTTAACTCGGCATCGAATCGCACTGATTTCTAGGTAAGTGTCTGTCATTGCAATCATCTTAGAACTGTATGTGATAAGATTACCAGATAATTATAGCGCAAACTACAATTTGTAATTCTTATATTAAATCTGTGTCTATTTGTGAAATTTATTGTAACTACGAGATTGTGATAAAAATTCCGTGGTTACCGTAAACGAAGAAACCTACTTATCGAAATAATATTATGTTATGTTTCTACTTTTGCAACTATGAACAACGTTCATCCGGATATTTCTTATAATGCTATTTATTTAACAGCAATTCATTCGGACAGCGTTGCATGTTTTAGCTGCTGATCACTCTTTAATCATAGTGTAATTAGAGTAAACGTATAATTAAGAAACATTTTTTCTGTTTCTTTTCTTGTTTACTAGTGTTAACTGCACCTTTACAGATGTTTCAAATATGTTGAAATTTCAGATAAAATACAGTATATGCACCAGTAAACAACACAGAAAGAATAATCACATCTTATATTTTGAAAAGATTTTTCTTTATTAGATCAGACCAACAACTGATAAAATAGTGAATTTTCTTTCGAACGTTTGTCAAACTCTGGAAACGTCATCTTTTTGATACATTTTTTGAGATATTTTATAAATTTTATTTTCCATTTTTAGATCTGATATGTACAGTTATATTGTAAAGAGGCGTTTAATTGTCCAGAATGAGCTTGTAATGTAAATGAAAGGACACAAAAAATGTAATTAAAATATTATTTAAGCAGATATTTTGGTGTGTTTCAGTAACGACATAACCGACATCATGCTGAAGGTAATATTTCTCCTGTCCTGCCTTGTGGCTAGCGGTCTCTGCACTTATTATGGTAAGCACCGGATGTAGGGAAATTTCGGATATATACTACACAACATTTTCACCGTGTAAAATGATCAACAACGAACATTTTGTCACATCATTTCGAAAATTAATTCATTCAACGTTTCTGAGATGCCGTTTTCTTGATCAAAAAGGTATTTACTTATCAAAAAATATCAGGAATTAAAGTCTATATGTCAAACTATCTATTTTAGGTAATTCCTATGGCTATGGATTGGGATCAATTTTAGACGGTGGATACGGAAACGACTTTGGCCTCCTTGGTTATGGGGGGTTGGGAACCGGATATGGAAACTACTACGGTCGTGGAGGCTACGGACACGGTGGATACAGATATGGAGGCTACGGGCGTGGATACGGAAACAGGTGGATGAGACGGCGATCTAGATTTGGTGGATACTAAATCAATTGTCGCCAGTTCTTACAGTTCCAGGTAATATTCATTGTTGACTGTTTTCTTGTTTTCTTTGGTAAATGTCTGAAACCCGTTGTTTAACTGGAAAATGTTACAGTACAAGATACAAACATAACGATTACAGTAAAATGCTATATCTGATCCAACGTATACGTTAGTCGTAAGTAATTCCAGTTTGTAATTATATATTATTGTATATATTAATACACATAGATATAGCACAACTTGTATATGTATAAGGAAATTTATACAGAAATAACCTACTCATATTCCGTTACGATGATAATAAGATGTTGATCTTGTCTATTGTCTAATGTTATTTCTCTTTCTTTGCAGATTCATCTTGTCAAGCATTATTTACCATTTCCATTAATTTATTACCAAAAATATGTTACAATTAATAAAATGTATTTGCCTTAAAAGGATGTGTTTGTAATTATTTCGTGATATTGAAGAAACAAATAGATTCTGGTTCTCTGGTGATGCTATTCAGGGGCATTTAAAATCCTCGGGAATATTCTTGTTGAATTGAACCATCACAATATTTTTAGATTTTGGATTTTCGTCCTGCTATGAAGATTTTACTAACTTATCTCCACTCGATGTTCTCCATGTATGGATAAGTTAAAAGGAAATGTTTGTCTGGTCGACTTCAACACTGTCTGAAGTAAACACGTATCTGTTATAACGGTACATTTCGTATATTGGAAGAACAATTTACACAATTATTACATATTTTTACTTATGACAAGCAATTATGGACAAAGCCCCCACACCGGTTTAATGTTAAGTTTAAAAGAATGACTGAAGAATGAAAACCTTACTTTTACTGTTTCGCTCATGATTAAGCAGATATACTGTAAATATTATGTTACTTTCAAGTCCACATGGATACAGCTTGGAAGGAATCATCACATGTACATTCTCCGTTAGGTTAGGTAATGGTCCATTCGGCCACAAATTAAACATATTATGTTACAATGACAATATTGAAAATTAGAAAATGCATTGAACATCCATCAACTTTTGATTCATCGCAGGATTTCAATAAGGTAGCATCACTGACGAAGACCTAGTGAACAAGACAGATGTATAACAAAGTTAAGGTTCTTACTCATTTCTGAAATTTGAAAATTATCAAATACAAATTATATACACCATGCCAATCGTATTTCTTCCGCCAAAAAGATAATTGAGTAGAACCTTATTATATAACACCACACAATTTAATTCATTTTGTTTGAAGCCGTAGATGCAATATTTTACACACAACATATATGAATTGAAAATCTGAAATTTGAAAATTATCAAATACAAATTATATACACCATGCCATACGTATTTCTTCCGCCAAAAAGATACTCGAGTAGAACCTTATTATATAACACCACACAATTTAATTCATTTTGTTTGAAGCCGTAGATGCAATATTTTACACACAACATTGATGAATTGAAAAATCTACATCATTATCTCAAACATTAACACACCCGATCAATACCATTCAGAGTCGAAACAAAATTATCAAAATTTGCACTCCCGGTATGATGGATAACTAAAATGTGGAGAAATTAATGTGATATGAGATACCTATTGTACACTGTAGTTTAATAGACATTTCGCGTTTTAGGACAGTGTTAGTAATGTAAAATACATAATTCATCATATAAACCGTAATTTGTGATCTGACGAAAATGTATAATTCCAAGTGTTGAAAACTACCTGATTTGGATGAAAGATCATATTTGTTTTTAAGTTAGAAAAACAGTGGTTGAAACGTAAGCATGGTGCATTCGATTCTCTTTTGGAATAAACCTGTTTGGTCTGTAAAAATCAAAATTGTAAAATGAGCTTGTGTGGCCTGTAAAAAATGTTAACTACGGTCTCTGTCACTGACCTGACGGAACCAGCTTCTTTGGCTCAGCTGTTAGAGTCCGTCGATTATCACGCCGGTGATACGGGTTCGATTCCTGGTTTGTTTTCCTTGATATTTCAATATCTTTGTATAATGATGAATATATAATATATTAATATTATATTGATATATTTTCGTCAGATCACAAATTACGGTTTATATGATGAATTATGTACTTTAGTTTACATTACTAAGACCGTTCTAAAACGCGAAATGGCTATTAAACTACAGTGTACAATATATATCTCATATTACGTTAATTTCTAGTTATCCGTCATACAGGGAGTGTACATTTTTATAATTTTGTTTCGATCCTGAATGGTATTTATCAGGTGTGTAAATGATGAAGGTCATGATTTAGATTTTTCAATTCATAAATGTTGTGTGTAAAACATTGGATTTACGGTTTCAACAACAAAATGAATTGAATTTAATAAGGCTCTGCTGAAATATCTTTTTGGTGAAAGAAACACTTATGGCAATACTATTTGTATTAAATTATTATTTTCAAATTTCAGAAAAGGTTAAGAACCTTAACTTTGTTATACATCTGTCTCATACACTAGGTCTTTGTCAGTGATGCTACGTAATTGAAAACCTGCGATGAATCAAAAGTTACTGGATGTTCAATACTTTTTCTTATTTTCAATATTGTCACTGTAACACAATGTGTTTAATTTGTGCCCCAATGGACCATTACCAAACCTAACAGAGAATGTAGATATGATGATTCTTTCCATGCTTTATCCATGTAGAATTAAAAGTAACATGATATTTACAGTATACCAGCTTAATCATGAGCGAAACAGTAAAAGTAAGGTTTTCATTCTTCAGTCATTCATTTAATCTTAATGTGCAAACTGTAGGATGTTTTTTTGTCCATAATTGCATGTCATAAATAATAATATGTAATCATTGTGTAAATTGTTCTTCAAATGTACGAAATGTACCGTTAAAACAGATACGTGTTTACTTCAGACAGTGTTGAAGTCGGCTACACAAACATTTCCTTTTAACTTATCCATACGTTGAGAACATCGATCCTCAAGTGGAGATAACTGAGTAAAATCTTCATAGCAGTAAGAAAATCCATAATCCAAAAATATTTTGATGGTTCAATCCAACAAGAATAGGCCCGATGAATAGAAATGGCCCTGGATAACATCACCATAGAACCAGAATATATCTGCTGCTTCAATATCACGAAATAAAACACTAACACATCTTTTTAAAGAAAAATACCTTTTATTAATTGTAAAACATTTTTGGTAATAAATAAATGGCAATGGTAAATTCTGATTGACAGGATGAATCTGCAAAAGAAGAGAAATATCATTAGACAATAGACAAGGTCAATACATTAATATCATCGTAACGGAATTTGAGTAGGTTATTTCAGAACAAGTTTCCTTATACATAAACAGGTTGTGTTATATCTATGTGTATTAACGTACATACTGGTATTTCTAACGACTAACGTTTACGTCGGATCAGATCTATCATATTATAATTGTCGTTATGTTTGTATCCTTTACTGTAACACTTTCCACTATAACAACTGACATCAGACATTTACCAAAGAAAACAAGAAAACAGCCAATAATGAATATTACCTGCGACTTGCGACAATTGACTTAGTATCCACCAAATCTAGATCTCCGTCTCATCCACCTGTTTCCGTATCCACCTCCATAGCCTCCATATCCGTATTCTTCGAGTCCGTAGCCTCCATATCTATAGCCTTCGAGTCCGTAGTCTCCACGACCGAAGTTGTTTCCATATCCGGACCTCAGTCCACCATAACCAACAAGTCCAATGTCCGTATCCGTATCCGCCGTCTAATATTGATCCCAGACCATACACATAAGAATTTCCTGCAAAAATAATGTGGATATAAAACAATTTTGGTAAAACATGGAGAAAATTAAACTTACAGAAAGCATTGAACGTGTATCAATTTCATAAATCGTCTTGCTGATGTAGCCAAAAATGCAAATTTGGTGACAACAAAATTTTTGATGTTCGTCAATTTACTTGTGAAAATTCTGTACATCCAGTACTTACCATAATAATGACAGAGACAGCTAGCCACAAGGCAGGACAGGAGAAACATTACCTTCAGCATGATGTTGGTTAGGTTGATACTGAAATGGTCATGTTATGAAATATAATTTCATTTGCTGTTTCCTTTCTTTTACATTGGATGGGCATACTGGTCTGTAAAAAAATGTCTTTTTCCTGTATAGTAAACATATTAGCTTATTACAAAATACCCGACATGTAATGATACGCATGACTTCTTCAGTGTCAGATAACCTACCTCGGCTACATAGGGTTCTCGATTACCCCGTTTAATCTTGACACAAGGATATCTATTTGTATTTGTAGTTACATTGCATATTTTGTGATGACGTAATGTATTTAATATCACTTGGTATTTGATCATTAGCCGACCTCTATAACAAATGAAAAGTATGCAAAATTCACACAAAAGATTAGCGTCTGTCAGTACAATTTTAGAATTCGATACTTCAGAGTAAAGTAGTAAAGTAAACTGTATGATTAAGTTGTTCTTTTAATATTCAATAATTTTTTCTGTCATTTATAATAACTTTAGAACAATGTCAGTTACGTTGAATATTCTGAAAGATGTCATTATTGGAATGAAGATGGTTTTCTCAATTTATATCTTTTTCTCTAGTGTCGGTTTCGCGATGTTGACTGAATTCAAGTGGTTTCAGAGAGCTATTTGAAAGTAATTTATCTGAACAGCAAATCTATTACATGAATTCGTCAGATTTATCATTTTCCATGCTAACAAAACGGTCCTATTTCACGATCACAATAGCTAAGACCATGGATATATTTTTACCCATCAAAACAATTGAGATTCGAAGATTAAACAAACGATTGCAGTAGAAAGTTTATACGAGGTTCTAGTATAAAAAATTGCAAGTTCTCAGAATTGTGCCAAAATGTCATTTTCCCAAAAAAAACAATACTTAATAGTAAAAGAACCCTGACATGCCTTTCATTCATATTTACAGGTAGCTTTTACGCAGTTGTCCGTATGCCTAGGGCAGTTTTTATGACCTGTTCGTAGCAGTATGACTGGACACAGGTCACTATTGGTACTGATGCGTCACACTCTGGTCATTTGTCATCTTTGCCGTTTTAACGAATCGCATTTGAGATATATTTCCTTGTTTCCTTGATCAACTTGTATAAATATGTCTGAGAACCGACCAAAAGTCACTCGTAATCTTAACTCGGCATCGAATCGCACTGATTTCTAGGTAAGTGTCTGTCATTGCAATCATCTTAGAGCTGTATGTGATAAGATTACCTGATCATTCTAGCGTAAAGCTCCAATCTGTAAATCTTATATTAAATCTGCGTCTATTTGTAAAATTTATTGTAACTACGAGATTGTGATAAAAATTCCGTGGTTACCGTAAACGAAGTTACCTAATTATCGAAATAAATTATTTTTCGTTTCTACTTTTGCAACTATGAACAACGTTCATCCGGATATTTCTTTCTTCCTGACAAACATATATTTTTCACGTATGTTGTAATGAAAGTCGTTCTCTCTACTCAATATATACCAAGGGTCCGTTGTTTTCTCAATTGCCCTTTTGAAAAACTAGTGACATGGACAGAGGATGTTTTATTTTTATCTAATATAAACGATTATAATGTTATTTATTTAACAGCAATTCATTCGGACAGTGTTGTATGTTTTAGTTGCTGATCACTCTTTAATCACAGTGTAATTAGAGTAAACGTATGTTTGGTGTGTTTCAGTAGCCACCTAACCGACACCATGCTGAAGGTAATGTTTCTCCTGTCCTGCCTTGTGGCTAGCGGTCTCTGCCATTATTATGGTAAGTACTGGATGAACAGAAATTTCGGATATATACTACACAACATTTTCACCGTATAAAATGATCAACAACGAACATTTTGTCACATCATTTCGAAAATTAATTCATTCAACGTTTCTGAGATGCCGTTTTCTTGATCAAAAATGTATTTACTAATTAAAAGAGTTCAGGAATTAAAGTCTGTATGTAAAACGATCTATTTCAGGTAATTCCTATGGATATGGATTGGGATCAATTTTAGACGGTGGATACGGAAACGACTTTGGCCTCCTTGGTTATGGGGGATTGGGAACCGGATATGGAAACTACTACGGTCGTGGAGGCTACGGACACGGTGGATACGGATATGGAGGCTACGGACGTGGATACGGAAACAGGTGGATGAGACGGAGCTCAAGATTTGGTGGATATTAAGCCAATTGTGCGCCATTAGAAAAACTTCCAGGTAATATTCATTGTTGACTATTATCTTGTTTTCTTTGGTAAATGTTTGATGCCAGTTGTGTTAGTGGAAATTGTTACAGTACGGGATACAGGCATATCGATAATTATAATATGATACATCTGATACGGCGTATACGTTAGTCGTTAGAAATACCAGTATGTACGTTAATACATATAGATATAACACAACCTGTAGATGTATAAGGAAATTTATACAGAAATAACCTACTCATATTCCGTTACGATGATATTAATGTATTGATCTTGTCTAATGTCTAATGATATTTCTCTTCTTTTGCAGATTCATCCTGTCAATCAGAATTTACCATTGCCATTTATTTATTACCAAAAATGTTTTACAATTAATAAAAGGTATTTTTCTTTAAAAAGATGTGTTTGTAATTTATTTCGTGATATTGAAGCAGCAGATATATTTTGGTTCTATGGTGATGTTATCCAGGGCCATTTCAATTCATCGGGCCTATTCTTGTTGGATTGAACCATCAAAATATTTTTGGATTATGGATTTTCTTAGTGCTATGAAGATTTTACTCAGTTATCTCCACTTGAGGATCGATGTTCTCAACGTATGGATCAGTTAAAAGGAAATGTTTGTGTAGCCGACTTCAACACTGTCTGAAGTAAACACGTATCTGTTATAACGGTACATTCCATACATTTGAGGAACAATTTACACCACGATTACATATTTTTACTTATGACACGCAATTTATTGACAAAGCCCTCCAGCGGTTTACATGTTAAGATTAAAAGAATGACTGAAAAATGAAAACCTTACTTTTACTGTTTGGCTCATGATTAAGCAGGTATACTGTAAAGATTTTTCGAGAACATTGCAATGCCGTCCGTACAAAGGTTTTTTTGCCTTTTCAATTTCTCTGAAGTGTGCTCTTCAAGAATCTGTATAATGCCACTCTGTCATCCTTGGTCAATCCGTACAAATGAAGTCCGCCATTGCTTTCATCAATTTCACAGTGCTTATAAATGGTGTCAAAACGATTTTGGTTTCTACCCCCATGTTATGAGGGGCAAAGAATCGGATTAAGCGATTTCAGTAAGGAACATGTGGTATAAAAAAAAAAAAAAAAAATGGACGTCCCATCCCATGTTTTGAGGGGCACAGAATTAGGCCATTCTATTAATAACCACACAACTGTTTCCCGTGGAATGTGCAAAAGAAGACCTCCATCATCGATAATCTCAGCTGTAACGACCATGTAAAGCAGAAACTGTTCTGATAGTTAAGCGCCTATCCTGATATGAAAGGGAAGGAACAGACGAACTGCAGCACCGTCGTTCGCATGAGACGTTGAACCGTGTACACTTGTACAGAGTTGCCCAAGCTGACAGGGTCTACAGAGTTGAAAAAAAACCTATATGAAGGTGAAGGAGCAGACGAACTGAAGCACCGTTGTTCGGATGAGACGTTAAACCGCGTCAATGCATACAGAGTCACCCAAGCTCACAGTGTCATCCCGGTTACATAAACTGAAGGTGGAGAAACAGGTCGTTCAGATGGTATGTAGAACTCGGACATCGTATAAAGATATTTGTTAGAACAGACTTCTTTGTTTCACTATCAGTAATTGATCAGCAAATGTTAATCAGAATATAAACAAAAATATATCTTCTAGGTAGAGTTTAGGGATGGAAGGGTGTTGCTTCCTCTGTAATGGAGATGGAAGCAAGGAGAAACTTAGCGAAGCAAGCACTGATAGGATACAGACTATTTTTGAATCAAGTAAACGGAGATATGATTTTCTCCATGATGATCTCGAGACTAGACTTTCCGCAGACAAACATTTAGAGGTTCTTTGTCATAGAGACTATGTATCTACATATACATCCAGACCTCACATCAAGAGGCACTTGAATAAGCTCAGCCCATCAAAATGTTCCGAAGAGACATCTGCAGTAAAACGTTTGCGTCGGTCCGGATCGACAACCTTGAACGTCAGGCAGCATTGGCTTTTCTGAATGCTTCGACATTGATCCAGATAGGTGGAGAAGTGTTGTTCTATGTAGGACATCAGACCATGGTGAGGGGAGAAAGAATTATAAGGAAACCATTCTAGATATCTGCAGATCTCGTAAGGATAACTGGGGACACGAAGTTTGACGTTTGACTGGGGCAGTGAGTGATCTGCATGCAGCCGATGGTAGATACCACACAGACTGCTACAAGAAGTTCTGTTCATCTCAATCAGTGAAGTCAGCGTCAGCAGCATCTAGTAGCAGTCAAGAGGAGGTGGATGTTTCTTTTGAAACGACAGTCAATACACTGAGAGCAAAATCATCGCGATTTTGGAATTCCATCGAATTATACGACCTATACCAGTTCGGAGAAGGCATTAGTGCTGAGTGGCACAGGTGTTACTAGTCGTCTTGTGTTTCGAAGTACAGCATCAAGTTTGTTGATGCTAGTGTCGAGCTGTGATGAAGAAGATGTTGGGATTGGACTTGACAAAGTTGCCAACCAGATTGTCCATGATGTAAAGGAATCATTAGTTGATGAAAAGAAGTATCATACAAGATTCAATATGAACATTGCCCTTGACTGTGCTAGTGCCACTATCATTGCTGTCCAACTTTCCACAAAGTTGGATTACACTTTACCAGCCGCTCTCATCGGAAACATTGTTTAAAATGTCATAAGCGGTAGATTCACAACCCTCCAGATTGAACTTGACTTGTTGTCTTACAATGGAAGAATCAAACGCTGAACGAACTACTATAGACATTGGTGCCACTGCAAATGAAAATGGACACTTGCTCTCACAACTGCCTTTCAGGGTGTGACACTGTCGCTCAGTGCTTCGGAATAGGGAAAAGCAAAGTCATCAAAGTTCTCAAGAATGGTATAGCACTGCAGAAATTGGGTGTACTATCTGAAGACATGGATGACATAATTCAAGAAGCAACAGCATTCATGGCTGCATGCTACGGGGTCAAAGTCTCGGTCACGTTGAACATGTCTGAGGCCCGGAGAGAGTTCTGGTCAAGAATGATGGGCAGAAAAAACGTAACGCGGATGAACATTCAAACTGTCATTTCGAAGTCTGCTCTTGATTCAGAACCTCCAGCATTGGATCCTGTCCAGTTCGAATGGGGACGTGACGACCGTACCCGATGCGTGACACAAGTAACAGTGCAACCAGACGTCATTGTTACTCCACTGGAGGTACTGGAAATGATAAGGTGTTTCGTTGTGCTACGGATAATACCTATTCGCAACAATGTGTGGATGCTACAAAGCTCACCAGCCGTGCACAATGTTTTGTTTATGCCACGGGGAAGTAGACTGCCAGAATGAGCACACCCGACGTAGTGCTGACAGCGACAATGTTTCTGACGTTTTTGGTGACCGACAACATGTATCAGCACAAGTAATTGGAATGTTCTTCGACGATTCCCATACACGCTAAAGTTGATTGTTAATTCTTTTGCAGAAAGATCAATTCTGGAATGGCCCAAGCCGATGCTTTACCTCTTAGAACATAGGTATGAACACAAAAGTTATTTTGATACCACGTGTAATCATGGAGATATTGACATAAACAAGATTTTCAGTAATAAAACCATTGGTGCGTTCTTCACTGAAATGACTCAAATCACGGGGATAGACACCAAGATTTATTTCGATACCATTCATTGTTACTGAAAAATTGATAAAAACAAGATTTTCGGTAATGGCGTCTTTCATTTGCAGATTGTTCGGATTGCCCAAGGACGACAGAATGGCATCATACAGATTTTGAAAGAGCACAAATCAGTGATATAGAAACAGCAAAAAATCTTTGAACGGACAGCGATGCACGCCTGATGGTATCTGCCACCGGACTAATTGGGCCACAAATTAAACACATTGTGTTACAATGACAATATTGAAAATTAGAAAATGCATTTGACATTCATCAACTTTTGATTCATCGCAGGATTTAAATTACGTAGCATCACTGACGAAGACCTAGTGAAGAAGACAGATGTATAACAAAGTTAAGGATCTTAACCTTTTCTGGAATTTGAAAATTATCAAATACAAATAATATACACCATGTGAATTTGAAAATTATCAAATACAAATAATATACACCATGTCATACGTGTTTCTTACACCAAAAGATAATTGAGTAAAACCTTATATAACACCACACAAATCAATTCATTTTGTTCGAAGCCGTAGATGCAATGTTTTATACACAACATTTATGAATTGAAAAATCTAAATCTGTACCTCAAACATGTACACACCTGATAAATACCATTCAGGTTCGAAACAAGAATATCAAAATGTGCACTCCCTGCATGTCGGATAACTAGAATGTGGAGAAATTAATGTGATATGATATACCTATTGTACACTGTAGTTTAATAGACATTTCGCGTTTTAGGACAGTGTTAGTAATGTAAAATACATAATTCATCATATAAACCGTAATTTGTGATCTGACGAAAATATATAATTCCAAGTGTTGAAAACTACCTGATTTGGATGAATAGCCTCGGAAAGATTATATTATTTTTCAGGCATATAAGAGAGTGGTTAAAAAGTAAGCATGGTGCATTCGATTCTCTTTCAGAATAATCCTGTTTGGTCTGTAATAATCAAAATTGTGAAACGAGCGAGTGTGACTTGTAAATAGTGTTAACTACGGTCTCTGTCACTGACCTGACGGAGCCAGCTTCTTTGGCTCATTTTTATTATACTAGAACCTCGTATAAACTTTCTACTGCAAAACATTTGTTTAATCTTCGAATCTTAATGTTTTGATGAGTAAAAATATATACATGGTCTTAGCTATTGTAATTGTGAAATCGGACCGTTTTGTTAGCATGGAAGATGATCAATATGACCAATTCATGTAAAAGATTTACTGTTCAAATAAATGACTTTCAAATAGCTATCTGAAACCACTTGAATTCAGTCAACATCGCGAAACTGACATCAGAAAACAAGAGATATAACTTGAGAAAGCCATCTTCATTCCAATAATGACATCTTTGAAAATATACGACGTAACTGACATTTTTCTAAAATTATCATCAATGACAGACATTTCATTGAATAAATTGGTTAGTCATCACATTGTCTTTTCGACATTTCTTTCGATTCATTTCTTATTTGACTTTGTCGCCTCCTCGGTTTCAACCTTACGACCCTCAGCATCACTGACGAATATTAAAAGAAAAACTTAATCATATAGTTTACTTTACTACTTTACTCTGAAGCATCGAATTCTAAAATGGTACTGACAGACACTTATCATTTGTGTGACTTTTGTATACTTTTCATTTGTTATCATAGAGGTCAAAACAATATGAAGTCTGCTAATGATCAAATACCAAGTGTTATTAAATACAATACGTCATCACAAAATATGCAATGTAACTACAAATGCAAATTGATATCCATGTGCCAAGATTAAACGGGGTTAGAACGAAAAACACCCGATAAACGACCATTTACCAATATATTATTAGAATACATTAGAGCCAAAGAATGATTTGAACAGCATCAACAGCTGTTTTGTCGCTCTAGAATGCGTTAGTGATGCTTGGTGCCAAAAAATGTTTGAAAGCGACCAAGGAAAAGCCAATTTAACCACATTGCATGTCGTTATGTAAACAAACTCTTGACATGTTCTGTCGAGATATGTAAGCTGATAAAGATTTTGAGGAAGTTTTACGGACGTCATGTGATCTCATTTGGAAATATCACATTGTCATTTGCGATGTGAGATCGGACGTGCTTTATGTTTTTTCCTTTTTTTAAAACTGGTTGTTCCGTTGTTGTTTATCTTCTTCTGATCGTATTAAGCAGAAGACACTTTACCCTACCGGTACACTTCGATTAATACTCTTTGTTCGTTTCAGGAGTCCCAGTGGTTTTTGTTTTGTTTTTTTTTATGACGATCTTAAAACTTCTTCAAAACCTTTATCACTTTACATATCTCGAAACCACGTGTCAAGAGTTTGTTTGTCAGTTACTGACATCTTGCATATCGGGAACAACGCTTTGATATCGAATCAACTGCAATATGTTGACATCATAGGCTGTGAATGGAGGGTCGATGATATCCAGAAATGGATAATTCACAGCAGAGATATTAAAACCAACACAGGACGGTAATTCGGAACATGACGTACTAGGAGTGGTAGTAAAAAGCTTAGATGAATGTTTGGGTGAACTAGACGCACCTGAAATCAAATGTTGTGGAAGATTTTAATTGTAATGATGACTTAGCATCATGAGCGAAACAGTAAAAGTAGTGTTTCAATTATTCAGTCATTCTTTAAATCGTGTAAACTGTAGGACGGATTTTGTCCATAATTGGTTGTCATAAGTAAAAAATTTGTAATCATTGTGTAAATTGTTCTTCAAATGTACGAAATGTACCGTTAAAAATAGATACATGTTTACTCCAGACAGTGTTGAAGTCGACCACACAAACGTTCCCTTTTAACTGATCCATACATCGATCCTCTAGTGGAGATAAGTCGGTAAAATCTTCATAGCAGTAAAAAAATCCAGAATCCAGAAACAATTTGATGGCTCAATCCAACAAGAATATCCCCCAGGAATTGAAATGCCCCTGGATAACATCACCATAGAGCCAGAATATACCTGCAGCTTCAATATCACGAAATAAATTACAAACACATCTTTTAAAGACAAATACCTTTTATTAATTAAAATTATCTTTGGTAATCAATTAATGGTAAATTCTTGACAAGATGATTCTACAAAAGAAGAGAAATATCATTAGACAATAACAAGATCAACATCTTATTATCATCGTAACGGAATATGAGTAGGTTCTTTCAGAATAAATTTCCTTATACATCTACAGGTTGTGTTATATCTATGTGTATTTACGTACATACTGGAATTACTAATGATTAACGTATACGTCGGATCAGATGTAGCATATTATAATTGTCGCTATGTTTGTATCTTGTACTGTAACACTTTCCACTTAAACAACAGACATAAGACATTTACCAAAGAAAACAAGAAAACAGCCAATAATGAATATTACCCGGAACTTAAAGAACTGGCGACAATTGACTTAGTATCCACCAAATCTGGGTTTTCGTCTCATCCACCTGTTTCCATCTCCACGTACGTAGCCTCCATATCCGTATCCTTCGAGTCCGTAGTCTCCACGACCGAAGTTGTTTCCATATCCGGACCCCAATCCACCATAACCAACAAGTCCAATGTCATTTCCGAATCCGCCGTCTAATATTGATCCCAGACCATACTCATAGGAATTTCCTGCAAAAATGATGTATTTATAAAAACATATCATAACCATACAATCGAACACTATGGTAAAACATGGAGAAGATAGACTTACTTTAACAAACATAAAGCAGTGAACGTGTATCAATTTCATAAATCGTCTTGATAATGTTGCCATGGATACAAATTTGGTGATATAACAAAATTTTTGATGTTCGTCAATTTGCTTGTGAAAATTCTGTACATCAAGTACTTACCATAATAATGACAGAGACCGCTAGCCACAAGGCAGGACAGGAGAAACATTACCTTCAGCATGGTGTTGGTTAGGTGGCAACTGAAGCATGATTATGTTATGAAATATCATTTTAGTTGCTGTTTCCTTTCTTTTACATTGCATGGGCATACTTGACAATAAAGACGTCTTTTTCTGTATACTAAACATATTACCTTATTACAAAATACCCGACATTAGACAATATGTTTGAGTTCTAAGTATTATATATATATGACATATCTTTGACCATAAGCCAATTATAGATAGATATCAGAAGTCAAGGTATTGAATACAAAGTAGAGTGTAACCATTGGATATGAATGATGCTGGAAACAACGTGGTTTGGTATGTAATAACGGTTATCAGATAACACATGACAAAATGACAAAATTGTCAATTCTTATTCTCATAAAATGTAGCTGGATATTAACTTATAGTAACGGACGAGTGGGAATAATTATCTTGTTCAATGTACGTGAGATAGTATTCTGGAAAATGAAATGATATAAGCTCTAAACTTGTATTTTCATTCAATATGCAATATAAGTATATATCATATTGTTGAATGTGATTAATTAGATCTTGTATAAGCAAAAAACTAAGCATGAAAGTAAAAGGGAACCAAGGAATACATTAATATACTTTTGGACTCGGAGGACTAAATAAAAACATGTACAATAGTTTGACTCCCGATTCTCTTGGAAGCTATAATTAGCAGGTAATACAATCACATACAACTCACAATCGGACAGACACTTACCTAGAAATGAGTCCGATTCGATGACGTGTTAAGATTACGAATGACTTTTACTCGGTCTTCGAACATATTTATACAAGTTCCTAAAAAATCCGGAAACATTTCTCAAATATGATTCGTTAAAATGACAAAAGATCACCATAATAAAATCGAATGACCAGTGACGAGTGTGACGTATCCTCACGAATAGTGACATGTGTCCAGTCTAGTAAGAACCGTTCAGTAGAAGTGCTCGAGGCTACACGGACAACTACGTCAGAGTTATATATATACATGTGTGTGGATAAATATGAATGAAATGCGCTTCAATGGTCCCTAACCATTGTTTTGAAATAACCGTAGAAAATCATCGTATATACTTCTCTGTAGAATTCGCATAAACCGTTGTTAACACTAGTAACGTGAAAACAGTAAATACACAAGTATGGTAGTTTGTATGTATGAAGAAGCGCCGTAGCGTCAACCTCAATTATTCACTCTAGTTGATGATGATAAAATGTTCTAGCAGATATGCTGATGTTCATATCGTCGAGATATTAGGTCTACCACAAGCATGTTATGTTTACTTTCTATCCCCAGTGATTCCATGAAAAATTCTTACAATTACCGGTCATAATGCTGTCTCTCCAAGAAACATAAAGCAAAAATATTGAAGCGATTTTGAACACACATATGCCTAAATCATATATGATTTGATTCCATTTCCCTGCAATATGCATTGTAGAGTATAAAAAGACTTGTATTTTAATCTCATGTATCATGCAATTGTATTCGAAAGCAATAAGCTCTTAGACCAAACACTCATGGTTTATACACAATAAAGCAACTGGAACATCTGAAAAACACCATGCAAGTCCATCACTTCCAGAGATTGGACACTACCGGAAATTAAAGATTTTTTCGACAATTATCTTTTTCAATTCTCGATGTGAAATGTTTTGCGTGACCTCATGAAAAGCGTAAAAGAGGCATTCTTTGAATGAATTTCGAAAATGTGTTTTGGAAAGCATCGATATTCCAGTCTAAATGTGCTTTGCATTTGCGTGTCATTTGTACAATAGTTATTGGTGTAATTGGATCACATAACAGTATTGATCACATAACAGTGTTGATAACGAAGCAATATTAATCACATAATAGTATTGATCACATGGCAGTATTGATCACATAACAGTGTTGATAACTTAGAAGTATTTGATCAAATAACAGTATTGATAACCAAGCAGTATTGATCACATAATAGTATCGATCATATGGCAATATTGATCACATTTAACAGTATTTTATCATATAACAGAAAGTCATGTTTGTTTCAGCTGGGTTATTATGATGTGTTATTGTGATGTGTTAATATGGTGCGTTATTATGGTGTTATTTCACCAACTAAACGGTCTTGAACTGGTTGAATGTTCGCATGTTTAGAACAACCACCATATCAACTACAGTCGAACCTCGTCATCTCGAACTCGACGGGCATGTTAAAACATCCAGTTGAGTATTCGAATTAAGTGAGATCAAATGATTGTGTAAAGGTTGGCAGGCACCGACGTTTTTATAAAGAAGTAGACATTTTATGTATCATTAATCAGCTGATTTGCATTTTTCCTGAATTATTTGTCATGTTTGAGATGTACAGGTATAACAGTTGTGTACATTTTTTAAACCAATCCTTTCCCCACATATCTGACATGTGATTGTTATGGTTACCAACTGAGAAGACAATAAATATACAAAAATACTACTAACTTCAACATAACAGTGTAATTATATTATCTCTATGAATTATGTACTGATGTCTATTGAAAGAATATCAGTCATCTGAAACAATAAAACTGTCCGAACACTGATCAACATTTTGGAAAACCAATTTGTTTCTCTCTGCATGATTCACTTTTATAAAGTATAACTTTTGTGATAACGGGAAAATATCGACAGGTTAGCGAGCTAAAATCGTCATCTAAACCAAAAGGAAAACAAACGAGGGCTAACAAAACAAAACAAAAACACGGAGACTTCTGAATAGAACAAAAAGTAAAAATACAAGTATTCCAGTAGGATAAAGTGTCTTCTGCTTCATCCGATCAGAGGCAGATAAACAACACCACCACGGAACAACCATTCAAAAGGGGAAAAAATGAAAAAAAAAAAAAAAAACGAGCAACAAACACGTCCGATCTCACAATAACAATGGGATTATTCCATATGAGATCACATGACGTTCGTAAAACTTCCTTAAAATCTTTATCAGCTTACATATCTCGACACAACATATCAAGAAATTGTTTGTCAGTTGTTACCGACGTCTTTCATATCGGAACACGCCCTTTGATATTGAATCAACTGCACTATGTTAACATCATAGGCTGTGAATGCATCACAGCAGAGATATTAAAACCACCACAGGACGGTAATCCGGAATATGCTGTACTAGGAGTGGTAGTGAGAAGCTTAGATAAATGTTGGTGTGAAATAGAAGCGCCAGAAATAAAATGTTGTGGAAGATTCGTATCGTAATGATGACTTGGCAGCCTGAATAATTGTTACACTCCAGCTTGATTACTTTATATTTGTTCTTTGCAATGTTTGAACATTTAAATGTGGTTTGGACAGTTGAATCAAGGAAAACAGACATGTGTTTTACTTTGAATTAAGATATGCATGATTTTTTGAAATATCAGCGAAGACAAACCAGGAACCGGCGTGATAATCGACGAGCTCTACTAGCTGCGCCAAATAAGCTGGCTCCATCCAGTCAGTGACAGAGACAAAAGTTAACACTATTTACAGGCCACACAAGCTCATTTTACAATTCTAATGATTATAGACCAAATGGGTCTATTCTGAAAGTGAATCGATTACACTATGCTTACGTTTTCAACCACTCTGTCATATAACCTAACAACTAATATGATCTTTTCAAAACTATTCATCCAAATCAGGTAGTTTTCATCACTTTGAATTATGTATTTTCGTCAGATCAGAAATTAGGGTGAATTATTCATTTCAGGTCACATTACTAACACTGTCCTTAAACGCGAAATGTCTATTAAACTACAATGTACAATAGGTATCTCATATCACATTAATTTCTCCACATTCTAGTTATCCGACATACAGGGAGTGCAAATTTTGGTATTCTTGTTTCGACTCTGAATGGTATTTATCAGGTGTGTACATGTTTGAGGTACAGATTTAGATGTTTCAATTCATAGATGTTGTGTATAAAACATTACATTTACGGCTTCGAACAAAATGAATTGTGTGGTGTTATATAAGGTCCTACCCAATTATCTTTTGGTGTAAGAAATACGTATGACATAGTGGATATTATTTGTATTTGATCATTTTCAAATTTCAGAAAAGGTTAAGAACCTTAACTTTGTTATACAACTATCTTGTTCACTGGGTCTTCGTCAGTGATGCTACGTAATTGAAATCCTGCGATGAATAAAAAAATTATGAATGTTCAATGCATTTTCTGATTTTCAATATTGTCACTGTAACACAATGTGTTTAATTTGTGGCCGAATAGACCATTACCAAACTTAACGGAGAATGTAGATATGATGATTCCTTCCATGCTATATCAATGTGAAATTAAAAGTAACATAATTTTTCATTTCATTTCAGAATATTTTATTGTACTGATCTATGAACAAAAGGAATTGGGCAACAGGCAAAGCATATATAAGCCGTCTCCATACAAAATATAACAGTATATACATGCACATTACATATGAATATTACTTATACAGAAATTTCATAAAATTATTATAGAGTTTGGACAGGAAATTATTTGTGTTTTTCAGTGAATTTCAATGGACAAAAAACATTTTAAATATCAAAATTATTGTAAAATTAAGCTAGTTAAGGGTCTAGAAAAATCGTTTGGTGTCTCTGATGTATTTCTGAACCGTCTCCATAATATTCATATTTACGTCTTGAGACTGAAAACCATAAATAAAAGTTTGAATATTGAGCGGTATAGAGTAGTTTAGCGCTAAGAAAGAGTTAAATAATATCTTTGATTAGTATACAGAGGATAGTGCATGAAAAAATGTTCACGATCTTCGAATGGAGCACCACATGTACAAACAGGGCTATCATTAAGATATGAGTTGAATAAATCAGATTTTAGATTACTTGCAAAAAATTTGTAACTGACATAATGTTATATTAATCTTCATGATATTTAAAAATGTTACTACATTTTGGGTAAGCACCCATATCTGATGAGTTTAAGCATTCCTTTTTTAGTGCTCCACGAGATGTCATAGTGGGTAACAGACAGTCTGGCTCGTTCTATTCCGACATAAGTTTTGGAAAAAAACTAGAATGATATAAATGCGTTCTTGATAACGGAACATCAAATAACCTATTTGTCGAAAGTTGTAATTAACAGCGTTGTTAAAAAAGGGAAGCAGCAATTCTGATACATGAGATGGACAAATACCGTTAAAAAAAATAAAAAATACAATATTTTGATGTAAATGTCTTCTCTGACTAAGTGTAACAAAGCCAGTCTCTTTATATAAAATGTTTTGGCTAGTGCCACGCCTTAATCCAGAAATAATTCGTAATGCTTCAAGTTGGACTGACTCTAAGACGTCGCACTCTCTCTATGGGAACAGTTGGCCCATACGATATCAGCATACTCTAGGATTGGACGAACGAATGAAAGTAACCTGATATTGGCAGTATACCTGCTTAATCATGAGAGAAACAGTAAAAGTAAGGTTTTCATTCTACAGTCATTCTTTAATTCTTTACATGTAAGCTGTAGGAGGGTTTTGTCCATAATTGCTTCTCCTCAGGAAAAATATATAATCATTGTGTAAATTGTTCTTCAAATGCACGTAATGAACCGTCAAAAGTGATTTACTCCAGACAATGTCGAAGTCGACAACACAAACATTTCATTTTAACTGATCCAAACGCTGAAAACATTGAAACTCAAGTGGAGATAACTCGGTAAAATCTTCATAACAGGAAGAAAATCCCAAAATATTTTGATGGTTCAATCCAACAGGAATATTCCCAAGAAATTGAAATGCCCCTGAATAGCATCACCATAGATTCATAATCTATTTGTTGTTTCAATGTCACGAAATAAATTACACACACGTCTTTTAACGACAAATACCTTTATCAATTGTAACATACTTTTGGTAATAAATTAATGGTAATGGTAAATGATGCTTGACAAGATGAATCTGCAAAGAAAGAAAAATAACATTAGACAAAAAGACAACATCAATATAGGTCATTTCTGTATAAATTTCCTTATACATCTACAGGTTGTGTTATATATATGTGTGTATTAACGTACATACTGGAATTACTAACGAAACAGTCGGATCAAATGTAACATATTCCATTGTCGTTATGTTTGTATCCTGTACTGTAACTCTCCGCTTAAACAACTGGCATAAGACATTTACCAAAGAAAACAAGAAAACAGCCAATAATGAATATTACCTGGAACTTAAAGAACTGGCGACAATTGACTTAGTATCCACCAAATCTGGGTTTTCGTCTCATCCACCTGTTTCCATATCCACGTCCGTAACCTCCATATCCGTATCCTTCGAGTCCGTAGTCTCCACGACCGAAGTTGTTTCCATATCCGGACCCCAATCCACCATAACCAACAAGTCCAATGTCATTTCCGAATCCGCCGTCTAATATTGATCCCAGACCATACTCATAGGAATTTCCTGCAAAAATGATGTTACACTATGGTAAAACATGGAGAACATAGACTTACTTTAACAAACATAAAACATTGAACGTGTATCAATTTCATAAATCGTCTTGCATATGTTCCCATGGATACATAACAAAATTTTGATATGCGTCAATTTGCTTGTGAAAATTCTGTACATCCAGTACTTACCAAAATAATGGCAGAGCCCGCTTGCCACAAGGCAGGACAGGAGAAACATTACCTTCAGCATGGTGTTGGTTAGGTGGCTACTGAAACATGGTCACGTTATGAAATATAAGTTCATTTGCTGTTTCCTTTCTTTTACATTGCATGGTTATACTGGACAGTAAAATACCCTTTTCTGTATACTAAACATTTTAGCTCATTACAAAATACCCGACATTAGACAATAGGTTTGAGTTCCACGTATTATATATATTACATATCTTTGACCATTAGACAATTATAGATAGATATCAGAAGTAAACGTATTGAATACAAAGTAGAGTGTAACCATTGGATATGAATGATGCTGGAAACAACGTGGTTTGGTTTGTGATAACGGTTATCAGATAACAAATGACAAAATGACAAAATTATAAATTCTGATTCTCAAAAACTGTAGCTCGATATTAACTTAAGTAACTGATGAGTGGGAGTAATTATCTTGTTCCATGTACGTAAGATAGAATTCTGGAAAATGAATTGATATAAGCGCTAAACTTGTGTGTTCATCCAATATGCAATATAAGTATATGTTATATTGTTGAATGTAATGAATAAGTTATTGTATAAAATAAAACTAAGCATGAAAGCAAACAGGAACCAAGGAATACAGGTAATATAATTTTGGACTCGGAGGACTAAATTAAAAACATGTACAATAGCTTGACTCCCGATTCCCTTGGAAGCTATAATTAGCAGGTAATACAATCACATACAACTCACAATCGGACAGACACTTACCTAGAAATCAGTCCGATTCGATGACGAGTTCAGATTACGAATGACTTTTACCAGCTCCTCGAACATATTTATACCAGTTCCTAAAAAAATCCGGAAACATTTCTCAAACACGATTCGTTAAAATGACAAAAGATCACCATAATAAAATCGAATGACCAGTGACGAGTGTGACGTATCCTCACGAATAGTGACATGTGTTCAGTTCGTTATACTAGTAAGAACCGGTCAGTAGAAGTGCTCGGGGCTAAACGGACAACTACGTCAGATTTATATATATACATGTGTGTGGATACATATTAACGAGCTTCAATGTTCCCTAACCATTGTTTTGAAATAACCGTAGAAAATCATCGTATATACTTTTCTGTAGAATTCGCATATACCGTTGTTAACACTAGTAACGTGAAAACAGTAAATACACAAGTATGGTAGTTTGTATGTATGAAGTTCTAAGCGTTATATTGGCAACCTCAATTATTCATTGTAGTTGATGATGATAAAACGATCTAGCAGATAAGTTGATTGTCATATCGTTGAAATATTTGGTCAACCACTAGCAAACCAGGTTCGACCGTAGTTGATATTGTGGTTGTGCTAGACATGCGAACACTCAACAAGCTCAAGGCCGTTTAGCTACTGTGATGTAATCAATACTGCTATGTAATCAATATTGTTTTTTAATCAATACTGTTATGTAATCAATACTGTTATTTAATTAATACTGCTACGTGATCAATATTGTTTTTTAATCAGCACTGTTATGTGATCAATACTGTTATGTGATCAATACTGTTATGTAATCAATACTGTTATGTAATCAATACTGCAACGTGATCATTACTGTTATGTGATCAATAATGTATGTAATCAATACTGTTTCGTAATCAATACTGTTACGTAATCAATACTGTTATGTAATCAATATTGCTTCTCGATCAACACTATAATGTTATCAAATACTGTTATGTAATCAATATTGTTGTGTAATCAGATACTGTTATGTGATCAATAATTTTATGCGATCAATACTGCTTCGTTATCAATACTGTTATATAATCTATACTGTTATGTGATCAAATACTGTGATGTAATCAAATATTGCAACGTGATCAATACTGTTATGAAATAAATACTGTAAGGATATCAGTACTGTTGTGTGATCAATGCTGCTTCGTTATCAATGCTGTTATTTGATCAATACTGCCATGTGATCATTACTGTGATGTAATAAAATACTGTGATGTAATCAAATATTGTTATGTAATCAATACAATTATGTAATCAATATTGTTATGTAATCAAATACTACTAGGTTATCAGTACTGCCATGTGATCAATACTGCCATGTGATCAATACTGCTATGTGATCAAATAACACCAATAACTAATGTACAGATGACACACAAATAAAAAGCACATTTCAATTGGAAAATCGATGCATTTCAAAACATATTTTCTAAATTCTTTCACAGCATTGCTTCTTTTACGCTTTTCATGAGGTCATGCAAAACATTTCACATCGAGAATTGCAAAAGATAATTGTCCAAAAAATCTTTCATTTCCGGTAGTGTTCATTCTCTTGAAGTCATGGATTTGCATGGTGTTTTTCAGATGTTCCTGTTCCTTTAGTGTATGTAAACTAGTGTGTGGTCATGCATGGGTCCAAGAGCTTATTGCAGGAGACACCAGATTAAATGACTTTAAAAGTCTTTTTATAATCTAGATAATACATATTATAGGGCAATGGAATAAAATCATATCTTATTCAGTTATATGTGTATTCAAAATGGCTTCAATATCTTTGCTTTATTTTTCTTAGAAAGACAGCACTATGGCCGGAATTAGCGAGAATTTTTCATGGAATCACTGGGGATAGAAAGGAAACATTATATGCGAGTGGTTGACCAAATATTTCGACGGTTTGAACATTGACATACCTGTTAGATCGTTTTATCATCATTAACTACAGTGAATAATTGAGGTTGACGCTATAACGTTTCTTCATACATACAAACTACCATACTTGTGTATTTACTGTTTTCAGGTTACTAGTGTTAACAACGGTTTATTCGAATTATACAGAAAAGTATATACTATGATTTTGTACGGGTAATTTCAAAACACTGGTTAGGGAACATTGAAGCTATTTCTTTCATATGTATCCACACACAAACAAACACGAAAATATATATTACAACTCTGATGAAATTGTCCGTTTAGCCCCGAGCACTTTTACTCACCGCTTCTTTCTAGTATAACGTACTGGACACATGTCACTATTCGTGAGGATACGTCACACTCGTCAATGGTCATTCGATTTTATTATGGTGATCTTTTGTCATTTTAACGAATCGTGTTTGAGAAATGTTTCCGGATTTTTTTAGGAACTGGTATAAATATGTTCGAGGAGCTGGTAAAAGTCATTCGTAATCCTAAGTCGTCATCGAATCGGACTGATTTCTAGATAAGTGTCTGTTCGATTGTGAGTTGTATGTGATTGTATTACCTGCTAATTATAGCTTCTAAGAGAATCGGGAGTCAAACTATTGTGCATGTTTTTCATTTAATCCTCCGAGGCCAAAAGAATATTATCTATATTCCTTGGTTCCCTTTTGCTTTTTTACAATATCATATTAATAACATTCAATTATATAATATATACTTATATTGCATATTGAATGAAAATACAAGTATAGAGCTTGTGTCAATTCATTTCCCAGAATACTATCTGACACACATTGAACAAGATAATTATTCCCACTCATCAGTTACTAACAGTAAATATCCAGCTATATTTTTCGAGAATCAGAATTGATAATTTTGTCATGTGTTATCTGATAACCGTGAATGCATAACAACTCACCTTATTCCCCACATCATTCATATCAATTGGCTACACATTACTTTGTATTCAATACCTTGACTTCTGATATCTATCTAAAATTGGCTAATGGCCAAAGATATGTAGTATATATAATACTTAGAACTCAAACCTATTGTCTAATGTCGGGTATTTTGTAATAAGGTAATATGTTTAGTATACAGAAAAAGTGATTTTACTGTCCAGTTTGACCATGCAATGTAAAAGAAAGGAAACAGCAAATAAAATGATATTTCATAACATAATCATGTTTCAGTACCACCTAACCAACATGATGCTGAAGGTAATGTTTCTCCTGTCCTGCCTTGTGGCTAGTGGTCTCTGCCATTATTATGGTATGTACTGGATGAACAGAATTTTAACAAGCAAATTAACGAACATCATATTAATTGTTATGTCACCAAATTTGTATCCTTGGCAACATTAGCAATGTTTTATGTTTGTTAAAGTAAGTCTATGTTCTCCATGTTTTACCATAGTGTTCGATTGTATGGTTTTTAAAAATACATCATTTTTGCAGGAAATTCCTATGAGTATCGTCTGGGATCAATATTAGACGGCGGATACGGAAATGACAATGGACTTGTTGGTTATGGTGGATTGGAATCCGGATATGGAAACAACTTCGGTCGTGGAGGCTACGAACTCGAAGGCTACGGATATGGAGGCTACGTACGTGGATATGGAAACAGGTGGATGAGACGAAACTCCAGATTTGGTGGATACTAAGTCAATTGTCGCCAGTTCTTTAAGTTCCAGGTAATATTCATTATGGACTGTTTTCTTGTTTTCATTAGTAAATGTCTGATGCCAGATACAGACATAACGACAATGAAAATATATTACATCTGATCCGACGTAAACGTTAGTCGTTAGAAATACCAGTATGTACGTTAATACACATAGATATAACACAACCTGTTTATGTATAAGGAAACTTGTTCTGAAAGAACCTACTCATACTCCGTTACGATGATAATAAGATGTTGATCTTGTTATTGTCTAATGTTATTTCTCTTTCGTTGCAGATTCACCTTGTCAAGCATAATTAACCATTACCATTAATTTATTACCAAAAATATGTTACAATTAATAAAAGGTATTTGTCGTTAAAAGACGTGTTTGTAATTAATTTCGTGTTATTGAAACAACAAATAGATTCTGATTCTATGGTGATGCTTTTCAGGGGCATTTCAATTTCTTGGGAATATTTCTGTTGGATTGAGCCATCAAAATAGTTTTGGATTTTCTTCTTGCTATGAAGATTTTACTGAGTTATCTCCACTGGAGTGTCAATGTTTTCAGCGTATGGATCTGTTAAAAGGAAATGTTTGTGTGGTCGACTTCGACATTGTCTGGAGTAAATCAGTTTTGACAGTACATTACGTGCATTTGAAGAACAATTTACACAATGATTACATATTTTTCCTGAGGACAAGCAATTATGGACAAAACCCTCCTACAGTTTACACATTAAGATTTAAAGAATGACTGAAGAATGAAAACCTTACTTTTACTGTTTCGCTCATGATTAAGCTGGTATACTGTAAATATCATGTTACTTTTAATTCCACATGGATATAGCTTCTATGCTTCTAAAAGACGCAAAAACTTGTATTAAAACAATTGGTTACATTTCTGATTTTTTCAATATATCTCGCTCAGCTAGGCAGGGATGCCCTATTGCACCAATTCTGTACATTATACAAGCTGAACCATGTTCTATAAGAAGTAACACTAATATTAAAGGCGTACAACTTCAAAATCATAACGAGGCGTAAATCTATATGTTTGCGGACGACGCGCAGCTCTTTAATAATGATGAACAATCTACTGTGAATTCTTTTAATATTCTTAACTTATATGAAAAAGCTTCGGGTTCAAAAATAAATTTTAATAAAACAACAGGTATATATCTAGGTAGCTGGAAAAATAAAGAACCAATCTTTAGGAATATCAGTTGGTCGCGTACTTTTATGGAAACTTTGGGAGTCCATCACGGATATTTTGGAGCCGATGACGCCATATGGAAGAGTAAAATCAACAAAATAACTCCATGTATGGAAAAGTAGAAATCTTACACTTTATGGTAAACGGATATTAATCAAGTCTTTATTAATTTCACTTACAGGTAACGAAATAGAGACTCGTGGTATCCCAGAAAAGTATTTGAAGGAAATTGATTCTTTAATTTGGAAATTTGTGTGGAATGATAAGAAAGATCTGGTTAAACGTGCGTCAATGTCTTTAAATTTGAGTGAAGTAGGGATGGATATTATTGATATAACATCATATGTATTAAGCCGAAAAAATTAAACTTAAATATACGATAATGAAAAGTGAAAACGCTACATGGAACGCAATAGGTAAGCATTGGTTATGTTCATTTGAAAGTAAATGCAGAGTACCATACTTTTTTTTGCAAACTGTCAGATTTAAGGAATCTAAATCTGTCACATATCTCTGATTTTTAGAAGTCTATCATATCTGCATGGTCAGAACTACAAAGGTCGAGTTGGCCAACGTGTAAAACCGAAGCTCTTCAACAGTTCCTATTTGGAAACCATTTATTTCAGTTTAATAAAAATCCAATTTTCTTTTGTTCATTTACGAAAAGCGCGCTTTGTACTGTCAACGATATTTGGGACAATGAAAAAAACGACTTTAAGGAAGAGAGGATAATTTACAATTTACTTACAGATAAGCGCAATTGTATAAGCGGAACTTTCCAGAATAAAGCGATTATTTGCAGATAAGATTCTTAAATTAATGAGAAGTAATGGAAATCAAATGGAGCAATGTGCATATCCTAAAATTAATGTTGACTGTGATTTAATTGATAAGAGCCATAGAAAAAACCCGTTTAATAAAAGTTAAATTGAAAACCTTGATGATGAAGTTAAATAACAACAATCCAAACTGTCAAGTTAAATGGGAATTCGAATTTCGAAAACATTTTCAGTGGTACCAGATTTGGAATAATATTGGTTTATCGATTACTACCAAGAAAATGAAAGAATTTCATTGGAAATGCATTCATGATATAATATATACAGAATCTGAAATAAGCAAGTTTGGGAACTCTAATGGGAAATGTCATTTTTTAAAGTTTGCGATGAAAATATTTACCATCTCTTTTATGGATGTGCACCTGTGAAACACATTATTAATATGTGGTGTCAGCTAGTAGATTTTGCTATTCCAGAATACAGAGACCAAATCTCTGAGGAAGTCATAATGCTTGGTTTTAAAGGAAATAAGGATAAGATAACTATAACTATAAAGTGGATAATCTGGAAGACAAGGAACGAATTGAAATACCAAAATCAGGTTTATACAATAGCAGAAACAGGTAAAACATTTTGTAATTCATTAATAGATAATATATACTTATATATCAACTCAAAGCAAAAGAAAACATTTCCACTACATGTAGCACAAAATGTCATTAATCAATTAACATAATAAGGTATTTTTTGAAAAATATAGTGATGAGATGGTGTTAAGATATATATATGTATATATATATATATATATGTAAACATAAAAGACCAACAAGGCAAATAAACTTGATTATATATATTGTCTTTGTGTTGTCGTCTATGTTATCTCAGAGCAATATTATGAAATAATTGATATTTGCTTTCGAATACAACTCACTGCAGGGTCAATTTATATCAATTAATAAAATGTTGTGAAGAATGAGTTCAGAAAGAATGTATAAATTACAGAATGAATGAATGAATTACAGAATGAATGGCATACTAATTACAGAGATCTGATGAATGAATGAAGGAAGGAAGGAGTGAAGGACAAATTAGTTATAGAAAGATCTGATGAATCGATGAATGAATTATTGTCTTCACAGTGTTGAATGAGAGCTCTCTTGCATGACGACATATTTGTACAGATGCTGAATCCAGGATCCCAACCCTGGCAGTAGTCTATGTTAAAATGTTCTGGGCCAATAAAAACAAAGTTTTGATGGTACATTACGTGCATTTGAAGAACAATTTACACAATGATTATATATTATTCCTGAGGACAAGCAATTATGGACAAAACCCTTCTACAGCTTACACGTAAAGAATTAAAGAATGAATGTAGAATGGAAACCTTACTTTTACTGTTTCGATCACGTTAAACAGGTATACTTTGAATATTATATTACTTTTAATTCCACATGGATATAGCATGGAAAGAATCATCACAGTGTAATCGATTCACTTTCAGAATCGACCTACTTGGTCTATAATCAGTAGAATTGTAAAATGAGCTTGTGTGGCCTGTAAATAGTGTTAACTTCGGTCTCTGTCACTGACCGGATGGAGCCAACTTATTTGGCGCAGCTGGTAGAGTCCGTCGATTATCAGGACGGTGATACGGGTTCGATTCCTGGTTTGTCTTTCCTGATATTTCAAAAATCATGCACAAGTTCATATCTTAATTGAAAGTAAAACACATATCTGTGTCCTTGATTCAACTGTCAAAATCACATTTAAATGTTCAAACATTGCAAAGAAGAAGCATAAAGTAATCAAGCTGGAGTGTAACAATTATTCAGGCTGCTTAGTCATCATTACGATACGAATCTTCTACAACATTGTATTTCTGGCGCGTCTAGTTCACCCAAACATTTATCTAAGCTTCTCACTACCACTCCTAATACAGCATATTCCGGATTACCGTCTTGTGGTGGTTTTAATATCTCCTCTGTGAATTATCCATTTCTGGATATCATCTACCCTGCATTCACAGCCTATGATGTTAACATAGTGCAGTTGATTCAATATCAAAGAGCTTGTTCCGATATGAAAGATTCTCTTGATATGTTGTGTCGAGATATGTAAGCTGATAAAGATTTTTAAGAAGTTTTACGAACGTCATGTGATCTCATATGGAACAGTCCCATTTTGAGATCGGACGTGTTTGTTGCTCGTTTTTTTTTTCATTTTTCCCCTTTTGAATGGTTGTTCCGTGGTGGTGTAGTTTATCTGCATCTGATCGGATGAAGCAGAAGACACTTTAGCCTACTGGAATACTTGTATTTTTACTTTTTGTTCTATTCAGAAGTCTCCGTGTTTTTGTTTTGTTTTGTTAGCCCTCGTTTGTTTTCCTTTTGGTTTAGATGACGATTTTAGCTCGCTAACCTGTCGATATTTTCCCGTTATCACAAAAGTTATACTTTATAAAAGTGAATCATGCAGAGGAAAACAAATTGGTTTTCCAAAATGTTGATCAGTGCTCCGATATTTTTGTTGTTTCAGATGACTGACATTCTATCATTAGACATCAGAACATAATTCATAGAGATAATATAATTACACTGTTATGTTGAAATTAGTAGTATTTTTGTATATTTATTGTCTTCTCAGTTGGTAACCATAACAATCACATGTCAGATATGTGGGGAAAGGATTGGTTTAAAAAATTTACACAACTGTTATACCTGTACATCTCAAACATGACAAATAATTCCAGGAAAAATGCAAATCAGCTGATTACTGATACATAAAATGTCTACTTCTTTATAAAAACGTCGGTGCCTGCCAACCTTTACACAATCATTTGATCTCACTTAATTCGAATACTCAACTGGATGTTTTAACATGCCCGCCGAGTTCGAGATGACGAGGTTCGACTGTAGTTGATATGGTGGTTGTTCTAAACATGCGAACATTCAACCAGTTCAAGACCGTTTAACTACTCTATACCAAACAGAACCATTACAATAACACATCACAATAACCCAGCTGAAACAAACATAACGCCGTGATCAAACAAATACTTCAATGCAAACAAATACTTTCAGAGCATCAAATACTGTTATGTAATCAATACCGTTATGTGATCAATACTGTTATGTGATCAATACCGTTATGTGATCAATACCGTTATGTGATCAAATACTGCTTTTATCAAGTGTGTACATGTTTGAGGTACAGATTTAGATGTTTCAATTCATAAATGTTGTGTATAAAACATTGCATCTACGGCTTCGAACAAAATGAATTGAATTGTGTAGTGTTATATAAGGTTCTACTCAATTATCTTTTGGTGTAAGAAACACGTATGACATGGCGTATATCATTTGTATTTGATAATTTTCAAATTTCAGAAATTAGTAAAAACCTTAACATTGTTATACATCTGTCTTGTTCACTAGGTCTTCGTCAGTGATGCTACGTAATTGAAATGCTGCGATGAATCAAAAGTTGATGGATGTTCAATACTTTTTCTTATTTTCAATATTGTCACTGTAACACAATGTGTTTAATTTGTGGCCAAATGGACCATTACCAACCGGTGAATGTAGATATGATTATTCCTCCCATGCTATATCCATGTGGAATTAAAAGTAACATTTACTTTAGTGATATTTACAGTATACTTGCTTAATCATGAGCGAAACAGTAAAAGTAAGGTCTCCATTCTACAGTCATTCTTTAATTCTCTACGCGTAAGCTGTAGGAGGGTTTTGTCCATAATTGCTTGTCCTCAGTAAAACTATGTAATCATTGTTCTTCAAATGCATGTAATGTAACGTCAAAACTGATTTACTCCAGACAATGTCGAAGTCGACCACAAAAACATTTCCTTTTAACTTAACCATACGCTGGAAATATCGACACTCAAGTTGAGATAACTCAGTAAAATCTTTATAGCAGGAAGAAAATCCAAAAATATTTTGATGGTTCAACCCAAGAAATTGAAATGCCCCTGAATAGCATCATAGAATCAGAATCTATTTGTTGTTTCAATATCACGAAATTAATTACAAACACATCTTTTAACGACAAATACCTTTTATTAATTGTAACATATTTTTGGTAATAAATTAATGGTAATGGTAAATAATGCTTGACAAAATGAATCTGCAAAGAAAGAGAAATAACATTAGACAATAGACAAGATCAACATCTTATTATCATCGTAACGGAATATGAGTAGGTTATTTCAGAATAAATTTCCTTATACATCTACAGGTTGTGTTATATCTACGTGTATTAACGTACATACTGGAATTACTAACGAAACAGTCGGATTAGATGTAACGTATTATTATTATCGCTATGTTTGTTCCCTATCCTGTAACACTTTCCTCTTAAACAACTGACATCAAACATTTACAATTTAACAATGAATATTACCTGAAATTTTAACTACTGGCGACAATTGACTTAGTATCCACCAAATCTGGAGTTTCGTCTCATCCACCTGTTTCCGTATCCACGTCCGTAGCCTCCATATCCGTATCCTTCGAGTCCGTAGTCTCCACGACCGAAGTTGTTTCCATATCCGGACCTCAATCCACCATAACCAACACGTCCAATGTCATTTCCGTATCCGCCGTCTAATATTGATCCCAGACCATACACATAGGAATTTCCTGCAATAATATAAAACATATACCATCGAATTATTGTAAAACACGGAGAAGATAAGATTTACATTCATAAACATCAATCATTGAATGTGTATCAGTTTCATTAATCGTCTTGCTAATATTGCCATGGATACAAGTTTGGTGATATAAATTTTTTTTATGTTCGTCAATTTACTTGTGGAAATTCTGTACATCCAGTACTTACCATAATATTGACAGAGACCGCTAGCCACAAGGCAGGACAGGAGAAGCATTACCTTCAGCATGGTGTTGGTTAAGTGGCTACTGAAACATGGTTATGTTATGAAATATCATTTTAGTTGCTGTTTCCTTTCTTTTACATTGCATGGGCATACTTGACAATAAAGACGTCTTTTTCTGTATACTAAACATATTACCTTATTACAAAATACCCGACATTAGACAATATGTTTGAGGTCTAAGTATTATATATATTATATTATACATATATGTATATATATATATATTCATTTCCCAATTATAGATCAATATCAACAGTCAAGGTATTGAATACAAAGTAATGTATGTAATAACGGTTATCAGATGACGCATGATAAAATGACAAAATTATAAATTCTGATTAATTAAAAAATGTATCTTGATATTGACAATAACTGATGAGTGGGAGTAATTATCTTGTTCAATTTAGGTGAGATAGAATTCTGGAAAATGAACTGATATAAGCTCTAATCATTTGTGTTCATCCAATATGCAATATAGGTATATATTATATTGTTGAATGTAATTAATAAGATATTGTAAAAAAGCAAAAGGGAACCAAGGAATACAAGTAATCTTCTTTTTGGCTCGGAGGACTAAATGAAAAATATGCACAATAGTTTGACTCCCGATTCTCTTAGAAGCTATAATTAGCAGGTAATACAATCACATACAACTCATAATCGGACGGACACTTACCTGGAAATTAGATGACGACTTAGGATTACGAATGACTTTTGCTCGGTCTTCTATCATATTTATACAAGTTCCTAAAACAATCCGGAAGCATTTCTCAAACACGATTCGTTAAAATGACAAAAGATCACCATAATAAAATCGAATGACCAGTGACGAGTGTGACGTATCCTCACGAATAGTGACATGTGTTCAGTTCGTTATACTAATAAGAACTGGTCAGTAAAAGTGCTCGGGGCTAAACGGACAACTACCTCAGATTTATATATATACATGTGTGTGGATACATATGAATGAAATGTGCTTCAATGTTTCCTAACCATTGTTTTGAAATAACCGTAGAAAATCAGTGTATATGCTTTTCTGTAGAATTCGCATATGCCGTTGCTAAAACGAGAGACAGCATTATGACCGGAATTAGCGAGAATTTTTCATGGAATCACTGGAAATAGACAGGAAACATTATTTGCTAGTGGTTGACCAAATATCTCGACAATATGAACATCAACATATCTGCTAGATCGTTTTATCATCCTCAACTACAGTGAATAATTGAGGTTGACGCTCCGACGTTTCTTCATACATACAAACTACCATACTTGTGTATTTACTGTTTTCACGTTACCAGTGTTAAAAACGGCATATGCGAATTCTACAGAAAAGTATATAATGGTTATGGAACATTGAAGCCATTTCAATCATAGGTATCCACACAAAAACACACAAACACACATATGCATATATATATAAATATATAACTCTGAGGTAATTGTCCGTTTAGCCTCGAGCACTTTTACTGACAGGTTCTTATTAGTATAACGCACTGGACACATGTCACTATTCGTGAGGATACGTCACACTCGTCACTGGTCATTCGATTTTATTATGGTGATCTTTTGTCATTTTAACGAATCGTGTTTGAGAAATGTTTCCGGATTTTTTTAGGAACTTGTATAAATATGTTCGAGGAGCTGGTAAAAGTCATTCGTAATCCTAAGTCGTCATCGAATCGGACTGATTTCTAGGTAAGTGTCTGTCCGATTGTGAGTTGTATGTGATTGTATTACCTGCTAATTATAGCTTCCAAGAGAATCGGGAGTCAAACTATTGTACATGTTTTTAATTAAGTCCTCCGAGTTCAAAAGTATATTACTATATTCCTTGGTTCCCTTTTGTTTTCATGCTTAGTTTTATTTAATACAATATCTTATTCATTACATTCAACAATATAACATATACTTATATTGCATATTGGATGAAAATACAAGTTTAGCGCTTATATCAATTCATTTTCCAGAATACTATCTCTCGCATTTTCAACTAGGTAATTATTCCCACTCATCAGTTACTAACAGTAAATATCCAGCTATATGTTTCGAGAATCAGAATTTATAATTTTGTCATTTTGTCATGTGTTATCTGATAACCGTTATTACATACATTACTTTGTATTCAATACCTTGACTTCTGATATCTATCTATAATTGGCTAATGGTCAAATATACAATATACTTAGAACTCAAACCTATTGTCTAATGTCGGGTACTGTGTAATAAGGTAATATGTTCAGTATACAGAAAATTCATTGTTACTGTCTAGTGTGACCATGCAATGTAAAAGAAATGAAACAGCAAATAAAATGATATCTCATAACATATCCATGTTTCAGTAGCCACCTAACCAACACCATGCTGAAAGTAATGTTTCTCCTGTCCTGCCTTGTGGCTAGCGGTCTCTGCCATTATTATGGTAAGTACTGGATGTACAGAATTTCCACAAGCAAATTGACGAACATCAAAAATTTTGTTATATCACCAAATTTGTATCCATGACAACATTAGCAAGACGATTTATGAAATTGATACATGTTCAATTTTTTATGTTTGTTAAAGTAAGTCTTATTTTCTCCGTGTTTTACCATAGTGTTCGATTGTATGGTTATGATATGTTTTTATAAATACATCATTTTTGCAGGAAATTCCTATGAGTATGGTCTGGGATCAATATTAGACGGCGGATACGGAAATGACATTGGACTTATTGGTTATGGGGGATTGGGGTCCGGATATGGAAACAACTTCGGTCGTGGAGACTACGGACTCGAAGGATACGGATATGGAGGCTACGGACGTGGATACGGAAACAGGTGGATGAGACGGAGCTCAAGATTTGGTGGATATTAGGATATCAAATTAATTGTTGCCAATAATAACCTGTCAATGTCTCATTGCAGATCCATTTGTCCTAGCATAATTTACACCACATTGACAATATTGTTTTTCATGTAATAAAAACGTTTGTAACCAGTATGATGTGTTTTGTAATTTATTGATGTTAAGGAAACTGATGAATTCAGTCTTCAATATGAAAGTATGAACGAGAAATTCTAACTCGAGCGGCAATATTCGTATAGATCAGTTAAATAATTTTGTTTTCAAATATAGTTTGGGATGAACCTGTATCGTGTATGATGGTACATTATGTAGGCACCATTGTGACGGGAAATTTACATTATACTACGTACTTATACTTATTAAGTGCGATTATGAACAAAATATCTCGACAGTGCACACTCTGAAAAGGTCGAACATCTGATTGGTGAAAACTTTATATTATGAAGTTTGACGTACTTGGTGCTCTTAGTTAGTTGTTTACCTTGTTCTCATTTGGGAACGTGACATTATTGATGAATTTGCTGACGCTGGTAATTCCGGAACTTCCTAGATTATTTTTTCACGAGATTTCATGTAAATCTGATGTTCATATGTTATGATTTCGACAAATTTGAGTTTAAATCAATATTCAATAGACATACCGATATGATCTTCTTTGCTTCTCGTGATAAGAAAGAGTATCTTAAAGAATTAAGGCAAGTTTTACTTTTCTTACTTGTTGAATATCTTAACGTAGCCACGAACAGAGGCATTACAATACATCTGGTGGATATGAAATAATGTTTGAAGATCTAATGACAACTTTACGGAAATCATTAAGTGTCCCTCATGTTCGACACAAGCTATATTCACTTCCTCTCTCTGTGTTACGGAAACAACAAGGGCGTCACATAGTAGTAATACTGGTTACCTGTGGAAACTTCTTTCGAAATTTTACAAAATTGCCGATGATGTGGCAGAAATGAATAAGGTATTGGAAGGTAATAGCAATATTTTACAAATCTATTCATGATACTTTCAATGCATAAATATATTTCTCTAATTTACTACAGTTACTCCAAGCCCATTATATCCGAAGTTTTCAACTACAGACAAACTGCAACAACTGCCTGTGCTTTAACGCCGTTTTCAACTCTTCCTCGATACTTCAGCGGTTACAATCACTTTCGTTCTGTGCACCCCTGGAACATGTCGTGGCAAAATTGAAGGCAAAAGCAAAGTGATTTGATTGGTTTCAAGAGAAAATAACTGACCAATCACGGGCGATTATGCTCCGTTTGAAGATTAGTTTATTAGATCTTCTGACATACTATAGATAGATATTGGCCTAATTAGTTTTGTTTTCAAAACAAGCAGCAACACCCAACTTCAAAGCCATTACAATATACCGTTGTGCGACCCCAGAATTTGTTTGATGTACATCAAAGGATCAAACTAGTCTTTTCGTCTTCTCCACAAGGTGTGGCATAATGCACCTTCTATTTTACCATGAGATGTTCCAGAGTTGCAGCGAGCGAAAGTGATCGCGACCTCTGTAGTATCGAGGTTGTTTTCAAATGGGCAAATAGTAACTTTCAATTTAAGCATTATCAAAAATTTTAAGCTACGGCAGCTTTTCATACAATGTCCTGAATATCCTAAAACATCGTCGATTAATTGGAATTGGCTAATTATGCTTCAGTAATACAATAAGTTAGATTGCCTGTTAATGATAAGGATACGGACCTCACTCGTTTATATTGGATTCCTAAACTTCATCTAGCTCTTCAGCCGCACAGTTGCCAAAACTTCTTACTGCCATGCACCGTACTATCAAATCTTGGTTACAGTCTTATTATGATACTGTTTACTCAAGAAATAGAATTAATAGTATGTAGTTTTTACAGAATTCAAAACAAACTTCAACATCTTCTTTAAAATATTTCTTCTATAAAATGATAGTTTTCACTCTGTACACCACCATACCAAAGAAGTGAAAGAACACCTTCTTCCAAGAAAAGCGGTACAGATATATGGTTGTGAAATATACTGAAGCGTATTCCGTAAAAAATTACGCCCAACGTAGGACGAAATCATAAAAATGATCGAGTTTCCTGTTAATAACATGTTTGTCGAGTTTATTAGTAAGATCTTCTGACATACTATAGGCATAGATATTGGCCTAATTAGTTTTGTTTTCATAATAGACTGATTTTATCACAGAGATTATCAAAACAGGTCACAAAGACCTTGTCAAAACCTTTCATTTTAAGATGTATTGATGACGTCAAGTCTTTAAGAGATCTATTGACCAAGACTATGGTACACACCGACAAGAACTGGAAATCAAAAACACGATAGACTGTTCTAAATCAGCCACTTACCTCAATCTTTTCTTAAAATTTGGGCAGCTTTCCACCATGTTGTATGACAAGAATGCTGGTTAAATTTCCTATTACGAATGTCTCTTTTTCTATATAGCAACAATCCTGCATCTCCAATATATTTTTCGAGCAAGATGTCGACAACTGTCAGAAAAATTCATGTGCTCTAGAGATACAAACTGAAGGTAATTATGGGACGTGTTTGCATTTGGTGCTGGTAAGTTTGCATGTTGGTTTATATGAAATGTGTCGTCGATTAAACAGAAGACGCTTACACTTCCGGAACACACGGTCTTATTCTCCTTAAACTTGTTAAGGTGTACCCCTTATTTTGTCCTAGTTTCATTGAATTTAAGCTTGAAGATTCTGTTCACCTGTTTTCTTGTCTTTTTTAATGGAAACTATTTGTATTATTTAAACACGTCCGTCCCAATAAAGAATAACAAAGACAATTACATAACCTATACCTGTACCATTGCTGAAGAAATACATAGTCGTCCGTAACATCACTGCTGAACAGCGATATAGTCGTCCGTAACAAAACTGCTGAACGATATAGTCGTCCGTAACACCACTGCTGAACAACGATATAGTCGTCCGTAACATCACTGCTGAAGAACGATATAATCGTCCGTAACACCATTGCTGAAGAAAGACATAGTCGTCCGTAACATCACTGCTGAACAACGATATAGTCGTCTGTAACACCACTGCTGAAGAACGATATAGTCGTCCGTAACATCACTGCTGAACGACGATATAGTCGTCCGTAACACCACTGCTGAACAACGATATAGTCGTCCGTAACACCACTGCTCAAGAACGATATAGTCGTCCGTAACACCACTGCTCAAGAACGATATAGTCGTCCGTAACATCACTGCTGAAGAACGATATAATCGTCCGTAACACCATTGCTGAGGAAAGACATAGTCGTCCGTAACATCACTGCTGAACAACGATATAGTCGTCTGTAACACCACTGCTGAAGAACGATATAGTCGTCCGTAACATCACTGCTGAACAACGATATAGTCGTCCGTAACACCGCTGCTGAAGAACGATATAGTCGTGCGTAACACCATTGCTGAAGAAAGACATAGTCGTCCGTAACATCACTGCTGAACAACGATATAGTCGTCCGTAACATCACTGCTGAAGAACGATATAGTCGTCTGTAACACCACTGCTGAAGAACGATATAGTCGTCCGTAACATCACTGCTGAACAACGATATAGTCGTCCGTAACACCGCTGCTGAACAACGGTATAGTCGTGCGACGAAGTTTAACTCCTTTTTATTATATACTATATCTTAAGTTTGTGCAATTCTACAAATAATACGCACTATCGCACCTCGCACAAACATGTCATGTTATTATTAGTTTAGAGACGTCACGAGGTGACCCTCTACTTTTCTCTAAAGGGCCAGTTTGTTTCAGTAGAGAGCAAAATGGCGGCGCCAATTTCCATCGCTTCAAAAGGTAAAAGCTTGTGAAATATAAATTGTGAAATTGAACTGGATCAGTTTTATGAGAGTTGTCCCCCTTACATCGCAAAAAATAACAAGCCGAGCTGGGGTATCTTGGATTGGTCTTTCAGCATTGGGGCAACATTGACTGTAAACAAAAATGGAAAAGTTTGGGCAGACGACAAAAGATGACCACAACACAAAATGACTAACCGTAGAAAATCGTTATTATTTAGGAGGCTCGGGGTCTGTCCTCGTCCCCGTAAATTATACTGAACCTCTACAGAACCATAGAGGGACAGTAATGTATTGGATGCTCGGGGTCTGTCCTCGTCCCTGTAAATTATACTGAACCTCTATAGGAGGCTCGGGGTCTGTCTTCGTCCCTGTAAATTATACTGGACCTCTATAGAACCATAGAGGGACAGTAATGTACTGGAGGCTCGGGCTGTCCTCGTCCCCGTAAATTATACTGAACCTCTATAGAACCATAGAGGGACAGTAATGTATTGGAGACTCGGGCTCTGTCCTCGTCCCTGTAAATTATACTGAACCTCTATAGAACCATAGAGGGACAGTAATGTATAGGAGGCTCGGACTCTGTCCTCGTCCCTGTAAATTATACTGAACCTCTATAGAACCATAGAGGGACAGTAATGTATTGGAGACTCGGGTTCTGTCCTCGTCCCTGTAAATTATACTGAACCTCTATAGAACCATAGAGGGACAGTAATGTATTGGAGACTCGGGTTCTGCCCTCTTCCCTGTAAATGATACTGAACCTCTATAGAACCATAGAGGGACAGTAATATACTGGATGCTCGGGCTTTGTCCTAGTCCCTGTAAATTATACTGAACCTCTATAGAACCATAGAGGGACACTAATGTACTGGAGGCTCGGGCTCTGTCCTCGTCCCCGTAAATTATACTGAACCTCTATAGAACCATAGAGGGACAGTAATGTACTGGATGCTCGGGCTCTGTCCTCGTCCCCGTAAATTATACTGAACCTCTATAGAACCATAGAGGGACAGTAATGTATAGGAGGCTCGGGGTCCGTCCTCGTCCCTGTAAATTATACTGAACCTCTATAGAACCATAGAGGGTAAGTAATGTATTGGAGGCTCGGGGTCCGTCCTCGTCCCTGTAAATTATACTGAACCTCTATAGAACCATAGAGGGACAGTAATGTATAGGAGGCTCGGGGTCCGTCCTCGTCTCTGTAAATTATACTGAACCTCTGCAGAACCATAGAGGGTAAGTAATGTATTGGAGACTCGGACTCTGTCCTCGTCCCTGTAAATCATATTGAACCTCTTGTTGTGGAACCTCTGTTTACCTGACACGTCTGAGATTGTTTACCTGGCACGTCTAAGATTGTTATCCTGGCACGTCTGAGATTGTTTACCTGACACGTCTGAGATTGTTTACCTGGCACGTCTAAGATTGTTTACCTGGCACGTCTAAGATTGTTTACCTGACACGTCTGAGATTGTTTACCTGACACGTCTGAGATTGTTTACCTGGCACCTGAGATTGTTTACCTGACACGTCTGAGATTGTTTACCTGACACCTGAGATTGTTTACATGGCACGTCTGAGATTGTTTACCTGACACGTCTGAGATTGTTTACCTGGCACGTCTGAGATTATTTACCTGATACCTAAGATTGTTTACCTGACACGTCTGAGATTGTTTACCTGACACCTGAGATTGTTTATCTGACATATCGGAGATTGTTTACCTGACACCTGAGATTGTTTACCTGACACCTGAGATTGTTTACCTGACACCTGAGATTGTTTACCTGACATCCGAGATTGTTTACTTGACACCTGAAATTGTTTACCTGACACGTCTGAGATTGTTTACCTGACACCTGAGATTGTTTACCTGACACCTGAGATTGTTTACCTGACACGTCTGAGATTGTACACCTGACACCTGAGATTGTTTACCTGACACCTGAGATTGTTTACCTGACACGTCTGAGATTGTTTACCTGGCACGTCTGAGATTGTTTACCTGACACCTGAGATTGTTTACCTGACACGTCTGAGATTGTTTACCTGGCACGTCTGAGATTGTTTACCTGACACCTGATATTGTTTACCTGACACCTGAGATTGTTTACCTGACACCTAAGATAGTTTACCTGACACCTGAGATTGTTTAACTGACACCTGAGATTGTTTACCTGACACCTGAGATTGTTTACCTGACACCTAAGATAGTTTACCTGACACCTGAGATAGTTTACCTGACATGTCTGAGATTGTTTATTCAGTGACTACCACTTAAGTAGTATTTAACTGCGATAACTAAGCAGTACGGAGATAATGATAGAAAGGTACTGACGTGATAATTGTTGTGACTCCTTTGTTAGTAGATATCACAATTCTAATGATTTTACATTATCCCTAATATAAATCAATTGTAAGAGCTGCCAAACCCTTATCAGAACAACACAATTTCATCGATCGTTTTTTCTCAGCGTGGTACATTTGAGTGTATAGAAAATATGTGAATAGATGTTTTAATAAATCGGAAGTTTCAAAATTCGTGTGTGCCGTTTCGATGAGTACATTTCATCTCGATTATACATTTGAACAGTAAATCAGTGAAATAATATTGCCAGCACGGATAAGTCAATTATCAAATTTTCGAGGCAATTTGTCCCTTTATCACGTCACCAACATCATATAAATTATACAGATATATCCGTTAATTCAGCAAGAGGTTGTAGACCATCGTACATATATATACATATATGTAACAAAGGAAAGCCGAATCAAAATCCGTAGGTCGTTCAGATATATCTTATACCTAATTACAGCTCGCTGAGTAGAGCTTAAAGGCCCTGTCGGTTTGATAACTGTACCGTACTCTGCTGTGGTAGTACAATCATGAATATCTACATTGTACGATCACTAAATCTATATTGACATTTCTGCTGGTTATTTACTTGGGGTACCATGTTGTTTGGTTTATGTTTTTTTTGTTTCATTCCTTTGATGACAATTCTGGTTTGGTAATGATATGACACAATGCTATTACGCAACTACTATATAATTAACATAGTAAAACCTAGTTCTGGCTACTTTCTGTTACTTACAAAGCCATCTATGGCACTAATGTATGCTGTTGATTATGATGTACAAACCTGTGTATATCATTGTTTATTTCCCCTACTCTTTTCATATGTATATTGTTGTTTTTACGGCCTCATGTGTCCTTGGTCACCTCGCCATTAACTCGGTGACATATTGCACATCGATCATTTGTCATCATAACTGCTATGTTTGAAGGCTGTTGTTTTGACGAATGAATATTGTGTGGCATAAACGGGTTGAACTTTTTCAGAATCATTCATATTTCTGTTGATTTCCATACTAAAAGTGTTGGTAGCTCAATTCACAACTGATAACCTTATTATTCTTATTCTATATCTCATCATCCTCTTTTAAGTATTCTGTATAACATGGTGTATTCCCTTTTCATGAAGTATTCGGCGTATATATATGAGAGAGAGAGAGAGAGAGAGAGAGAGAGAGAGAGAGAGAGAGAGAGAGAGAGAGAGATTTCAGCTATTGAAAAGCAACATGTCAAGACAATCACAATCCAACCTAGAATTCATTTTAACTAGGACAAAATATGATAAAAGAAAGATTTACGAGGAGACTCCAGAAAAAAAGTACAGGGAGAATAAGACCAGGTGTTCCGAAAGCGTAAGCATCTTCTGCTTTATCGATGACCCGTAAATCTTTGACAATCCCAGAAAGTAAAGTCACAGTCTCAAACGAGGACACGGTATACAAAAACGAAACCAACAGGAAAACTAACGGACATCAAACACATATAGCTTAAAATCGTATAAGGAAATTGAATATTTCCCGATGAGATCACTTAGACGTTCGTACAATTTCACAAAATGTTTGATTAACCTGAATAGTTTGAAACTCTGTGTTACGAATTTGTCTATCAGTTGACGATGTCTTGTATATGAAGTAACTATAATTTCACCTAAATCGTGACTGATCATTTGTCTTATAGTCCAAAATTGTAATAAGACTTTTCGAAATGATATTAAGAATCAAATTTCAGTTGAAAAATCGCCACAAATATTTTGCATACACAATTAAGATACGCAATCTACACACATTTATACCACAAAGGACCCGCAAAACAAAAGAACACGTCTGTGATTAAATAAAAAGGATTTGAAAGGAATCAATGTAATGCTGACAACACATGATGTCACAATTTATAACACTGACCAGTGCAAGAAGACCTCCATTTATTAAATTATAACATTTCCTTCGCGGTCTGTTTGAGGTTAGACCACAAGTTGTAGCTTTCAAGTCTTCACATGCAGTGACGCATATTTCTGATTTAATTACATATCTATCTTATCCAATCGTATCTTTAAGAAAATATCCTTATACTTAATTTTACTAAACGATAATTACAGTAGTTTCCGGTATAGGATAGATATAAATATGTCTCAAATCCGATTCAAAAACAGATGTTTTACCTGGAGTGGATTTCGTATCTTTAAGTCGTCAAAGTAAGTAAATCAATACCTACCTGTTTCCGTTTGAAGTAGATGGTTATTTAGGTATATCCTTACATGGGTAAAATGTATACCTGTTCTTGGAACAGATCATTTTGTATAGGCGTTCCCATCACAAGAATACATGTAATTGGAGTAGATTATTTAAATAAATTATCTCAATAAATGCACCTGTATGGTTTGAATTAATAGTACGCTTACCCTTCCGAAACACCTTGTCTTATTCAGCTTGTAGTTTTCAAGAATCTTCGTGTAAAATTTTCTTCTGTTCATATTTTACACTAGTTTGATTGAATTTGAGTTTGGACTGTGCTCAAGTTAGCATGTTGGTATCTTTTTAACAATAAGGCATGTAAACATAATGATAATGACACATTATTGATTGCATAATTACTTTTGATTTGCATAATTTCAGTTTTCCCCAGATCATCACTATGATACAGTTGCTGTTTACAAGCGCCTGTCTGATATCATGTGTTTTGTGTAACTCCTACCTACGTCCATCCTACGGTGAGATCCAAACATTGTGTAGACAATATTAACATACCACCGGATGATCAATGTTATATACTGCGTATTGTATGTGTACTTGCAGCTGTCTTGGCAAGAACAAGGCAAAGAAGGCAAGATAATAATTTAAGAGGAAAATCCATTCCAAATCACCTTAATATGTAATAAATTTGGAAGACTGGCTTTTACTCAGAGGCATATGTTCATATCATAGTTTGATTTGCGTCTCATGGAAAGACGTACTATAAGGAGTTTTCTAATTAAAAATTTCTTCATAATTGCAAAATAAATACCAATGTTTTGTAAGCAGTGTAATGTTGACGATGCACTTTTCATCATGTCATGAATCTACTTTTAGAAACACATTGAAACCGGGGTTTTACCGTTTTTTTCATGGCTGATAAATATGACTTTTTTATCGGGAATAAAGTGACAGTATTTAAACTACTCATGAAGTTGGGAAAATATCGTTTCATAATGTATTATTCATCTTAAATTTATTAATTCCAATTTAGAATATGATATTTTGAAGATATGATATGGTGAGCGTGACATCATATTGAGGATATATTCGCTAGTCTTTGTCCACGTGCTTTGCGTTACCTTGTGTTACAGTATACATCATGTCAGGTTATCAAAAGTTCATCCAGTGTGACTTGTCAAGCTAGCAGTCTGTCTGGTTAGCCGTTTCGGAAAATTTCACGCGTTGTTGTCACTTTGGACAAATCTCTGATGTTACCGGAAGTTCATATAACATAAAAGCTAGGTCAAACTCCTAACATTCATTCTGTAATCTGATTCATAATGACGGTGTTGTGACAGGTATAATATGGATGTTTTCCAATTGTCGATACTGATTGGTTATTGACGAAATGTGTTTTTTGTATTTCCCCATACCTGTAAGAAGAATACAACGTGATGAATATATTACAGAACCGATATCGATCCTACATCGAATCAGTGAAAGGGCTTATGAACCATATCTATCCTAGGCTTCAGATATAATCAGTAGTACCACATCTATCAGAAAAATGTTTTATCATATTTTGCTTGCCAGTGAAATATAGTGATTTATTAATCCTTTGATCATCATTGAGGAAACCATACATCGTCAATAATGATATGGCGTTTTGACCAATCAGAGCGACGGTTTCTTGTCGCTGCATTCAAATTCACCGACTTTCCAGTTCGGACGCAAGGAAATCAAAGGTGGAATAAAGTGGGTTTTCATCGAATAATTCCCATGTACATTTCTAGCTTTCTCTCATTTACATTCAAACCATGAAGAATCTGTGGATATATTCTGTCATACAATACAATATTAAACAGTAAACCATTGGTTAAATCGTGACGTTCTAATGTCTTCTGAGATATCTAATCATTCTCTCAGAAACACGACGTTTTCAATTTATAAAGGCCGTGGTACGTTCACAAGGAAATATTAATTTGTCTTTATCAATCAAATGACGTTAGCACATTGTTAATCTTAACTAAACGCATTACTAACACACTTATTATGACAGGTGTGTTCCATACTCCTTAGCACTAAGCAGAGAGGTGATAGTTGTTATTGCTGTTTCAATTAAAAGTAAAAATGTAATTGAAATGTTATCGTTAAACGATGTACATGTATTAAAATGGTGATACAACAAAACCTATTTAGATAGTTACAAACACATTGATAATGCAATGTATGACGATTGATATCTTATCATTTGTATAGGCCCAGAGAATGTTGGCGGGGTGGCAACCACTGGTCCGCTACGTGATGGAGGTGGATTTTTCGGCAGACGTGCAGAAGGGTCCGCCTTTGCCGGTCTGGTTTCTGGACGCAGAGGAGATGCTGTGTTTGGTGGTCAGGTATCAGGCCAAAAAAGAGCAGGTGTATTTGGAGAAAGAGGAACAGGTTTTGGGTTTGGCGATTTAGTGACAGGTCGAGGAGTCGGCTCAGACAGTGCGAGTCGCTTTAGAGGACGAAATGTGGGCCCTAGGATTAACGATGACTTTGTGACAGGACGTGTAGATCGTCGCTGGAGACAGGGTAGCAGTGGATGGACAGACAGAAGGGATGATAGTTGGAGAGACACCAGAGGAAGTCAGTGGGCAAACAGACGTGGAGTTAGGCCTGAAGCACCAGTTAGATCTTATAACTAGTTAGATAAAACATTAATAAAGTCTACCAGAGCGTTACAATTGGTTTATTATTGAACGTACTCCTAATGTTACCATATACGTTTTGCGAGAGATATGATTTTTAAACGACAAACATACACATATGGAAGTGTATCTCCGTGTTGTACGATAGGTGCCTCTTTACTAATTATAAAAGATAAACAAATTGAAATGTGTAATAAATATAAAGACAAATGTCTTATTTATATATTGTCCTAGGACTAATAACTTTCCTTTTACAAGAACATGTATTTGTGTTTCTCACTAAATGCTTGAATAATGTTTTTGTTATTGAAAGAGAGCCAACAAGATAATTAAAAAAATGCAATTCCAACTAACAATTCACTAAAATACAGTTGAACCTCCTTATCTCGAACTCTGCGGGGTCTTCGAGTTATACCAATTCAAGACAACAAGGTTCGGCTGTATAAGTAAAGGAAACTTTATATGTTTACATGTCAAAAATACAGAGTACAAACCTGAGTGGCCTAGATAGATGGACGGCTTCTGTGTCATCCACTATGTCTTCATGTCAAACGGAGCCATTAATAGGGGGAATGTTTCATTGGGAAGTCTCTATTTTTCTGGATTCCTGTCACTGTAGATGCTGGGATGCTGGAAAAAACGAAAGACGTCAACATCAGAGGGCAATGCTATTAGATGACAAAATGTGAAATGAGGATATATTTAAATCGCAAAATGAAAATACATATTATTTATCTTAAAAGACATAGGACACGAATTTGGTTTTAAAAAAATGATCAAACGTTTCATGGGATTATTTAGTCAGTGAGCCTCGTTATCAATCAGAAGATATGTACGTGAGAACATTCAGTTAGGTGGCGTATCCCTTAGGTCGCTTACGTATGGGTGGTGAGAGGCGACGTGTTCCATATTACAACAGAGCTTCATATTAACCTGAAATGAAATATATAAAACGATTGAAAATCATTACCTATGCCCTTTATGGATATTTTAAGATACACACGTGTTTACTATGGACTAAATTCCTAAGATCATCACCAATAATCATTTTCAAAAGTTTATAAGATACAGCAATAAAGTTTTCTTTAATCAACTCAAACATCTATTGCAGAAGAAAGTAAATAATGACATGTTTCATTTTTTCCCCCATATTTTCTTTATCATAAATATGGATAGAATTTCATATGTTTTGCTAATTTCAACAATGGGGAATTTTGGGACTCCACGTTATCATATTGAATATCTTTTAATACCCCAGAAAAAAATTACATTTATTATTCAGTATTCCATTTGATTCGGTAATGAACCAGTAATGAAATTTGGAGGATATTACTTCGTTAGGATAAAAAATGGACTGTCAATATAAATTGTATATCGTTATCTCTCAGTAGCAACGTACCACTAATCAGAGAAAGGGACAGAATCCTGACGTGTTTAAAATTCAAACTATATTTCGCCTCATGCCATATACATCTGTTGCAAACACACAATTGCATCAATTTCATATGTTATTGATCCATAGATTGCATTGATGTGAACAGTTACTTGTATTGATGCATGGTGTGTGATTTCAGTTATATAATTATTAACCTGGTTATTAATTCAACTAAACGTTCCTGATAGTAGTGTTACTTTCATTGTAGTTGTTTGTGTATTTGTTTTGTAACATAAATCAGTATATTTGATCTAACTAAGGACCTATCTCAATCAATATCCAGTTTAGTCCTACTACTAATATATTTTTTGTTTCAAGTATGCCAACATATCTCCTGTCCTAATTCAAACAGAAAACTTTACATAAAAACAAATAGTTAATCATAATATTTATGCTACAACAGTAGAAAAATTGTTGGTATAATTTACTAAAAATCTCCTAAATAGACGCCAGATGAAAATGCTGAAATTTGATCTTTTAACAGATTTAAATAATGCTATAGGCTGTTTTGTAATTAGGTACAAGGTTTATCTAATTTGATAAAAGTAAAAGGTGCCACAAGTATCTAGGTGTGATCAGGGGTGTGCGACCTCCAGCTCCCACCATGCAAAGAGTCCTTTAGGTTTTGGATCAACCGCTTAGCTGATGTACTGCAATCCGCAATCAATAACCGGTTCTGTGTCATTTGGACGTTTGGAAATCACCATTTTTCGAAATATATCAATATATATACCAATGTTCATAAAACTTATATTGTCACACTAAAAACTTTCAAGGTAAACACAATGGTTCTAACCACCAATGAGCTGGCGGGATTAGTATTCCAGAACTAACAAGTGATTACACGTATTAACAGTTTGTCAGTTTTGCCGAATATAATTCATCTGAAGAAGCAAAAAGATTTTCGGTTTGCAAAGTTTACAAACGCTGTTCAAACTATCGAAAATTTCCTGTCATAATTTAGTTTGCACAATTCTCATTAATTCCGTAGAAAAGTTTGGCAGATAGAGGCTTAAAAGAGAACATTATGCGAGGGATTCTCTTGATTGATTTAATCTTGTCGGTGTATTTTTCTTAAAGACACATGTTAGTGTGAGTTGCCTCCTAGGCTTCATGATTTACGCCCGTGGTATCATTGAGTTTAGCTCTACTGCATCCAACTTTAAATTTCTCTTATTCTCTTGTGTGGTTTTTGCACAATTAGTACAAGTTTACAACATGTATGTCGTGACCTGATTTCAAAATCGCACAACAGGATTTACTTATGAAATATGTGTTAGGGCAAGTATAAACTTTGCCTACAAATAGTATTTCAATTCATCCTTAAAATAAATAATGTTTGATCGATAACCTAGATTTTAAAAAACTACTCACTATGGAGGGTCATTTTTACTTAAGATATAGGAAGACGTTATATTGAGAAAACAACAAGGAAATACAGCTTAATAGCTTTCTGAGAAACACAGACTGCTACTGAGAGGAAGCGTACAACCACATATACTTGTACTTAGGATGGAACTTCACCCGAGGTTACCTAGGTCATTTTTCTTTCTAACCGACTGGGCTATCGATGATAACATCTGAACGCATCTTACATCAGCAATAAGTATAATTAGGTAAAAATAGATGTACGTGATCGTAATCAAGTTCGAGGAAATAAACCTGATTGGTTAAAAGAAAACACTTAATCTTACAAAATAACAGTAGTTCTAATTAGCATACATATTTTATACGCGCCCACCTATTATTGAGTTTCAGTTAATCGATCAACGTAAACGATAGCTGTGAAAATACTATCAATCATTAAAGTTTGTCTGTCACTCTTAGGCGTCGTTTACTTGTATACGTAATTCACCGTCGTAGTTTGAATTATTTCAGAACGGGAATTTCCTTTTCTCACTGGTACGATTGTGACGTACATAAGATAGATATGGATATTTATTATATTTGGAAAATTTAACCTTTCTTCCTCATATGTTCAGTATATAAAAGGACATCGGATCTAATATCAACAACCATTGCTTGAACTTCAACAAAAGCTGTGGAGAGTCACCATCGAACTACCGTTGAGTAAGGTATGTGTGCAAACAGTATATTACGAAAGGTTTGAGTTGAAAACTATTATGATTTTAAGAAATGCAAGTGTATATAATTATATTAAACCATACAGTAAAGATTTATATTTGTCGTATTCTCGACCTACATTTTATAATGGTTTTGCTATTGATATTTATAGGAGGTGCTCTAACAAATTATCATGATCGAAATTAAACCCCAAGGATATACAATTAACATGTACTGTATACAGTATTATTTAACTTATAACTGATAAAATAAAGGTATTACTTATTGAGGGATATACATTTGCTACTGGATTCATTATCAACTGGCAATTTTAGAATTTCGATCTAAAAAATAAAATTAAAGATTAAAAATACTGTTTTAATCTAAAACGCAAAGAAACAAGGGATGAATAGGAAAAGGGAGAAACAATAAAACAGGACCATTTGAATGCGAACTAGAAGAATAAGACCAGCTGTTCCGAAATTTCATGTGTCTGCTTTGTAGACGAAGTTTACCTGGATCATGTTCAAAACAAGGAAACTTCCAATGCGCATCAAAGTAATCTAACTTCATATCCCACAAAGAAAAATAATGTTTTTCAGTGAGGTGGTGGTAGCGACCCTTAAAGTGTTCATCAAAATGAATCTTTTGAAATCCTTATAATTATGTATGTCAGCTGACGACATCTTTAACAGTTTTCTTGATATTGGCAACACTTCCATGAATATCAAATTCACTGCGGAAGGTGAACACTTCATGCGAGGACAGTATGAATGTTACCATAAAGAAATGGAAATTTCACAGAAGGGAAAACAAAATTATTATACTGATCAATTTGGTGTAACTTTGTCACAGTTGTACTCGTCTCTAAGAAAAAGTGATTATATATCAAGATAAGGTAACACAAGTAGACTATAGCATTTAAATCATATTTTGGAAAACTTATGGTCAAGTAATATACCATAAAAAAATGGTGTAAACACACTAATATCTATTTCATAATTTTTTTTTGAAAAATGCGGTATGGACAGCTTGATACTTTACCTGTGTTTAAGAAGACATGGGAAACACGATTGATTTTGTCTTTAAAAAAAAGTTTCAATGAAATAAATAGAATATAGAAAATAGACATCTAAACATATAATAACTTCAATATACCTGACGAGTGAGCAATCACGAGTTGTGATTAAAACATGACATATATTTGATTGTTTAGACAAAATAACATGCGTATTTCATTCCTAACCTGATCGTTATTAAATAAAGAATATGTATGTCTACATATAGTTATATCTTTCATTTTCATGATAAAGACAATCATTTTATGATCAGTAATATATATATACAGAAATATACATACGCAAGTCGTATACATGTGTAACCATAGTCATATCAAATATTGTTGCAGACCATCTTAGAGGTAAACATGCTGAAAGTATTATTACTGTTGTCTTGCCTGGTGGCGTCGACATTCTGTCAATGTAAGTATTCATGTACGGTTTGTAGAATTGTTGTGTACGGATCAGAAAATCTAGATATAAGGGTATGCTTATTTAAACTAGGTGTAAACATTCATGCAAGGCACTATGTAGAATATCATGGCAAGTATCCCTGTTACTGTATGGATTACTAGACAGAATGGCAGGGAAAATATTATTATATGGATCATTTTGGATCACTAAGCAGCAGTATTACTGTACAGATCATTGAGCAGGTTATCAGTGTAAGTATTACTGTACAGATCATTGAGCAGGTTATCAGTGTAAGTATAACTGTACAGATCATTGAGCAGGTTATCAGTGTAAGTATTACTGTACAGATCATTGAGCAGGTTATCAGTGTAAGTATGACTGTACAGATCATTGAGTAGGTTATCAGTGTAAGTATAACTGTACAGATCATTGAGCAGGTTATCAGTGTAAGTATTACTGTACAGATCATTGAGCAGGTTATCAGTGTAAGTATAACTGTACAGATCATTGAGCAGGTTATCAGTGTAAGTATAACTGTACAGATCATTGAGCAGGTTATCAGTGTAAGTATTACTGTACAGATCATTGAGCAGGTTATCAGTGTAAGTATAACTGTACAGATCATTGAGCAGGTTATCAGTGTAAGTATTACTGTACAGATCATTGAGTAGGTTATCAGTGTAAGTATTACTGTACAGATCATTGAGCAGGTTATCAGTGTAAGTATTACTGTACAGATCATTGAGCAGGTTATCAGTGTAAGTATGACTGTACAGATCATTGAGTAGGTTATCAGTGTAAGTATGACTGTACAGATCATTGAGTAGGTTATCAGTGTGAGTATTACTGTACAGATCCTTTTTTCTGTACGGATCATTGTGCAAATTTTCAGTGTAATTATTTCTGTACGGACTACTGTCAATATATCAGGTTGCGTATTTCTGTACGGATCATACAGGATACCATAGTAACCATTGGTCCAGGTTTCTGTTTTACTTTTTTTTTGTAAATGTTTTCGTGGCCATACTTCCAGCGTATTCCTAGCATCACATGTGTAACGCAAATCATACAACAATGAATATTAGTTGTCTTCAAAAGATTAACGAACAGAAAAGATATACGCGAAAGTGTGTTTTAAAATTACCTATATTTCAATCAATGCACTTGGCATCACTAATGAGTCTAGGATTAGGACTACACTGTTGTACGATACAGTTCCTGATTTGGCTATGTTGTATATTATTCTACGTATGTAATAAATAAACACTTGTGTGTCTTGGTATATTTTGAATTCATGGTGAGAAATTTCCATCAACACATATTGTTTATGAACCTTTTGGATAATGAAAAACTTCTGTTCTGTTTCAGATTATCATAACGGAGTATGGGGACTCCAAAATTTTGGTTTACCAGTTAGGAGATATGGTTTGAACAGTTGGAACCGTTATGATGATAGTGATATCTATGACAATGATTGGCTCACAGATAGGTATCCGGAACAGGATGGCGGCTATTATAGAAGCTTTCCAACTCACATAAGAAGATATTAAGGTTGAGTAATCGAGAAGATGTTACGGCAATCGTAAGTTCGAATTTTACTATTTATCCTTATCTTATATAATACATTACCAGTTATAACGTGTATATATAAAGATGTAAAACCGTATCATTTTGTTTTGTATCACAAAAGGATATATGCTCAACTACGTGATATACATATATATAGGATGTTAAGTGCTTTTAGTATACATCTTCAGATGCTCAACAATAATTATATAGTTATGAGAGGATGAATCGTATACAAGAATATCTAGTTTTCTTTGTGGATAGAAAACTTTAAAATATTTCCTTTTTATACAAAGGATTGTATCAAATTTTTTAAACCTAAGCTAAATAGTCTAGTATAAAATTCATCCCCTTCGTATACTGTGACGTCACCAATAAACATAAACATTCCGCTGAATAAACCTATAGTGGGCGAAAACGCTAGCCTTTCAAATCGATATATATTTATATATTATCATCGATGATTTCTTTTGTGTTTCAGAAAAAGAAGACCAGCGACTTGCTACTCCATGATTAAAATATTGTTATATACTATTTCATTACTGATTTATATTCATATCCGTTTTGCAATACTTAAATAAAAAATGAGCACATTTTGATCTTGTTAATATTCTAGACTGAAATCATTGAAATCATGAAGTTGTGACATGGAAGTGGAATTCCAAGGAATACTTTGCGCCAATGTCTATGAGCGAAATGGCGAAAATAGCAACAAATAGTATCTTACTCGGCAAACAAAAACGAAAGGATAAGCTAGGAAAAACACAACCCTATGAGTTAGGAACACTATAAATACAACATTCAAGGTAGGAAGAGTTTTTAAAACACTAGATTAAGTGATTGGATTAAAAAGTTGTTTTTTGCATCATCACGACCGCTGTATCACGTGTTACTCCACCCCTCGGCCATTATTAGGGAAACTTTAACAAAACTGCCATTTCTTAGACACAATTGCATTTTAAATACACACACACACACATATATATATATATTGTATCAAATTATATATATATATAAGTACATTTTAGTGGTTAGTTTGTAATTAAAGAAGTATTACAAGTATTGTACTTACCGTAAGTAAGTACTGTTACGTCAAAATGATAATTCGATCTGATCACAGGGGCATATTGTATAGAGTTTACTCATATCTGACGCCCAACTTTCCTATATTGACTGCTTCTCTGTCGCCGTATTGCTTCGGTTCTCTGTAACGTTTGAACGTTTGAAAGAGTCAGTATTGCAAAGCTTCTACACAATAATGTTCAAAAGATAATTTCTCTAATCTAATATATCGATTGTTTGCTATGCATCTTTTGCTCATTCAGTTTATGTTTATTTCCTATAAAATATTTCACCTAGACCGCTTTATCAAGTGTCACTTATGTCCCCATAACATGAAAATGATATATAGATATTTAATTTCTGTTTACCTGTAAAAATAACTGAATAAGTAGTTATATAATAATTTAATGATAATGACCGTAGCGACTAAACAACAACTAATGTACGTACACCAAGGCTTGAGTAGAGTTACACTGTACAAGATTTACTTGCAGAAATATTTGGTTTTGAATCCAAAAACTTTGCCGCCATTTTTTAAAAGTGTTACGTCATACACTAGAGCATTTGCGTGTTTGAAAGAGTCTGTATTGCACATCGTCTAAACGACTCAGAAGTTACTGGTCTAAGGGGGATAACTTTGTCAGAAAAGCGAAGTGACAATGATGAGAAATGAATTGAAAAAGGTAAATTATTGTATGTTCAAATCCATCTCTCTGGCGTAGAAAATTGTTTGTTTTATCATAATGAGGGAAATAACTGAGATTAACGACATAAGATGCCCTTTGACCGGCAGATCACGAACATAAAGAAAACCGCGCAAGCGCTGTCAGACAACAGGAACACGTGACAAAATCAATAGAATCTATAGCCAAGATTCAGTAACTAGCAACTGATTTAGCATCTCAAACTTTGTTCCCGAAATGCAACGAGACTCTACTTGAAAATGAAATATGGAACTAAAAATCATTCTGGCCTTATCAATCAGTCTGAGACTCGCGATTACCGGTCGAAATATATATACTTGCAGTTACGTTATTTACATGATCACTATATCGTTGATCATAACCATTTGTATAAAAATTCAAAATCAATTCAATATATTTACTATGCAGAAGTGATCACAACGAAATGGACCATACATAAAGAGAGATAAACTGTCGAGCTGGTGTGGGGAAGATATTAACATGTTTGTCCTCTAGATTCAACTAAATATGATCTATCTATATAAAGGTATGTATCAGGTAGACTTCATTGATGTATGAATTGTAGGATATATAAAGAGCCAGACCCACTCCTCGACCGATATTATTTTATATATATTTAAAAAAATCATGATTGTCTATTTTTCTCTGGTAGCAATAGTTCTGACTGACCCTGTAATACCGCAATTTTAAAGTAAAACGCTACCAATCTAACGTAATAAATATTTTTTAAAAAAGAATTCGAAACGACTCAGTTCTAATTCATAATTATGCGAGAAGAACTGTAAATAAATCTGCCGTCTTCCAACATGGCAGAAATCGTGCGAGGGAAGCGATGAAGAAAACGCGTTTTGACGGACTCTGAGACGAAAAGAAGGAAGATGGCTGGTTCATACTCTGTATCGCTCTCTGTTTGGCTCTCTCGTGTAGTATCACTCTAAACTCATATTCATAAAAACTCTTATCATCGAATATTCGCTTTAGATAGATCCATTTCGCGATGTTCTATATGTTCGTTACTGTATCGTAGCCCCTATGTGAGGGCCTCTTTGCAATTAATCGTAGTTTTTCTTGTAATCTACACGTATTTGTGTCATATCTAAGCATTGAAAGATGTGATCAATACATACGTCAGATGCTTTCCATACATAATATATAGAGTATTGATTGCATTTATCGGTAAAATCTCTTTACAAGCGATGTCACATGGACGTACTACTCACCTCTTCCTCAATTTTCGTCTTGGTTCTGACCGCGTCTGAACGTATCACATAACTTTTCCTCATCAATATTCATATCCTGGTGTTGATTAATGAGACTAATTCCGGCGCCGATATCTCCATTACCCTGTCAATTTCAAGTTCAAAACTTTATACAAGTCTTTATTCACATATTATCTATTAGTATACAACAACATTTCCAGTCAATAAAACATGAAAAATATCTGTAACGGAGTGGGACTGGCTCTTTAAGTTTGCAGATAAATATCTTAACGTCCATAATAGTTTCCACGGAATCCCTCAAACTCCCATGCTTTATTAAAGTTTTAACCACTAAAATTGCACGACACATTCGTAGGCGTGATATCTAATTATGTAGGATTATAAACTCATATAAAAAACAACATTAAGGAGTATATTGGCATTTTCTGAAGTCAAATCCATACATGTTGATTAAAAAGATATTTTGGAAAACCATATGATTGATATATTTGAAATGTTGCAAAGTACTCATCAGGTACACTTTTTGTAATTTTGTTTTACATCGCATACATTAGTGACTGAACAAGTAGTTTGGTTTGTATTACATAATGGTACCGTTGTATGAGTGGATAATACTGGGTTGGTCCTTCAAAACCACCCGTCCAGGATGCATTTCTGATATATGTTACAGCGCTGACAAAGTATCCTAGTAAAGTAAATATGATTTCATCCAAAACTGTTGTCTATATTAAATTGACAAGTTAAATGGGATTGGAATCTAGAATGTATTTACAATTTATCTTAATTGTTTGCTGATATACAAAATACAAGGAAAATTTGCTCATTAGTAATCCTGTTATTTAGCTTTCAGCTCAGACATCATGAAAATATTAGTCATTTTCAGTGACAAAAGATGGAACACCTATGTTATACCAAAGTGACTAATCCCGACTGCCGTATCAGACAAAAGATATTACCACTATCAGTATACGATATCAGGCAAAATATTTTTGTTCAAAATTATGTTTTGTTAAAATCACTAATTCCTGTGCCAAGTGCATTTAATTTCTATTGTTTAAGATATATGGTTTGTTAATATATCAAGTCTTGTTTATTGCTACCCACACATCATGATAATATTTTGACATTTTAGCATAATTATAATGACATGTAGTGATGTTTTGATGCACTTTATTTTTGATCAAACAATTAAAAAGATAGTCCTTTAATTTCTTCCGTCATTCCACTTTGGCATTTTAGTAAAACCGTGTTGTCATTTCCCTTGTGTATTGATAATTACATCTTTTCTGCAGTGGATCTTTCTCTAATTGAGCATTTTCCTTTGATGATATTTCAAATAGTTATATACAGCACTTTGTTTAAGTAGCTAAGTCTTCTTTATAAGTGTTTGTCATAGCACAAATGCCTACTGTATTGTTTAAAGCATTTTGATTTACTTATCATTAAAAGAGTTATTGCCCCTTGTCTATGTCAGAATTTCATATAAATTGGAAAGGGAGATAATTCAGCAGCTTTGAACAGGTAGAAAATTGCAATCAAATGTATTTTGTCTTATTGCAACTGTTATGTCAAAGTTGTTTCTTATTCAACCTTACAGATATAATTTTTTGCATGATAATGCATAAATTTTGTTCTTAGATATCAATCTAATCTATGTAAGTATTTGATCTTTTTATGAATTTTACGCAATTGAAATTGAGAATGTAACAAATGATCATTATTATGCTTATTTTGCAATATTACTATTTTTCATACATAAAATGACGTCTATTATCCTTGCTTATCATACATTAACCAAATAGAAACTAAACATATGTATATCTATTGTAACAAAGTTGATAACTCAAACCAAAATTGTAAAAGAGAAATAGTTCACTTACCTTTCATTTTATTTCATGGTAATAATCATTAATGTTGAATGTATGTTGGTGCTGTGTATAGAACAATGTTAGTGAGTAGAAATAGGACTGATTGACATTTGAAATAAACTGAAATGTTAGTTTGTTTGTAACAACTATATCTATCATATATGAAACTGACTGAGAAAAAAAATACACCACAACATGCAGAATTAAATAAGTTTAGGAAATTGTTAATTCAGAAAGGAACAGAAGACGATAAACACTATAGATTATCATAAAATATTAATAATAAGAAAAAGGGCAATGTTTTTGGTATTAAAATGACAAAATATAGAATAGTAAAATTGAAACCATCACACGCATCATGCATTTTGGTAAAAGTTGATTTCGCTACTATGTAAATCATAGTGATCTCAATGAGAAATATCCAATTTTTCAATAATGTATATGATTTTCCGCGTAAATCTTTCTTTTATTCATATCTTCCCCTAGTGTTGTTAAATTTGAGTTTGAATTAAGATTCACCTGTTTCTTGTTACCTGAAGGAGGTTCAAACTAGAACATGTGATGATCAACTATAAAATTAGCCAAGACATTTGCATAATGTATAAACACAGTCAACAGTCATTATGAGTCGGTAATCTTTGTGTTACTGGTCGAATTTAGAATTTCAAATAATTTGTTAGTATGTGACTGCCATATTAATGTTAAGGTAATAATTTTCTCTATTCTAGAAAACTAGAAAAGTATACTAATGGCTTTTATATTAATAACTTAAATAGCTTCATCGAGTCGATGGCCCTTCATGAATCATAATGAGAACAGCGTTAAGTGAATCTCACTCCAAAGCAGGGAAGAAAGGCAGCAGGTCATGAACAAAAATTGGAAGCTAGATCGATTAAGGTGTGTTTATAGATGGTACCAAAACTAATTGCTAAAACTGTTAAAAAACTCGCGGTCACCAAAATGTATTTATAAGGAATATCCAAATATCCAGGCCTATGTTGCTCAAAGCTTGCTTATAGTGAACCATCAGAAAATGCAAAACAAAAAAGTTGGCTGGATTACCCATTATTATATGACCCTTTATAATCCCGAAGTTCCATTTAACATTGAGATGACATTCTACCATATCTCCAACACCACCAAGTAGGACTCCATGTAACTAGCAGTATCATTCAACTCATCGGCTGCATTGGGGGTTTGGCCAGTAATCGCCGCAATGCGTATGGATACGAATATTTGATTTAAATGGCATTCGCAACATGAATTAGTTTATCATTAGTAGTTTATTAGTATTTAGGAAACAATAATTTGATAATATCATGATGTCTGAAGCTGAGATCAAACGCACGACCCCATGAAATCGAGTAACATTGGGGTAACGTCTTGCCGTTTTTGCAATAGACATTGGTGTTGGAATCAGCGACTTTTTCTTTGAAAATTCAATATTGGACTCCTTTTTGGTCCAAATTTATTTTCCAATTTTTCGGTACTAATTTTCGAGGATAAGATTTAAGTTACATATTATCACACTGAATCAGGCTCAGTAGGTACATGTGGCGCTTTGTGTCAAAATTGATTGCATTTGAAGCCGACGAAGCGTCATGTTTTAGTACATATTGATTCAGGTAGCAACTTTGACAACCTGATAAAAATAACAAATGACATTATATCCAAATTATTTTTTCCGAAAATCATTGAGATTACCTATCCGACATCATCGAAAAAGGAAAATCATTTTCCCATCTTACTGTTGGCCACAGTTAGGTAGAATAATGCTGTAACACGCCATACGTCTTTCACTGCTGTAACAGGAAACGTTATTATATATTTTTTTGGAGTGTTTATCCTTGTTTTGCTTCAGTGGCAACGATTTATTGTTTTCATTCACTACTAGATAACTCTTACAATGATGTGAGCAGCTGGGAAAGATTTCCACCAAATCCTCGGAAATTAAACTTTCACCAAGAGCTAAACTTCAAATGACAAGAACAGGTTTCCTTACAACGGTGAAGAGTTTGATATGAATTAATTAAACATTATTATCAAGTAATTACTATAGGACTATTCAATGGTGTCATGCAGTGTTCAAGATGATAGATCAAACGGGATGTGCAATTACTGGGCTCTCGAAACCAGGCAGCGGTAGAACGTACAAGGCAAGTGACAATCCTTGAAAAACAAACTTGTAGAAAGGTCACTTTCAAGTTCTCCTGAGTTTTAAGGTTCTCGTGCCATGTAGATCATCCTTACATAATCAGCGTTTAAATTACAAAGACTATCAATATCGTGACAGGTATTCTTTTCAGGAACACAAATGCACCACATGGTACTTATGAAAACATTGTGGATTGCTAAGAAACTTGGGTATTCATGCCCAGACTACAACATGCTGTATACCTGTTATGATTTGAGAACGTGACATTACTTACCTGAATTGACCAACACTTATATGTTAGGTACCGTCGATGAATCAGAAAAAGCTTACTCTTCTAGAACAAATGGTCTTATTTTGTTTCTACTAATTGTAAGCCACCAGGGAGGCACAAGACAAGATTTGTCTACACTTTTTTTTGCAGATATATTGGTGTAAAATTTTCAGTATGTTTGGAATTCCTAAACATTATTTCAGTTTGTGTTACTGACGTACTGTATCATTAAATTGAATTCCATTCCGCTGATTTGTTACAAACGATGTTTTTTTTTTAATTCGAAGTTACTGTGGTTGTCTACCAGATGGTCGTGAACGTTTTCTAATTGCTGTTTATATATTTCAAAAGTATACATTGTTTTGGTTATATAATTTGCCATGCGATACGTTCGTGTTCTTGAAAATAAGGTCGGTCAGGATCTTGCTAATTTTTGTGGTTTAAACAAACACTGAAACTATAAAGGGTTGATCAGAGTAACTTCGATAGAGTAAGAGTCATGAAATTAAGATATATTCTGAAAAACTGTCATTTTCCTATCACAAATATCCGGTATCTATCGTGAACATCCTGTGAAATTGATGTAAATAAAAGGACACGATGTTAGTTCGAAAGCGATTTACACATTGATGTCAGTCAGAAGACACTATTTTACTTCAAACGCGATTTACACAATGATATCAATAATAAGACGACATGCTAGTTCAAACGCGATTTACACATAGATGTCAGTCGTAAGACTCGTGTTTAGTTCAAACGCGATTTACAAATTAATGTTTATCGTACGACACCATGTCAGTTCCAACGTGATTTATACATTGATGTCAATCATAAGACTCGATTTTAGTTCCAACGCGACTTACTCATTAATGTTTATCATAAGATACCATTTTAGTTCAAACGCCATTTATACAAGTACATTATGTATGTCAATCAGAAAACACCATGTTAGTTCTAACGAGATTTACACATTGATGTCAATAATAAAACTCGATTTCAATTGGACACCCAGTGATGTCAAGCAGAGACTTGAGGTCAGAGGTCAACCGGGATGCACACTGACGTTAGTAAGAGGTTATATCGATTTTGCGCGTTGATGTTAGTACAAGGTTATATTAATTATACACATTGATGTCAGTAAGAGATTATATGAATTATACACATTGTTGTTAGTAATAGGTTATATTAATTATACACATTGTTGTTAGTAAGAGGTTGTGTTAATTATACACATTGTTGTTAGTAATAGGTTATATCAATTATACACATTGTTGTTAGTAATAGGTTATATTAATTATACACATTGATGTCAGTAAGAGGTTATATTAATTATACACATTGATGTCAGTAAGAGCTTATATCAATTGTACACATGTAAGTGGTCTAAATGTTTCATCAATAGAATACACAATAATTCGACAAGTTTAAACTGTTACTTGTAATGTATTTAAGCAACGATCTATACATGAATCTTATCCTTTGATACACACTTAAAAATTTTAAAGATCTGATAGTCAAAACCTCTTAAGTTCAGGTTTTGTTCCAGTGATATTTTAAAAGACAAAGTAACGAAAGCATAAACATATTGTTTTTCTGTGCTACAGTCGCCAGAAACTATTCATTTTCACCTTGTTTTCTTCATTCAATCGTTAATAACAATCTTTTATTTTCAATGCTGTGATTTTTGCCAGCAAATTTCTTTTTTCAAATGAAAAAGGACGGTACTTGAATTATAAACAAACAAGCTATTTATGGAAAAAGTCAGTTTTGAATAAATGCTTCAATCCTACATTGAAGTCCTAAAATTGATTTTTTAAAGCTATTTTACTCTGGAAGAAATAACAGTGATTATTTTCATCATTATAAAAGACATGGTCGTTGTACTTCATTTTTGCAACTTTAACCAAATACCCATTTTAATCATGATAAATAAATTGGAAAAACTACTTACGGTTGCTTAAAAAGTTGTCCTCCATATCAACATATAACATTTTGTTGAATTCAACCAAGATTTCCATATTTATGCACAAGAAAAATATCCTAGCAACAGACAAAAATGTTCAAATTATTAAATACCAAATCGGAAATACAAAACGTAGTTCACGAGTAAATTATATATTCAACGCTTAACTTTGGTTGCAAAAGATACAATTATAAATGGCAAATTATATAAACAACAAAGTACAATGTATTACGTTATATCCTACTTTCGATCAAATATGAGATTCCTTAAATAATAATAATCATTCTCTAAATGGAATTCCAACCTGGAAACATGATATAATGTAATGTCGACAAATTTAACAACTATCATATGATGTATTTAAGATCATAACCAGTCAATTCATTATATATCTTAAATCGTGGTCCTCTTGACAGTATGATTGCTGATCCCTCATCATCATGAATTTGCATTTCCCTGAAACTATTGGAGATATTTAAGGCATACAGGTATACTAGATTGGTTATGAAAAATGCACTCTTACATGTATATATGTATAAATATATATTCATAAAATACATAACAATTACATTAACAGTAGAGAAAAAAAAAACAATTTCCCCTGATATCTTATATGTGATTGCCATGGTTACCAATTCCAAAAGTGCAAAAAATGGAAAAAAAACTACTTTCAACCTAACAATCCAACTTTAGAGAAGAAATTTACATCTGAACATCTGTCTTAAAACCAACAGCACTGTCAGTGTAACAAACAACGTACTTTTCAGCAAATTCCAACGCATTCACAACATAACCACGTGTAAACGTGTAAAATTTTCTTCCAGTAAGTCCAGCTTATGGCGTGTAGACGCCGATTCGAGACTGCTCCAATAGTAATCCAACACAATGTAAAAATATTCACCTAAAAAAATACGAAACCCTTTATGATTCACTTCATCATGACAAGACAAGGATTTATTTTTTAGATTTGGATTTAAACCTTTATCATGGGGTTATCTAATGAACAAACATATCACCTATGGCCACACCGAGAAACTGTGAATTGCTACCTGACATGATAAACGTATAACCCAGCTCTTGACTACAAGCACACCCTAAGTATGTATAAATATGACTAAAATCTAGATATAGGTAAGTGAGACTAAAACATACGTGAATGTCACCTGCTGTCTCGTGACAAAAAATCTTCACGAAAACGGAAAATGTATTTGTTTTGCTTTAATTTGTGAAGGTAAAGTTAACTTATAAAAGGAAATTCTAAACTCCTTATGATAGTATGCAACTAAATTAGATATAAAATTGTTTACGCTTTAGAATCGAATTTGAAACTTATTCATAGAATAATTACGCTTGACGAAACAAAGTTGACAGCTGAATTTACAATATATGACTGATACAGCTCCACAATAGTATATATCTTTCGGATCTTAATGGTTAATTTGATGTTATTTTAGATATATGTTTGTCCTTGATAAGTCACAATGCTTACCTAATATAGATTGCAGAATGACACATTACTCTTGAGACTTCCGAAAGTAAATATCATGTTAGCTCTGGCTTGAAGGCATTCTCTGAAATGGGAATAGGGATACTTTTGTCCTGAAAGGAGAGTATGAAAATATTGTAAAATGCACCCAATAGATATGTAAAGAAGAGGTAAAATGGAATGATAGAATAATGAGAAAGTGTGAATATAACGATTTAGATTGCATGAAAGGTGGAATAGAAAGGGGTAATAATGGTGAGAGGGTAGCAATACAATGGATTATATTGGGGAGTGGTACATAAAAAAATATCAAGGTAAGAGGAATACAATAGATAAATAAATGAGTATAGCATAGAAGGAACGTTAAAATGAGAGGATACTGATATAACGGGTAAGATTGTAGGAGGAGGGATAGTAGAAACAGTGCTTATTTGATCTCTATCGATCAGAAGGTTAAGTGAGCTCCAGCAGACGGAAGGATGACAACGAAAGAGTTTAAAAGGGAACCGCTGAGTTGGTGTTGTCAAATGCAAAAGCGCGATATACTGACCATAGTATACATGATGTAATATACTATAAAAAAGTGATCAAAGTATAAATGGAATGTTAGAGATTATTCATATCGTAGAATAATTACGCATGACGAATCAAGATTGACAGCTGAATTTACAATATATGATTGATACAACTCCACAATAGTATATATCTTTCGGATTTTAATGGTTAAAATGAAGTTACTTAAGATATATGTTTGTCCTTGATAAGTCATTACCTAATATAGATTACAGAATGACACATTACTCTCTTCGGCTGAAGGTGTTGTCGGGCCGGTATAAAAGAAGCCCCAAATTGAAGTTAACTACTGTGGTTGAGACAGTGAGGACAGGGTAAGTTTTTTTTTACATGTGATAAAAGTTGAGTGACTTAACATTAACGAGGTAAGTGATGCTAACAAGAGATAAGATGTAGGCGCGACTTTACTAACGAGGTAGGTTATGACTAAAGGATATGAGATGTAGGCGCGACTTTACTAACGAGGTAGGTTATGACTAAAGGACATAAGATGTAGGCGCGACTTTACTAACGAGGTAGGTTATGACTAAAGGAAATGAGATGTAGGCGCGACTTTACTTACGAGGTGGGTTATGACTAAAGGACATAAGATGTAGGCGCGACTTTACTTACGAGGTAGGTTATGACTAAAGGAAATGAGATGTAGGCGCGACTTTACTAACGAGGTAGGTTATGACTAAAAGACATAAGATGTAGGCGCGACTTTACTAACGAGGTAGGTTATGACTAAAAGACATAAGATGTAGGCGCGACTTTACTAACGAGGTAGGTTATGACTAAAGGATATGAGATGTAGGCGCGACTTTACTAACGAGGTAGATTATGACTAAAAGACATAAGATGTAGGTATTATTGTTAATGTTATCTACCCACTATTAAACTACAAATGTGTCTTGACGGTAAACAAAAGTTATGTTATCTGGACGGTGTTAAGTTACAAATGTTTCTTGTCGGTATTCAATTGTTCATGTTATCTGGATAATGTTAAATTACAATTTTTTTCTGGACGTTATTCAATTGTTATATTATCTGGACGGTGTTTAGTTACAAATGTTTCTGGTCAGTATTGAATTGTTAATGTTATCTGGACGGTGTTTAGTTACAAATGTTTCTTGACGGTATTGAATTGTTTGTTATCTGGACGGTGTTTAGTTACAAATGTTTCTGGTCAGTATTGAATTGTTAATGTTATCTGGACGGTGTTTAGTTACAAATGTTTCTTGACCGTATTGAATTGTTAATGTTATCTGGACGGTGTTAAGTTACAAATGTTTCTTGACGGTATTGAATTGTTATGTTATCTGGACGGTGTTTAGTTACAAATATTTCTTGACCGTATTGAATTGTTAATGTTATCTGGACGGTGTTAAGTTACAAATGTTTCTGGTCAGTATTGAATTGTTAATGTTATCTGGACGGTGTTAAGTTACAAATGTTTCTTGACGGTATTGAATTGTTAATGTTATCTGGACGGTGTTTAGTTACAAATGTTTCTTGACCGTATTGAATTGTTAATGTTATCTGGACGGTGTTAAGTTACAAATGTTTCTGGTCAGTATTGAATTGTTAATGTTATCTGGACGGTGTTTAGTTACAAATGTTTCTTGTCGGTATTCAATTGTTCATGTTATCTGGACGGTGTTTAGTTACAAATGTTTCTGGTCAGTATTGAATTGTTATGTTATCTGGATGGTGTTTAGTTACAAATGTTTCTGGTCAGTATTGAATTATGTTATCTGGACGGTGTTTAGTTACAAATGTTTCTGGTCAGTATTGAATTATGTTATCTGGATGGTGTTTAGTTACAAATGTTTCTGGTCAGTATTGAATTATGTTATCTGGACGGTGTTTAGTTACAAATGTTTCTGGTCAGTATTGAATTGTTAATGTAATCTGGACGGTGTTTAGTTACAAATGTTTCTTGACAGTATTGAATTGTTAATGTTATCTGAACGGTGTTTAGTTACAATTTTCTGGTCAGTATTGAATTGTTAATGTTATCTGGACGGTGTTTAGTTACAAATGTTTCTGGTCAGTATTGAATTGTTATGTTATCTGGACGGTGTTAAGTTACAATTGGTTCTTGTCGGTATTCAATTGTTCATGTTATCTGGATAATGTTAAATTACAATTTTTTCTGGACGGTATTCAAAATTGTTATGTTATCTGGACGGTGTTTGGTTACAAATGTTTCTTGACAGTATTGAATTGTTAATGTTATCTGAACGGTGTTTAGTTACAATTTTCTGGTCAGTATTGAATTGTTAATGTTATCTGGACGGTGTTTAGTTACAAATGTTTCTTGACCGTATTGAATTGTTAATGTTATCTGGACGGTGTTTAGTTACAAATGTTTCTTGTCGGTATTCAATTGTTCATGTTATCTGGATAATGTTAAATTACAATTTTTTCTGGACGGTATTCAAAATTGTTATGTTATCTGGACGGTGTTTGGTTACAAATGTTTCTTGACAGTATTGAATTGTTAATGTTATCTGGACGGTGTTTAGTTACAAATGTTTCTGGTCAGTATTGAATTGTTAATGTTATCTGGACGGTGTTAAGTTACAAATGTTTCTGGTCAGTATTGAATTGTTAATGTTATCTGGACGGTGTTTAGTTACAAATGTTTCTGGTCAGTATTGAATTGTTAATGTTATCTGGACGGTGTTTAGTTACAAATGTGTCTGGTCAGTATTGAATTGTTAATGTTATCTGGACGGTGTTAAGTTACAAATGTTTCTTGACCGTATTGAATTGTTAATGTTATCTGGACGGTGTTTAGTTACAAATGTTTCTTGTCGGTATTCAATTGTTCATGTTATCTGGATAATGTTAAATTACAATTTTTTCTGGACGGTATTCAAAATTGTTATGTTATCTGGACGGTGTTTGGTTACAAATGTTTCTTGACAGTATTGAATTGTTCATGTTATCTGGACGGTGTTTAGTTACAAATGTTTCTGGTCAGTATTGAATTGTTACGTTATCTGGACGGTGTTTATTTACAAATGTTTCTTGACGGTATTGAATTGTTTATGTTATCTGGACGGTGTTTAGTTACAAATGTTTCTGGTCAGTATTGAATTGTTCATGTTATCTGGACGGTGTTAAGTTACAAATGTTTCTGGTCAGTATTGAATTGTTAATGTTATCTGGACGGTGTTAAGTTACAAATGTTTCTTGTCGGTATTGAATTGTTATGGATGGTGTTAAATTTCAAATGTAATCTAGAATTTTTTTCTTATGCTATCTGGACGGTTATCAATTGAAAAAAAATGTTATCCAAACAGCATGATTTGGATGATGTCGAACTGTACATTTTATATTGAAGGCTTCAGGCGGTTAAGCTTTATATGGGAATATCACTGTTTTGGTTTACCTCCAGGAAGAGTACGTAAAGATGCTGCGGGTACTTGCTATTCTACCATGTTTGGTAGCCATGGCTACGTGTCAGAAACTTTACAGTAAGTACCGCAAATTCTAATTGTAGTTTATGTTGTCTTCTGATTCTTTGCAATTTTTTTCCCATTTTGCGGTATTTTTTTTAAAGTATTATCTACCAATCAGAGCATTAGATTTTATTATTCCAAATCACTGTGAATAGAGAGTATGTAAGATGCGTACTTGCGAGTAATACTATCAATCATCTTTCTAAATATGTTAAGAAATAATGAATAAACTAACGTAGGCCTTATATGGAATCAAATGAACAACGATTACGTAGTTCGTTCCCTATTTTGTAAAACCCCAATAAATGTTATCAATGTTATCAATGGGGGGGGGGGGGATAATTTCTGATCTACTCGTGATTCATTTATCAATTCTTTCTAAAAGATAAAAGCTCTAGAAGAGAGAGAGAGAGAGAGAGAGAGAGAGAGAGAGAGAGAGAGAGAGAGAGAGAGAGAGAGAGAGAGAGAGAGAGAGAGAGAGAGAGAACAGTCGGATAGTACAAGTGATAACTCAATTCGAATACAGTGGCTTTTTTTTTAAATCTGAGGTAGATGTATCTAGTTTCATTCCCGCCATTTTTTTCCCTATTTATTCAGATGTTGACATGATAATTTCAGCTATCCTATGAAACGAAACTTTAACTGAAGAAGCGACGCAAAAGATGTTACAATCTCTCGATTTCAATCAACAGTATGGTTAAAACGCTCGCGGCTATGCCGAAAGCCAATAAACTATCAACATATGTTACATGAGATATTTCTATTGACTTTTGATATAAGATAATTCATGTAACACGAGATATACAATACGAAGTCTTGTCTTGCATAAGATATATAGAAATGTCAAACTTATCGAGCACTGCCAGAAGGAAGTCGAGTGTGCCTTTGGACGAATCATGGTGATCTTCTAACACAATGAGGGGGACTTTTATTATTCTTTGTAATGAACAGTACGTTCTGAAGAACCCTTACCGTGGATAAGGGACAGTTTCGGCTTTCAATACATATCTCAACATACGGTCAAGTAGCGTGATGTTTTCGCTATAGAACGCATTTTCTGAAGTGCTCCGGATGATTCTTGAGGAAACTAAGTTTTTTCTTTTCTATACCAAAAACTCTCATTCTATATAAATCACGTTTGTATCTCATACAGTAAATGTCAATTACATTTCATATATACTATATAAGATGACTTATTTAGACATATATGTTTAGTTTAAACATATTTATTGCCAGAATATAGACATAGGATTTGGCTCAAGTTATTGCAACTTATCAACGCCTTCTCTCAATATACATTTTAAATGACATTACAATCATGACAATACAAATATACAATTATTGTTACGCATTGGCATCAAAATCTCTTGCTAGATTTGATATAGTTTTGCACAGATCTAAAAATGTTTGCATTAAGGTCCATGGAAAACTGATAATCTAGACATATACACTTCTTATATATACATGTATATCATATCTCATATGCTACATAAGATATTTGATATAATTTGGTGATACACAAGTTTAACATTGCAACTTACCATACTAACGTTTGTAAACATATTGGTTTATCGTTTAGGTGCTGTCTACAGTCCAACGGTTGGAAGTAGTCTCATCCTCCAAAACAACATCCAACAAAGGAATGAACCTAGCATGTATAGCTCAGACAGATCAGCCCCAGTCATGATTAGTACGCAACCGTCCCTTATCTTCAACGATGGGAATTATTGGGACAGCAGCAATAACTTACTCAATACCCAAAGGCTAAGAAACGTTCAGATGATAAGCGATCTAGAAAAGATGAACCAGGCGCTGAAGTATAGGTTACAGAACATCAGAAGTACTAGTACTATACAAGGAAGCCAACGGCTGCGGATACAAGTCCTTACACAAAGAAATAAGCGGTTGATAAACTTACTGCAGCAGTTAAACCAGCGGAAGTTGAGCAGTATACCAACTCAGAACTACCAATCGTTAAGCAGACTACTGCAATTAATTAACCGGCGTCAGCAGAACGGTTATCAATTGGTGAACCGGCAGGCGGTAGTCAGACAACAACGGATAAACCAACTGCTGCAGAAACGACAGGCAGTAAGCCAATCGCAACGAATAATCCGTCAACTGCAGCAAAGACAACTGGTGAACCAACAGGCGGCATACAGAGCACAACTATTGAGACAGCAGTTATACAACAGACAACTGTTAAACCAGCAGCCAATATCCCAATTACAACTAATTACAAATGTAAACCCGAGTCAGGCAAGGATTCTACCGGCAACAAACCCTGTACAAGGGGTACTTAATCAGCCGTCCAACGATGGAGCTGCACGCATGGCTCAATTAATGAAAGATATTGAAGCAGGCATATACGACCAGTTCATAGCACAAAACAGTAATTTAGTAAACTAAACTATTGCTTTAGTTATTAAATATTTGTCATTTATCTATCAGAAGATATTGCCCGAGATATTCTCACTGTTTGGTACCAATCACAATTTGATAAAGGAAATGTCTTCTAGAAATCGACAATCCTTTGTGGTTGTATTTTACACGTGAGAGTTTGAAAACACAATATATCTCACAAAACAGACGCAATAAAGTTTACATGCTTCAAGTAATCTTTGTCCAGAATTTTATGTACAATAATATATTACACTGGTTCTATAAAAACTCTCCCAAGATTTAAAAATGTCTTTAGTTGTTGATAATCATTTTACATCGGGCCGACTTGCAACGAGTGGAATTGTAATCGGTAGAGCGATATCAACATGTTCCAGAGCAGCATGTAACATTTATATGCCATATATGTTCTCAAATCAACCAACAAATCAACCCCATCTCCAACTTCCTCAATACCTAGTAGGATAAGTCTTTAAACGCGACAAATATCACCAATGCGGAAAATACACTATGTTTGAAATTGTGTTGATTCAATAGGTATAGTTAAATAACTTTCCGATGTGTTTAATTGTATGTACAGTACAAGAGATATGTGTTATGTTATCCACAGTAGCACATAACGAATCCTGTCTGCACAAGAGCGGGTAAATAATGATGAAAAAGGCTTCAGCATTTAAGAATCGACTTAACCTGTAATGTACACTGAAACCCTAGTTATTTCGGGTTTTCTAGTATTTGTTTCAAAAAAAAAAAAAAAAAAAAAATTCAAGTGAAAACTTTACATTGTCATAGAGATAAATATATTGTTTGTTTAAGATATATATTATTCGTAAATCCTCAAACAAATGGGGAAAATGTTGTTTATACTTTTATACAAAAAAAAAATCGCATTAAGTACTCAAACATTATTAAGCTGAATGATTCCTTTACCACGCTAAATTACTTGTAAAAGCTGATCTAAAGGTTTCCGTGTGTATGTCATGGAAGTTTTTTCCTTCTTGGTGACAGCAATCGATTCAAATATCATGTATGTATTGGTTTGATTAGCACTACATGCCGACTCCGCCTAAAAACTTTACAAAATCAAAACTTGAGATATGACATGTTCAAATAAATTCGCACTTACATGTCTTTGAAACAAATGCATGATTAAGTTTTTTTTTTTTTTTTTTGTGAGACACTACTATGTCAGATTTTGGACTCTGATGATAGGCATTTAGTAACACAAATATGCCGTACCATTTAGCAACATATTGATTCATATGAATGGTGGTTTCAAAATCAGTAACGTACTTAATTTTATTTTGAAATTATCAATTACATGAAAATAACGGAAATAATAGAGTTAGTACACTGCCCTCTTTACATTCTGACATTTCTTTCACTTTGTATTTTCCGCAGTCGCCTCCTTCATTTCAAATTTTAATCACTTCACATCACTAACGGGTCCTAGAAGGACAAAACAGCTGTAAGATGTTGCTATTTTGTACAATTTCCATCTTGGTACTCTTCAAAAACAGTTTCATGAAATAAAGCGACACCTTCGCGATATAGCGCGTTAGTCTTTTTGGCGAGATTATGTGTTAGTTTCATGTGAAAACGCATTTTTTTCACCTGTGAAAGTGAGCTCAATCGATTCTTAAAGTGAATCTTATTTCCAACAACGAACATCAAATGGCGATTGCGATTTGCAATTTGAGTTAGATACAGTAAAGGCAAACAATAAAACTGTATTAGATAGCTGTTTCGTCCTTTTAAAATTCGCAAGTGATTCTAAACTGTCTAAAATTTGAAGCTAAGGATGCGAATGAAAAAAATCTGAAGAGATCGAAAGAAAAGGAAAGTCTTGATGGGGAGGTGCATTAGCTCATAATTCAATTAAATTGTCATACATCAGATAATTTTAGAACAACGTGTACATGTGTATGAAATAAATCGTGGCTGCTATCTCGAAGAATGTGCAAACGACGCACAAGTGGATAGTACCTTTAATACAATTTTTGATTACTAGAAGTTTTAAAGCAGAACCTCGCCATAGAACAAGAAACATGATAAGGACTGTAAAAAAAACCCCGCTAAATGCCATACAACAAAATGATTGAATCGTTTTGAGACGTTTTTGCAATTCTTAATTATAAAGTTCATTTTCAAAACAAAGGGGGGAGGGGGAGGGGGGAGGGGGGCCGCTCCTCAGTACTATTATCTAAATGGCTTACAGGGCATAGTAGTAACTACAAAGAAATAATGAAAGAAGCTGTAATTAGAAATAATGAGACATCAAAATTACGGGTAGGACCAGAGATTCTGCGACATCAAAATTACGGGAAAGACTAGAGACTATGAGACATAAAAATTACGAGAAGAAACCAGAAATTCTGTGACATCAAAATTACGGGTAAGAGAAGATATTCTATGACATTAAATTTGAGGTTAAGAGGAGAGATTCTGAAACATCAAAATTAAATGTGAGAGCAGTGATACTGACACATCAAAATTACGGGAAACGGCTAAGATTCTGAGATATGAAAATTATTGGTCAGAGCAGGGATTCTGAAACATCAAAATTAAAGGCAAACCAGAGATTCTGTGACATCAAAATTACGGGTAGGGCCTGAGATTCTGTGACATCAAAATTACGTTTAGACCAGAGATCCCGAAACATCAAAATTTAAGTTAAGACCAGAGGTTCTGAGACATCAAAATTAAGGGAAAAAACAAATATCGTGAATGTAATGGCAGAGATCGTCGAATTAGATATGTTGAATTAAAGGCAACATAATGGATCATAATACATCACCATATTATAAAAAGAAATGGAATTAAGGTCGTGAACGTAGTCCTGTGTATGTTTATTTATGCTAGAGTATCTATAAAATTAATTTTAAACCAATATTTTAAAGAATTGAGCAACATTTAATGTTATTTAATGTCTGTGGAACTGTACATTTAACAGAATTACCTCCCTTCCTATATGTGTTGTCGATGATAATCGCATGATCCTTTAACCGGAAATACTATTCCCGTAGAGAAATAGTTTCTCTTAAAAATTATATAAAATGATCAATTTTACTGGAACATCGAGATGAGAGTTACCTCCCTTATGTAAGTGTAACAGAAACGTTGCTGTGCATGTGGTGGACGCTGTATCCCATCATACTATATTTACGCTTTGTTTCAGTTTCAGTGAACGTAAAGCTACGAGTTTAAGGCTATGCATTTCTCTTATCACTTTTATTGCTGCTAATATTGTTTTGTTTAAACGAAGGGGTCATTGTATATCTTGAATATCAGATGTGACATCCTCTCCCTTACACATCGTTCTTACACAGCTGTCAGTGTATTATTTATAAAACAACATGCAAAAAGAAAACTCCTAGTATTCTTGCCTTTTGAAAGTTTTCATTACGATCAAAATCAAATTATACCTGTAACATAGATGCTGGGTTTCGACTTTTCCCTCACTATAACTGCTCGAAGTCAGATAAGAATGTCGGAGCAGTTTTATCATACCCTGTGTTTCGTCGACGCCATCTTCAATCGTCCTCTACGACGACATTAAAGAAAGGAGCCAAAAGTTTGTTAGCTTGTTTCTGTTTGGAGGTAATTGTCCTGTGGGACATTTTGAGGCAGGATATCCTTGCGGTAGTGTGTGGCTACCGCACTGAGCAACATGTAGGGAACTTACCGAAACGTTTCTGGCCTGAAGTACACAACCACTTCAGCATGGACTGGTCAGTTTCTCAGCTTGTCGAAAAAAATAATAATAATAATAATGACAGGTAGGGAGCAGCTAATCACGAAACTTGGACCTGCCGAGTCTTACTGGTCCGGTCCCTGGAACATGGAGGATATCTAATTAAATCCGTATTAAGCTAAACTTAGAAAACAGATATTAAGGTGACTTTTAGGGGAATTATGCTTGATAATTGAAGTCAGGATATTTACAGCAACAATTGTACATGTCAATTGTCGTTCATATGTCTATCAAGATAAATATCCCCGCATACAGGAATGAACCTTTAAAAGAGAGACTCAAAATATTGATTTTACATAACATACACATGTATGTAGAATGCACGATATCACGTAAAGATAAGGTTGAGAAGATGTTTGGTACATAAAAAGGTAACTGGGTTAACACTGATGTCAAACAGAGTGGGAAGGAGACAGGGACGTTATGAGTAGAGTATTAAGACAGAATACCGATGTCAAACAGAGTGGGTAGGAGACAAGGAGATTATGAGTAGAGTATGAAGACAGAATGCCGATGTCAAACAAAGTGGGTAGGAGACATGGAGATTATGAGTAGAGTATTAAGACAGAATACCGATGTCAAACAAAGTGGGTAGGAGACAGTTATATTATGAGTCGGGTAGTTAGACAGAACACTGAGTCAGAGTAGGTAGGAGACAGTGTTGTCCTGAGTTGAGTAGAAAAAGAATTAAAACAAATTTCAAATCAGGGTTAGAAACTAAACAAGGATATCTCTGATAGCAAACATGGTGAGATTGAATAAAAATATATGTCAAATGGAGGCTTCACACTATCATTGATATGTACAGTGCTATTGATAGCCGGATGTTACACAGTTAACAGGACTAGGACAAATGTGAAACGAAAGACTATGTAAACAGTATCATTGACAGGTGAGGGATTACATAGTACACAGGTGTATCAAAAAAACAGTGAAACGGAAAACTAATTACACAGCATTATTGAGAGATATGGATTACAAAGTAGATAGGACTGCACACTACAATATTTACCAATGAAGATGTATGTTGATATAAAAGACTATTTGGTATATGACAAATTTGAAGGTAAAACAGAACGTACAAAATTATGTCACACTCTAAATATGTACATCGAAGGGATTAAAATACCAAAATACACACACGCACACACAAAAGGAAATGTTATGCATTGTAATATATCACTGGCTCCATATAAAGATGTTTCACTTTAATATTAAATTTAATTACATTTACATAGTGTCATAAAAATCGCAGTTAAGACGTAAATTGATTGATGATCATTGTATCAGACGTTAACGAATAAGAGTGAAATGAACGTGGCAATGGTTGTATTGTGTTACCAGATAATAGAACGGTAATTCAATGGATGTTATGTAATTAAAAGAAAGTGTCAGGCTGTTAAAGAGAACAGGATGTCAGGGTGTTAAATAACAGGAGAGTGTCAGGGTGTTAAAGGAATAACAGTGTGAGGGTGTTAAAGGAATAAAAGGAGAGTGTCAGGGTGTCAGGGTGTTAGAGGAATAACAGGAGTGTGTCAGGGTGTTAAAGGAATAAGAGGAGAGTGTCAGGGTGTTAGAGGAATAACAGGAGAGTGTCAGGGTGTTAGAGGAATAACAGGAGAGTGTCAGGGTGTTTGAGGAATAACAGGAGAGTGTCAGGGTGTTAGAGGAATAACAGGAGAGTGTCAGGGTGTTTGAGGAATAACAGGTGAGTGTCAGGGTGTTAGAGGAATAACAGGTGAGTGTCAGGGTGTTAGAGGAATAACAGGAGAGTGTCAGGGTGTTAGAGGAATAACAGGAGAGTGTCAGGGTGTTAGAGGAATAACAGGAGAGTGTCAGGGTGTTAGAGGAATAACAGGAGAGTGTCAGGGTGTTAGAGGAATAACAGGAGAGTGTCAGGGTGTTAGAGGAATAACAGGAGAGTGTCGTGTCAGGGTGTTAGAGGAATAACAGGAGAGTGTCAGGGTGTTAGAGGGTGTGTCAGGGTGTTAGAGGAATAACAGGAGAGTGTCAGGTTGTTAGAGGAATAACAGGAGAGTGTCAGTGTGTTAGAGGAATAACAGGAGAGTGTTAGGGTGTTAGAGGAATAACAGGAGAGGAATGTTAGAGGAATAACAGATGAGTGTCAGGGTGTTAGAGGAATAACAGGAGAGTGTCAGGGTGTTAGAGGAATAACAGGAGAGTGTCAGGGTGTTAGAGGAATAACAGGAGAGTGTCAGGGTGTTAGAGGAATAACAGGTGAGTGTCAGGGTGTTAGAGGAATAACAGGAGAGTGTCAGGGTGTTAGAGGAATAACAGGAGAGTGTCAGGGTGTTAGAGGAATAACAGGTGAGTGTCAGGGTGTTAGAGGAATAACAGGAGAGTGTCAGGGTGTTAGAGGAATAACAGGAGAGTGTCGTGTCAGGGTGTTAGAGGAATAACAGGAGAGTGTCAGGGTGTTAGAGGAATAACAGGAGAGTGTTAGGGTGTTAGAGGAATAACAGGAGAGTGTCAGTGTGTGAGAGGAATAACAGGAGAGTGTCAGGGTGTTAGAGGAATAACAGGAGAGTGTCAGGGTGTTAGAGGAATAACAGGAGAGTGTCAGGGTGTTAGGTTAATAACAGGAGAGTGTCAGGGTGTTAGGTTAATAACAGGAGAGTGTCAGGGTGTTAGAGGAATAACAGGAGAGTGTCAGGGTGTTAGAGGAATAACAGGAGAGTGTCAGGGTGTTAGAGGAATAACAGGAGAGTGTCAGCAGTGTCAGGGTGTTAGAGGAATAACAGGAGAGTGTCAGGGTGTTAGAGGAATAACAGGAGAGTGTCAGGGTGTTAGAGGAATAACAGGAGAGTGTCAGGGTGTTAGAGGAATAACAGGAGAGTGTCAGGGTGTTAGAGGAATAACAGGAGAGTGTCAGGGTGTTAGAGGAATAACAGGAGAGTGTCAGGGTGTCAGGGTGTTAGGAATAACAGGAGAGTGTCAGGGTGTTAGAGGAATAACAGGAGAGTGTCAGGGTGTTAGAGGAATAACAGGAGAGTGTCAGGGTGTTAGAGGAATAACAGGAGAGTGTCAGGGTGTTAGAGGAATAACAGGAGAGTGTCAGTGTGTTAGATTAATAAAAGGAGAGTGTTAGGGTGTTAGAGGAATAACAGGAGAGTGTCAGGGTGTTAGAGGAATAAAAGGAGAGTGTCAGTGTGTTAGATTAATAAAAGGAGAGTGTTAGGGTGTTAGAGGAAAAATAGGAGAGTGTCAGGGTGTTAGAGGAATAACAGGTGAGTGTCAGGGTGTTAGAGGAATAACAGGTGAGTGTCAGGGTGTTAGAGGAATAACAGGAGAGTGTCAGGGTGTTAGAGGAATAACAGGAGAGTGTCAGGGTGTTAGAGGAATAACAGGAGAGTGTCAGGGTGTTAGAGGAATAACAGGAGAGTGTCAGGGTGTTAGATTAATAACAGGTGAGTGTCAGGGTGTTAGAGGAATAACAGGAGAGTGTCAGGGTGTTAGAGGAATAACAGGTGAGTGTCAGGGTGATTAAAAAAATGAACAGGAGATTTCCAGTGTATTAAAGAAATAACAGGGGGAGAGTGTCAGGATGTTGAAGAAATGATAAGAGAGTGCTAGGGTGTTATAGAAACAGAAAAAAAAGCTACGGTGTTAAAAAACGAGGAGAGTGTTAACGTTTTAAATTAATGAGAGTGACAGACAGCTTTTATTTTATTGTGTACAATTGATGTCATGTTATTAATGTATTAAAAACTAACTCTCACAGCAAGCCTGTCAAGTCAGATGTAGCACCATGATCACTAGGTCAAAAAGTAGGCTAAGAAAGATACAGCGTACAATTTCTGTTACTGTACTTACTGCCTAGATAGTACTTAGGAGGCAAAGATGACCCAATATACATACCTGCATATTATAACACAGCATACATTAAATGAAAACAAAACATAAACGGTTTGAGGCAAAAATCAACTGAGTACACATACAATCGGCCATACAGTAAGATTTACACATAAAAACTTGACACCTTTGTCGTACAGATAAAACAGTGACGTACCTGATCGGTCCTAAAGTCTGCAGAAAGTCCTATAATTTTCAGCATTTCTTAGCTCTTTTTGCAGACGGTTCATACCTGGAGAACTTCAAGCGAAAACATTTCCTCTCATACCTTGTGGTTTATATGTACCTTAAAATCAACTTTTTGTTCCTTACGTTGTCCACAGTCGCTACTTATCTAAAATCTGAAGACTGGTTTCTTTTGAAAGACTTTGAATTTTTGTATGATTCTTGAATGCGTTCGATGTTTCTGGTATTAGTAATACTGATGAGTGCTAACGAAATTGAGAAACTGCTTATATCTTTGTTAAAGGTGTCTTCATAACATAATTTTGGGACAAATTACAAGTATATAAGGTAATAAACGAAAGAGAAAAACCACATATTATATATAATTATATATACAATTTATCCTGTATCTCCCACATTGCTTTGTTTTGATGAAACTGCGTTAGTATACTAAAGGAAAAAAATATTTCGAGTTTTATGTCTATTTCGCCTTGACCACAACCCCTCTGCCCAAGGCATCAACAAAACCGTTAATACAAAAGTAATTATTCTTCACCCAAGGGCGTGTCAGACAAATCTAGAACAGTATCCTGACATACTGTATATATGTAAGAGGAAGGATTTTAAAGACTTCGCTCCATTTCCCCAGTTATCGTGTATACTAAACTTAATCCCTTTTCTGGGGTTTGGTTAAAATTCAGGCATCTGTTAATGACTAGTAATATGACGGACGTCATAGCACGACTTCAGCTCGCTATGGTCCTATGTATCATGTAAGCTAACAAAACAACGACAGTTACCCAGGTATAGTTAAGCACCAGATACCTTTGGGACATCAAAAACCAATTGTTCACATGATGAACATTTGAATTCCAACTTAAAAGTGAATTGTTGTTCTTTTGAATCGGGGCTTCATCGGAAATCCTAATGAAAAATGTTGCGTAACTAGACATGTGCAGGTTCAATATGATATTAATATAAGTGATTGGTACACCGGTGCTAAAGCAAGTTACGCTTCAATGTAGGGGACGCATCATATTCTGAACCTCCGTCAAAATGTCTCCTCCGCTGATCAACATTTTTCAGTTAAAAACCATCCTTAAAAGGACGCAAAATGGAATTACATATATCAAATTGTTAAGGTACAGCTTACAGTGTGATATTCTGAACATCCGTCGAAAGGTCTTCTCCGCTGAAAACATTTTAAGTTTAAAACAAATATCTCTATATTTACTGCTTTAAACGATGCAACATGGGCTTACATACATCACCTTGTTAAGGTACAGCTTACAGTGTGATATTCTAAAGAAATGTACAAAGATAATAAACAAAAGTAAAGAAACGTAAAGAAGCGTCCTATACGCTTCCAATTCTAAGCTACTACCAACAACAACAACTTAGGATTAATATTACATGTTCCTTCCCATAGTTGATGGTGTTCAATGTTTTTATTAACGATATGTGTGCTGCAGGATTTTAGCAACATCTCAGGTATAATAACACACGTTTGTGGCCAATGAAGAATATACAATATCAAAAAAGGTAACGTTGGGAAGTCAAATATTTGGTAGATAAAAAATGGGTTAACACTTATATCGAAACAGCTGTATGATGTTGTTACATTAATTGCTTGACTTTATTGTATCTGACGCAGTATTATCAAATCTGTGCGCGATTATTTGTGTGTCATTTGTACAATCTTTGAGAGAGCAGGTGGTGGACTTTAAGTTCCCTAAGATTGCCGTAAATTCTGAAGTTTTCTCATGTACTAGAATTACGACATCTATTTAAATATGGGGCTGCCGACCTCACCGTCTAGATTTTGACATCACTTTCGATCACTTTTCATTTCCTCAGTCGCCGCCCAGGCTTCAAAGTATAAGCCCTTAGCATCAGTGACGAGACCTAAAAGGACGAAACAGCTGTATGATGTAGCATCACTGACGAGACCTAAAAGGACGAAACAGCTGTATGATGTAGCATCACTGATGAGACCTAAAAGGACGAAACAGCTGTATGATGTAGCATCACTGACGAGACCTAAAAGGACGAAACAGCTGTATGATGCAGTTTAATTCACTGTTTGACTTTACTTTATCGAACTCAAAACAATCAAAAGGTGTCATTTACATGCTTTTATACAAACAATGATGTCAAAGGAAGAGAGAGTTACGCAGTTGACATGCCTAACAATGGTGCAAAATGAACAATGGTTTACGATAAATTTCAAAGTAATATACATGTAGAATTGAACAAGGGTAGAATAATGTCTAACGGGATGAGTGTAAAATTTTTACATTGGTATAGACACAAGTAGCTTAGTAACATAGTGCTACACGTTCCACAGTGCATATTTATGCCAATCGAAGGCAGGTTAGAAGGGGTTACATTTATACCAATTGGCGGGATTGTTACAATAGTAGCATATGCGAGTCCGCAGCATGGCAAACATGTCAAACGAAAAACTAAGGTAAGCAATGCTATCGATAGCTGAGTACCAATGTTAACCAGAAAACTCAATTACTAAGTGTTATCAGTAATTAAAGGTTACAGTAGACAGAGAGTGGTGCTGTGCATGGTATTGTTATTGAAATGTGAGGATTACACGGTAGACGATAACGGTACAAATGACGAAAGGGGGACTAAGTGAATATTGTTAAAGATACGTGAGGGATAACAAAATAAAGGGGTGATAAAAGCGTCATAGGGTTGCCCACACTGTGAGGAAAACGTGTTATTGAAAGGTGAAGGGTTACACAATAGACAGGGCAAAATGTGAAACAGAGGACAATTCTACACAGTATTATAAATAGGCGAGTATTGCTTGGCACCCAGGGCACAAATGTCAAACAGAGAACTAAGTTACAAAGTGGTATCAATAGGTGAGGATTTTCTCAGCAGGCATAACATATAGTATTATTTAAAGGCGAGGAATATGAGGTAGACAGGGACGCTACAAATGGTAAACGGTGAGGTTGCACAGCAGACAGGGTTGGTACAATGTCAAACGGAGGAATATGAGGGGTTGTACAACAGACAGGGTTGGTACAACGTCAAACGGAGGAATATGAGGGGTTGTACAACAGACAGGGTTGGTACAATGTCAAACGGAGGACATTTCTATACATGTTATCGATAGTTGGGGGTTTGCACAGCAGAAAGGGTTGGTACAATGTCAAATGGAGGACATAGTTACACGTTTTGTCGATAAGTGATGGGTTGCACAGTAGGCAGGGTTGTTACAATGTCAAATGCAGGACATAGTTGCACATTTCATCGATAAGAATTGTTACATAGTAGACAGAGATCACGATTGTCAAATGAAGAACTACTTTATATCTTTACATCTTTATATAACTGATGAATGAGGATTTAAGTGCTGACAGCGATCACACAAATGTCAACCTGATGACTTATTTACACAGTGTTTATCGATAGGTCAGAATTAAACTTTAGACATCGGTGGCTCTAATGTGAAAGTGTTACACTGTAATATTGAGAAATGAGGGTTACTCAGTACACAGGAGTACACGCTATACCAGAGAGGAAAGCTATGTTCATATAAAAGACAAGGTAGCATACACGACAATTTAAAGGTCAAACTGAACGTACAGCGTGAAAGAAATATCAAATTATTGTCATACTGAGTTGTAAAACTGTGCACCTTAGAAACAAAACTGCCAAAAGGCAAAGATGAAATATGTTATATATGAAGATCCTTTAAAAAAATCGTGATATTTGATACTCATTTTAATGACTGTAACACATAACTATAGGGCGCATCCACTGTAACGAGGACGTGATCAATCTACACGTTCACTAAAAAATGACACTTAAATCTATCTCTTACAGATTCCACTGTCACACACACCGCCATAACGCCCCACCTGAAAGCAGTACAGTAGTGGAGAACGGAAACAGTAAGTCATTTTGGATAACATATATCATATTATAACGATTGATTGGTATCCTTACACCAACTATAAATTTCGTGTGATGATAGAACACATTGTTCTGCCTTTATGGAAATTGAAACATTTCGAATATTTTTGTTTTAAAATCGAAAGTCTAAATTAGAGTAATTTATTTAAGTCTATGATCGGTCTACCTACAAAAGCAGAAGGTTGCTAGATATGATATATCGGTAGAATCATGACGTTACTACAACATGGTATGAAATAACGTTGAATATTTATAGATATAGAATATTGTAAACAAATTGTATATTTACAAAAGTAGCACGTTGTTTGAATATTGTATAAACAGTATATATAAATAAAACGTTAAAGAACATTATTTTAGTATAGATATAGAAGCATGACATTGCTAGTATCGTGAAAGTCCACAAGGTGGGTTGTTGTTAGAGTATTTGATGCAGGATGTTGTTAAAACATTATACACACTATTGTTTGTTTATAGAATCAGGACATTGTTAGAAGACTGTATGTCTATAGAAATATGACGTTAGAACACTGTTTATTGCAGTATGACGTTAAACACTATTTGTCTGTAGAAGTATAACGTTGTACTTTAAGAAGACTATGTCTGTAAAAGCAGGATGTTGTTAGAACACTTTATGTCTATAGAAGCAGGACGTTAGAACACTTTTTTGTCTATTGAAGTAAGACGTTAGAACACTGTTTATTTGTAGAAGGATGACGTTAGAACACTCTTTGTCTGTAGGCGTATGGCATTAGAACACTGTTTATCTGTAGAAGTATGGCGTTAGAACACTGTTTATCTGTAGAAGTATGACGTAGAACACTGTTTATCGGTAGAAGTATGGCGTTAGAACACTGTTTATCTGTAGAAGTATGGCGTTAGAACACTGTTTACCTGTAGACGTAAGACGTTAGAACACTGTTTGACTGTAGAAGTATGACGTTAGGACACTGTTTGACTGTAGAAGTATGACGTTAGGACACCGTTTATCTGTAGAAGTATGACGTTAGAACACTGTTTATCTGTAGAAGTATGACGTTAGAACACTGTTTGACTGTAGAAGTATGACGTTAGAACACTGTTTGACTGTAGAAGTATGACGTTAGAACACTGTTTGACTGTAGAAGTATGACGTTAGAACATTGTTTGACTGTAGAAGTATGACGTAGAACACTGTTTATCTGTAGAAGTATGACGTTAGGAAACTGTTTATCTGTAGACGTATGGCGTTAGAACACTGTTTGACTGTAGAAGTATGACGTTAGAACACTGTTTGACTGTAGAAGTATGACGTTAGAACACTGTTTATCTGTAGACGTATGACGTTAGAACACTGTTTGACTGTAGAAATATGACGTTAGAACACTGTTTGACTGTAGAAGTATGACGTTAGAACACTGTTTACCTGTAGACGTAAGACGTTATAACACTGTTTGACTGTAGAAGTATGACGTTAGAACACTGTTTATCTGTAGAAGTATGACGTTAGAACATTGTTTGACTGTAGAAGTATGACGTTAGAACATTGTTTGACTGTAGAAGTATGGCGTTAGAACACTGTTTGACTGTAGAAATGTGGCATTAGAACACTGTTTATCTGTAGAAGTGTGGCATTAGAACATTGTTTGACTGTAGAAGTATGACGTTAGAACACTGTTTGACTGTAGAAGTATGGCGTTAGAACACTGTTTGACTGTAGAAGTATGACGTTAGAACACTGTTTGACTGTAGAAGTATGGCGTTAGAACATTGTTTGACTGTAGAAATGTGGCATTAGAACACTGTTTATCTGTAGAAGTGTGGCATTAGAACATTGTTTGACTGTAGAAGTATGACATTAGAACACTGTTTGACTGTAGAAGTATGGCGTTAGAACACTTTATCTGTAGAAGTGTGACATTAGAACATTGTATTTTGTCTTTCGAACAGTGAACACACTGTATGCTTTGGATCTTTTGATGTCTTTTGAATAATTGATTTGTTTTTTAAAAAAAAGAAGGACATTGTAGAATCATGGTATGTCTTTAAATATTTAATGATATCAGAACCATCATAGGCGACCTGATTCCTATGTTTGCAGAACGCAATGAGATATTTGTTAGTGGCTGTGTGTAGATATTGTAAAGTAGTAGGATGTTTTTTCTGCGGTGATATAACACAAGGCAAAGTGAAGGTATTGGCTAAGTTTTAAACCCAACAAAGAAGTGTCATGTGAAGAACAAAGCTTTCAAGAAAGTAAAAATTGCAAGCACTTTATTTTTTCTGGCATTTGTCTACACTAATAATCCTCGTACGTATTTCTGTGTTGAAACATTTAGATCACTTAAAATAAGAAAGTTAGACGTTATCATTATTTTGATTTACAGGATCGATCTGGAAACGATGAAGATGTTACGTGTGATCGGACTTCTACCGTGTTTGGTAGCTATGTGTACATGTATGCCGTTCTATAGTGAGTATCAACATATATGGCTGTATCGATGCATTAATTGATTTTCTTGCAATTACTTCTATTTTTAATCGTTTATTGGTTCAAGATCGGTTGTTTTGGTAGTGGTTTTGAGTGATTGTGGTAGGGGATTAGATTCTCGCTTGTGAACGTGCGAGCGCGAGAGGTGTCTTATCTATAGTATACGTTTTAAATTTTTTTTATGTTATAATCTAATGATATTTACATGCTTAAATTGCATTACTTTTTTTCTATATTTACACTTATAACATGTATCTACTAATTTAACATTATTCACCGTTTAGGAGGTGGAAATCCCTTATACCAGAATAACTTCCGGTACAATGATAGCCCGTTTAACTTTAACAACCAATGGATGGCTCGGGGTAATTGGAATCGGCCCGGATTTTTTGGGAACGGTCAAGGGTATGGAAGTCAGTTTATAAGTGATTTACAGGACAGAGAGCAACAAACGTTGAGCGACATAAAGAGTAGAAACGACCAGTGGTTGAGTGACGCAAGGTCCAAGAGGGAACAGATGATCAGCGACCTAAAAGGAAATAACTTTGACCGCTGGCAACCACAAAACTTGAGACCAGGAGGCTGGTGGTAGAATAGCAATTACATTCCATCTAACTACTCGGCGATATTAGTGCCCTTACGTTCTAATATCATTGAAGAATGTTGATGATGTAATAGTGTAGAAATAGTCCACAAACATCTGGACCAGATAATAATAAATTAACTGACGGAATGATTCAGTCGTAGTTGTCTGTTCTTGGGAAGACGCAACATTGTTGTGAAAACAACATATTTAGAAAACTATACAGATACTGTAGCTAGTTTTCCCCTATAAGAGTAGGAATTGTAGAAACAGTTAGCTATCAAATGGTTGTTGTTTATCTAAATGTCTTCTCTTTTGCATAAGAGGACAAGATAACATAAGATAACATAAGATAAGAAGGATATATTTTCTCACGGAAATCCAACTGAATTTGTTGTTTTATGTGTTACCAATTTCTTTCAGCAGAAAAAGTGAATAATTAGGCCTTTAAAAGTAACGACGTTGATAGTAATGTTTCAAATTAAGTTTGTAAGAGGGATGATTATTAACTACGATATCTGTCTCTTCTTTCTTGTAAGAACGTCATATCTTTGATAGTTTCTTTCGTCCTGATTTATCTTTTCTTTACTTCAGAAGAAATATCTTTATCTGTAACACGTCAATAAACCTCTGGTTAAGCATTCAGGAGTCAATAATTAATGAGCCAATCAGTAATTATTGAGTCAGTCATTCGCGAGTCAAGTATTAGTAAGTCAGACATTAGTGAGTCAATCATCAGTGAGTCAAGCATTAGTGAGCCAATCATCAGTGAGTCAATAATTAGTGAGTCAATCATCAGTGAATCAAGCATTAGTGAGTCAATCATTCGCGATTCAAACATTCGTGAGTCAATGATTAGTGAGTCAATAATTAGTGAGTCAGTTATTAGTGAGTGAGTTATTAGTGAGTGAGTTATTCGTGAGTCAAGCATAAGTGAGTCAAGCATTAGTAAATAAGTATTAAGTGAGTCTATCATCAGAGGGCCAGTCATGAGTGAGCCAGTCCAGAGTCAGTCAGTCATTAGTGAGTCAGTCGTTTGTGAATCATTTTAGGCACAACTTTACATCAAAATGAAGCCTTTTGAAGTCTAAAAACACGAAAGAAAATTATCAAGGAGTTTTTTTTATATAAATGTCTTCATTCAGTTGAAAGCTTTATTTTTCAGTAAATTCTAGGACTAATTTAGTACCTGTAAACAATTTCTGTCGTCATAACTATTCGTATAAAGGTAAGCATTTGTGAAGGCTAGTAGTTTGGAGTCGAGATCATGCAAGCACTTTGTGTGTGAACCAGAATTCATTGTTTATTAATGGATGATCAGGCATGTCGGTTGTTTTATTTATTTTATCTATATCACCCAAAGCCTGTTTCCATATGGTGAAATGATTTTAAAGGAAATGTTATGTACTTTATTTGATTAACTGTAGAGACTGTAGGAAGATGTGGTACACCTCAGCACTAATACAGATATATTGTACAAACATAAACAATTATTGTAGCCCCTGTCCTAATTGTATTACAAATAACATAACCTTTACCACGTCAAAAACATAGTTTTGCAGTTTGGCCTGGAGTATGATATTCATATCCTGAATGGGTTAAATCATACAGTTCTCCATAAAGGGCACTACTATATAGGATATGTTCTGATGCAGATTGACGACTATGTCACTTTAAAGACACTTGAGTCTAAAAAAACCCCCAATAACATGGTAAATAATAAGGGAAAAAACATTGAAGGACATGAAGGAGAAATCAGAAAGAAGGTATTGGTAAACATGGAACATGCTAATATCCAAAACCAACAGACGGTCAGCGATCTCCGTGTCCTGTTTTTTTTTACCGTGCTATGTAATAACATGACATAGAAGAAACAAGGTTATCAATACTAATATTATCTTTGATTTAGTATACTCTAAATTTATACAAACATTGAAATGTGGATTTCTATAAATATCTGTTTTTGTTAGATTGAAATTATTTTATCTTTTACAGATAGAAATGTGTTCGATTTCCTTAGTCTCAGGCTTAACGATATATAAACACTGGAGCAGTGGCTATGATATATAAACCATATGACACTTCAGTAAAGATGCCGCGAGCTAAATAATTATGTATTAATGACATGTAAAAAGTTAATGCGTACACGCTATGAATAAGAGAGAAAAAACGAATAACAAGATGACTTAATGTCTATTGTGATTAATCAGGTAAAACTTCTCCCGTATTCATAATGATATATATGTCTAATGATTGAATTTGCTGTTCAAGCAATATAGCTTACGTGTTAGATATAGCATGTTGACATTGAAGTTATTACACTGTTTTTTTATGGCATAATACATTTCTGTACGTGTTGGTCCTACATCATGAGAAGGTGAATGAGGTACGTCTCAATCTCCCTTACATAATATGTTAATGATATATGTATGATAGATCGACACTATCCAGCCCCTTTAACACCATCTTGAAGATCTGTGTAATCCCATTGGATTTATTGAAATGGATCGTTTCGTTGGGAATGTAATGACAACACATACATTAATTATATACACAAGATTACACTCCCAGTCGATTGAAATTTCCACTGATTTCGTGTGACAGGACGCCATCTCCATAACAATCCTTGTTTAGTATAAGTTTATTTTGATTAATATAAATTCTTCTATGAAATTCACTCTAAGGAATCGTACCTTCGAGTAACGAGAATTAGCTTTACACCAATATGAATATGAAGGTGTTATTAGGCAAATACAGTATCTGTAAGATTGTACAAAAGACACACAAGTAAATAACACCATTTGATACTGATCTATATATATATATATTGTAAGATACAGTAGAAACGAACATTTAAACTGAACTGCATCACACAGTTGCTCCGTCCTTCTAGGATTCATCATCGATACTAAGGGCCTGAATGTTAACCTATTAAACGACCGAGGGACATCCAAATTGATCGACAGAAATGTCAGAATCATCATGAGGAAGTGGATTAGCCCAAAAATTAAGTCAATTTTGTACTTTACATATATCTGATAATTTTGGTAGAATATCGAGTATAAACTTTATTTATTTTACAACAATTGCGAATCAAGTTTTTCCAACTTATATTAATCACTCTTGTTAGCCTGGATGGAAGCGCGCGAGGGGTCTTTCTGCGGGTACCGGACTACCCAAGGAAAACCCACATGGTCTGGCAGGTGACCCCCTACCTTTTTGGCATATTCAGAACCGTGCCACTATTCGCACGAATTATAACAATACATGCAGGTAGGTTACCGGAAAGTCCCAGTACTAATTAAGTACATACAGAATATAAATAACATTGTATTTGTTGGTGAAAACGTCATACCTTTATAGACAAAAGGTTACCACCACACAATCTTCGTATACAAGAGCAGTCCTTGAAAATAGCTTTATATGCAGAGGAGAAGATTATTATTCATACAAAAATATTAATGAATTCATACATTACATAATTACATCATATACATACAACTTATTTTCATTATGATTAATGATGTTGCGTGTTCCTCGCAAATTTATGTTGCAATTTTGAAGGAATTCACAAAATATGCAAATGTATAAGATATCCCTTTTGGCTTGTATATATAGAAAATACATGGTAAGTATCTTTCTGTCCCGAGCCAAAAAACAGCTAATATCCCGAGACACTAATCATGTATTCTATTTTTCCTGCAACATTGATTTAAGTATTCATGAACAAATATTTCAATTCGATTGTCGCAACAAATAAGAGCGCTCGAGCGAAGCTCTTTGAGGACTTGAATACGGAAGTTAAAAGCAGATGTTTGACATACTTACCTCCCTTGCCACATGTGTTGCCTTTATTTGTTGATGGTCTGAAATCTGAAAGCGAGATTCCTTCGAGAAATGGTATTGAGAGGAGTGGATCACTGTGCGAAGTTCTGGTTTCTACAAATATAATTTGATTGTTTCAAATTTAAGTTTCAGTTTTTAATTATGTTTTTCATAATGAGGAAAGACATGACCTAGATACACAATAGTATGTCTTTCAGTATTACCGCGAGAGTGAGAAAAGTACATTGATAAGTGCTCCCAAGAAAACCAAAATTTGAATAAGCAGAACATTAAAAGTGCATATCAGTATACAGTTCGCAAAATATGCTTTCCTCAAATACAAATCATTCTTTAAATCAACAAATTACATTGTATCACTGACTGTAGTAGTATCTCTATGTACTCAAATAACTTGTAGCATCACATCAACGCTTCAGGTATATTCATGTGCGTTCATATAAGGGAGGTAACACATATTGAAAATAGTACTTTGTTTTTGAATGCCTCGTTTCAGCCCGTTCCGTAATATACACAAATTAGCAAATGCTACGATTTCTTAGGGCTTTGGCTTTGACATGTAATATAGGAAACTTGAATGATATACGGATTTAAATCAAAATACACAAATGTCACTTGTTTATGTGTACATGCAGCATGTAATGATCATCCTACTATTAGCATCAACTTTTCCATGCGTAAATAAATATTGATATAAACCATGTATAAACTGATACTTTTTTTCTACATTTGCTTAACGGGAAAGTTTGTTGATAAGGATGTACAAACGATCGCACAGGACAGTACTAAAACATATGTATCTGTTGTTGTACAGAAGGCTACTAATACACCTGTACCTGTTGTTGTACATAAGGCTACTAACACACATGTATCTGTTGTTATACAGAAGGCTATTAATACACATGTACCTGTTTTTGTACAGAAGGCTTTTAATACACATGTACCTGTTTTTGTACAGAAGGCTACTAATACACATGTACCTGTTTTTGTACAGAAGGCTACTAATACACATGTACCTGTTTTTGTACAGAAGGCTATTAATACACGTGTATCTGTTTTTGTACAGAAGGCTATTAATACACATGTATCTGTTGTTGTACAGAAGGCTACTAATACACATGTACCTGTTGTTGTACAGAAGGCTACTAATACACATGTACCTGCTAAATGGCTCTTGTCAGAACACGTAGGATCATACACAGGTGTTATATGTATAAGTAATGATACAATATAGGGAGAGTTAAAATGATACAGATAAGATGAATCAGCGATAGTTGTATCAATCAATCAATCAATCAATCAATCAATCAATCAATCAATCAATCAATCAATCAATCCAACACTGAACAAACGATACATTTATTCGGTTACATCCATGTGTTTCCCAAACAAAGAGATCATTTTAACGAACCTGATATATTTCTTTGTTGTGCCTTTCAAATTGCTCTTCTTCCTTAGTTCGCAGTCAAAGACTGTCGTTTATTCCTGAAAAGGTTCTTGCTATGCGGATATTTTGTGAAATGATTGACAGATCTTTCTTAAATTCTCATTTTTAACTTTTTAGTTAACTATATAACAATGATGTCCATACCTTCATTACAATGACTAAAATTAGTGTCGGAAGAACATCTATTATTCCGATAAATTTGTTATCAGTTTGGAGATTTCATATACCCTCTAGACATGCGGTTATTTAAACTATTTATTCTTTAAACACATCTAAGTTTCATCGTTACCTGTAATTCTCTCCCTCTACCTAATCTTATCAGCGTTTGCTTTTAATCGCAATCGCAAAATAATAACACTTTTCACAAATAATCAATGCTTCCTTATATCAATATTCCAATATACAAATGTACGTATGCGTAAGCAGTCTTCTTTTGAAAACTCTAGTTTTAAATAATGACTTTTGAAATTGTGATATTGAACAAGGATCAAAATTTTGAATTGATTTCTAATCAGTAAATTTTTAAGAGTTTTTCCCCTTACACTGTTAAAAAAATAACAAGACGATCAGACGTTTCTTTGATTGGTGTTTTAAGAGTTTTGACGACATTGGCTGTCAAGGAAAATGGAATGTTCAAGCTGACAACAGAGGCCCTCAACACAAAGCGATTTAACTACCAAGCATCCTAGACCAGAAAGTCTAACACCGCAGTATCTTAAAGATCACTTCAGTGAAACAGAATACAGAGTATGACCGCCACTTCTACCTGCATGCTAAAAATCTGACAAGTGTCACAACAGAGGCACACCACTTAAAACAATACAGCACGTCATTTATATTGTATCTTACGTCACTACAACAAAACAAAAGATTCCACCTAATTAAATATATTTAAAATAACCAGATGAAAACGTTGCCAAGAAAGTACAACTCAAAACCAGACTATCAAAGAACAGCTGTCTAGTATAAAGGTTAAATGTTACGTGATTTATTGATTGTTTATGACCTGTTGTTTGTTTGTCCTTTTATCCAATGTTAATCATTTTTCTATGTAAATGTTGTATAATGTCCATTTATCAAATATGCTAAGCTATGCAGTTTTTATGTTGTACCTAAGTAATGAAATGGCTTGTGATGTATATGTATTTTCATTGGAGACAGATAGAGTCCCTGGTGCAATGGATATGTAATTTATCAGCAATTGACCTTTTATAGAACCATAGAGGGTAAGTCCCTGTAAATCATACTGAACCTCTATAGAACCATAGAGGGACAGTAATGTATATGAGGCTCGGGCTCTGTCCTCGTCCCTGTAAATTATACTGAACCTCTATAGAACCATAGAGGGACAGTAATGTATTGGAGGCTCGGGTTCTGTCCTCGTCCTGTAAATTATACTGAACCTCTATAGAACCATAGAGGGTCAGTAATGTATTGGAGACTCGGGTTCTGTCCTCGTCCCTGTAAATTATACTGAACCTCTATAGAAGTCTCGGGCTCTGTCCTCATCTCTGTAGATTGTACTGAACCTCTATAGAACCATAGAGGGACAGTAATGTATTGGATGCTCGGGTTCTGTCCTCGTCCCTGTAAATTATACTGAACCTCTATAGAACCATAGAGGGTCAGTAATGTATTGGAGACTCGGGTTCTGTCCTCGTCCCTGTAAATTATACTGAACCTCTATAGAACCATAGAGGGACAGTAATGTATTGGATGCTCGGGTTCTGTCCTCGTCCCTGTAAATTATACTGAACCTCTAGAGAACCATAGAGGGTAAGTAATGTATTGGAGACTCGGGTTCTGTCCTCGTCCCTGTAAATTATACTGAACCTCTATAGAACCATAGAGGGACAGTAATGTATTGGAGACTCGGGTTCTATTCTCGTCCCTGTAAATTATACTGAACCTCTATAGAAGGCTCGGGGTCTGTCTTCGTCCCCGTAAATTATTCTGAACCTCTATAGAAGGCTGGGGGTCTGTCTTCGTCCCCGTAAATTATTCTGAACCTCTATAGAAGGCTGGGGGTCTGTCTTCGTCCCCGTAAATTATTCTGAACCTCTATAGAAGGCTCGGGCTCTGTCCTCGTCCCTGTAAATTATACTGAACCTCTATAGAACCATAGAGGGACAGTAATGTATTGGAGGCTCGGGTTCTGTCCTCGTCCCTGTAAATTATACTGAACCTCTATAGGAGGCTCGGGCTCTGTCCTCGTCCCTGTAAATTATACTGAACCTCTATAGAGGTCTCGGGCTCTGTCCTCGTCCCTGTAAATTATACTGAACCTCTATAGGAGGCTCGGGCTCTGTCCTCGTCCCTGTAAATTATACTGAACCTCTATAGAGGTCTCGGGCTCTGTCCTCGTCCCTGTAAATTATAGTGAACCTCTATTGAAGTCTCGGGCTCTGTCCTCGTCCCTGTAAATTATACTGAACTTCTATAGAACCATAGAGGTACAGTAATGTATTGGATGCTCGGGTTCTGTCCTCGTCCCTGTAAATTATACTGAACCTCTATAGAACCATAGAGGGACAGTAATGTATTGGAGACTCGGGCTCTGTCCTCGTCCCTGTAAATTATACTGAACCTCTATAGAAGGCTCGGGCTCTGTCCTCGTCCCTGTAAATTATACTGAACCTCTATAGAACCATAGAGGGACAGTAATGTATTGGAGACTCGGGCTCTGTCCTCGTCCCTGTAAATTATACTGAACCTCTATAGAACCATAGAGGGACTCGGGTTCTGTCCTCGTCCCTGTAAATTATACTGAACCTCTACAGAACCATAGAGGGACAGTAATGTATTGGATGCTCGGGTTCTGTCCTCGTCCCTGTAAATTATACTGAACCTCTACAGAACCATAGAGGGACAGTAATGTATTGGATGCTCGGGGTCTGTCCTCGTCCCTGTAAATTATACTGAACCTCTATAGAACCATAGAGGGACAGTAATGTATTGGATGCTCGGGCTCTGTCCTCGTCCCTGTAAATTATACTGAACCTCTATAGAACCATAGAGGGACAGTAATGTATTGGATGCTCGGGCTCTGTCCTCGTCCCTGTAAATTATACTGAACCTCTATAGAACCATAGAGGGACAGTAATGTACTGGATGCTCGGGCTCTGTCCTCGTCCCTGTAAATTATACTGAACCTCTATAGAACCATAGAGGGACAGTAATGTATTGGATGCTCGGGTTCTGTCCTCGTCCCTGTAAATTATACTGAACCTCTATAGAACCATAGAGGGACAGTAATGTATTGGAGGCTCGGGTTCTGTCCTCGTCCCTTTAAATTATACTGAACCTCTATAGGACCATAGAGGGTCAGTAATGTATTGGAGACTCGGGCTCTGTCCTCGTTCCCGTAAGTTATACTGAACCTCTACGGTTCTATAGAGGGCAATATATAGCTGTCGATGTTTACAGTACACCTCTTGCCTGGAACTGGCGTAGATTTGACACAGATACCAGATATGACACTGAAGCCATTATTTATGCAGGTGTCGTTGATTTCTTGTAGAGCGGTTGAACTTTATATATTTGTAGATTCTCTGCATTCTTTCATATTTTACATCAAAATTATATTGTTGTCTGTGTGCAGTTTACGAGTGTGTCTTTTGTACAACCTACGAAGCTTCCATTTAATGACAGCCACTTCTGCACACTTAAAACACAAACAATCAAATGTGTTATAAAAACAAAATTAATTTATTACAAAACTGGTAATGAATGTGAATTTACAAATGAATGCCGAGATGAAATAGGTCAAATGGTTTTTCCGATGTCAATCTTTGGTCACAAGAATCTGTAAAACATGAAAAAGTCAAATTGTCATTAGATATGAGTAAAATGGTGTTCATGCGATACACTGATTTTGATTGACACTTGTGAAAAAAAGATTCTAATATGTCTTGTTTATCTTACACTACTTTCTAAATCTTATATTTTTTCTAAATTGATACATTCTGTAACCAACGCTCCGTAACATTACGCCAAGTCAGACACTAAAGTGTTTCATATTTATATATGTTACAGGCAATCAAAGGGTTTATATTACAACCGTGTCTATACCACTTTCATTCCAACTATATCGAGAATTTCACAACCGTGAAAAAGTTTTAACATCTCTATTTTTACTGCATGCCTAATCCAAATACAAGAGTATAAAAGGTAATTGACGAAGAAATCCGTACCTCAATATATATAGTATCACTTTTGATTAGATTAGATGTTGTGAACATTATACCATTGAGTACCTTCATTCCACACTTGCTCTTCTTCGCATCAATATCTCCTGTCGAAACCCCATCCACCTCCTCTCCTGCCACCCAAGATGTCTCCCAATCTGTCATTTCCATGTCGATACCCGTCATATCCGTATAAATCACGGTTCCAGTGGTTTCCCCACCGATTCAGTCCGGTAGCCCAACTGTTTGTGCTGATACCGTCGAACAAGAGGGAGTCGCGCTTGCCTCCGACGTATGGTCCTGTACAAATATTATACCGGCAGATATAGGTACATTGTAATTCGTGGTTTATAACACATTTGTATTCTGTAAACCAGTTTACTCTTAATTGATTAACTTTAATGCATGATGTACAGTAGTGTTAGATAGCCTTATGTCCCTGAAAGCGTATATAAGTAGGTTGGAAGAGGGTGTTATGTATCTTACACATTTAACGAATAAACAATTTTTTGCATATCTTATCTTTTTTTCTGATACAACGACGAATTGATATTCATTGTATCTTTTGTGTTATCTTTTGACGATACGTTGCTATATATATACACACACAATGAAATCTGTCTAATAAATACGTAGATAATAATGGGATAAAAGGGATAATTACGGTAGGACTGGCAGAGGACACAGGCCACAAGGCAGGACAGAACGATAAGCTTCAACATCTTTCGTAGATTCTCTCTGTAATAGAATAAAACAAGTATATATTAAATATGCTTATAAACATGTATTTGACAGAGTTTATCACCCAGTGGACTTCCCAGAGAGTTTTAAATTTGGAGCCTTTTATCAGTGCTTACTTCAGGCAGAGAAAACGTCGAATTCTACCAAAAGAAAACAGCACAAGGCGTCGGGCCGTATGAATACGAACTACACTGAACAGAGAAACGACAAGAAAATACAGCATGTTAACAAAGTCTTAATCCTAACTCAGATTCAATAAACTAAAGCAAAATATGAACGAAAGAAAGAATTACTCGCAGACTCCTGAAAAAAGTACAATAAGACCAAGTGATTCAAAAGAGTAAGCCTTTTCATTAACGACACCCGCCATTTATGAGCATAAATGACATACAACAACGGAACCACAAAGCAAATTTACGAGCATGAAACACACCCTGCATCATATCTCGCAAAGAAATATAATAGGAACACATATTGAACCACATAAAACAACAAGAAGTTACCAGCATGTCAACATAATCATAATTCAAACGCAAATTCAATAAAACTAAGACAAAATATAAACAAAATAAAGATTTAACGAGAGACTTGTGAAAAAGGACAAGGAAAACAATACCCGGTGTTTCTGCAGCCTCGTCCCCGAGATTTCCCTTAACTTATGTGCCATGTTTTAATTCATCCGAAGAGTGGCACGGTTCAGAATATGAAAAAATGGAGTTTTTTTTTCTCAAATTATCTGATGTGGATACCGGCTGTAAAGTTGTAAAGTAAACTGCGATGTTCCACCCAATGAAAATTGCGAAATCTATGGGGCTACTGCACCTCCTATCTAGATTTTGATCTTTCTTTCAATCACTTTGGATTTTCCTTTGTCGACTCTTGGGTTTGAACATGTAAGCCCTTAACTTTACTGACAAGTCTTAGAAAAATCAGCTATGAAGCAGCTCAATTTATTGTTTATCTAACTGTAAGTTTGTATTATAAGAGGTGCTATTGATAATAACACAGCCGTTTTCATTATATATCTATCTTACTACACTAGAACATATGAAATTAAGTGCTACATGAGATTTTCACACAAATAGTTACCATAGGTTAACAGTCTGATACTTACGTTAGTCAACAATGTTGATTTCACCCGTGTAGTCTTGGTCAGTACTGGTTGTGTATCGAAACACCAGATCACGGACTCTTTTATATTTCACAAGACCAGGAAGTGTTAGTGTTATGGATCATTAATCTTTGTTATTAATTCGTTATCATCTGCTAGATTTTTATTATATCTGCGTATAACTGTTTGGGGTTAATGTGGATGACCAATGGAAACAATGGCAATGACTGGTCGGCTTGGTAACATTGGAAGTTTGCGGTGTAGGGGTACTATGTCAAAGTCAGTAATCTCTGACCTATACAGTATGTAACGATGTTTGTTTCATTTAACTACTTCAAGAATATTAATAATTATTGTTTTTTATATCGCCGTAATGATCCATTGGCGATCGTTGAAAATTCTTTGCGATCTTCATATGATGTATTTAATCAGTTTTTTTCAACATAAAAACACAATAAAACAGCAAAATATAAATCGATTTCAATACGAACAAAGTGATGGACATTAGCAAGACAAGACAGGGGAGATAACAATGTCAAAAGTAGATAAATTTAACACTTGACCTATGAAAGGCAGCGTTGTAGTACTTGTGACAGATATAGCTATCAGAAACAAGACCCGAGGCGAAATCTTTGACGTCATGTCCTTACAGTTATAACGTGTATATAACTGCTATCTATGTTTTATAGTATACAAGTATATGCTTCATGTATATAAAAGCTTAATTCCTTGAGGATTACTTAATATGTATTTATTTACAAAAATAAATAAATAAATAAAAAATCAACAACAACAATTTGGAGTATGAATTGAAATAAATGTGCACTTATCGCTACAACATAAGTTACTTATAATAGCACTAACAGATACTGAAATATAAGAATTAGACGCATGTCGATACTGAAATACACAGGATGGATCTTGATGTACTTTCCCCAAACAAAACCTTTCATAAAGGATATATTTATTAAATCATTCAATGCCGTTCCAAATAAATTCAGTTAAAAGACAACAAAAACAAACAAAAAGAAAAAATCTTTAATTATACTTCACTAATCTTTTCTTTACTGTATAATTGATTAAACAAAACCATCTCGTATTGACATAGAATATTTCTTATTATGTACACCATAACTTAAGATACATAGTTGAAATATTTGACGAAATATATCCGCTTTTGATTGTATTTCATGAAAACGCTAAACTCCATATCAAATACATCAAGTGTATGTTTACAAACAGTCTGTATTAACACACTCATCTTTTCTCAATAGTTACAAAAACAGCAGAAAAAATAAATCAATTCATCATATAGCAAAAATCAGTCCTCGTTGCGATAAAATGATGTTCGGGCCCGTCACGCCCACTCCTACTCATTGTTAAGGTAAGTTATCATTGACAACTACGTCATCAATAAAATACGGAAACCCCAATCAGATAAAAATAGAAAGTCAGTTCTGTTGACATTCGCAATATATGCGGAATTAAGATAATGAGGAAATATCGTAATAACGACTTATTTTCTTGAAAGATTCTTTACAAAATTTTCGGGTCTTTTTCATTACGTTTTTTTTTTATACGTGTCTATTTAGTGAGGATATGTATAAATATATGATAATGACAGCACAAAGGACTATACGTCTGTCTTTTAACATCCTGACTAAAGATATTTCGGAAAAATTGAACAACTTTGTAAAGTCAATAATATTTGAAGCCTCAATTTCACTTTAACGTAAAATGAACAAAAATATCTTATATTGACCATTTATCCTTTAAATCGATTACAAAATCTAGGCAACATTTTTGCTGACTTGATGATGGAATTAAAACAAATCCGACATTTAACAACATGTGTTTAAAACAACAGTCCTTCCCCAATCTTCTTTTTAAGGTCCTGAAAATATAGATATTAACATACTCTTCCATTCAAATAGTGCCATCTGTCAAAATTTACACATGTGCATGAGGTTCTTTCGAAACAATTCATTAATAACAATTAAGAAATATATTTAATTTGGCGTTAATTTCTACCACATTTGATCTTCCTGAACCCCTTTCGATATACCCCTTAATTATTATCATAGAAATATGATACATATTTATCTAATTTACAGAAGGAAATTGATTATACAGTTCGAGCGGTATGCTCGAAGATCTGGTTGTTATCATTCTTCTTCTTAAAAAGTTATGTATCTATATATTTTCATCGCTTGGAGTGCTGGCAATTACTACCGTCTATGATAGCCTGAATGCACTGCATATTTGTATCTGAGATTTTATTTCCGTCATCCCGACTCGCCGTCCGTCCGTCCGGCGTCCGTCAACTTTTCATTTAAACAACTTCTTCTGAAATACCGAAAGGCTAGAGTTATCCCATTTAGCTGGAAGGTTCCTTTGATGAAGTCAAACAATGTTTGCAAAAAGAAATGACCTTGACTTATTTTCCAGGTCACAGAGGTCGAATGTGTTAAAACGTTTAAATGACTGCTTCCAAAATACTGGAAGGCCTAGAATCATTATATATGGCTGGAAGGATCATTTGATGAAGCCCAACAAAGTTTGCAAAAAGAAATGACTTTGACCTATATACAAGGTCACAGAGGTCAAATGTGTTAAAATCTTTAAACGATTTCTTCCAAAATACCGGAAGGCCTAGAATCACTCTATAATTTATAGTAATTTTTATCAACCTGAATCTTTTGAAACCTTGTGTTAGTCAGTTGACGACTTCTTGCACGAGAATCGTGATAATGGGAACAGGTCCTTGAATATTAAAGTAACTTTGGCATGTAATATCATAGGGATATTGCTATCCAGAAATTGGGAAATTAAGATCATCACGTTTATCATATAGCTTGGTGGAGAGTTGGCCATGTTGGTTTCATTTTAGGTGAGGTGAGCAGCTGATGTAGAAGAGTCTGTCGTTTCTTCGATTCCCAATTCTGATGGGTTTATACGATGGACGTGCTCAATAAATTTCTTGTTAGCTAAGAACTTATATTAATTCCTTGTTTACTTTCTGTTTAATTGAATTCAGAGATACACATGTACTCAACATTCATCTTTTAATCACAACTTTTATTTCTAGTAGTCATGATTTTCGATATACCCTTGTCTCATGATCAGAGTTAAGATCTTCGAAATTATTGTCCTACATCGCTTCACGATTTTTGTGTTCGTTGGTGTACTCTTTTCAATGCAGTGAATGATTCTCCTAAAATGTCATATTTGCGTTTGTCAGCGTTTAGGTATTATGCATAGATATACGTATATTATCGATATATTTAAATATTTATTTATTTATTTATTTAATTATTTATTCGATGGGTTTCACAGTCTTTCAGTGGACGTGAAAAGATAGGAAAGCGAATTGATCGAGAAAAGTATGAAGTTCGTCTTTTCGTTATTTCGCTTCAGATAGTTTCCGTCGTTTCGGTTTTTCGCCAGGCGTCTTTTCGCGGGCAACAAAACTAAAAGATGAAATGTCAGGTATAAGACAAATTATGAAGTGATGGGATAGTGGGATACCGCGATAAGGTAGTGAGGTGCCGCATATACTAATAGTCCTTTTCTTCAATTATAATTTTGATGACGACCCCTTGGCATAATTATAGCCCTAACCTAGCACTAACTAAGCACGTCGCAGCAAAAGGGCCACTTAAGGAGAGAGAGAGAGAGAGAGAGAGAGAGAGAGAGAGAGAGAGAGAGAGAGAGAGAGAGAGAGAGGAAAGGGAAGGTAATTCTTAAACAAAATTCATTTCTTTATGTTGATATTATTTTATTTAAGTGCGTCAAACTTAATCCCAATCGCTTATCTAAGCTTAATCTCTCGCCTGCTAATTTTCGAAAAACACAGAGAGAGTTTATTTTGCGAGTTGGACATTCTCACACGGACTACCATTTTAAGTCCCATCCATTTCAAGGAAGTTTAATACATTATATATACATAAGTCACTCATTTGTCATGGGATCATTGGAGAATTTGTTCGATGTAGTCATGTTTTATACCTGATTTGTATTTTGATCCTGATGCTGATTTTGACACATTCATTCTAGTCGATAACAAAGATTACAAATACACGCCCTCTTTCATCGCATAACCTCCAAAGATGCTGACGATGATCTTGGATCAGTTTCAACCAGTATTTAATAAATATAACAAAACATATATATAACCAAGCAATCAAGAAGAGAATAGATATATTTTTAACCGATTGCTATTGATATAAATCATTTTCCTCAAGTTAACCATACCAGAAATCATACACGTAAACTTGTCCTCTAATAAGATATTTGAAATTAATGAATCATATCATTCAATATGAATATTTAATGTTATACAACTCTGTTGTTTTTAAAAACTCGTCGTTGTCATTAGGCTGAATGAACAAATGTGCACCGATATAAGTTATAAAAGTGAAAAACACATACATTATATCACTCCTCTGTTGTCAATAACAGTTTTAATAGACAATGAATTGCAGTGGATTTTGAAAAGAAGAAATGATTTATATATGTCATCGTGATTATTTATCGATGTCATATGCAAATGAAGTAAAAATATGGTCTTCAAGCTTATGTGTGTATATACGTATGTATATATCACCTTAGTTCTCCTACTCAATCTAGGTCATTCTATCACCGACGTTTACGTCATCAACGAAGTACGGAAATCACATTGGCTAAATTTAGAATGCTTTCTCTTGATGATATTTGCAATAATTGCGAACTTTAGAAAATGAGGAAATACGATTATGATCAATTGTTTCCTTATCAGATTGTATATAAAGGTTGTTCTGATATTCTTATTCATCACAACCACACCGGCAGTGCAAGTGAAAGTAATACTGAACTAGTGTAACTACTTACGGGGGAAAAGGTAAGTCTAGTTAAGTCTGTATATTACTTTATATTATAGTACTTACTATGATATAATCTTATCGTACAACACTGGACTCAACTCGATGACATCACGCTAATACATTAGTTATTTTCTTTTTGTAGTGTACATAGGCATCACATTTATTATGTTATTCTTTACGTTGTATCTATCAAATCTATTTCACGTCACTTATTCCTTGACAAGTTCTTTGATTTTGCCAATAACTGCATCTTAATTACATTTTAACATGACCTTTCAGACATTATTCCATTACGCATTCCAACGAAGTTCTGTACATGCTTCGGAAAAATTAACATTTGCAATATCGTAACCTAAGAAACAAATGAATGGGTATTATGTAGTTGTCACAATGTTATTTATAATTATCGATATATGATGTATACATTAAGATTATACAAATGATTAATATCACGTTTCCTTAACAGAAATAATAAACTGAAGATGTTGAAGCTTGTGGTGTTATCCTGCCTTGTGGCTTGTGTCCTGTGCCAGTCCTACAGTACGTACTGTCATTCTATTTATTCCTTGACTGTAACAATATGTCGATAAATGATAATGTAATCAGTTTATCTTTATCTGATATCAATCTCTTCACATATCACAAAAACGTTTATAATATTGTGTTATTGAAATATCACCAATAATCAATAAATAAAATACTTCTATTAACTTAAATTCATCAGCACTAGGAACCTCCAAAGTATAACATTTAATACTCCACCATTATAATTTGCACAGGCGTCACAGCACTTTTTAAAAAAATGATTGTCTATATAATATATATGTATGACAGCTAATTTTTTACTTATAATCAAACATACATACAATAAATGTTGGCTTATTAAAGCGTACAAGATACCATCATGTGATGACGTATATCTGTAATATATTTGTGATATTTACAGGATCCCGCGGAATAAGGCGTGACCCCCTGTTGCTTGACAGTATCCTTGGTAGTTTTGGTAACGGACATGATCTATTGGGAAGCAACTTTTGGAACCGTGATTTATATAGAAATGACAGGTACCTAAGTGGAGGGAACAGGTGGACTGGATGGAGGGGAGGCAGATTGGATTACGACAGGAGATACTGATGGACAGAAATGAGTGGAATAAAGGTACGCATTTAACTAAATAACACATAACCTAGTATATAGAAATACAGATTCAACAATTTGATTAAATACATACATATAAATCTGTAATGGTTGTGTGGAAAAGTCTGATGCGATATGCTGTAATGAATATTTCTATCATTTGTGCCTTTGAACCGAAATGTGTTTTATCGTTAAAGTGTATTTACAGAATGCCCAAGTCAAGGACGAAGTAGAATAACAAGTCTATTCCACTCACTATAAATATGACATAACATATCGAATATTTGTTTTCTACATAAGTATTATTTTTTTCTTTTCCAGATCCATGTGGCCAAAGATTGAAATTGAAAAATCCATTGAAACATTTCATTGATGCATTCATTTGTAAATTCATATTCACTACAATTGTGTTAATAAATCCTTTTTTATGTATAAATATTTAATTGATCTTTGTGTTTTATGTTTTTATGATTTATAAAATCATTCTAGTATTCTGAAGGTGAAATATACAGAAATATGACACTACATAATGTCGGGACCACATAACGACCCATCACCAACTTCGTCAGATTTAGTGATAATAACTGTAATGGAGTCTCATTTTCATTTTGAAGCTTTCATTTGTATAATAAAAATATGTGACGAATCGTAAGTTTTACCTTTGAATCGTGTATTTTAAATCACAACATCTCAAAAATATTATTTACTTTTCTATGTAAACGATACCTTCTTTTGCTTGTATCAACGTAAGTTGACAGACATGGAAGATTGTAGAAAAGACACAAAAGCTAAAAACACTTTTTAATACAAATTATAACCAGATACAATAGTGAGGTGAGGAAGTAAAGTACATCATACAGCTGATACTATGAGTCTGAGTTTAAAAATGGTGGAAGGTGGATGAGGATAATCAAATTTAATTTGGGAGACGCACTAGCCCCATAATGCAATAGATTTCGTGATGTTCATGTCTGATAATATCAAAAGAACGCTAAGTGAATTTTTGTGAAAAAAAATCTAAATCGTGCCACTAGTTGGATGAAAAAAATAAGAAAAAGGAAACTGAAATTTTGTGGCAAGACACAGATATTGAATTTCAAAGAAATCAAATTTATTTCGGAAATCTTTAAAAAAAAAAATACGCAGATGAAACTATTGGTTTGAAATGTTGACGTTATACACGCAATAACGTCTGCAAACACAAGATTACACATTCTTAATACAATCTAGCTTCAATGTTACGTTTACTATGGAGCACAGGTAGCTGGATCAGTTGACAAAGATATCACGAACCACAATGAAGGTCAAGCGAATGTACGTATCCACACCGGGATTTAGTGATTGACAATCTTATAATGAGGTTTAGGTGTGAAGTGGTAAAACCATAAAATGCTGCATCAGGTTATTGTTTTAAAAGATGTTAATATGACTTTGTCCTCCGGTTCCGAAACAAAAACAAAACAACTACCATACCATATTCAAACGACAACAAGTAAATGCTTATATGTGAACATATTCATAATCAAAACTCTAATTCAATAAAACTAAGACAAAATATGTAAAAAATGAAGACTCCTGAAAACGTACAAAGAGTAAGCGCCATCTGCTTCATCGATGACACCCGACATGTAAACAGTGGTCATTCTGAGTAAGTAACAAAGAATATAACAACGGAACCAACAGACAAACTAACGAGCATTAAACAAGACACGCTTCATAGCGCACAAAGATATGCGATCCCTATGACGACCGTGGAGCTTCTCAAACGTTTTCATCAATTCGCAGGTTTGAAAGCCCTGTTTATGCGGTTGTCCGTTAGTTGACATACTGTACAAAATCATGATATTTGGAACACCGCCCTTCGATATTGAATAAACTTTGACAAGCTAACGCTTTAGGCTGGGGTGCAGATATGTTACTATAAAGAAATGAAAAATTGTCAATAGAGAAATTGAAATGATTCGATGTATGATCAACATTAAAACCAGCTAATCTTTAATCTTAATAGTCTAAACATAAAAACTAGAAAGCAAAAATTCATTGTTGCTGGCATTAACCCATCTAAAATATGAAAAAAATAAGAATTATACCTTTTTCGATTGTTTAGTGGTGTAATTTTACACGGACTACATATATCCTTAACGTTATTATTTGAAGTGTACTGTACTAATTCTCACTTAGAAAACAATTCTGCTGTATGATTTCATATTTACGTGTGTTTTTACCAATTTTCTTCCGATGTGTATACCACTACTGTGATGTATTTCAAGTTTGTTATACGTTTCTTCTTTTAGAGTCATATTATGATGTATTATTGATACACATTTTGTTAATGTAATAAAGTACGGACTTTAGGTAAATAGGTATGTACATTGGTAGTTAATGTTTTATTGGATATGCTGTTTGTTTTGTTACAAGATGACTCCTGCCACGATATATTTTATGGAGAGTGACTCATGTTGAAGTCGATAAATCACACGTGTACGGGGCAATGTATTTTGGGAATTGGAATATTTGCATGAATTACGCTGTTGTATTATTCTATGCATACTAGACTGAATGATACTGTATGTATATACGTCTTTAGGCTGGTTACTTTGCTAAGCCCGAGGCAAACATGCGGTTGACGTCATATTGTGTATGGTACACATTGAATGTTATTTTGTAGCAATAATGACGATGCAATTTAACACTGAAATCGAAAGTAAAACGAACTCAGTACTTAAAACTAAATTGAATATAAATATACCGATTTCTAGTCTGAATCGTGCCAGTATTCAAATGAATATAGTCAATTGGTTAATTACAACATCAGAAAGGAATATCTAAATAATTTTGAATGATAGGTTTATAATCACAAAATCTGATAACAGAACTGAAATTGGGTGGCAAGACACAGATAGCGAAATTCAAAGAAATCAAACTTAATTTGAAAAGGATTAAGGAAAACAAACATTCATTTAAAAAGTCGTCATTACAACGCAGATAACACATTCTTAATAAATTCTAGCTACAATATTATTTGGAGTAATAAACACCAAACGCCAAAAATATACTTATTTCACTTTACTGCGCATCAATGATGTTCACAATCATATACTCAGTTTCCATTATGTTTTAAATATGACAATGAAAAAAAAAATGTTGGAAATTCGGTATTGCGGTGAAGAGAATTGGCAAATTGAATCGAATTACAAAGACAATGGAAAGTTTTTAAAGCAGTAATCAGATTCTGCATGTTTTCGTTATTCCCTCTTTCAGAAGCTAGTGGTGATTAGTTTCTTATTCATAATATACCCTCGTTATTTTGATAGTACGAGACATGGGAAAATCACGATTTTGTTTTTCAAATTATGGGCTAATGCATCTCCCAGTCTACATTTTTATCATCCTTACTCGCCTCCGAGATTTCTAGAGTTAAACCAGCTGTATGATGTTAACAAATTCAGCACCTGACTCTACTCTATCTAATTCTATATTTGTATTGAAAAGTGCTTTTATTTATCATGTGTGACATTTTACAATCTTTCACATCTGTCAATTTACGTTGTACTATGTAATTTATTTCATTCTGTTTATCAATATAAAAGCTGATATTGTCTACATAGAATGGTAGATATTATCATTGTGATGTTTTAATTTTAAGTACACCATTTAGACCTAAACAGTATATAATTCGTCACATTATTAATGATATAGATCACAGTTTCGAAATGAGACTCCGTTTCAAGCAATATATCTAAATCTAACGATATGATTGATAGGTCATTATGTGGTGCCTTTATTCTGAAGTGTTTATTTCACCTTCAGAATACTAGAATGATTTAATAAATCATAAAAACATAAAGACTTTTTTTTGTAGAGTTGGATGTTTGCTTTCTAGTTTTTAAGTAGAATGTATTCAGAATGTGTTATCAATGCTTTATTGCGTATATAACGTCGACATTTTAAAGGAATAGCTAAATCTGCATATTTTTCTTAAAGATTTCCGAAATCAGTTTGACTTTTTTAAATATCACTCTGTGTGATGGATCTTGCCACCAAATTTCAGTTTCCAATAATACAAAATAACATACATCTGAAGTTAAATGATATTCCTTTCGGAAGTTATAGCCTTCTCATTTTTTCATTCGACCAGTGGCACGACTGGTTACAATATTACCTAACGATTCTGTTGATATTAACAGACATCTGAACATTATGAAATCTATTGCATTATGGAGCTAGTGCACCTCCTAAATTAAATTTTGATTCTCTTCCATTCAGCCCTACGGCTTACTAGTTAAATAATATGCACTTGTCAACCTGTTGGGTGCGCGACACTGAAGTTCAAAGTTGAAAATTATCTTATCGATATTGCATTGCACGTGCCTGACCCATGTGAGAGGTCACCATATAAAAAGACATAACCAAGCCTAGACACACGCTTTTTTGTCAGTCAGGGTGCGTGACAGACATTAAGCCAGAAAGGAAGGATATCTTGCGGGTCTCGCGTCCGCGATTTGCATTTGCTTGGTAAAGTTTCAGCCATTTGAACTTATTTTTATTGATTCCTTTCCTTCGCTCCGCGAATTTCATTTGTTTACATTTGGTTATCAGCTGTACGGTTATGCGTCGTAAGCAGGCTCGCGGTAGACGGTTGCCTTTGTCGGTGACTTTCGATAATTCTGACGATGACCTCTCTCTCCATTCCGGAGAGACGGAGGAAGAGGGGTGTGATGATTTCTTTCCGGGACCCCTTCCTGATTTGAGTTCGGGTCTAAGCGACTCTGTCGCTTGTGCAAGTGATAAGGACTCTGCACAGCCGCAGTCACCGAACGTTGTTCGGAATGACAAATATGGCGGCGTCGGAGGCGATGCCCCGACTGTTCCTTTGCCCCGTGGGGGTAAGAAACGTCCAGTCTGCACTGAGGCTGCCGCTGGTAGCGAGTTTCAACTCATGGCGAAACGTATGAGGGCTCTAGAGGAGCAGTTAGCAGACGTTAAGCGGGACCGGGCGAGTTCCCGTACAGGAAACCAAACGGCTGGTGGGTATGGCAATGATTATGTTGTTGGCAGTTTTGACTCAGATTTCTTTTAGTATGACGGACCCGTTGGGTCTTCAAGATACAAAACAATCTTCCATTGAGTTAGATGATATATATTCTGATATTTTACCCACAGAGGAAGGTCATATGGAGGACTTGTTCGCCATCCCTGACTATGTATATGGTGATGTAAAGTTGGGCCATAGTGTTCACGAGGGACTTGCCAAACTTGTAAATACTGCTTGTAGGAAAACGTCGGACGTTTCAAAAAATGGCAGAAAAATACCCTGTACAAATTGTGCCGATATGACCGTCCCACGATGTAACCCTGAGATTTGGGGTAAACTTGTTAAGCCTTTACAGGCAAGAGATTTTCAACTTAAAGAGGCCCAGAAGTCGGTGTCTGACGGTATGGTACCTGTGATGAGGCTGACTGAGGCTCTTATGAGTCATCCAGACTTTCGAGAGAAGTTCAGGCCTCTGTGTATTGATGCTCTGTCCATGCTAGGGAATGCAGTACATACATTGTCTGTGAAACGTAGGTTTCTTATGAGACAAGCCCTCCCGCCATCATATCATGCCTTATGTGGGAAAACATGCCAATAACTTCAAATCTATTTGGGGATGATCTTGCAAGGAAGGTGAGAAACATTTCTGAGGCTAATAAGGCTTTCAATGTTTTGTCTTCACGAAAACAGGTACAGCGAGGAGGTTGGAGTGGCGGCCAGAGAGGGCGAGGGGGCTATATCCAGTACAGAGGCTCAGCAAGGCCTTTTTTACGGTCGGGCCAGCGGGGCCGGGGACAACGGCGACCCGCAAACATGCAGCAAAGTCAAAGCCAGAGCCAGACACAGAAAAAAGAATAGCCCCTAAGGTGAGTGTTCCATCTGGTAGAATCGGAGAGCGTTTGGAAATCATTGATGATGAATGGATTTTGGATACTGTGCGTGGTCTTACACTTGAGTTTGTAGAAATCCCTGTGCAACATAAATTGCCAGGACCAGTAGCTTTTAGTAAGGAAGAGATGGAGATTGTTGATTCTGAGGTGAATGATTTAGTATCCAAAGGGGCAATAACTCAGTCTATTCATGAGATAGGTGAATTTGTTTCTAATTTGTTCCTGGTCCAAAAGAAAAATAGTAAATTTAGGCCAGTCATTAATTTGAGGAAGTTGAACGAGTTTGTGGTGTACCACCATTTTAAGCAGGAGACCTTAGATGTTGTACTAGAATCTGTAGAGAGAGGTGATTTCTTCACTTTTATTGATCTAAAGGATGCATATTTCAGTATACCAGTGAACAAACATCATAGGAAATACCTGAAATTCAAATGGAGAAGTATACTATATGAGTTTATGGCTATGCCTTTCGGTTTGACAAGTGCCCCTCGGATATTAACCAAAGTACTGAAGCCAATTATGGCTAAAGTTCGCAGCTTGGGTATCCATGCTTTCTATTACATAGATGACTCTTTGGTCAAGGCTGCTGACAGAGAGGTTTGTGAAAGGAACTGTAGGGTGTTAGCTGGAGTTTTGGAATCTGCTGGGTTCCAGATTAGTTCCGAAAAATCTTTGTTTTCTGCTAGTCAAATGGTCATTCATCTTTGGTACTTGATATATTCTATCACATTTACCGTTTCGTTACCAGAACAAAAGGTGAAGAAAATCATAGATGCATGTTCCCATGTCTTAGGTCAAAAGTCAATTTCTCTAAGGGAACTTGCTAGTCTCTTTGGCTTGTTTACGTCATCTCTTAGAGCAGTTCGGCTGTCAGGGCTATTTTACAGATTGGTAGACAAGGAAAAGACAGCAGCCCTACATAATGGTTTGTCTTATGACGACAAGGTCAGTTTGTCTAGGTTGGCACAAACGGAGATAGTATGGGGAGAGATAAGGTGAACAGTATGAATGGGCGATAAGACCAAGTGATCCAGATGTGATTATGGAAACTGATGCATCTGGTGATGGATGTGGAGCACAGTTTGGCTCTCAGATAACAAAAGGTCTTTGGTCAAAAGCAGAACGTGAACATCACATAAATTTTTTGGAATTAAAAGCTGTCTGGTTGGCATGACGATGTTTTTGTTCAGACATGTCTGATACTCATGTCAGGGTTGTGACGGATAACGTCTGTACAATTTCATTTGTTAATAAGCCTGGTGGAAATGTAACAGAGCTGAATGAGTTAGCAAAAGAGATATGGCTGTGATGTACGGAAAGAAATATTTTCGTTTCTGCCTGCCACATACCGGGTGTTTTGAATGTTGATGCTGATTACTTATCACGGTCAATGCAGTCTTCGGGAGAGTGGTCATTACACCCTCTGATATTTGACAGGATATGTGGTAATTTCTTCAATCCAGATGTTGACCTATTTGCAAGTAGGTTGAATTTTAAGGTTACCAAGTTTGTCTCATGGTATCCTGATCCAGATTCTTGGTTTTATGATGCCTTTTCCATGTCATGGTCAGACTACTTACCGTATATTTTTGCTCCTTTCAATCTGATCAGCCGGGTACTGCACAAAGTGAAGGAAGACAAAGTAAGTATGGCAATAGTAATCGTTCCCTTATGGAGAAGTCAAGCGTGGCTACCTACTCTATTAAATATTGTTGTGGATGCGCCCGCACGCCTGCCGAGGTGGCGAGACTTGCTATTGTCCCCACAGGGGGAGCCGCATCCCTTAAGAAACAGCCTGAGACTGATCGCATGTTGCGTGTCAGGAGATCTCTCCAGAAGCAGGGCTTTTCACGACAGGCTGCCACACTTGTCTTCTCCTCCTGGAAACAGTCCACGTCCAAGCAGTATGACTTGGCATGGAATAACTGGGTCTCTTGGTGTGGTGAACGACAGGTTGGTGCCAATCATCCCACTATCAAGGAAGTGATTTCCTACCTCACTCATTTGTTTAATGTAGGGAAATCTTACAGTGTTATTAATACACATAAGTGTATGTTGTCCCAGACTTTGCCATTACTAGGCCATACAGTATTGATGAACACTGCCCTAATTTCTAGGTTTATGAAGGGGGTATTCAACACTAATCCTCCCAAGCCCAGGTATTCAGCGACATGGGATGTGGCACCTTTGCTGAAGTATTTGGGTGATATGTTCCCTTTGACAGCCCTGGAGGTGGATTCATTGACCAGGAAATTAGTTTGTTTGATAGCACTTACAACAGCACAAAGAGCACAAACATTGGTTAATTTAGACCTTGAACATATGCAGGATTTTGGACACTATATTGTTTTTACAGTCCCAGAACTTATGAAAACATCCAAGCCATCAAAGCCATTTTATAAAGTAACATTGTACAAATATTCTCAGGAAAGATTATGTGTAGTTTCAACCTTAAGATATTATGCGTCACAGACAGTAAACATACGGAAGAGTAATAAACTTTTAGTTACTTTCAGAAGAGGTTTGCGAGTGTCCACTTCCACAGTGGCAAGATGGATGAGAGAAGTGATGATGGCGGCTGGAATTGATCGACAGTTTAAACCTCATTCAGTTAGAGGAGCGTCTGTGTCGGCAGCATACACGGCGGGGACATCCTTGAGGGACATACTGGAAACGGCAAACTGGGCATCAGCCGAGAGCTTTAGGAGGTTCTACTTAAGAGATATTGATGACCCGGGTTCATTTTCAACCAGTGTTCTGCAGACAGGGCAGTGATAAGATGTCAATGATATAGACTTTGTGAAATGTGGTGTAATTTTGAAATACTAATGAATGAGTGAACTTGAGTTGCAGTTTGGTTTTCTTTTTCATGGTTATCTGGAATGTTGGCGGATTCTTTGAAGGTGCATATTATTTAACTAGTAAGCCGTAGGGCTGAATGGAAGAGAATCCCCCCTCATCCAAGTATCACGATGGATGAGAGGGATTCTCTGTAATGAAGCCCGGAGGCTGGAGAGTTAAATACCCTCCCAAATCTCTGGGTTTCTATTTCTGCTGTTTAGTTTTGGATCTCCCACCCTATAGTTGCACACAATCTGCCAACATTTCTCTTTGAAATAAGCGTGTGTCTAGGCTTGGTTATGTCTTTTTATATGTGACCTCTCACATGGGTCAGGCACGTGCAATGCAATATCGATAAGATAATTTTCAACTTTGAACTTCAGTGTCGCGCACCCAACAGGTTGACAAGTGCATATTATTTAACTCTCCAGCCTCCGGGCTTCATTACAGAGAATCCCTCTCATCCATCGTGATACTTGGATGAGGGGGGATTATCCTTAGTCGCCTTCCACGATTTTTAAACTTAGACCCTTAGTATAAGCTGTATGATATACTTTACTTCCACACCTTACTATTGTATCTGGTTATAATTTGTATTGAAAAGTGGTCTTAGCTTTTGTGTCTTTTCTACAATCTTCCATGTCTGTCAATTTACAATGTGCGATACTTGTTTCGTCCCGTTGATACAAGCAAAAGTAGCTATCGTCTACATAGAATAGAAAATAGTATCATTGAAATGTTTTGATTTGAAATACACGATTTGAAGCTTAAAAAAATTACGACTCGTCACATTTTTTTAATTATACAAATCAAAGCTTCAAAATGAATATCACTTAATCTGACGAAATTGGTGATGGGTCGTTATGTGGTTCCTACATTCTATAGTGTCATTTTTCTGTATATTTCATCTTCAGAATACTACAATGATTTTATAAATCATAAAAACATAAAACAAAAAGATCAATTAAATATTTACACATCAATACGGATTTATTAACACGATTGTAGAGAAAATGGATTTACAAATGAATGTATCAATGAAATGTTGCAATGAATGTCATTTTAATGTCAAAATTTGGTCACATAGATCTGAAAAAGAAAAAAAAAAGATATAAATATTCGATATGTGATGGCATCATAATGTTTCCGTTGAAATTTATAGAGAGCAGGATACACTTGCTATTCTATTTCGTCCTTGACTTTCTATTGTCAAAAAACACCTTAACAATAAAACATATTTCGGGTCAAAGGCACGAATGATAGAAATATTTGTTACAACATTCGTTTCGCAGCAATAATGGATCTATATAAATATTATACAATTATATAATATGTATTTCTATATACTAGGTTCTGTGTTAATCAGTAAAATATATACCTTTATTCCACACTTGTCTGCCCATCAGTATATCCTGTCGGAACCCCATGCGCCTCCCCTCCTTCCTCTCCGGATGTTTCTCCACCTCCTGCTTCTATTTCGGTACCTGCTTCTATATATACCACTGTTCCAAAGGTTGCTTCTCAATCGATCCTGTCTATCAAGGATACGATCAAGCAACAGTTCGTCAGTACTTCTTCCGCGGAATCCTGTAAATATCACCAGTATATTACAGATATACGTCATCACATGAAGGTATCTTGTTCGCTTTAATAAGCCAACATTTACTGTATGTTTGTTTGGTTATAAGTGAATAATTAGCTGTCATACATATATATTATATAGACAATCATTTTTTTTATAATAATAATGGTGGAGTATTAAATGTAATACTTTAGAGATTTCTAGTACTGATGAATTTAAATCTGTAGAAGTGTTTCATTTTTTGAGAATTGATGATATTTCAGTAATACAATATTATAAACGTTTTTGTGATATGTGAAGAGATTGATACCAAATAAAGATAAACTGATTACATTATCATTTATCGACATATTGTTAACATATTGTTACAGTTGTAGAATAAATCAATAAAATGGCAGTACTTACCAAAGGACTGGCACAGGACACAAATCACAAGGCAGGATAGCACCACAAGCTTCAACATCTTCAGTTTATTATTTCTGTTAAGGAAATGTTATATTAATCAATTGTTTAATCATAATGTATACATCATATTTTGATAATTATATATATAACATATATAACATTGTGACAACTACATAATACTCATTTATTTTTTCCTTAGGTTACGTTTTGTAAATGAAAATTTTTCCTAAGCATGTAGAGAATTTCTTTGGAATGCGTAATGGAATAATGCCTGAAAGGTCATGCTAAAATGTAATTCAGATGCAGTTATTGGCAAAATCAAGGAACTTGTCAAGGAATAGGTGACGTGAAATAGATTTGATAGATACCACGTAAAGAAGAGCATAATATTAATGTGATGCCTATGTACACTACAAAAAGAAAATAACTAATGTATTAGCGTGATGTCATCGAGTTAAATTCAGTGTTGTACGATAAGATTATATCATAGTAAGTACTATAATATAAAGTAATATACAGACTTAACTAGACTTACCTTTTCCCCCGTAAGTAGTTACACTAGTTCAGTATTACTTTCACTTGCACTGTTGGTGTGGTTGTAATGAATAAGAATTTCGGAAAGACCTTTATATACAATCTAATGAGGAAACAATTGATCATAATCGTATTTCCTCAATTTCTCAAGCTCTCAATTATTGCAAATATCCTCAAAAGAAAACATTCCATTTTCATCCGTACTTCGTTGATGACGTAAATGTCGGTGATAGGATGACCTAAATTCAGTAGGAGGGATGATATATACATACGTAAATAAACGCATGAGATTGAAGACCATATTTTTTACTTCATTTACATATCAAAGCGAGAAATAATTACTGACTATGATAAATCATTGTCTATTTCTTTCACTGCAATTGGTTGCATTTTAAAACTGTTGTCTATAAGAGAGGTTTAAAATCAAGAAAGCTTGTGTCACTTGCATCAATCATATCAATGCAACTTGGTGCGTTCTACGTGTAAATATCTTTATATTTTATATATAGGTTCTGTTTGAAACATAGATACGAATTGTAGTAAATGTATTTTATATCCCCTTTAATTGTTTTGTTATACTCATGTTTTGTTATGTTATTTAAACAATGGTTGAAGTATTGATGCAAGTGAAAATCTGAAAGAGAAAATGAAAGTGAATTAAAATTAAAGGCAAGACAGACAGAACAAGACACTTTGGCCATCATGGAATATGATGATTGCCAGACTTCCAAACGACAAGAAACGTGTTGGTATAAAACTTCATGTTTACAAAATACAACGAAATGAAGAATAATCACAGCCATATCTACAAGCTTATATGCCTATTTAGAGTCAATATTGTATCATGCAAATTCTCAGAGAAGAAAATTATAACAAACTAAAAATACATCACAGTAGTGGCATACAAATCGGAAGAAAATAATTAATGAGACACGTGCAAATATGAAGTAAAAATATTGAATTGTTTTTTAAGTGATTGGGAAATATCACTCTCCTTTGTTTTCAAATAACCATGTTATAATTAAAAAAAATAAGTTGCAATTGAAAGGGGCATATATTTTTTAAAAACATTTTTTATGAGAAAATGTCAACTTTGTAACAACGAAACTGATGAATATTTAGTTTCTTACATCAGATGTCCATTGTTTTAGATTTCTAACACAAGCATAGAGCTGAAGAAAATAAAGCTTTATGCTGATATCCTATCCCAAAAGTGCTCCATAAACAATGGATGTAGTGTATAGCACGTTAAAATACTAGCCTTACACTTTAGATATTTTGAAATTAACCAGACCATTGACATAACCCTCATAATATTTTTGCATTGCCAGAGAAAAACATTCACTCATCATGGCTGCATGGCTGCATATGTAGTAAGGACTTCGTGTTTTCCATGAGTCTTACATGTAGCTGCCATTTTGGATATTTGTGTAATAGTTACAAAGAAATCAATTTTCTTTTTTATGCCTTAATTTATGATTTTCTACCGCTGTTTATTTGCCTGCTGTGATTTATTCTGTGTATAATAAGAATATTTTCTTTGATAGTTTCATAATGTATGGGTGTTGAAATCTGATTGGCAGTTGATCATTAAGCCGTATAATGACTCATGGTTAAAATCATTGACGTTATAATAGTGATTATATTTTTATCTTGATAGTGTATGTGGTATAGGCGATAAACTTCAATATCTAACCGGATTTGATATAATTTTTGTGTTCAATTATACTAATAGAAACTACCACAGAAGACATGATAACGCCATTTTTTATTTTATTCATGAACCTCAATATGAAATGCATACTCAGTCATGTTTACTTACACAGAATATGTCTATCATTACTCACCTTAAAGATGCCAACCACAGTGATTGCTTTTTTTGTCAGTCATCTGTTTATTGTGGTTAATTTGTCAAACTATATGGTTAACCATACCTGAATTCACGAAGAACATATTTCCTTGTCTAATGCTAACACATCTAAAGCTGTAGGGTCGAAATGAAACAAAAACAAACTACCAACATATGACCAGAATAATAATCCAAACTCGAATTCTGTAAAACAAGGGCAAAATATAAAAAAGAAACATCTCACGAAGCCTCATGTGTTCTGTACGATTCAATAAACAAATTGAACTGTTTATATCCCTCTCATAAAAAAAAGTCTTTACAAAAGCAACTTTTTAACTTATGCTAATTTCTTTTTTATTTCAATTTTTTTTTTATAAATTACAGGTATGTCAAATTAAATTTAGAATGATCAGAAAAAGTCGATTCATCAAAATGAATTATTAGACTTTGAAGTAAACCGATGCACATATATCTGTCATCTTCATTCAGTGCAACTCATGCTAGGTTGCCCTACGGCATAGATTGAATAAGAAAACCTCATTGGCTATAAAAGAATGCATATTCGTTTGATCATCAATAATTGTAAACATAATTTATTATCCTCGTCACATTGTTTATATATCTAAATGTTAATAATTTATCATCCATCACAATGTGTCAGTGTGTTAAAACTAGACTTAACAAGTCAACATGTCTGTGTGAAATGAGGAAATTTCGGATTGCATGTTCCTGTGCTTATCATAACACTTCGAGAGACAATTATTTTATTTCATTCAATCTTATTGTTAAAAGAAAAAGAGCGGACAACAGGCGTTGTATGAAAAGGTTATATCATAGTAAGTACTACATTAGTCCTGTTCTTGCGACCTACTCATTGGGACAGAAAATCTTAATGTAAAGACGAACAACTGTGGAATTAATGTATTCATTTAAATATGCGACAAAACAAAACCTTTCTAGATTAACAATATTTAATGTTAAATTATTTATAACATAACATTAACAATCGCCCGATTGACAGACACAATGTCTGAAAAAATCACTTTATAGCACTAACTTTGGATTTTAACGTCTTTCCTGTGCGGTGTATTGCACCTAACCTTTATCTGATGCAAAATAGCAAATAGCATCTAGCAGCTAATAATCATTTGATAAATACCTAAACGGTCTTTTGTGTTCTTTTCCAGAGCGATGTGGCCATGTAACTTCATATCCTCTACCTTTTTGTTAATAAATGTATCTCATGTATATACCCGCGTTGTTGGATTTTGTTCAGAGTGTGCTTTAATTATAAACAAAATTCTCAGTATGATGGTAAAATCCTAAATCTGAAATTTGCAGATAATGGCAATACGAAAGATATCACAAAAACTTTACTCACTACTCAGTGTTTTCATTTTAACATTATTATTCTTGCATATGGTAACATAAAGTTGTTATAAAAGATCATATGGGAAAAAAGTTCGAAAACTTGGTTTGAATAAGATGCAAGGAATCCTGTACTTTGAAATGAAGTCGTAATGATAATATATGATGGCTTACTTGCAAACCGAACACATCTGGAATTTAACTTTAATCCGCTATACTCAATATGAGTCAGTTTCGGCAAATGTGGAAAGTAAGCAAACATAATAGCTAATTATCTGCTTATGTTTCATTCGTTGCTAAAGTTTCATGCTAAGCTTTTCAGAGTCATTTCTAAATGAAGGTTATCTAGACAACGGAATCGTCAACATCAAAAGATATTGCGTACTTAGTCATATGTAGTAAAGAAGCAAACATGAAAGATTCTATCTGACGACGAACATCAACATAAAGCTCGTTAGACATTTTATTATTCTTATAGTGTCTGAACATCAAGATCAAATATGTAATCATTTCATGTAAAATCACTAGGAAATGGCCGAAGAATATATTAGAAAATCTTATCGATCCTTATGCTAAGACCAACATCTTATGAATGGCAAGGAACATAAAAGGTTGTAACTCATGTACTGCATCAACTTTATCCACGTATAACAATGCTATAATCAAAGTTTACTTACAAGATAACATAAATTGCAACATTAATACTTATAATACGGCTAACATTAGTTTGTAATGTTTGCAATAAGAATAAGTCACACGGGATAGTCTACCAGCGTACTTTTTCATTTTGTTTCTATAACTTCATATATGTACTTTCATATCATGTTTTATTATTACTTTTTTTTTCTAAAAAAGAATGATCAATTCAATTTCATATAGCACAGCCATTTACATGTGGTGTATCGTTGATAACACTCTGTCGTCCTCTTCAGTCAAATGGCAAGTGAATTCGGTACGAGATAGCAGTTAAAAATAATCTACTAACATTTACATTTGGTTTGGAATAATGTAAGAAAAGGCAACTAATTGAAACTTAAAAGGTCAAATCGGTTGCATTTTGTACTTTTAATAGATTTCACATCAAACAATTTTCTAATTGCTATCGGAAATGGAATTCGCTACTCTTTGCAATACGTGGTCATAAATGTTCGATACCTTATTGCCCTCCCCTCTTCTCGATGTGGAAATGACCCGATATGAAATGTCTAGATGTCGTCGTTGACGTTTTACTGGCTACTCTTCTGAACAACAAGGAAACAGATATTTTTTTAAGAATTGAAAATGGAATGAATTAAGATACAGCTGTGGAGTCGCACAACGTTACACGATGTCTACCCGATGTGCGCACGATGTACGCACGATGTCTATCCGATGTGCGCACCATGTACGTACGATGTCTACCCGATGTGCGCACGATGTATGCATGCTATGCGCACACAATAAGAAAACTGGACACACATTATGCAGTTCTGTCGCACAGATGTGCGATTCTATTTTAGTTGACATGAATTTGAAATGACTTGTAGATAAATATGGGATAGGGTTTATATATCTTCGAATTATATAAAAGTACAACTAAGTATATTTCCTATCAGATAAAGACGGATTATTAATATAAACATATAAGATTATTTCTCTGAACACACATTGTAACTAAGGATAAGAAGGAATACCAATGATGAAATTGGGTAAATTGATGGTGCCAAAAATAGCGTTGAGTTACATATAATTATTTTAACAGACAGTATTGGCATATCCATAGTGCATGCAACAAATTTTCAAGGAAATAAACTATTTTTCATAAAATATCAATCTCGATATTTCCTGAAAAGAAATACGCGTTTGTATTAAGTTAAATTATATGAATGAAAAGATTAAGTTTTTCAGTTGAGAAATACACGAAATACACACATATATATAAGTGTTAATGACTGAGGGATTTCTTCTACTGTTGAAAATACTGCTATGTGCGTATACACAATTAGGAAATACTATCACAGATGATATGCTTCGCAACACACGTATGTAAGTCACGGCGTATAATGACCCCGACTTGTGACTCCGTTCATTGACGTCATACTTGAAATATGTATGGTTTATTACATATGTATATCAATCATTATTGTGTCAATGATCCATTCTAAAAACAAATTTTGAATTAGAGTAGATATGAATGTGCGTTTAATTATCGTTTAGCTGGTACCCTATTATTCAAAATATGTAAATACTAACCTGGTATACTCATTTTAAAGCTGCCAAACATAGTGATGTTGCTATTTTGTCAGTCATTTGTTTATTGTTGTTAATATACCAGAGTATGTGAAATAGAGATGGTTAACTATACCAGGATGCACGAACACAACTTTTCCTTGTCTAATGACGATATATCTGAAGTTGTCGGATCATAAATCATAAAATCCAACAAATATATCAAATTGCATACACTTCAATAGTGTTCTACGACTAAAACATTTGTCCATGAATACACCGATCTACATTAATGAATCAAGTATATAAGTAACACTTATTCCTGCCTAACAAACCCATCTTTCAGCAATAATAATAATTTCAAACTACAATTACTCACAATTGAATTTAAGTACATCAAGAGAAAAGTCGATTCATCGAACTCATTAATCAGACGTTGAGGTAAAGCGATGTTCCGCTCCATACCTGTCATCCTTACGTACTCCTACTCGATCTAGGTCACCCTGTCAACGACGTTTACGTCACAGAGATTTAGGAAACCATGTGGGTTAAAAATAAAATACATTATATTGATTATATCACCACTAAATGCGAATATATAAAAACAAGGAAATACAATATTTATCAACCATTTCCTTGTCACATCGTATATAAAAGTGCGAAGCATTTGTTCTTCAACAGAACCTTCCCAGACCACTGGAATTAGACCATACAAGTTAATACGAGAGTGTGATCTAGATAAGAAAAAGGTAAGATACACTTTTATTGACATAATGTCCATATAATGAAGTTTGTAAAATCATAGTCTTTCTCTATATCTGAGCCCAAATATGTAATCGTTCTTTTTATCAGTTTTGCTGAATGGTTTAAATAAACATTACAATTTTTATTTATTATTAACAAGTAAATATTGAATGTCCGTCTTTTGATCCGTATTGAAGCAATATTTTCATGTTTAAATTGATTTCATTTAGCTGAAAAAATATGAATAGGATTAATGTCTTCTTCGTACAAAAAATAATAGTAACGGTTTTATATATATAAGTTATCATAAATTGACAATGAAGTACATCTTATTTTCAATAAAAAGATGATCATTTGACGATTGTGTTTACAGATAACTGAAGATGATGAAACTTATCGTGCTGTGCTGTCTTGTGGCATGTGTCATGTGTCAATCTTACAGTAAGTATTGTAATTAATGGATTATTTGTTTTTAACCATACTCTGCATGTGATAATATTTCTAATGATATACTATATCACGATGAATGCGACATCGGGTAATACAATGTTTTATCCTAATATTTTTGTTGAAAGAAACATCCATCCGGCCTTTAATATGAATCTTTAAGCGAATTTTGTTTTTTTTCTTTAAAGCTGTAAAAGCTTTTTCATTTAAAAATTATGAATACGAATAACTTTGTGGAAAGGTAGTATATAAACTTATTACTACCAATGCCTGGAACTCGATTCGTTGATTAGACTGCACACCTGTTAAGTGTACTGTACTAATGCATGGGAGACGATGAACAGGCTAAACACCTGTTTATTGCACTGTACACATGTGTAGGACACGAAGATTAGACTAAACACCCGTTAAGTGTATTGTACAAATGTATGGGACAAAATTATAAGACTAAACGCCTGTTTAGTGTATTGTACACATGTATGGGACACTATGATTAAACTCATCATCTGATCAGTGTACTGTTCAAATATATGGGACACGATTATTAGACTGCACACCTGTTCAGTGTACTGTAATGATATTATTTACAGGATCCTACGATGACAGGCATGGTTCCCTCTTGTTTGACGGTATCCGCACAAACAGTTGGGCTACCGGACTGAATCGTTTGGGAAACTTCTGGAACAGTAATTTATACGGATATGACGGGTACCGACGTGGAAGTGACAGGTTGGGAGACATATTTGGTGGCAGGAGAGGAGGTAGATTGGATTACAACAGGAGATATTGATTTGAAAGATGAACAAGTGTGGAATCAAGGTATGCTATTAGTCTGATATACATGTAACAAAGAACTGATTTATGTACCATATATATTAAACCATCCTTGTATTTCTCAGATCCTGAAACAAAATGATATTAATAAAGGGGAAAAAGAGGGAGTTGACTACCCTACTTGATTAATTAATATATCTATTGATTTGCAAAGTTGTTCATGATACACTAATTATGTGTATTTAACAAGGAGGAATAAATTATTGTCATCATATTCACTCAGTTAACAGGCGTATTGTAAACTTTATAGTAAACTGCTAGAATATTGACCAGTTTTTTTTAAATGGCAAAACAAAAAGTCCATATTTTAATAACTTGAGTGATAAATCGATTTTTTTTCCAGATCCATGTGGCCAAAGAGTGAAATTGAAAATCCATTCAAACATTACTTCAATACATTACATTGTAAATTCATATTCGTCGCCATTTTTTAACAAGAATAAATCTATACTTAATGCAACGTGTCTGTATGTTTTGCTTTATATTGAACATGTTTCTAGCGAGCACTGGGCTTTCCGTGTTTGTAGCTAAATCATCTTTCTCCGAGGGCTGAGATCCTTCTATCCAATAAGGTAAAGGGGTCAGAGGATAATTGTTCTTTTTGTTGTTCCATTACTTCTGATCGATTTCAGTTTCAAAGGACAACATGGTCGTGCAACAACTAGGCTTAAAGAAAAGCAGACAGAAAAACTGTAAAATCACTGTGTAATAATTAGAAAGTTTCCGTCCGAAAATTCCGTCCAAAAAGTGGGAGATCACATGACTTTTCATTCCTATGAACTTTATAAAGCGAGTCATAGATCTCATGTGAGACGGAAACTCATATCATCCTGACATTTGTATACATTTATAAACGAAACACTTTATCTGACGGAAAAGTCTGAATAGACCATGTTTTCGTTCTTCGGTGAAATCAAAATCAATATAACGCCACGAAGGGAAAATATGGGAACATTATAGAATATAGAACTGAAAAACATAACAAAAAGCCGGTTCTTAAACTACATGGGATACCTGGTATTAATTAGGTCATTTTATTTACAGAGACTCAAAACAGTATGGACATATCTCCCATTTCAGCATATACAGAAAAATACACAAAATATTAAATATTTATCAATGCTTGCTAATACATATAACTGGACTGTGAGTTGTCATATGATTCTATTGACTTACTGGTATTTTCTCAGTGCTCTCGGTAATACCTTTTCCTTTGACATTCTATTAGACAAAGAAATACATAATGTATCAATCCCTGGTACAAAGGAAATAAGTAACTTGATTTTGTTAATTTTTAATACATCGTATTTATTTTTCCAGGTTTTAGAAAGAAAAGTAAATAAATATTATGTGAATACTAATAAACAAATAACATAGTGATATCTTGTTCTATATAAAATTCTCCGCATTTTTTGTATTCATTTAAAACTTCACTTTTGCTTTACACGTGATAAACGTGACAAATACAAGGGAAGTAATTTACGCTAATATACATGTACTTATAAAATCCACAGTCAGCATTAATTGTCGTACACCGTTACTCATTCTGATTTACATGATAGCTGAGAAAAATAGGATGTAAAATAGATACAGTGTAAATGTTTTGAATCCGAAGGCTGAGATATCATTCACACTCAGAAATTTGAACTAATTCAGAGCAATTTTTTTCTTCTATATTTATATTTGTCTCAGATCGTATAACGTCAACAGTTGTGGGAAAATGATAAGATTGAGAGCAGTACACTGTACGTCCAATAAAAATAGAAGAGCATGACATTCCTTAAAAAACGTATCTAAAGGGAAATGATGTATTAGTATTGATAACTTCAACTTTTGAATTTCTTATCATTTACAGACAAGATGTCATCAAAATATTTGAAAGTGAAATTAATTGATTATATCAATTATTTGTGAACTGTTTTGATAAGCTCTACGATAAATGTAAAAATGCCAAGAGTCAGTTGGAAGATCTTACCTCCAAACTCAACGAAACTTTGATTTGGATTAAGCAACAAGATACCAATGAGTATTGAACACGCGAAACCAAACAGTTTAAAAGAAAATCTTGACGATGGCCGTAGAATATTTTCATGGTCTTTAACACACTCTTATCTCTCTTAATTTTTTCTTTTATATTCGTACACAATTATTGTATAATTTGATGGCAGGTACACGTTCCTGAATCTCGAATTAACTGCGACATCGGCAAAACAAAGAATCGGGACGAAGGAAAGCTATTTCGAAATGGTCCATAACTACATACACTAGTAGCTCATATTGCTCCTAAAATGTGGAAAGACAAACGGTCAATGCTTGATAGACGGGGCAAATATCCAGGCTGAATTGAAGTGTCGGTTACAAGGGCTCTGATGAATTTCAGGAATCCAGCTTGAACGAAATCGTTATAATAGGATAAATTCTGATTTTGTATTTATGTAACTGTTACGTGATTTATCACTGTATGGCTTTGTTCCCATATTAAGCAGAGTCTCACTTAACACATTAATTGGACCTCAACTAACTTAGAAATAGAACCCAAAGGCATTGATTCTATAGTATCTTCATGTTAACATTTTAAAAAAGATATCGACTTTAAAAAAAAAAAAAAAACATTTGCGTCTTTTTCTGCATTTTGATGTTTTCCTTGTTAATGTGATTTAAATGCACACTAATTATTCTATCGGTTTATCATTCTAGCTTTCGTAAAGGTATTAGTAAAACAGATTGTGAGCGGTAGCATACTCTTTCTATACACTATATTAAACATTCTGCCATTCTTGTTACTCATATTAACATCAGATTCCAGTAGGTGTCGTAAAAAAACAACAAAAAATCAATGTTTCAAAATGTCCAAGAAACGGTAAATAGAACATCTTATAAGGAATGCGACACACACAGTCAGCTGCTCTGATAACTATATAAAAAGAACCGAGATGATTTAAGATATCTGATTATGCATAATCCGCTATCATAATACTGGGCCGCAGTAATATATAGCTTTGATATTGGATTTAGATGTCAGTGACGACTTTGCAGATTCATAGATCACTGCCATCCTGACTATAGATATTCTGATTTGGAATATTTGCATAGACCATAAGATCTTATAACAGAGTATTGACCAGTCGTTTTTCGGCTGACTTGTTTTTTGGAGCGTGTCTCGGAAAAAGTACATGTAAAGGACAAGGACAAATATGTTGAGAATGAAATTACGAAAATGATCGAACGTGCGATGATAAGATGTCAGCAGATTATTTGCTATAACAACAAAATTTGTAAAAATAATTTCTTGATTAGAACATTTTTTAAACCACAAACGTGCTATATCAGTTTGGAATTGACTACAATTATCAATAGAGTTGGAAATCGTATGTTCGTACAAATAACAAAACCATATAGTGAAAAGTCATGTGGTAGAAAGAATATTTTACAGAAGATAATAATTTGTTAGTTTCACAGTTGATATTCCTAACTCTCTAAATTCGATATACAAATGTAGGACGCAGTTCTATGAATGCTGCACCGTTTACTCAATCTATTGGACGCAGTTCAATGAATGCTGCACCGTTTGCTCAATCTTTTAAGGAACTTCTACTGGAAATGTTATTCAGTATGGTTATGACTTTTTGCTCCTAAAAACTTATTGGTTAGGGTACATTTCGTCATAGGTCACGAATCTTGAAATCATCAAAAAACAATACAATAGAAACATGGCTTATTCTGATGATGTAATGAGTTTTCTGACTCCATATTTCAATATGTCTTGTATATATAATAGCGGAAAAAGAAACGCTATTCAGTTTTGGTAATATGACTTTTTTATCCGAAGACCAAATGTTGTGAAATATGACACATAAATACCTCAGTGTACTGTCTAAATAATCGTCGGTTTAAATTCGGTCAACCGTGACCACGGGTGACGCTGCACGATTTGAACAGATTTTCCAACAAAGCTTGCGTCCGTAGCACAACCATGTGCTATCAACTTGAAAACCATACCAATTCCAAAGTTTTGAACAGCACACATCCAGTGCGCAAAATTTCATTCCAAGGCGATTAAAAAGCAGCATGCCGCGAATGTCCGAAGTTGATAGGGGTAGAGCTATTGCCCGAATTCTACAGGGCCAATCGCAACGTCTCGTCGCCCAGCAATTTGGAGTCCATGAGTCAACGATAGCTCGATTAGTTGGGCGTCTCAGGGCCACGGGAAGATTAGCTGACCGTCCCAGGAGCGGACGTCCATGCGTTACGACGTCAAGATCAGGGCATACGTCTCTCACACCTAATATAAATATTCTATTTCTTTGTGTGATATGAAGCTTGACTTATGCTCATTAGTTTGCCCGTTTGTTCCGTTATTGTATACCTTGTTCTCATTTGAGAATGTGACATTACTTACTTGGACTGACCAGGGTTTACATGGTCGGTGTCGTCGATGAAGCAGAATAACCATTACTCTTCGTGAACACATGGGCTTATTCTTCTTGTTCTTTTTCAGGAGTCTCCGTGTATATCCTTGTATGCGAATATTTTGCCTTAGTTTTATTGAATTTGAAGTTTTTCCTTGATGTTTTATGAACAAAGGAAATGCATTCACGCAAACGCTTTTGATTTCGAGAGAACTCGACAGAAATTATAAAAAATTATATCTAGTTTGTTTTGGTAAATGTGACGGACGGTTATAGTAACACATTCTGTGATGTGATACGGACGGTTATAGTATCGGATTCTGTGGTGTGATACGGACGATTATAATATCACATTCTGTGATGTGATACGGACGGTTATAATATCACATTCTGTGATGTGATACGGACGGTTATAATATCACATTCTGTGATGTGGTACGGACGGTTATAGTATCGGATTCTGTGATTGGATACGGACGGTTACAGTATCGGATTCTGTGATATGATACGGACGGTTATAGTATCGGATTCTGTGATGTGATACGGACGGTTATAGTATCGGATTCTGTGATGTGATACGGACGTTTAAAATATCAGATTATCCAATGTTACTTCGACAGGAACAAACTGAGGAACCACCACTACATGTATTTTCATCGTTATGTATTGTTTCATACCCTTCGTTAATACAATAGTTTTTTCCTCATTTTTTTGTCAGTAACGACACAATCTTGAATGAAAAGCTCGCCCCATTAAAGTCGGTGGTGTCAACCCGCTATTTTCTAGGAGTGTATAATGGACTTAGCACTTGTGACTTCTCCACGATGATGTACAACTACGGTTTACTTCTTTGGATTTCCGAAACGTTTAGCCACAAATATAAGAAAAATTTCAATTTCATACTATGTTTGATTGATCCTACTAAACGCGTCAAATTATGATTGCATTCAAAAGCAATACCGTTGCGTTCGCATACCATATTATTGCGTGGGAGAGCAATACAGAATCCATATTTCTAGCGAAGTAGGTGTTGTAACCATTACCTAGGATCCCGAGAATTCCATGGAAATGAAAAGAAAGAATAGTTCGGATAGGCGATAATTTACTTTTATGTACGAAAATTCTAAAACTCGGTGATAAATACTATGACGATTAACACATTACATTTCAATCTTGCACAGAATTAATGTTTGTATTGCTTCATTTTATACCCAAGATAATAAAATCGTAGTGGTAGAACCGAGTAATTATTTTAAAAGGAAATTTCAGTTAAAGAAAAAGAAGACAATCCGTAGCGTGGGAGACTCCTGAAAAGGGACAAGAAGAAAAACACCATGTGTTCACGAAGAATAATGGTTATTCTGCTTCATCGACGACACCGACCATGTAAACCCTGGTCAATCCAAGTAAGTAATGTCACGCTCTCAAATGAGAACAAGGTATACAACAAGCCCCTGTATTACGCTTTTACATACTTCTTCGTTTAATTGTTTTTTTTAAGTGTAAAAACATATTTTGATAAAATGTTCGTACTTTTCGCACGTGATAATATGACGATTCCTCTGCGAAACATATATATAACTGCTAATTACCTATATACATTGTATATACAAGACATGTTGAAATATGGAGTAAGGAAACACATTACTTCATTAGAATAAGCCATTTTGTCCTAATGTATTTGTCATTTGATGATTTCAAGATCCGTGACCTATGACAAAATGTACCCTAGCCAATAAGAAGACAAATAAACCTGAAGCAGTTTTAGGAGCAAAAGTCATAACCATACTGAATAACAGATCCAGTTCCTAAATAGATTGAGTAAACGGTGCAGCATTCATTGATCTGCGTCCATTTGATTGAGTAAACGGTGCAGCATTCATTGAACTGCGTCCATTTGATTGAGTAAACGGTGCAGCATTCATTGAACTGCGTCCATTTGATTGAGTAAATAGTGCAGCATTCATTGAACTGCGTCCAATAGATTGAGTAAACGGTGCAGCATTCACTGAACTGCGTCCAATAGATTGAGTAAACGGTGCAGCATTCACTGAACTGCGTCCAATAGATTGAGTAAACGGTGCAGCATTCATTGAACTGCGTCCATTAGATTGAGTAAATAGTGCAGCATTCATTGAACTGCGTCCAATAGATTGAGTAAACGGTGCAGCATTCATTGAACTGCGTCCATTTGATTGAGTAAATGGTGCAGCATTCATTGAACTGCGTCCAATAGATTGAGTAAACGGTGCAGCAGTCATTGACCTGCGTCCATTTGATTGAGTAAACGGTGCAGCATTCATTGAACTGCGTCCATAAGATTGAGTAAACGGTGCAGCATTCATGGAACTGCGTCCTACATTTGTATATCAAATGTCTTTTTCTGGGACATCTTGTTGATACCAGGGATGTGGAGACGTTTGAAACGTTGGAGGAGAGTTAAGAAAATCAACTGTGACATAAACAAATTATCATATTCTGTAAAATAGTCTTTCTACTACATGACTTTTCACTTTATGGTTTTGTTAGTTATACGAACATACGATCATAGTCCATTCCAAACTGATATAGCACGTTCCTGGTTTAATATAATGTTCTAATCAAGAATCTGTCTTTACAGATTGATTGTTATAGGAAATAATCTGGTGACATCTTGTCATCAAGCTCGATGGATATATTGTTAGCGCAAATTCGATCATTTTCGTAATTTCATTCTCAACATATTTGTCCTTGTCCTTTACATGTACTTTTTCCGAGACACGCTCCAAAAAACAAGTCAGCCGAAAAACGACTGGTCAATACTCTGTTATAAGATCTTATGGTCTATGCAAATATTCCAAATCAGAATATCTATAGTCAGGATGGCAGTGATCTATGAATCTGCAAAGTCGTCACTGACATCTAAATCCAATATCAAACCTATATATTACTGCAGCCCAGTATTATGATGGCGGATTATGCATAATCAGATATTCTAAATCATTTCGGTTCTTTTTATATAGTTATCTGAGCAACTGACCGTGTGTGGCTCATCCCTTATTAGAGGTTCTATTTACTGTTTCTTGAACATTTTGAAACATTGATTTTTTCGATATCTTTTTAAAATGTTAACAGGAAGATACTATAGAATCAATGCCTTTGGGTTCTATTTCTAAGTTAATTGACGTCCAATTAATTTGTTATGTGAGACTCTTCTTGATATGGGAACAAACCGCTAAAGCACGTAACAGTTACATACGTACAAAATCGGATTTTATCCCATTATAACGATTTCGCTCAAGCTGGATTCCTGAAATTCATCAGAGCCTCTGTAAACAACGCTTCAATTCAGCCTGGATATTTGCCCCATCTATCAAGCATTGACCGTTTGTCTTTCCAAATTTTAGGAGCAATATGAGATACTAATATATGTAGTTATGGACCATTTCGAAATAGCATTCCTTCGTCCCGATTCTTTTATTTGCCGATGTCGCAGTTAATTCGAGATTCAAGAACTTGTACCTGCCATCAAATTATACAATAATTGTGGACGAATATAAAAGAAAAAATTAAGAGAGAAGAGGGTTTCTTAATCACCATGAAAATATTATGCGGTCATCGTCAAGATTTTCTTTTAAACTCTTTGGTTTCGCGTGTTCAATACTCATTGGTATCTTGTTGCTTAGTCCAAATCAAAGTTTCGTTGAGTTTGGAAGTAAGATCTTCCAACAGACTCTTGACATTTTTACATTTATCGAAGAACCTTTCCAAACAGGTCACAAATACCTTATATAATCATTTATTGAAAATTTATTGAAAACGTTCATCGAACTTTTAGATGTATGTAAAAGATAAAGTTGTATTAAAAGTTGTATAGAATGTATAGTGTACTGCTCTCAATCTTCCCTCAATTGTTGACGTTATGCAATATGAGACAAGTATCAAGATAAAAGAAATAAATTGCTCTGAATTAGTTCAAATTTCTGAGTGTGAATGATATCTCAGCCTTCGGATTCAAAACATTTACACTCTGTCTACTTTACAACCTAATGTTTTTCAGTTATCATGTAAATCTGTGCACGACAATTAATGCTGACTGTAGATTTTATAAAGTACAGGTATATAAGCACATGCTTTGTTATATAAGATATTTCTTTAATTACTTCCCCCGTATTTGTCACGTTTATCACTTGTAAAGCGAAAGTGAAGTTTTAAATGAATGCAAAAATGCGAAGAATTTTATATAGAACAAGATATCACTATGTTATTTGTTTATTAGTATTCACATAATATTTATTTACTTTTCTTTCTAAAACCTGGAAAGATAAATACGATGTATTGAAAAATTAACAAAATTGAATTACTGATTTCCGTTGTACCAGGGATTGATATATTATGTATTTCTTTGTTTAATAGAATGTCAAAGGAAAAGGTATTACCGAGAGCACTGAGAAAATACCAGTAAGTCAACAGAATCATATGACAACTCACAGTCGAGTTATATGTATTAGCAAGCATTGATAAAAAATATGCTGTTGTGTATTTTTCTATATTTGCTAAGATGGGAGATATGCCAATACTGTTTTGAGTCTCTGTTAATTAATACTAGGTGTCTCATGTAGTTTAAGAACCGGTTTTTCGTTCTGTTTTTCAGTTCTATATTCTATAATGTTCCCATTTTTTTCACTTCGTGGCGTTATATTGATTTTGATTTCACCGAAGAAAGAAAGTATTGTCTTTTCAGACTTTTCCGTCAGATAAATTGTTTCATTTATAAATGTATACAAATGTCAGGATGATATGAGTTTCCGTCTCACATGAGATCTATGACTCGCTTTATAAAGTTCATAGGAATGAAGAGTCATATGTGACCTCCCAATTTTTGGACGGAATTTTCGGACGGAAACTTTACAAATGATTACACAGCGATTTTACAGTTTTTCTGTCTGCTTTTTTTAAGCCTAGTTGTTGCACGACCATGTTGTCCTTTGAAACTGAAATCGATCAGAAGTAATGGAACAACAAAAAGAACAATTATCCTCTGACCCCTTTACCTTATTGGATAGAGGGATCTCAGCCCTCGGAGAAAGATGATTTAGCTACAAACACGGAAAGCCCAGTGCTCGCTAGAAACATGTTCAATATAAAGCAAAACATACAGACACGTTGCATTAAGTATAGATTTATTCTTGTTAAAAAAATGGCGACGAATATGAATTTACAATGTAATGTATTGAAGTAATGTTTGAATGGATTTTCAATTTCACTCTTTGGCCACATGGATCTGGAAAAAAAATCGATTTATCATTCAAGTTATTAAAATATGGACTTTTTGTTTTGCCATTTTACAAAATCTTGGCAACATTCACGCAGTTTATTATAAGGTTTATAATACGTCTGTTAACTGAGTGAATATGATGACAATAATTTATTCCTCCTTGTTAAATACACAGAACTAGTGTTTCATGAACAACTTCGCAAATCAAAATAAATTAGTTAATCATGTAGAGTAGCCATGTTTTCCCCTTCAATCTGATAATTTTATTTCAGGATCTGAGAAATACAAGGATGGTTTAATATATATGGTACTTAAATCAATTCTTTGTTACATGTATATCAGACTAATAGCATACCTTGATTCCACACTTGTTCATCTTTAAAATCAATATCTCCTGTTGTAATCCAATCTACCTCCTCTCCTGCCACCAAAGATGTCTCCCAACCTGTCACTTCCACGTCGGTACCCGTCATATCCGTATAAATCACTGTTCCAGAAGTTTCCCAAACGATTCAGTCCGGTAGCCCAACTGTTTGTGCGGATACCGTCAAGCAAGAGGGAGCCATGCCTGTCATCGTAGGGTCCTGTAAATAATATCATTACAGTACACTGAACAGGTGTGCAGTCTAATAATCGTGTCCCATACATTTGTACAGTACACTAAACAGGTGTGCAGTATAATAGTCGTGTCCCAGGCATTATTATTTTTTTACTGTCCTTTTGGAAGTAACAAGTGTATGCTAGTTTTTACAAGGTTAATCGCATTCATTATTTTTAAATGAAAGCTTGACTCTTTTCTGCTAAAAAAAGAATATGGACAAATTATTACAGTTTCAAAGCAAACTTCAAAATTCGGTTTAAACTTAATATTAAAGGCCGGATGGATGTTTTTCAACAAAAATATTTGGATAAAACGTTGTATTACCTGATGTCGCATTCATCGTGATATGGTATACAATCAGAAATATTATTACATGCAGAGTATGGTTAAAAACAAATAAGTCATTGAATTACAATACTTACTGTATGATTGACACATGACACATGCCACAAGACAGCACAGCACGATAAGTTTCATCATCTTCTTATCTGTAAACACAATCGTCAAATGATCATCTTTTTATTGAAAATAAGATGTACTTCATTGTCAATTTATGATAACTTATATGTATGAAACCATTACTATTAATTTTTGAACGAAGAAGACATTAATCCTATTAATACTTTTTCAGCTAAATGAAATCATTTTATACATGAATATTGCTTCAATAGGGATCAAAAGACTGACATTAAATATCTACTTGTAAATAATTAATAAATATTATAATACTTATTTAAACCATTCAGCAAAATTGATGAAAAGAACGATTGCATATTTGAACTCACGCATAGAGACAAAAAGCTGATTTTATAAACTTAATTACATGGACATTTTGTCAATAATAAATGTATCTTACCTTTTACTTATCTAGATCACACTCTCGTCTTAACTTGGTTGGTCTTATTCCAGTGGTCTGGGAAGGTTCTGTTGAAGGAGAAATGTTTCGCACTTTTATATACGATATGACAAGGAAATGGTTGATAAATATTGTATTTCCTTGTTTTCATACATTCGCATTTAGTGGTGATATAATCAATATAATGTATTCTATTTTTAACCACAGGGTTTCCTAAATCTCTCTATGACGTAAAAGTCGATGACAGGGTGACCTAGATCGAGCAGGAGTGCGTAAGGATGACAGTTATGGAGCGGAACATCGCTTTACCTCAACGTCTGATTAATGAGTTCGATGAATCGACTTTCCTCTTGATGTACTTAAATTCAATTGTAAGTAATTGTAGTTTGAAATTATCATTATTGCTGAAAGATGGGTTTGTTAGGCAGGAATGAGTGTTACTTATATACTTGATTCATTAATGTAGATCGGTGTATTCATGGACAAATGTTTTAGTCGTAGAACACTATTGAAGTGTGTGCAATTTGATATATTTGTTGGATTTTATGATTTATGATCCGACAACATCAGATATATCATCATTAGACAAGGAAAGTTGTGTTCGTGCATCCTGGTATAGTTAATCATCTCTATTTCACATACTCTGGTATATTAACAACAATAAACAAATGACTGACAAAATAGCAACATCACTATGTTTGGCAGCTTTAAGATGAGTATACCAGGTTACTGTTAATATATTTTGAATAACTTAGTAACCATAGGTTAGAGTACCTGCTATGCGATATTTTAAAGCACATTCATATCTACTCTAATTCAAAATTTGTTTTTAGAATGGATCATTGACACAATAATGATTGATATACATATGTAATTAACCATACATATTTCAAGTATGACGTCAATGAACGGAGTCACAAGCCGGGGTCATTATACTACGCCGTGACTTAAATACGTGTGTTGCGAAGCATATCATCTTTGATAGTATTTCCTAATTGTGTATACGCACATAACAGTATTTCCAACGGTAGAAGAAATCCCTCAGTCATTAACACTTATATATATATGTGTGTAGTTCGTGTATTTCGCAACTGAAAAAACTAAATCTTTTCATTCATATAATTTAACTTTAACAAGCGCGTATTTCAAGAAATATCGAGATTGATATTTTATGAAAAATAGTTTATTTCCTTGAAAATTTATTGTATGCACTATGGATATGCCAATACTGTCCGTTAAAATAATTATATGTAACTCAGCGCTATTTTTGGCACCATCTATTTATCCAATTTCATCATTGGTATTCCTTCTTATCCTTAGTTTCAATGTATGTTCAGAGAAATATTTTTATATGTTTAAGCGAGTATATTAATAATCCGTCTTTATCTGATAGGAAATATATTTAGTTGTCCTTTTATATAATTCGAAGATAAATAACTCTACCCAATATTTATCCACAAGTCATTTTAATTTCATGTCAACTAAAATAGAATCGCACATCTGTGCGACAGAACCGCAGAATGTGCGTCCAGTTTTCTTATTGTACGCATATCGTGCATACATCGTGCGCATATTGGGTAGACATTGTGCGTACGTCGTGCGCACACCGGGTAGACATCGTGTAACGTTGTGCGACTCCACAGCTGTATCTTTATTCATTCCATTTTCAATTCTTAAAAATATCTGTTTCCTTGTTGTTCAGAACAGTAGCCAGTAATACGTCAACGGCGATATCTTGACATTTCATATCGTGTCAATTCCAAATCCAGACGAGGGGAGAACAATAAGGTATTGCACATTTATGACCACGTATTACAAAGAGTGGCGAATTCCCCATCCGATAGCAATTAGAAAATTGTTTGATGTGAAATATATTAAAAGTACATAATGTAACCGATTTAACCTTTAAATTTTCAATTATTTGTCTTTTTTACATTATTATTTCAAACCAAATATAATTATGATTAGATTATTGCCGAAACGACGGCATTAAAAAAAGTAAATCATGATATGATAGTACATGTCATGTAAAATCACTGGAAAATGGCTGAAGAATGATCCAACATGGTGCATCAGACGTGATTTTATACACGATCAAATAAAATCGGTTTTGTATTCTAAACAGACTATACGTCAGAAACTGACAAATATAACATCCTGTTATCGATCCTTATGCTAAGACCAACATTTTATGAATGACAAGGAACATAAAAGGTAGTAACTACACGTACTGCATCAACTATATCCATGTATAATGTAATAATCAAAGTTTACTGACAAAATAACATAAATTAATAATTATAATACGGCTAACATCAGTTTGTCACATGTTTGCTATAGAACCGAAACAAAGACCTGTAGTTTCCAACTATAGAATCGAAAACAAGGACCCGCTGTTTCGAACTGTAGAATCTGAGACTACGACCTTCTGTTTTCAACTATAGAACCGAAACAAAGACCTGTAGTTTCCAACTATAGAACCGAAAATAAGACCTGCTGTTCCAACTACATAATCCGAGACTATGACCTGTTGTCTCAAACTATTGAATCCGAGACCAGGGCCTTCTGAACGTCTTACAGACTCGGAGATTTACCGTTTGCTGTAACTAACCAGAGACTACAGAACATTAGACTACGACTAAATATATGCTAATTTTACTTACATAATACTTGCATTACAGGAAATTTGAATTGTGACCTTTGAACTTAATGCTGACATTATACACATCAGCTTTAAAGTAGGTAATTAACTGTGACATTTGAAGTCTTTTGTCCAATGACCAATTTAAAACTTACTGAGCACCTGGTTTCGTCTGGGCGTTCATGGATATGTGCTTTGTTCTCGTTGGATTTCGATGTTGCGTTGCGATTATAGTCATACGTGTTGGCAACGTGACATTTTCATTCTTTGAAACATGTTTCCAGCTGGTACACTGAAGGACAGAGGTACAATTCTGTGGTAGTGTAATGTATGTTTAGTGTAAAGTTCTGCGATCGGTCGTGACTGAACATAAGTGTTATTACCTCGCACGCGGCGACCATCATGTCATCTTACCGTTATACCTAAAAACTGCATTACCGTTTTATGTCACCTTTAATAGATGTAAATGCCATGGGAAATCAACGAGAACGAATTTGACATCTTGGAACGGTATAAATCTTTTATATCCATTTCTATCAATCTGCTTCAGTAATACATTTTTTGGATTTTTCTTTCTTTAAGACAAGAAACCTTTGCAAATTTAACAGATGTAGTTATCGTCAGTAGTTACATGGATGGTTTAGGAAGGGAATCATTGAAACCCGTATGATTCCATGCACCGTTCTTTTATAGTCTGAAGGGTTCTATCTATCAGAGATTTCATTTTTATCTAAGTTCTTGTCGATAGTCAGAATTACCCCCGACATAAAACCATAAAATTCTAGCGAACCTTACAAGGACCGACATTCAGGCGTTGTTTTATGTTGTTTGCAACAGCGCGATAGTTATAAATCATACATAGATGGGAAAACAAAACCTTTTTCTACTATTTTGTAAATGTGTCAAAGCAATTTAATGTAAACTAAGTATTTCCTTTCATTTTGCTCACCGACTTTAATTTCAAGCATCTCTATGATGGCTGCCACCATGTGAAGTCTCTAGATCTGTGCTTTTAGTTGAAGTTCTGTGGAATTAAATGTATATGATAGTGAATCCTAACTCTGTACTGGTATCGTAATGTGATAAAGATGTTTCGTATATTACTACTGTGACTTTGTCAGTTTTATCATGGAAAGCAAGCCAGTGATTGTTATTCAAACAAAACTAGACCTATGATTTCCGCTGTAATCATAGCTAGGATATTTATTTGATCAAAAGTTTGCGCTCTCATATAAAAAAAGTTCAGGCAAAATATGTTTATAGAATTTTAACAATGCATTTATTCATATACAATTCTATGAAAATCACAAAGTCAAATAGAACTCATTTTAAAAAGAGCTTTACAAATTGATGTACAAAAGAAAAAATGTATTTATTGCTAATTGGAACCAACAAATGTTAACCTGGATGTCTTTGTTTTCATTTCAATTGTCAATTTTGTTTTTATTAGAATAACGATACAGGATACCTATTAAAACTAACTTTGCCTCTCTGTGGACTGACGTTTTTTCATACGAGGCTGAATTTATCAAATAGCTGAAAGACCTTGCAAAGTCGTTAAATTTCACTTTCAGATATATTGATGACGTCTTTAAATAACAAGAAATTCATCGACCATGTCTATTGCCTATACCCAGCAAAATTTTGAAATCAAAGACGGGACAGACTCTTCAACCTCATCCGCTTATCTCGATCTTTTCCAACATGGACGATTTTTCATCAAACTGCACGATGAGCGTCATAATGTCATAAAATCGGGATGGTATTTTACTGTTCACTGCAAAAGGACGAAACAGTTGTATGACGTAGTATGAGATAGTTTTATTGTATCGTATTCTCAATTTGGATACAGATTATGTTATTCACTGGTTTGTCCTCTGAGATGTTGTATATGATCACACTTCGTATACGTAGCTGAGTATAATTTATGGAAACCATGGATTATCTGACGGTACAAAAACTAGACTATTACAAGGCAGAAGTTTATATAAACCTGTAAAACCGTTTGTACGTTCTATAAGTCATCTAGATTTCTAGGATCTGTAGTTCCATGTTCTAAGTATAGTAGATTGTGATAAAAAAAAAACACATTAATATCTAGAGAATAGAAGTTCTAATAACACAAGCAGTAGAATATTAGAGTGTGACAAATGACCAGTGTGGAGAGATGGTAAACAGATTGTAAACCAAAATAATACACCAGATGGCAACACTGTACTCTGACACTTGGTCATAGAAGTGCGAGAGTCTGTGGCCCCCTCGTCTCGATTAAGTACTGGCCCGCTGTCGCACAGAAAAATTAGTCCTAGATACCGTAGATACTACCAAGAACATCTAATTCACTCGTGAGGAAGAAATCAATGGCGCTATGCCATTCCTTGACACCCTCCTTGTAAAGAATTGCGACGGTATTATCAAAATATTGGTCTATATGGAAAAGACGCACAGAGACCAAAACCCCTACTTCTGATCTAACCACCCCTTACAATAAAAACTGGGCGTAGGACGAACTTTGCTCAACAGATGAGAAACGATTGTTACAGAAGAAATAGACAAGAAGCCAGAACAAAACCACATCCATAGCGCAATGAAAACATGTGGGCACCCTGATTGGGCAATCAAGAAAGCTAACAATGATGTTGATGTAAGCAAAAAATACTGCGAGACGTGGTCATGGTATTACAGCGGCCAAGACACTCTGAAATATCTTAGTCCTCTCTTAGGATAAAACACTCAAAGAAAACGTCGAAGGATGCGTATACAAATCGGATGCAAGAACTGCGACACATCATGTATCGGAGGAACAGGCAGGAATGTTGGAGTCCGACTCAGTTAACATCAAAAAGACGCGGAATGACAAGGAGGCAAAAAATGAACTAGATCAGAGCGAAAACATTCACAGTCCCAGATCAATAAATCTGCACTTACAGATCATTACACACAGCAAAATCAGATCATCGACTGAGAACATTCCAAAATAGTCGAAAGAGAAAACAACCATAGCAGACGGTTGGTTAAAGAAGCTTTCTGGATACGCCGCAGCAGGTCAGTAATTAATAGGGACGAAAGGGCCACAGGGTGATATATCTAGGTGACAATACAACACGATTCTCGTTTTTCCCGTGAATATGATAGTATATCGAGGTGACAATACTACATGATTCACGTTTTTTTCCCTGGATATGATGTCATATCGAGGTGAAAATACGACACGATTCACGTTTTCCCCGTTGATATGGTGGTATGTCTTGGTGACAATACTACACGATTCTCGTTTTTATCGTGGATATGGTGGTATATCGAGGTGACAATACCTCACGACTCTCGTTTTTCCCGTGGATATGATGGTATATCGAGGTGACAATACCACACGACTCTCGTTTTTCCCGTGGATATGATGGTATATCGAGATGACAATACCTCACGACTCTCGTTTTTCCCGTGGATATGATGGTATATCGAGGTGACAATACCACACGACTCTCGTTTTTCCCGTGGATGTGATGATATATCGAGGTGACAATACCTCACGATTACAGTTTCCTCCGCGGATGTGATGATATATCGAGGTGACAATACCACACGATTTTCGTGTTTTCCGTGGCTATGATGGTATATCGAGATGACAATACCACACGATTACAGTTTCCTCCGCGGATATGATGGTATATCGAGATTACAATACCTCACGATTCTCGTTTTTTCTGTGGATATGATGGTATATCGAGGTGACAATACCTCACGATTCTCGTTTCTTCTGTGGATATGATGGTATATCGAAGTGACAATACCTCACGATTCTCGTTTTTTCTGTGGATATGATGATATATCGAGGTGACAATACCTCACGATTCTCGTTTTTTCTGTGGATATGATGGTATATCGAAGTGACAATACCTCACGATTCTCGTGTTTTCCGTGGCTATGATGATATATCGAGGTGACAATACCTCACGATTCTCGTTTTTTCCGTGGCTATGATGATATATCGAGGTGACAATATCTCACGATTCTCGTTTTTTCCGTGGATATGATGGTATATCGAGGTGACAATACCTCACGATTATCGTTTTTTCCGTGGCTATGATGATCTATCGAGGTGACAATACTTCACGATTTTCGTGTTTTCCGTGGCTATGATGGTATATCGAGATGACAATACCACACGATTACAGTTTCCTCCGCGGATATGATGGTATATCGAGATTACAATACCTCACGATTCTCGTTTTTTCTGTGGATATGATGGTATATCGAGGTGACAATACCTCACGATTCTCGTTTTTTCTGTGGATATGATGATATATCGAGGTTACAATACCTCACGATTCTCGTTTCTTCTGTGGATATGATGGTATATCGAAGTGACAATACCTCACGATTCTCGTTTTTTCTGTGGATATGATGATATATCGAGGTGACAATACCTCACGATTCTCGTTTCTTCTGTGGATATGATGGTATATCGAAGTGACAATACCTCACGATTCTCGTTTTTTCCGTGGCTATGATGTTATATCGAGGTGACAATACCTCACGATTCTCGTTTTTTCCGTGGCTATGATGTTATATCGAGGTGACACTACCTCACGATTCTCTTTTTTATTCGTGGCTATGATGGTATATCGAGGTGACAATACCTCACGATTCTCGTTTTTTCCGTGGCTATGATGTTATATCGAGGTGACACTACCTCACGATTCTCGTTTTTTCCGTGGCTATGATGTTATATCGAGGTGACACTACCTCACGATTCTCTTTTTTATTCGTTGCTATGATGGCATATCGAGGCGACACTACCTCACGATTCTCTTTTTTATTCGTGGCTATGATGGTATATCGAGGTGACAATACCTCACGATTCTCGTTTTTATTCGTGGCTATGATGGTATATCGAGGTGACAATACCTCACGATTCTCGTTTTTTCCGTGGCTATGATGTTATATCGAGGTGACAATACCTCACGATTCTCGTTTTTTCCGTGGCTATGATGTTATATCGAGGTTACACTACCTCACGATTCTCGTTTTTTTCCGTGGCTATGATGTTATATCGAGGTGACAATACCTCACGATTCTCGTTTTTTTCGTGGCTATGATGGTATATATCGAGGTTTTTTCCGTGGCTATGATGTTATATCAAGGTACCTCACGATTCTCGTTTTTTCCGTGGCTATGATGTTATATCGAGGTGATATCGATAATGGTATATCGACAATACCTCACGATTCTCGTTTTTTCCGTGGCTATGATGTTATATCGAGGTGACAATACCTCACGTGGCTATGATGGTATATCGAGGTGACAATACCTCACGATTCTCGTTTTTTCCGTGGCTATGATGTTATATCGAGGTGACACTACCTCACGATTCTCGTTTTTTTCCGTGGCTATGATGTTTTTATTCTTGTATATCGAGGTGACAATACCTCACGATTCTCGTTTTTTATGATGATATATCGAGGTGACAATACGATTCTCGTTTTTTCCGTGGCTATGATGGTATATCGAGGTGACAATACCTCACGATTATCGTTTTTTCCGTGGATATGATGGTATATCGAGGTGACAATACCTCACGATTCTCGTTTTTTTCCGTGGCTATGATGATCTATCGAGGTGACAATACCTCACGATTCTCGTTTTTTCCGTGGCTATGATGTTATATCGAGGTGACAATACCTCACGATTCTCGTTTTTTTCCGTGGCTATGATGATCTATCGAGGTGACAATACCTCACGATTCTCGTTTTTATTCTTGGCTATGATGGTATATCGAGGTGACAATACCTCACGATTCTCTTTTTTATTCGTGGCTATGATGATATATCGAGGTGACAATACCTCACGATTATCGTTTTTTTCCGTGGCTATGATGGTATATCGAGGTGACAATACCTCACGATTCTCGTTTTTATTCGTGGCTATGATGACACTATATTCGAGGTGACAATACCTCACGATTCTCGTTTTTATTCGTGGCTATGATGGCATATCGAGGTGACAATACCTCACGATTTTCTGTTTTCCGTGGCTATGATTATATCGTGGCTATGATGGTTTTTATTCGTGGCTATGATGGTATATCGAGGTGACAATACCTCACGATTCTCGTTTTTATTCGTGGCTATGATGGTATATCGGGGTGACAATACCTCACGATTCTCGTTTTTATTCGTGGCTATGATGGTGTATCGAGGTGACAATACCTCACGATTCTCGTTTTTTCCGTGGTTATGATGTTATATCGAGGTGACAATACCTCACGATTCTCGTTTTTTCCGTGGCTATGATGATATATCGAGGTGACAATACCTCACGATTCTCGTTTTTTCCGTGGCTATGATGGTATATCGAGGTGACAATACCTCACGATTATCGTTTTTTCCGTGGATATGATGGTATATCGAGGTGACAATACCTCACGATTCTCGTTTTTTCCGTGGCTATGATGGCATATCGAGGTGACAATACCTCACGATTCTCGTTTTTATTCGTGGCTATGATGATATATCGAGGTGACAATACCTCACGATTCTCGTTTTTTCCGTGGCTATGATGATGGTATATCGAGGTGACAATACCTCACGATTCTCGTTTTTTCCGTGGCTATGATGGTATATCGAGGTGACAATACATCACGATTCTCGTTTTTATTCGTGGCTATGATGTCATATCGAGGTGACAATACCTCACGATTCTCGTTTTTATTCGTGGCTATGATGGTGTATCGAGGTGACAATACCTCACGATTCTCGTTTTTATTCGTGGATATGATGGCATATCGAGGTGACACTACCTCACGATTCTCGTTTTTATTCGTGGCTATGATGATATATCGAGGTGACAATACCTCACGATTCTCGTTTTTATTCGTGGCTATGATGGCATATCGAGGTGACAATACCTCACGATTTTCGTGTTTTCCGTGGCTATGATGATATATCGAGGTGACAATACCTCACGATTCTCGTTTTTATTCGTGGCTATGATGGCATATCGAGGTGACAATACCTCACGATTCTCGTTTTTATTCGTGGCTATGATGGCATATCGAGGTGACAATACCTCACGATTCTCGTTTTTATTCGTGGCTATGATGGCATATCGAGGTGACAATACCTCACGATTCTCGTTTTTATTCGTGGCTATGATGGCATATCGAGGTGACAATACCTCACGATTCTCGTTTTTTCCGTGGCTATGATGGCATATCGAGATGACAATACCTCACGATTCTCGTTTTTTCCGTGGCTATGATGGCATATCGAGGTGACAATACCTCACGATTCTCTTTTTTATTCGTGGATATGATGATCTATCGAGATGACAATACCTCACGATTCTCGTTTTTTCCGTGGCTATGATGGCATATCGAGGTGACAATACCTCACGATTTTCGTGTTTTCCATGGATATGATGGTATATCGAGGTGACAATACCTCACGATTCTCGTTTTTTCCGTGGCTATGATGGTATATCGAAGTGACAATACCTCACGATTCTCGTTTTTTCCGTGGCTATGATGATATATCGAGGTGACAATACCTCACGATTCTCGTTTTGTCCGTGGTTATGATGATATATCGAGGTGACAATACCTCACGATTCTCGTTTTTTCCGTGGCTATTATCATATATCGAGGTGACAATACCTCACGATTTTCGTGTTTTCCATGGATATGATGGTATATCGAGGTGACAATACCTCACGATTCTCGTTTTTTTCCGTGGCTATGATGGTATATCGAAGTGACAATACCTCACGATTCTCGTTTTTTCCGTGGCTATGATGATTTATCGAGGTGACAATACCTCACGATTCTCGTTTTTTCCGTGGCTATTATCATATATCGAGGTGACAATACCTCACGATTTTCGTGTTTTCCATGGATATGATGGTATATCGAGGTGACAATACCTCACGATTCTCGTTTTTTCCGTGGCTATGATGATATATCGAGGTGACAATACCTCACGATTCTCGTTTTGTCCGTGGCTATGATGATATATCGAGGTGACAATACCTCACGATTCTCGTTTTGTCCGTGGCTATGATGATATATCGAGGTGACAATACCTCACGATTCACGTTTTTTCCGTGGCTATGATGATATATCGAGGTGACAATACCTCACGATTCTCGTTTTTTCCGTTAATATGACCATACCCGTCATTAGAATCCATTGCTTCCTCACACCACTGTTCATTAAGGCTGTTTTTCCTTGAAGGCCATTGGGTACAAGATAGCGTCGAGTCTCTAGCTATCTAAATTATCTATAATGCATCTAGAACGTGGATGGGTATTGCTAGCGCGAGGAAATCCAGTGATTAGTATGCAAGTCATGTATACATTCAGTGTGTAGTTTTATCATTACACAGTGTTCGATAATCAATTATAGTGCGTCATCTTCAATAAAATCAACAAAAACGGCAACTGATATTTCTTCATGTCGTTAGTGCAGTCATGCATTCTTCAAACAAATAAGTAGAGGAAGAATTCGTATCAATTATAACACTGACAGTCTCATAATTGGCATATTAGGTACTGCGGGTAAAAGATTACAACGGTGAGTGCCAGTTATACAAAGCCTGAAATCTGTCTTAATTGTCTGCGTACAGGTAAAATGACATAAGTGCGTATATCAGCTCAGTGTACTTTCATGGAAGCAGAGACGTCAGTTTAGCTGTCGATTAGTCAAATCCTCCATGCAACCAGTTTAGCTGCCACTACGTCAAATATCACATACAGCACAGTCAGTCAAATACTTCACACTCTAGTTAAGCGTTCACGAAGTCAAATAATGCATACATCGCTATCATCCGTCATACATCTAAATTATGTATCACTAGTCAGATACAGCTCTCAGTTAGCCAAATCCTTCATTCATTTAGATGAAATCTAAATCAAATACTACATACAACATTCTATCGGCTAATTACTTCGCTCAGGCAAAGCGTTTCCTATTTTGCAGTATTACATCTTTTGAATCTGGTCAAAATTCAATTAAGCTCCTACTAAGACAAACCCACCAAAAACCTCTATTTATATTCATTGCTGACTCCGTCAATCAATTGTTTATTTAGAATATATTCATATCTGAATTAGTCAAACACAAACGAAGTTTTTATTAAAAAAAAAAAAAAAAAAACAGAAAACATTTGTCAAGCTGATTTCTGATAATCGTGTAAAGCTTCTTTACTGATGCAGTCAAATCAACAATACATTAGTCCACGTGGAGTTGTCTCCCTTTCCTTTTCTAACGATACGTCATTACACACGTACTATTGTTGCCTTAATGAAAAGTCTATAAGAGGGGTAAAACTTGCTTCAGAATAATGTTCCGATTATAATATATATATATATAATCTGTATCGTGGTAAGTCAGAATATTGTTCGTATGTGTTATATTCTAAATATCGTTTTCATAGTAAATCAGAGTAACGTTCCAATGTGTTAAATTTTATATATAATTTATCATGGTAAGTCAGAATAATGTTTCCATATATAACATTTTTAATTTCAGAATAATGTTCTTATGTATTAAATTCTGATATTCTTTATCGTGGTGCGACAAAATAGGCCCTACCGATTAAATATCATAGAGACTGATGACAAGGGATATTTCTAGTCTGCAAATCGACCTTGCCTCCGGTTTATCACGCAGAGAACCAAACTGGTGTGTTTAATTAATTATGTACAAATATATTAAAGAAATTAAAACATTAAGAGGTTTGCATTACACTCAGAAAAGGACAGCAGATAAACTATTTGTTGAAAAAAAAACATTGTTAACTGGGCGAATTAATTTTCCTAGTGGGCGAAACAAGGACGTGATAACTAATTACATTGTGTAGAATGCTAAATTAAGAAGTGTGTTCCATAAATGGACTCAATGAAATACAATTCCATTGTATCTCCCGGCGTAACCTAAAGAATCTATATATATGTTCCATTGTATTCCCCTTCCTGTTGCACTTTATCTCCCAACATGTTCCGTCGTATTTCGCGACATGCTCGTTTATTTGTCCTCGCATGCTGCTTTGTATGTTACAGTATTTCTGTTGCATTCCCTAACATGTTCCATATGTCTTTATCATACATCTTTAATAGATACGTACTACCTGACTTCAATGAACAGAAAGGCACAACTGATAACCAAAATAATCAATTGTACAGTGCATGAATATACGATGCGCAGCAAAATCATGTTTATTAAAATGACCACGACTATGTTTTCCCTCTCTAGAACTTAAAAATTGAAAGAGGCAGTCTTCTCTAGGGGTCGTTATTTTTTTCCCAATTATCAGCCAATGCATGATTCATACAACTGTCGTGTACTGCAGGTTTAGCGGCGGAAACAGTAAAGACAGTGGAATTTCCGGTAGTGCGTCACTTAAATGGTGACAGATTGACGTAAAACAGTTATCCATTATCTCAGCTGGTGTAATGTGATTATATCTCCGTGTCACTCTGTAGAAACAGGGCCCTGGTGACGTTACACGCTATACCTTCTCGTTAAAATGTTAATCGCAAATCTAACCTATACTTAAAATGTATCTGCACGATATAATCAAGTTAGCAAGAATATGACCTTGAGTTGCAGTATGTCTCAAGCGTTTCCAGGTGATAATTACTATTCTCAAATAAATGTCCAATATCTATTTTGTTAAGTTTCTAAATATCGACAGAAAATGGGCAAATGACAACATGTAACTTAAATATCAGATGATGTGGCCCGGAGAACAATTATCTGCAGATTACGGCCGTTTCTGAAATTTGATAGACAATGGCTGTACCATAACCCATTTTAATTTGTAAGAATGGTTTTAGTTTTCTTCTTTTGAGGGCTTTATTTTCCAAGAAAGGTGCACGGCTTTACAACGATATGGCTGTGAAATGTACGTAATCGCAATTCGTTGAAAATACGTGGAAATCAAACAAGAAATTTATGAAGGACGAATTCATAAAAATGATCGAGTTTCTGGTTAAGAACACCTTTGTCGAGTTTGGCGGTAAAATATTCTAATGGACTATTAGCATAATAGGATTGAACCGTACCCTCTGTTGGTGGACTTGTTTTTGCTTTCATTCGCGACAGAATTTATCGGAGAGCTCATCGAAACAGGTCACAGGAGTTTGTCCACTGACACACAAACTCATATTACAGAAACTCGAGTGAAATAGGTTGAAGAAAATTTTCATTGATATCATAAAGAACTCATTAAAAATATTTTATTTCTTTGTACAAAATGAAGGTGGACGTATTTGATGGTGGTTAGTTTGCCGTTGGTTCCGTCGCTGTATACCCTGCTTCATTTGACAACTTACTTGGGTTGGCCAAGATTTACAAGGCGGCTTTGAGTTTTGTTTATAACTATAACACATGTTGCTATTTTCTTATTGTTCTTGAGTCAGATCAACAATGGTCGACCTTGTAGTCATACTTACAGCAGAAGGCATCCACGTCTATAAGAAGGTCAATTTCAGCCGACGGTCGCACCTGTATTAAGATTTACAAAAGGCGACGGTCGAACTTGTAGCCAAATCAACATAGGATGCCGGTCGTGCATGTATTCAGCTCAACATCAGACAATGGTCATACCTGTAGTGAGATATATATCTGACGACGATCGCACCTGAAGGAAGGTCAATATAAGACGACAGTTGCAAAGGTTGTAAAGTCTACATACAATATTGTGTGACCGGTAATGAAATTAAAAATGACGCTTGCACATTTAGTAAGATTAATATCAGATGCCGATCTTTCTTGTGGTAAGATCTACATCACACAACGGTGATATCTATAGGGCAGTGATTCAATATTTGCTTAAGAAAGATCTAGCACCTAAGGATATCCATACTGCTATGGTAGCAACACTAGGCAATGATGTCCCTTCGTATGCTACAGTGAAAAGGTGGGTGGCGGAATTTAAGCGTGGCAGGCAGGGCTTTGAGGATCACGCCCGTCCTGAAAGACCTGGTTAATGAAGTATATAATACTGGTATGGCTGACTGGCGAGTTACAAAGTGATATCTTGCCAATTCAGTCAGGATTTCACAGAAATGAGTACATTCCACTCTTACGGCAGATCTTGCAATGAGAAAGCTCTCAGTGCGTGAGATACCAAGTCATCTGACAGTTGATCAGAAGCACACCAGGCAAGCTAATCTGAGTCTTTTAGAGGTAGATTCTGCTAACTTTCTGCAGAGGTTTGTGACTATGGATGAAACGTGTTTCCAATATCTCACCCCAGTGCCAAACAACAGTCTAAACAATAGAAGCCCTCTGGTTCACCCCCGCTAAAGAAGTTAAAGACTGTTCCATCAGCTGAAATGGTTATGGCCTCGGGTTTTTGAGATGCTGATGGTAGATTATCTGCAAAAGGGACAAACAATCACTTCTCAGGAGGTTAAGAGCAAACGTTAAACACAAGCGTCTCGGAAAACTCCGTAAAATTATGTTGTTTCAGCAGACAATGCCCCTGTTTACAATTCTGTCCTTGCCATGGCTTCCAGTAACGATTGTGTGGCATCGAATTGATTGAGCATCCGCCTTATTCGCCTGCTCCTGGTTCTTTTAACCTTTCATCTATTTCCAAAATGGTAAAAGACTATTTCCGGTACCCACTTTCGGTCAGATTATGGCGTCAAACATGCAGTGAAGGACTTTCTGAACAATCAAGAAAAGGACTTCTTTCAAAGTGATATTGATGCCCTTAAACATTGCTGGCTTTAGTGGATTATGTCAGGGGGAAAAAACGCCATTTACCAAAGTAAAATTCTTAAATATGAGGCTCACAACTTATCATATCGATCAGACCTCATATAATTTTGTAAGACTTGTCTCCAGATTAAGAAACTGATGATAAACAAGATAGATAGTGCATCCCTGGATAATTTTGCACTAGGCGTACAAACACTGGACATTGATTTTAGATTGATCAAATAAGACATGTTTTAATACGTTGTATCGTAGAGGAAAATTAATGCTCGCATTGATAAAGCATTTGTCACCAAATAACATACACAAATTGAAAACCTGATGATTTAAAATGAAAATAAGATCATGTGTTTGAATAAAGGGAATAGCAAAACGCACGTAAAGAAATATTTACGAATGCTATTATAAATTGTCGAATTAACATCCTTTGATTTCAAAGATTGTACAAAAGACAAATAAGTAGGTACACTGTATATGTAAATGACCATGAGTTAAGTTCGAAGTGATACATTAGGACATGGATAACAAAGATCTCTTGAGAATACAAGACGATGTATCGTCGATATAGCCAAAACTAAAATCGTTCGTTCATATAAAAACACTTGATAAGAGATCAATAATGCTAAAGTAACACACAGCCGCTTCATTCTTAAAGGACTCTTCAGCGATTCTTTATCACACAGTTGCTTCGTCTTTCAAGAATTTGTCATTGATGGCCTAAATTTTGAAACCCTTGAGGAGACTATCCATAAAATTCCAAAGTGATCAAAAGAAATATCAAAATATAGATAAGTATACCTACTAGCTCGATAAATCAATATATAGGTAAATATATGATATCTTAAGAGTAATGTCAACTACATCCCTACACGTGTCATGAAGGTTGAATTACTCACTTGACAAGCAGTTGTAAAACATTATACAAAAAACAGACAAAAATATTCCTATGTAGTCCTTTGAAAACTGCAAGGGTGAACTTGTAAGTTGTGATGACTGAAAAGGTTTTTTTGATTCCAAACAACATCATCATTATCGATGGAAAGTGACTAAGAGGCTTCAATAAACATCCAACATTATCAGTAACATATATACGTACGATAATGACCGAATCTTTTTACATCAACCTATGTCTTCTAAGTTCTATGTTAAGATTTGTCAGCCGACATTCATATTTATCACGAAAATCGAGGCTTGGAGTCGTTATATCTTAAACGGGCATGCTTTCACTGGAAAAGGAAAGTGTGTGATAAATCAGGGCTGTCAGTATTGTAAGCAGTCGATAAAGAATATTTGACGGTGTTCTCGAGGTCAGGCTCAGAAGGGTATATATACTGTCATGTTATCAGGAGATAAAGCCAATGGCAAACTTCGTGCAATGCAATAAATTCACAGCCGTGTGAACAAAATGACAAGTCAACAGTCGAAATTCACAATGTGTGTCCATAGATATGAAAAAAAAAACATTCTTTGGCATTGTGCCAGCTAATTGGATAATAAACAATTGAAAATAAAGCACAATGAGGGATTTGTGGTGCCGTTAATTATTCATTATCCACCAAGCGTGCTAAAAAAATATTCGATGTTCAATAAAAAAAAATGAAAAGTGCTTTCTGTCCATTTGATTGAAGAGTAGGGAGAGACAGTTTAATTTTCTAGTAACAGAAATGTGCTTTAACCAAACTAGCTGGGTATTATTTTGCTTATATGCTCCAAACATTATTGTTATTTTTCAGCTTCCGTTGAAATCTATAAAAGCAAGCAGGCAGAAACACTAACAAACCGAGTGTTGTCCCAGCTGTCACGTCGTGTTAAATGGACATGTCGGACGTGGAGACATAACCTAAAGTAAATTAAAAAAACAAATAATGACACCGTAGTCTCTGACCGGAAACCATGTCTGGATTCCTCCTTATTACACGGATTTTTCTTTTGCCAAATAAATCTCAATAAGGTGGAATAAAGTTAAACATCCAATCAAAATGATTTGAACACCAGCATGACATTCCTGATTTTTTCTGGCTGCAAATTGCCGTCTCTCAAAATCAGAGTATTTTGAGGCCTACACCAGGGACAAGTGCGCATCTTTATTAGGATTAATAAATGCTGTCAAATAGAACCTTCATGACAGAACCTATCTTAAGAGGCACATGATTAGGTGCAATGAAAGGACCTCGAAAGACAGTGCGGGTATATCCATTGCATGTTTGCTGTACTTAACACGGCCTATTCCGGAGTAATGTTGACGAATGTGATCTGTTTTATTCTTGTTAGGATTCGTTTGGTTATGAAAACAACAACTATCTTCTTAAAGCTACAAGAGACTGCTGGCTATTACTTTTTTAAAATAAAGACCATATGATGAATTGTGTTCAATTAAACTGTCTTTGCAAGTGTCATTATGTTGTTGTTATTTAAATCGTATATGTTTCATTGATTATCACACATAAATTTGAAAGTGCTCAAATACGCTTACATGATACTAGGCATATTTCTGTATTTCTTTCGAACCCGTATCAAACATTTGCTTACCAGAATTAAAGATTAACATGAAGAGAGTTGAACAAAAGACGTTCGTGTGCGCTTGATTGAGGACTTAATGATATGTAACATACTGCCATCATATTAATGTTTAAGCGATTGTGTAAAACACGCTCACGTGAATATTAACACGCATTTCTTATAATACGCAATATAGCCCCATACTGCCGTTGTTCCGTCCATTAATGATTCGTCTGTAGTGCTAGTGGTCTAAATTGTTGGAAACTGGAAAGCGAGTAAGGACAAAATCGGCGAGACACTTACACATGTAAGAATAAAAGGAATTCGATTCTCCTATAGTTCGTCGGAGTGCCTACAACAAACTTTACTATTAATTTGGTTATTATGTTTACAAAATTGTTATAAATGAAAAAAATCTGTTAACTACATTATAATAAAATTTCATGATATGATGTGTTTAGTACCCGAAACAGCATTCAATTCCGTCACATGAATAAGACTGCTCTATAAAGTGTCACTATTTAAATCTACAAGCCGTTTAACAATACTGTGATGTCGTGATGCCTATCATTGACACTTTACAGATAACGAGTTCAAGTATCTAGAATTACTTCCAATCCCGCTCAAACGCGCTGATTGCGGAAGAAGCGGCGTTTCTTTCCTTTGCGACGAAGCTAATTCGTCATGATAAAGCAGTTCGTATTTGTCAAAAGGTTCCGTTCTGGAAAGCTTTGAAATGGTGCTAATTCAGGGCGCGTTCAGGGCTTTCGATGTAATTTTGTTATGTTGAATTTTACTGTAAAGTTTCTAATACCTTAAGTATCTTTATTGCTTTCAAATACAGAGGAGTTAGTCATTGTAATTATAAAACAGGTTACTGCACACGGAACGTTTGTCAACTGTGGTTAACACTTTACCCTGTGACATTGATTTTTCAGGTCCATGTTCAAATGTACCACACGAAAGGTTGCTTAAGGTTTCATAATGAAGATTGAGTGCACGACGAATTTATCGAACAGGTACACACGACATATTCCAACAATTTATGAAGGAAAAGTGGGTTTCTTTAAATACTGCAACCATTTAACATGCTTGTTCGCTGTATATGAAAATAGTCGTTACGAGTTCGATATTAAGTTATAATCTGTTATTATTCAAATGAGGTAAAACATTCTTTTACCCGACAAGCACCCCGACACAAAAATACTTTTATTTTCAGATGAACGACAACATATTTTTCTTCTTGTAAATAAAGGATATGATGTTTACGAGATGATTAGCTTTTCCTTAGCATATTTACGATATGGCGTTACTTTTGTATTCTTGTATTCTATGTAAGACTCTTTCACACATGAATAGAAGAGTTTTCGTAGTTTGATATTATCATTCGACTCTCGGCCATTTAAGCAATTTTGTGATCGATCTCAAAACAACGTCTTTGCGTCTGTATGCACATGTCCGTACACCTATGTTGTCTTTCACTACAACAATCAACTTGCCATAACTCTTTTTTATAAATGTTTAGATGTCACGAAATATTAGTAAAATTACAGAAATATGCTTACGAAACAATCTCGAAAAGCAAAACACATTTATTATTCGATTTCATACAGCGCAACTTATATGTATGTAGATATTTACAAGATACATTCACTCCGAATGCCTTAACATTTAAGGTGCTTACGTTGGATCTGTTACCAGCGAGTGGCATTACAATGTCATCACAGTGTCATCAAAATGCCATCACAATGTCACCAGTGTCATCACAATGTCATCAGGGGCATCACAATGTCTCTTCACAGTGTCATTACAATGTCATCACGTCACAATGAGTTATATTCTTAACAGTTGTTACGCAGGATATATGACAAAGGTAGAATATAGCCATATGGTAAGAAGTTAATAAATATAGAAATTTAAGTAAGAACCCGTTATAATCTCCTGACAGTTTTCAAATTTATCAACTGTCTCGCCTCGTGATTTTGTCCACATAAACGATTAAACAACACTTCATCTATTTACGAATACAAAAGAATTAATTTGAATGAGGGATCCGTACAGATCAAACATCACTGATGCCGTATTGGACCTTACTATTTTGAGTATTTCTTTTCAAAAGAATAGTATATTCTGAATTGAGTGTTATCACATTATTTTTACTATTCGATCCTTCATAGTTTGATCTAAAGCAGCACAGTAGTAACTCGGCGAAATGACTCCGGAAGTTCTGGCTAAAGATACAGTACAGGATAGGATTGGCAGCCGAGTTGACGTAAGCTAGAATAGTGACAAATACAAGATAAACCCATGTATCCTGGAAGGACGACCGCCTAAAGGTATTGTACACCAAGAGAATCTGGTGGGGAGAATAACTGAGGAAATAGATCAACACACTAGCAATAAGCATCTTAACTACAGCTCGACGTCGTTTAAGCGCATCAGACAAACGCTTGTGGTCAACGTTCTGACGGCCATTGCCGTGAAGCTCTTCAACTCCTATGAACAAGGTTTTCCCAATCACGATGTAGCAAATTACTTGAATGATGAGCGGGATGAAGTAAAATAATGTCGCCTCCACATACTTGTAGAGGATGTAGCTTCCGACACCGTGTCCTGGAAGTATGATCTGACAGAATTCTACCGTGTCCTGGTAACGATCGCTGGCTATCACTTGATTAAACAACAAGGTTGGACTCCCACAGCCAATAGACAACGTCCAAATGACCACTATGACAATGAGCGTGTGTCGGCGAGTACACATCAGGTGTGCTTTTATAGGGAAGATGATTGCAATGTACCTGAAAAGACAATGATAGTATACATAGTTTTATAACAAACAATAACAAATATTCTATTTCTACTCTGCATTACCTGTATTCTCGTAAGAAAACATATTGTCACATCAAATTCAATAATATGGTGACGTGTGACTCTTCCTTAAAGAATCATTTCATTTCTAGTATCATGGTAAGTTTTCAAAGTTTAAATCCATGTTTTTTCGGTTTGATACTTGAGGTAACAAAATATATCTGATATCATAAGAAACTGAACAGGACGAAAATACATAGAAAATTTACTTTAAAAATGAAGATATGATAATTTTGCCTGGTAGATTATAACCAATGTTATCAAATTGTAAACTGAGAAGACTTTGATTCCTTCTAAAAAAATAATTATGAATATTGTTGGAACGTTATTCATCTGGAATATGTGAATTTTATTTATGTATTTATTTTTTTTTTCATTTTTAAGTGTGAACTTTTCCTGTTATCTGGCCCAAATGATGATTCGATTTTGCGCTTTGGTATTTTGTTAACCGATAAGTAACATCTTTGGATATTAATTTAATTTTGATATTTTATAAAATTTATCAAATAGCCTTAACAGACAAAAAGCTGCCTTATTTCAAAACATTAACGTGATATGATGGAATACACCTTCGAAATTGCTTGCAATGGTTAAGTGCGACGAAAGCATCAGTTTTACAATTGCTATGGTTGAGTATTCTTGTCGAGTTTTATGTGCGTTGCCGTTTCTAATTCTATCTGACAGTGTCTAATACAATATCAGGCTCCCTAGGGATAGACACTCTGCTGGTTTGTAATTATCGTTATTCTTTATACGTTAATTTCACAAAAAGGTACATTCTGAGTTGGAAGCCGTCGCTCTCGAAGGAGAATAACTCTCTTCGTCAAAACAATTTTCCTTATCACTGACCAAGAGCTTAGCATTAACAATCAACAGTGACAGGAGTGCTGCGTTTGCACCCAATGATATTATATATTTCAATAAAACTTTCCGGTTTATTATGCGCCCGATTGGAGATAAGTCAGTACCAATCTTCACTGTATTGACATGAGTGGTGAACAGAATCCTCGTCTGAGATGTTAACCCATATTACGGGAGACAACTTTGATTCGACATCCCGCAGGAGCTAATTTACATATCACTGTCACTCCTAGAGATAATTCATCAAACATTAAACTTCGTGACAAAACCATCATATTTGGTAGACAAACAACTATCTATTCCCACGCAGAATATAGAGAATTTTCGATTGATGATTTCCCTTTAATGTCTTATGTTTCACGAATATGACAGAATATCAGACATTCTATTGTACGGGTTCAATATATATAGTTTTAATCGAGGAACAATTAAATTACCTTTTTATTACATTTTAAAGTGAAAATTTAAAGTGATACAAACGTTTGAGAAATATAAATCCGTTTCTGGCGTCAGATAAATTGACGTTACGCTTGACAACAAGACGCTTTATATTGTGCTCTTCCATGGTATGCTGTTATCTGGCAAGAATCAAAACCCAAATTAGACAGAGACAGAAATGTACACGGGAATTACTTAAGGGGAAACCGACTTATTAAGCCCTTTTTTATTTTCGTTCGGGCAGGAATCGGAAAATTCCCATTGCAGTGGTTAGAAAGTATCACTCGGAGTAGTCAAAAACGTTATAGCACTGGAGATCAATATCGTCATGGCAGTCCTGGCATTAGGTTCTTATCAACCAAATAAATTCCAATATTTCACATGCAAATATGCAATAAAATATTAGAGACAAGGTATATAATCTGCTCCCTGTGATATTCTATATTATATAACAAAACATGATGGTTTCAATTTCCTTGTCGAGAAGTTTCCATTTCTGCGTAGCATCAACCTCGCGTCCCTAACGTGTACATGTCGCAGTTGATACGATATGCAAAGCCTCCTCCAGTCATCACGATTTTAGTGCAAGAATTCGTCAACTAACGGACAAACCAGAGATAAAAGTTGATGAAGTTTTACGGTCGTCATCGTGATCTCATGAAGAAATGTTTTCTATCTTTGTATGACATGAAGCCTTACGTGTTTGAAGCTTATTAGATTGCCTGATAATTTCGTTGCTGAATACCTTCTTCTCATTTAATATCGTGACGTCATTTACTTGGATTGGCACAGAGTTGCACGGCTGGTGTCGCAGAAGAACTCTCTCTTCCAGAACACTTGGTCTTATTCTTGTACTTTTCAGGAATCTCCGTGTAAATCTTATATACATATTCAACCTTAGTTTTGTTGAATATATGATTGAATTATGTTTATGTTGACGGTTTGTTTTAATCATGAATTAAATACAATACAACTAGTCTGATTGTGAAAGTTATCAATGGATTTTAACTGAGAAGTGGTACACAAGGCAATACCAATCATTTATCTAATTCTGGCTACAAACCACCAACATGTAGACAGAATCTTATTTCAAGCTAAATTTTGCTGAAAGTGAGGTGCGGAAGATTTACATGGAGACTACTGAAAAATTTGAACACAAGAATGCCTAAGGGATCATACTGTGGGAGGGAACTGGAGTATCCTTGGAAAACCAATGTTCTTTATTTTTGAAAGAGGTTTCTGGGATTAGTGTTTGCAAACGATTGCTGTCACATTTATACCGACGAATTTATTTGCTGTTTATGAACAAAATCAACTCATACAATAAAATACTCTCTGATTATGTTAATTGTTTACTCTGCATCACCAAGCAATGTTTGATACCTCTGACCTGGTCTTATAGCTTTGTCCTGACTACCCTGGATCATTACTGTTCCAGAGAGACATGCTTGCCTCTTCCTTTAAATAACTACCTCGCTGATGGTTCCCCTGTGAAGAATAACGTCTTTCTATGTCTCATTAGTTTTACTTTCATTTCGTTTGAATGATTGCCTTGTTGCTGCAGATTAGACCAGCGTATGTACACTAAATCTCGCTAGCGCCGACATGCATAATGATGATGGGGCTAAGTTAGAGGATAACGTGACTATTTTGGTTATGACTTAATCAGTTGAAAGTCTCTTAAAAATGTTGGGCAATGACGTTGATGAATCCTACAGTGCATATAACAAATTACCGGAGGTCATAAAAAAATAATGATCGCGTCTAAAATAGTCACACTTATAATATCTAACGTATTAAAATGTATTGCATTTCTATAGCGTAGGTACATTTCACTATATCAGAGAGACATTCAGCTACAAGTGCGATACATGAATATCACAACGATGATATCTGCAGACGAACTGGTCACACATGTATCTGTATACTAATCATACGTAATTGTTTACTTCTCCTATTCTAGCTCTATATTTTGCAAACAGGGGTCTTCACAAATAATGGTTTATCGTTTTTGTCTGAACACACAATTACCTAACGTATGGTCAATATTTATACTGCTTTTGTGACTAACAGGACCTAATATGGGTCTACCACATGGACAGATGTATCCAAACCTGAGTGTTAGATTTTGGCTGATCAGTACAAAGCTTGGCTAGTTCAACTGTTACCTTCACGATGAGATATCGCTGTCCCCGAACTGACCTGTGCTGGATTTATTTCCTCACATACTTAAAACACTGCATTATGTGAAACCTATTCATCGTGCCATCTTCAGTAATCCTAGGGTATGACAGGGAAATCAACCTATATGGCTGACAGAGAAATCAACAGTAAGGGTGGCAGGGAATTATTTAGGAATGACAATCCCTGGTCGATGATATAGACATGCTGAACAGGTCAAATGAGAATGGGAGATAAGAAATTTGAAGACATGGCAGTATGATTTGATCACCACAATTTACATGTTCTGCAATTGTTAAAATTAATGAGCAGAACCAAGAACATTTATAAATCTAACATATGATAATATTTATGATGTCTACGTGTTGCTTGAAATAACCCCCCCCCCACCCCCCACCCCCAACCCCACCCACTCCCCCCCTCGTTTTATTGAATTGGTGTTTGGATTATGATTACATTGGCATGTTGGTATCTTCTTCATGTTATATTACCACGCGAAAATCATGCTCTCTCTTCGCTGATATGGTAACTATATGTAGGTATATGCAACACTCTTGACTGTTTAAAACAACGATGTAAGTCATCAATCACTGTCCGTGTGATGGAATTTATGATAATGTTTAGTTGTGTATAAAGATGACGTTTAAACAAACGATGAGTATATGCCGAATAACACAAAGGTTTCGTTAACCCAATACACAATCATTATCGGTTTTACAGTCCTGTAAAAGCTTTCATCGCGATTCCATTTCCTAGTTTTTATGGAATAGGCGTTTGTGTATTACCTTGCTCATTGACGAAACTGTTACTGACTGATGGATGCTGAATGCCTCAGCATTCGTTGTTATGATTGTCCGGATATCCGCGCCATTATATTTTCCGATGTTTCGCTGACATGGTAACTTTAAAGAATGCCTGTTATTTGAAGCAAGTCATACAATTATCAAATAACCATGGGATAGGATTGCAATGGGTTTAAACATAAACTACTGATAGGTCGAACTTCAATAAAAAGGTTACACAGATAAAAGAACAATAATGAAGCTATATGAACAACAAAACGTAAGATTCGATTTAGTCTTTTTGAACCATTTAACCTTAAAGAACCTGACGAAAATTTGGAAATGAAACTAAACGTGTTTGATGTTTGTTTGTTGTTGTTGTTTTTCTGGTTTTTTTTTTTTTGTTTCTTTTTTCTATAACGCTAATTCATCTTGTTTTCATTCGGGAACAGGCATTGCATGTGTTTACTTGGAACGACCAAGGTTAGCATGACGTCATCGATGAAGCAGACAATGGTAACCAATTTCACTTATTCTTCTAATTGTAGGGGTCTCCATGTTAATATTTCGTTTGTTCTTTTTTTGCCACAGTTTCCTAGAATTGATGTTTGAATGTAGATTCTGTTAATTTCTCGGTAATTCCTTGTTGTTGTTTCATCCTTAATGAACAAGAAAAATAACACCATTCACCCCTCCTTTATCCCAAATAAACCAAAGGTAAGAAGTATTAACTCTTTATTTACCAGTCATGTGGTTATAGCGTGTATCACTTGTTTTGTGTCTGCATGGGGGATACACAAATTTGTTCTTCAATGACGCCTGCACTATCAGAAAACATATGTCATATTTACATTTGCTGTATTAGGCAGTGAAGGGAATCACCAGTGTTTATTGACTCGCCAAAATAAGTTTCTGAATTATATATATATATATATATTTATTTTATTTTAGTTTGACTAGCTGTTGACATAAACTATTCAGTTTTAATAAGATAGTAATACATCTGTACGCACAAAACCTTGAAGGCTCGATGGATATAGGAAAATATGTTCAGTATCTAAAATTTCAAACTGCAGTATAGATGTATATATATACTCCTTGACGGTGATAAATAGCTCTCGGTACAATCAAATATATTTTAGAAGTTAGACGGCGAAAGATTGCACGATCCCATTTTACTTATATAATGGAGTCATTGGGGCATTTTAATAACACCGAGATACCTTATACTTGAAGATACCATTGATGTTAAGTTGGTGATGAATTAGTCCAATATCTGTTATCTCTGATCAGGTCGGCATAAAACACTGTTACAGCTAACAACAACTAGTGGCTTTGAACGTCTTTACATGGAGACATCAGATTGTCTTTATCGCCCTGGCTTTACGTTAATCTTCATATGCTAATGGTTATTCCCAATGTCCCTGAGGGCTAAATCAGCAAATGAAAAATTTACTAAAAAATCTTATGATAAAATCGATATTTTTCATTAACTCATAGGGGATATAAATCTTTTAGATGGCAATTAATTCTTCATTATACTATCATACCAAATGGAATTGTAATGAAATACCTGTCTTTTTTGTCGCTTTTAGGGTCTCCATTATTCATGTCTTGTTCCTGTGTCACTGCAAAATGTATCGCCTATTTTGTTACCATTCTATTTATAGATTTCACTTTGAACTCTCAAATGTATTTACATGACACTTTTAGATAGCAGGACAATAGTGTGACGAATCTTTGGCGCCATCTTGACCTTAATCTTGGCAACGTTGGCAGGCCGAAAACATATGTTGTAACATTACTTTAATAATTAAGATGCATATAAAAAAGACAGAAATAGATCCTTGATAAAATAAATACGAAAAGACGTTTTAGTTAACTTCAAATGAAATGCACCTCCTGGCACTAGATATAATTTGTCAACCGTTAAATGGTAAAATGTCTCTATCTAAACCAACCGTTTCTGTGTTACACTACTGGTTGTGTAATTGTCGTTTATATACGCAATTTAACATTTTAAGTCATGATTATTGCCTTTCATGAACGGACTACAGTGGTTATATAATTGATTGATGCAATTACAATGCTCTCATTGAAGCTTAACATACCAAGGAATTCAACTACGACCCCCATCCACTCCCCCACCAAAACAATATCTTAATTCAAACTCAATATCGATGCTATAATGGCTAAAATATGAATTAAAGTACGATTTACACTTAGTCTCTTGAAATGGTAGAGGATTTTTCCTTCGGTAAAACCTGCCGATTCAGTAATCCAAGTCCTATAACAGCGTAGGTTTGAAAGCAGGGTAGTGACTATCTTGTGAAGGAAAATTAAAAACAGCAAATTCGGAAACATAGCGCTTATTTTGAAGCTTATTTGAAAAGCCAATGTTGGTTTCGTTGTGAGATGAACTGCTGATGTCCGTTGAGGCTTTGATTGCAAATTCTTGTGAGTATACATGCTGGACTTTGACAAATAAGATCTTGTTATTTACAGACAAAAACATCAACATTCATGAATGTGACACAATGGGAATTTAGCAAGTCCGTTAGCAAAAGATATAATGAAAATAAAAACAGATGTATTACAGTCAGGAAACCTAGAAATCCCATGAGAATAAAACAGGAAATAACATGTACCGTCAGTTTGACTACCAATCTTACAATATGATCACCCAAAAAAAGATTTCTAAGCATCAACTTGTCCAATCTAATGCCATACATGTATTAGACCAACTATAAAATGCATATAGTAAAATGAAATTCTTGTGTGGGAAAACCCACGATGTATTTGTTTTCAACTTTTAATATGACCAATGGCATGCTATATTTTATAAATAGGTCATTATTATGGCTAAGTACTAATGTATTCGTGAAATACTTTAAAAACCACCATATGGTGATCATCTTCATTTGCGTCATTGTTGGGTTGTTTTTGTGACAAGTTTGAGGACGTATAAAAATATATAACGATTCCGCTGTCGAAAGTCTTTGAGAGCATAACTTTTATTTGATGTTATAGTAATCACGATGTCGTTGTTCAATAGAAAAAAATATTCCATTATCCTGAAATTTATTTTACTAGCATTGCAGTTAGTCATCTTAGAAAAAGAAAGGTGATTTTATAAATATATTTTCAGAAAAAAAAATACTTGTGTATCGCTGGAATGGATATTTAAACTTAATTAAATGAATCAAAGTTTATTTATAAGTCAGTATTTGACGTATTATGAACTATATCATTGTTTCAACTACATGGACATCTTATTTAAAATATACATTTACCCTTCAGGAATACATAGTATAAAATGCAAAATGTCGAACATGTAATGTTTTATGAGAGATTGTTCAGAAAAAGTAAACTTTTTACAATTGAAGTATAATGATTGAAACTCATTGACAAATACAAACTACATATAATGTTGAACACGTACAGGCAGAATGAACTTGATACAGAGCAGGTGGTAGACGTTCGTTATCTGAACAATGTAAAGTAGTTAGGGGTTCCGTGTACAGTTATAAGCGAAGACCAAGTTGTTTATAACACTTGCCTAAACGAGCGTATAAAGCAAAACGAGATTTTACTTTAAATACGAACTAGGGAAAATACATTATTAAACTTAAAGAACATGTATGAATTATATATGATTTTATTGAAAACCTTATGACATTTTTATTAAACATTAGAAGAAGTACTGTTGTGTACGTTTATTATTTTTAAATATTGACCACAAATTCGTTCCCTTCTTAGTAAGAGTGTTTAAGTCTCCTGATGTGAACCTATTGAATTTCAAATGCAACCTCGCGATACTGATAAGCCTGCGATTGTACAGTATCTACAGACACATAGAAATAATTCCGGTGGTGTCGGCACTTGTCTGTTTATTGACTAATGGACAGTCTAATAACTTTTCTGTTGTTTTTCAATTGCATTCCGGAATTTTAGAGGCTGAAGCAAATCAACATACAAGACACACATCTAAGACATTGCGAATTCGTCGGTAAACGTGAGGATACAGTTTTAATGTTTGATTGTTTCTGCACTTTGGATCATTATCCTTCATACCTTACAGATGTCCCGGAGTGCTTTACCATACCTTTAAATAACGGCAGTGCCGATAGTATACGTTTTCCTGCAGTATTCATTATGGCGTAATAATGTTCGACAATTTTTGATAAAAATATTTTACAAATATTGTTTTGTTTTGTTAATGAATATATTGTTGAGAAAACGTTATGGTATTGTATACTATTTTATCTTTCATAGACGTAGAGGCATCTCAAATAGCAATACATCATTTCATTAGACACCATCGGCTAAAAATACCATCAATCATTGTCGTATTAACCATTGCGATTCCTTCCATCTCCGACCTATAGTGTTTACGTGTTGTAGTTGATTTGATATTCGAGGGCATGCTCCCAGTATCACAATTTTCGTGCAAGATATCAGCAACTGACATACATTCTCTTAACACGTGGTATCGAGAGATGCAGATTATAATGATCTTATAGAGAAATATTTTCATTTCTTTATGCTGGACACATCATATCAGGCGATTCCGTTGTAATTTACCTTGTTCTAATTTGGAAACGTGACATTATTTAGTTGGATTGACAAAAACATATATAGCCGACGTCGTATATGAAACAGAATACACTTACTCCTCCGGAACACCTGGTTTTATTTGATATTTTATTGAATTTGTGTTTGAATTAGGATTCCATTGACTTGTCGGGACTTTTCTTTGCTGTTTTAGTAACAAACAACTTTAAATGTTCCTGTTATCAAAGATGACATATTATTGTTAACTTTCGAACCCATTTTAACGTGTGTACAACAATAATATGGACGATGTCCGAACACCGTTCAGCAAGCAAAACGACGCTTTACAAGAATGAAGGTAGTTTCGTTTCTTTATATTTCATCATGTATCTATGTACTTAATATTTCATTCTTACAACACTGAAATAGTGTGATTGAGTGGAAACTGAAGCTTACCTTTCTATGCAAAGGGAAACCAGTGTCATAACAGACACATACAGTCCAACGACCAGTAACGTACGCTCCAAACGGCACATGACTTCTCCAAGTATCCAGCCTCGATTTAACATAAATTGTACAATTTCCGGTATGCCAAAAACTAAAACAATGCCATCAGCTATTGCGAGATTGATGATGAGCATGTTTGTCATTGACTGTCTCATCTTCTTATCAGCAAGTATCACGTATATGACAAGAGCATTTCCAACGATCCCTGTGAGACCTACGATGAAAAAGGCGAGAGAAAACCCGATGATGTTTGCCGTACTGACATTTGGAAGTTGTCCGTGTATAGTTGTACTATTCAACCCTTCACTGGTCGTAGAATTCATCTTGATGACAGCACTAGTTCCCTTTCCAATATCCTTTTACTTCAATTCGGCGATTATTGTTTGTTTATAAAAGGACACATTCTACCGATATCCGCATTCCTTTATTTATTTTTAATCGGACAATTATGATACAATGTTGGTGATTGAACTGTCTTCATAGATTTGGTATCAAAGGTTATTCTGATGGTAGTATGTATTTATCTGCTGCACAGCAGTCGTCTCTGTTTTTAAGTGTATGTCACTTCGAAGCACTGTTCCTTATAAGATATCACTAAATTACACAAGTACTTACAAAAATAACACTTACTGTTGTCCTTGTTCACGTCCGTATCGGTTCGTCCGCATAACCGTACCTTCTCAGTTACATAACCGTATAACATCCTCCCATCCGTCATTCCAATCATACAAAATCCATGTATTTGTCTATGAAACACAGTACCCTTTTCGTCTGGCTGTTCTAGTTCTCAGAACTTAGTCAGCATTAAGTATCAATCGCTCATCTAGTGCTGAGACATCAGTCCGCATAATAAATGCGTTTTCATCCTAGTTGGATTTTTGCTGCCGTTTACTATGTTACCTTGGGATCCTGAACACCAAATGAGCAACAACAAAAAAATGGTATTTGACAAAGACAAAATGTTTCGCCCTCCGTTGCCCGATTATAAACCGGGCACTTCCAGGATATGTTTTTGTATTTTACTTAGTTATCCGCTATGATCCATAGTAATTCAATAAATCTGAAATATAACACTAGGCAAATATAAAAACTGCGTATCGAGCTTGAATTTAACTCGTTCAAAATATTGTCCTTATAAGCAGGGGAATGTTCGATTTTTAGTAACCATATGTACACAAGCACTGAGCAAGGTCATCAATCGCCTTATATGCCCGCCTTCACGACATTTCCTAATGTATTGATCCTTCTGGTATCGAGGACATCCCATTTCCAGCCAATCTGCTCCAACATGCTAAAATTATCACTGACGAAGGCCATAATAATTCAATACTTAATTGAACACGGGACATTTCATTATCCTTATGATTTCATTTTTTTATTCCTATCAATTAAAGTGTCTTCACAGGATTGATGTGAGAGGTTTTTCAGTGTTTTAGATAGCTTTATTTGTACATGGCTATAATGTCGCGTGTCTTTGCCTGTATCGGAATGGTTTGTCACGTGCCTGATATTGGAGCTCGTGGCTATCCACAAAACATGTCATTCATGGATTAAATGTCAATTAGAGGATGGGTCGGGTATCAAACAATCATATCCCGAGATTAAAAAATCCACTGGCCTAGAAAACATTTCGTCGTGTTTTATCACGTTTCAAGTGTTATGTTACATACTGACAATCAATAATAATGACTTATGAAATACCTAGTATATTTTCAGTTATCTTAGAAATATACGTGACAACATCTTGGTCATCGTCAATTTACAAAAGAAACCGTTTCCAGATGATCAGCTGTATAAAACAGTGTGCTCTCCTGTCACACACAGATATGTAAATTACAGCCGTTCGTTGACGGCAAGTCCTCGTCAAGTTCTCATTTTGTATATATCACACGATTTAGACACACGTAACAATATCCTAGAAAATCAGGGGATTATTTTTCAATTCGTAAACAATATCGAAAATACTATAGAATCAGGGAACCTAATTATGATAATGTTTAGGATTTCGAATATGTTCCTTCGTCGGCATGGTGATAATGGATACGAAGGCACTGTCACAAGACGCAACAGTCTATCACAGTAATATAGACCCAAAATGGTAGACGCAACAGTCTATCACAGTAATATAGACCCAAAATGGCAGACGCAACAGTCTATCACAGTAATATAGACCCAAAATGGCAGACGCAACAGTCTATCACAGTAATATAGACCCAAAATGGCAGACGCAACAGTCTATCACAGTAATATAGACCCACGATGGAAGACGCAACATATTAACCCAGTATTTCTACTGCAATTATTTTAGGCAAGAATTTGTTGTGAGAAAGATCTATTCTACGACAAATTATCTTGCCAGATTATCTTTTATAATCGTTGTACGAATTCGACAAAACCCATTTGTTGTCATCCAAAATATCAAACAGAACATGATGGCAAACAGAGAGGGGGAGAGATGAACCTTTATTGTTAAAAATATACATGCAGCATCTAAAGAAACATCTTGAAATACATTTATATGCTTATGACGTAGAGTTACTCTTGACAGAATGTATTGTTATTCGGTTTAAATTCTAGAATAACATAAGATCAATGTTTGATCATTATTTCATTATACTTTTTTATGTCGTTGTCGCAGACCTGTTTATTTTTTGAGGTACGTAACATCTTTAATTTACCTTGAAGCTATATGGATATTTTTTATCTTTGCTTTGATTTCTACTTTTAACTCTTTCTTCAAGAACTATTTCATTATCAGAGAAAATCCTTATTCTTAAATGTAGTGCATGAGATAAGCAAGGGTCCATACTGTACGTACACATATATAATGTACATTCATTCCTAACGTTAGCATTTCATGCGATGACTTGGCTGTTGTATCTGAACGCCTGACTACATATCAGCCTAACAAGAGAGTAAGTATTAAGAGGAGATGCAATGAAATGTAATCATAAACGTTACGTGTTATTTCATTGCCGGAACTGAAGACAGACTCTTCAAAGTGGACAATAGTTATATGTTAACAAGGTACTTTAGTCACTTACCAATCATGTCCTTAGTCTCTCAAGAATGAAATTGGATTGGTCAAATGTTGATTAATGGTGAATGCCATCAAGTGTAGGAAATACGTCAGTTTCGACGCACTTATTTTTAATTACGTATTTTCTTTTTATTACTTCAACAGATGTCGACTCGTCTTTGAACAATAGTCTGTCATTATATTCTGGCTGAAAATTATCCCCATATATTTGATTTCTAAACTAAGAAAATGACTAAGTGTATTTTCCCTGTACTATTACTTTATACATCTTGAACTTTAAACATGAACACCGATCTCTATATGACATTATCAATATTTCATATATTTGCTCATAGAAAATAAAAATGAAAATACCAACATTTCACCATAAGCATATTCCAAACTCAGATTCAATTACACTGGGGTTGATATGAACAAAATAACTTCTGAAAAAGTGCACGGAGAATAAGACCAGGTGTTCCGGAAGAGTAAGTGTCTTCTTCTTCATCGACGACACCTGTCATGTAAACCTTGGTCAATCCAAGTAATGCCACGTTCTCAAATGAAAACAAGATATGCAACAACGGTCCCAACAGACGGACTAACAAGTATCAAACAAGTTTCATACCTCACAAAGAAAAAGAATTTTTCGGTGAGATCACTATGACGATGGTAAAAAATCCACATAACTTTCTTCAACGTGCACCATTTAAATCTTGTGTTTACGATTTTGTTCGGCAGTTGACGACGTCATGAACGGAAATCGTGATAATGGGAGCAGGCCAAAAAATTTGCATTAGGTAAATTGAAATCACTACGCTTATCATATGGACCTACTGTACAGGTTGATTACAGGAAAAGGTCAAGATAAGTGGCTGGTGTAGACGAGTCTGTCTTATTTACATAAACCTGTTAAATTAACTGGTTCGTTCTTTAAACTTGCAATTATCATACTTATTGTCAAAAATCACAAACCCTAAGTTACCTTTACTAGTAATCAGCCATGGGCCGAGAGACTTCCTGTTTTAGAATATTGTCGATGTTCGTAGACAATTATTATCGTACCCATCTGTATGTTTTGTCACTTGATGTATCTACTATTCCCCATAAGGTTTGTGGTTATGAGGACTCTTACAAATCAGGTTTGACTGTATTTGATTATCAGGTGATGTAACGACATTTGCATGGCAAAGACTTGTCTGGCCTTGCAAATGACTTCAACAGTTTGAAAAAAATACTTCTGTCGTGACTATAGCGTAACCACTGTAGTTGGCTTTTTGAAGGTTAAAGATATTTTTGGAAGTGCGTGAGGTTACAAAATCGATTTCATTGCGAAAGCTTTGTTGATGAATTAGTCGACATCAAGTTTTCCGGCTGGTCTATGAAAATAATCATTTAGTGAACCATGTATATTGAACAAACACACGTAACTCAGGTTAGCAGTTGGTGCTGCCGCGATACAAACATCTGTGACGGTCTTATGTAACACTGTCGATAATTACTGTCTCTCTATTTGCACAAGTTATAACCTATTATTTATAAGATCAAACGAAAGTTTAACGCATCTAAAATGGACCCGCTGTATCAACAAAAACACCCCATCAAATTCACATTGATCGTAAAGCCGCACTCAACAAATGGCATTACATTGCTATTCAATTGCAACCTTTTAGAGACATCAAATTCTGTCGACTTAATATCGTTTTCGACAGCAGAGATTTCATACAGCAAATGCAAATGGTAACAACAGATAAAATGTGTTAAGAGAAACTGTTTACAGGTTGTTGAAGCAGATCAATCTGCGTGGAAGGAATTTTAATAGAAAACGATGCATTTTCTGAGAATGGATAATGCTGTTGAAAATCTCGACACATTTACATTAATTTGTTTTTATTTCTAATGTGTTGCCAGCATCGCAAACGACTACTGCATACCGATGGTCAATTTATTCTAGGTACAATATATAAAGGTTTGAATGTTTTCAGTACATTAAAAAAAATACCCTTTTCGTCTAATTAACCAATCAAAAACCACTAGCAAATCATCTTCGTAGTGTTGTAGTATACTCATGACAGATTACATTTTACCGGTAACAAAACAAACAGTAATAAAGGCAAAAACACTATGTAACGTCTATCAGCTATCTAACAATTTTATGGAAATAAAACGTGTCTTGTCTTTTTGTGTCATTTATAACTCTTTATGTGATAACATTGATCTTGTTTTGTCTTGTCATTTTCAATTTTTAGCCATGTCAGCGATTTCTTTTCTCCATCACAAGAAATTTGCTATCCACGTAATCCTACAGAATGTCGTTTATCTCTTTAACTGAAATCATGAATACTGCTGATACTTTCACACTAGTCAATTGTGTATGTTTATACCTGATATTTACTTACAGGATGACTGACAAGGAGAGTTTTTTTTACTATAGTGTGATGACATTTCCCCTTATTATGCCCTTATTTTTCCAAAAGCGAACTTCCCTCTTCTCTTTCGATGGTATGATCAGGATCAACTCAACATCGGGGAGTCCGATCGCATCTTGTATTTCATCTAACATATGTAAAATGTAACGGTTTTTTTCAATTTTCTCCTATAAACTGTACATTATCTCATTTCATGAAGAGTAGATGTAGGCCCACATAATCAACCAGTTATAGCTGGATATACTGTAAGGGCATCAAAACATTCTGTGGCCCGACATGTACCTATCCCTGTGAATTAGATGTTAAAACTAATTGAAAATGACAACTTTGCAGTCATAAATTAATTACGGTGTCTTAAATTATGAACATTGTTGGCGTAAATTTTATTCATTCGTGATTTCAAACAGTGGAACATGCCAGTTTGAAAGTTCAGACATATTGAATATTTTCTCTAGCAGCAGCTAGACATTGGCAGTTAAGGCAAGCAAGTTGCATCAGTGTTAGCATTCTAGCTGTCAACGCCATTGTATTGTGTATTTGGGGAAAAAATCCATATCTATTTCGCTGGACAATTTTTAAATACGCAAATGGCTTTCGTACAATTTAGAAGTTATTTTGCAAAGAAAAGTTGTTTCTGAAAGCTGCTCTTACACTTGTTGATCGTGTGGCAGTAAATCACTTTTTGTATAAAACAATTGTGTCTGATGGTTTACATATATCAACTATCCTTTTGGTTTGTTTAGTTTTTATATTCTCAGAACAGCCATTGTAGTGCACTGTTGTAAGGACGGAATCTAAAAGGAACAACATCAGATAAAGACAACACATAGACAAAACGTAAGAAACAACAGAAATTAGTATTTTTATTCAGACAGACTTCATTAAAAACATTCTTACGTATTTTGTCCGTGGACAAGTGTATGACCAGCAATACAAACTGTGCATAAATGATACAAATTTAATGCCTGGGGCACCAGAATAGATGGAGTGTAAGTATATCTATATTTTCAAAATAATAATAGTGTCTTTTCCCTCTCGTGCAAATCATGCTATACGTATTGATGATTCAGGCGATTTTAAATATCCTTTGTATTTTAATCTAATCCGTTTGGTACTTGTTGACATATCTGTCTCTTGACTGAAGAACTTATTTTGCAACACAATCCTGTGTTACTTGTTACTAAAATTCACAAATCATGCGACATGACAATTTTGTGGAAACAATTCTCAGATTCTTGTAAATAAGAGAAGCAAAAGCCAACAAACCATCCGAAGTGTAAAGGAATCGGTTCCCTGTGGTAAAATGAATCACGTAAACCAACAAAAAATGAATCCAATGAAAGTCATACAATGACACATCGACATTAAATATTTTCAGATAATACCTACTTTGCTTATATAGGTCAAATCCTTCCTACAATAATTAGTTCAATCACGTTTTGACGTTAAATACTAAGGTAATGACAAGTTAAACTACACGACACACCAATTACCATAACATCAAGTTTTTCTATATCTTTGACAGTTGGAGAAACACCGTAATAACAGGCGACATCCTTGTAACAACTACGTTTTCTCGTTTCTTGCGACACAAAAATCAGGAACCAGATAAGTATGTGGCTTTTGGGGGCTTTCTGAGTGGAATTCACATTTGTTGTCTGTCTTATCGCAAATGATCTCATTTGATTAGCACGTAAGTCAGAAACATACACTTCGATTAAGTTATCCCATAATCTCGTATATGTGTGTACAGAATCCCAGAGACTGAATGAATCGTTAGATTCCTAGCACACCGATCGTAGAATTCCGCGGCGCAAGTCGATCAAAGATTCCTGTTACAGTAAACGAATCAATTCTCAAGAGCAAAATGGTGTCAATCCGGCATTAACTACGAAAAAGAGCAGTTTTTTTCTGGATTTACTTGCTAATGCTGTCATTTGGAAATAAAGTGTCTTGTATCTGTGAGGTGTTTCCTTGACGAATTCTAGCCTTTATATAGATGGTTAAATTAGGAAGTATCCTTAGATGAACGCTTGTATATTCAGAAAATGAATACACCCTCTACCAAAATTATTAAAAGATAATTTCTAAATTTGTATCAAACACGATAGGATCGAACATTATACGATCAATGTACATATTTTCTACAAATGTTCTGTAAGCATGCCGTCAACAATTAGAAATACTTGGCTATCCATTGGTCTGTCGAAGTGCTGCTAATTGGTGGTATATCGGAAAGTGAAATACGTCTTTGAAGGTTCAAATTCCAGTAATTCTTTAATGTCTTGGACAAGGGAATTTGTTTTCTTCCGCTATTGTTTACCAAACTGGAGGTGTTTGCGAATGGTTTCATGTGCTATGTCAGGAAGTCATTAGTAAAAAGAGACATAACATCGCGTGGAATCAATTCCTCAGCATGTGAATACGTGTTATGCCAGATGTTCCGATTTCTTGGCATTATTTTCTTATTTCTCCACTAGAAGTCCTAGATATGTCTACTAGAGACCTGAAGGCATTGTAATCTATCGGATTAGTATAGAGCTCAAGGGACCGCCATAGTTTTTTTTCCCGGTTTTTGTACCATGTGCGTACACTCTATTGAAATTCTCTGCAGTTGGATACAGGTACCTTTACTGTAATTAAATTTCTATTTTATATTTATTGTATTTGTTTGGTGGAAGTGACAATTATACGTAGAAACGTCATAACATTTTTTTACTATAAGATCATCTATTCAATATAATTACATCAACAACCTTAAGAAAATGTTCAGGGAAGAAAGGAAAGTATGTTTTCTTTCATAATCCAAAATAGTTCGTATATATTGATAAATAGTTTATACCATGTATACCTGACGTGTACATCTAGAACTAAAATACGTTGTTTTACTACAATACCGGTATTTTCCACTTAAATCCAATCCCAATGTCATATCCTGCACTGTCTAACTTTTGCAATTTGTGATGTAGTTTTGAAGAGTGGTGTTTTTGAGCCATTGCATTGAAATTTGTCGATTTTTCTCATTTGACGTAAATGAAGCGGAATTTAAAATGGTGTCGTCCTGATGTTTAGCGCACCTTTAAACGATCTGACGTCAATGAAAGTACTATTATATCTCAGATGTTATTGAACACCAGCTTATTTTAAACCTGGAATACATTTTTTTCTGAGTGTCTCTTTACAAAAGTAATCAATATATATCTTTCTTGTAAGGCAGAAAACATCTTGGCGCACAATCTCCGCTTTTTTCGATATATGATATATGTTCAGAAGAAACCTTGAAATAGTTTATATATGTTTAATTGCATGTAATTAAGATATCTACCTGTAGGTAATAGATAAACAAATGGTTAATGATAAGGATGACAGTCATCTGGTGCGCTAATGCATACATTCTGTTCAGGAACAACGGCAGCTCCATTCCGAAAACCGTATGTGATCTATTTCCGGACTAATATTGCCAAATCAGCAATAGAATCTATGACATAAGTTCTAGTACAGAAACAGACCCGTGATTGTCTCTTTTGTCATTGAAGTATTTTTGTATCATTACACCATCGGATTGCGTGATCTGTTTAACATATTAGTATTTGTTACAATCAACATCGCATGGCAAAAAACGATGATCACAATCGTAGCCTTTGTAAATGCGTTCAATTCCTTGGTTCAATGGTTTTCAATTCTTTTTTTTTTTCTGCCATATCGTATACATTGCATCACGTGGTAATACTGGCACGGGATAGAGATTATTTATCAAAGAGCTGCACAGGTGAAACAGGATTCCCTACGAGCTTTTATCGCAGATTTTATAGAATCCCTCGTTCTATACTGAATAATATTTTTCATGTCGTAACTGAAGGAGCGTCTTTTGATGAGAATTTATCTTTTCCATCAAAGATGAACTACATGGTTGTGAACTTAAGATTTAAATCAAAGAAGAAATATACAGAATATGAAACCACAAAAATGCATGATAAGGGTAATGATCTTTTCCTCCAATTTTAATTTTCCGTTTCTTGATTGCAGCTTCTGCTGATTCAAGGGCATGTTCATAATATCCCGATTTACGTTAAAATCATCATCACCTGACAGAAAAACGCATAAAAATAATCAAATGTTAACCTATTTCTTTGAGCGATATGAAGCTAGACGACGTATCTGATGCTCGTTAGTTTGTCTGTTCAATTGTTGTATACCTTGTATTTGAGAACGTGACAATACTTACTTGGAGCAGAAGAAGCTAGCTCTTAGAAGCATCTGGTCTTAATCTTCTTGTATTTTGTCATGGGTCTCCGTGTAAATTGCTTCATTTGAGTTTGGATTATGATTATGTTGTTGTTTTTTCGATTATCTAAAATTTATATGGCGTGTGTCGTCCTTTTCTGAGTATCAGGTTGTATTCTCCTTGCACTATTTTCAGAAATCGCAATAGAAGTTTTTTCTTCTGTTCAAAATTTAGATGATTTCACCGTGTTTCAGTTTCAGTCTGTTGACATGTTGGGATTTTGTCTTTTATTTTATTTAGATAAAATCGTGTTCATAACATTACTGGGATTCACGTAGTTATGCCTGAAGATTTTGTTGTTATTCATATTTTTCATTTGAGAATTTGCCGTTCCTTACATGAGGTGAAGTTGCTTTGCATGACGTATGTCGTCGAAGATATAGAAATATGTTACCTTTCTGGAATACCTGTATTTATTCTTCTAGTAATTTTTTTTAAAGTCTCCAGCTAATTATTTCTCCTGTTCATGATTTACCCTCGTTATTTTGATATTTGATTGTTATTACAATGTTGCTTCATTTATAATACCACCGGCAAATAATGGAAAGGGAAGATAACACTGTTTTTTTTTACAGAATTAAGATTGGCAAAGATTTGCATGAATGAATGTTACCGAAAATACTAAACGGCTTTGTTCTTCTGTGGCCCATTTATTGCAAGTGTGAGTACGAACAAAATGGAAGTATCAGTCTTGCTATCTACATTTATAATAATAGAATTTGCCAGTGACAGATGAATACAAATATAGACATTAAAAAAAGATTATGTCATAAAGGGGGTATACGTATAAAAATATTATAGCTAAAAACATTCGGCAAAAGTTAAACCAAGATTATTTTAGATAATTAATTTTGAAAAAACGGAGGTATGAACTTTTTGCACTTATGAAAGAGAGTGTATTCTACGAGAAATACCTTAATTAGTCACTGCTATAGATATTCCGCTATAGGAACCATACTGATAGCGGAAAAGTCCACAGGGAATTTAATGTTAGTGATAGGTTTTGTAAAGACCTAGATATCTTGATTATGATCCATTATTATTTCACAACTTTGATGTTACCCACCTACAGTTGAGATTAGTTTTGGACTAATTTGTATCGTAGGTCCACTAAGAGCCTTATTTCACGCCGTATGGTTTCAATGATAATGTGTCTTTGTCTTTTCTGTCCAATATACACTTTAAAACATTACAGTGTTGATTACACAAGAGTTTTGTAATTGAGTATCTAAGGTTCATTTGGCAAAATCGATTTTTTTTCTGAACAGTGGAAGACGCCGACAGGTTCTTATGTTCTTTACTTGGCACTCCTCTCAGAATTGAACAAGTTATTGTGATATGAACATGGATAAAATTACATCAAATGTCAGTACAAAAGGCCAAAAGAACGAACAGCACTTTTTACATACAAAGTCACTCCTTTGTCATTATAGAATTGTTTCGCCGGTTAGATACTAATGGGAACTTTGAAAGCCTTCAAAATAGGCATGCATTCACACGTCAACGGCCATAGTTGAATTAATGATGCCTTTGGGTAACTGTAAATTAACCGTTACTCCTGGTAAAATCATGTTACAGTCTCCCTCCACCTACCTAAAACATGCAATTCAAGCCATTACTTCCTCTCCTATTAAACCTTTCTTTACGACAAAATCACCCTAGGCATACTTTCTCTAACAATTTTGAGAATAATGTTACCGGGTTGAGTAACATGTTGCCGTGTAATTGATAATGACATTTTAGAACTACGACACTTAAATCTCTCCGAGAGTTCTATCCATTGTCTGTCGATTTTACCTTCAATTGATCTCATTTGCTACAAAATCATTACATAAAGAACCCATCCACATCACCATCAAATTGCTCTCCGACCATGTTAATATTTAGTTATCTCTGTCAAGCTGCCATTCCTAGAACCATTAAGCATTTATTTGTATATGAAATAGTATAACAATTAAACGCACATTGATTATTGAGACGAGGTATTATCAAAGTCACGCTGAAAACATGACCTAAATTGAAAATCTTTTATTTCAACAAAAGTTATAGTCAATGAAAGCTAAATATGGATTATCCTATAGAAAGAGTCACTATTTTTATTGTTTTATTGATTTTCTCTCATTTGGCTTCCTGTCGTCCGACATTAATTGTCCCCTATTCAAGAAAATAAAATAAAATTGCTAAAGGTAACTATCTTGTGTTTCCTAATACTGCTTCAAGTATTGTAAACCACACATATGAATACTTTTCATTATATGCAACACAAGTCGATTAAATGGTTTTAACTAAATGTGAAGCATATGACAATGAAGTGTATTGCCACTTTGTATAACAAAATTTTCATTTCAGTCTCTGTTAGAAATGATGAACCGTTTCCATAGACTCAGACCTGGCTGTCAAAACATGGTTATGTTTTGTCAATCGCCATTAGTTTGTTTATAAAATTTCATTATATCGTTATGTTTTACATTTTGACCAATCTTCAATAACTAAAACATTACTTTTATAAGAACATATATTTTTTAACTTGTGCACCGCCGTACCCGCTTTCAAACAAGCTGTGTGGTAAACGAGATGATTTTGATATCTCTGTCGTGACTTTTTCAAAATCTGGATAGCAATATCCATGCTTCCCAAACACGTGGTGTTTACATGTCGCAGTTGATTCGATAATCAACAGCCTGTTCCCATTATCACTATTTTCGTTCAAAAAGACATCAACTGACAGACAAACGCGTTATATAAGATTTCAATTGATGCAAGTGGATGAAAATTATGGGGAATTTTTACGGTGGTCATAGTGATCTCATTGAGAATTATTATATTCTTTGTCGATATGAAGCAGGACCTGTTTTGGTGCTCGTTAGTTTGCCAATTGGTTCCGATGATGTTGTTCTCATTTGATAGTGTGGCATTATTTGCTTGATCAAGGTTTACATGGCGGATGTTGTCAATGAACCAGAAGACGATTACATCTGGTCTTATTATCCTTGTACTTTCTTCATGTTTCTACACGGAAATATGTTTTTGTTCCTATTTTGCCCTAGCTTTGATTAAACAAATTTGCACATGTTGGTATTTTCTGGTTCTTTTTCTTACTCAGTAAGTCGAGTTGGAATTTTTCGAGACACAGCTTCAGAATAAGTCTATCGGGTGTAAGTAAGTGGAAAACTGAATGAATCATAAAATCATTGATGAATTTTCATACTTGTCTAGTCTGCGTAGGTTGTCAATATATAAATCAATCATGTGTCAGTATTTACAAGACGATGTGTCCGTCTAGAATCTGTATAGTGATATAATAAAGCTAGCCCAATACATCCCACATCATATTCCTTCCGAACGTCGTATAACGACGCCGCACAAAGACTCAAGGCGATGTCATTGTGCTTCCCACACATGACCAGAATTCTTGATTTTAGAGAAGTTGGATGAAAATCCCCTAGATACATCTCAATTTCTATAAGAAGACCCATCCGCGGCGTCAATTTGCCTAATTGAGTAGCTCGTAACGTAATAAGGATATTCAATAAGTTTTAGAAAGTTTCTTCGAGAAGACTTTCAAAATTAGAAATTGCCTAGACTGACAAATGCCATTAGAATAAATGTCAGAGAAAGTGTATAGAAATCATTATTGTCACTGATGATGCTATACGCTGGGTGATCGCCGTGAAATCAAATCCGAATATTTCAATTTGATGTTCGTGTACTGATTTCTGAGAAAATATCAATCAACTAAAAGTATAAAAAGTTTTAGAAATATCAAGAGATACTCAAATGTGATTCATGTCGAGTAAGATATCTACGTCATTTAAAAAAAATGTCATGGTACTTTAAGGTAGCTAACGTATAGTTATCTAGCATGTAGCGTTTGACACAACCATTCAGGAAATGATAAAGATGAATTTACTACAGACTAAAGAGGTTAAAAGGACGAGAAGAATGGGTACTTGAAGCTGATTATGTCACACTAAGATGTATATTCATGACTTTATTCACCCACCAGTCGATGTAGGTGATGGTATGACTCGATTTACATATCACGACCGTTGATGTTGTAACATGTGTATATTCATGTTAAGCTTCCCCCGTCTCCTGACGTGGGTATAGGACTGCTGCACCTCCCCTTCGAGATTTTGACTTTTTTTTCGATCACTTTGAGTTTTTCTTATTTACATCCTATGCTTCAACAGTTATGACTATAGCACCACTGTCGAGTTCTAGAAGGACGAAAAAGCTGCTTGGTGCTGTGTAATGTATTATGAAATCTACTGTATCTAACTCTAAGTATTAAAAAATTCTGTTCACTCTTGTATCTTTTGTACAATCTTTGAGGTAGCAGGTAGTAAACACTGCTGGTGGACTTTAAGTCCCCGCTGTTTGCCGTCGGATAGTATCACGGTTCCGAATATACACATGTACTTGACGTTGTTCTTAAATTGTCTGATATCATGATTATAACAAATTACGAAATTTCATTAATCAAGGAGCTAGTGCACTTAGTCACCTCCAAGACTTCAAAATTTAGTCCCTTAGCATCACTGACGAGTCCAAGAATGCTGCATTTTAGTTCATTGTTTGAGTCTACTGTAACTCTAAATTTGTATTAAAGGTGTTACTCACTTTAGTGTCTTTTGTGCAATTTGAATGATATTTTTCAACACCAGATGTTCCCGTCATTTGACTTCAGTTAGTGTGGTTAAAGATTTTAACCAAATTTTTTTTTCACCAGCCGCTATTGTTAATAGCATTTTTAGTGAATTGCACAGTATGAAGTTAGAAACTTACGGAGCCCGTTAACTGACATGCTCCATACTTATTTTATTTCGTTTTTTCGAAATAATAATTCGTTTTTTCGAAATAATATTTCGTTTAAACGAATTATTATTCCGAAAAAAACGAAATAATATTTCGAAAAAACGAAATAAAATATTATTTCGATAAAACGAATTATTATTTCGAAAAATAATATTTCGAAAAAACGAAATAATATTTCGTTTAAACGAATTATTATTTCGTTTAAGCGAAATAATATTTCGAAAAAACGAAATAAAAGAAGTATGGAGCATGTCAGTTAACGGGCTCCGTAGAAACTAAAGTCTTACCATTTAATTGGGCACCTTATTCTAATATATTATTCCCATATGTGACACATCAATCAAATATATCAAACGACTTTCACCAACATCACACAATTACGTTAACGTAAACACTGTGATGACTAAATACCTAAGATAGGAAACTGAGAATGGACACCATAGTCCACTGTTCAACAGTTTTTAGTCGATGGCATGTGACACTTAAAACTGAATGGAAATTAAAATCTGGAGTGCTCTTATTACATTTACACTAGATTATCGTAAATGTTGTATTAATCCCAAATTCATGTATGTTTAAAGGATGCGTTAGCACGGATGTTAAAGTATCCTGAATGTTGTGTAGACATTGTCATCAACTTACCATAACCGTCAGATATACATCCGCGTCAAATGACCTTAGATTTGACTTTTTTATCGTAGAAAGATTGTATTGAATAAGGATTGATCTGCCCTAATCAGCAGTGTATCACCTCGATGATGGATACGGAAGCGAGGCGGACATTTTGACTGATTGGCAGCTGAGCATAGGCAGATTTAGCCGGAAGTTTGGGACGTTCGATTAATTACAAAGTATCGCGACAAAATGATACATGTAAGCGCTAGTATAGTTGAAAGGCTCTATGTCAGAAAAGAGACGGATAGGGTCGTTGACGCCTGATCCGGATCTATTGTACAGTATATCCTGCCATTATAGATGTTTTACCGTGGTCGTACTTATTCTCCCGTAATGACTAGCCAGCGGTCACTTTTGTATTGACCACTTATTAACAGGTTTCGGTTAAGTATGATTAGTGGAACAATTTAGAAAGAATACAGTTAGTATACGTGTCAAGCTCTCATTACAAGTGCAGCTTGTCGGAGGAACTATATTGTAGTGAGACAGTATACTACATCCAAGTATAGATCTTCCTCTGTGCGATTGGTAACTGACTAATTAACTGATTGATTGATGAATCCAATACTAGTGCTGTCTCTCCAGAAAATTGCCATGCCAAACCCAAAATTTTAACGACCAAAATGGTTATGTGACCTCGTTTGATGGCAAAAACCATGTCATTGAACTGCAGTTCATACAAAGACACAAGGGCTGATTGAATAAATATGAGCCTCTTATTTAAGGATTGAACTTGTGGCGAAGATATTGCATGGCTTTTAAACGTAATCCCCTTCAGTGTCTATAAACTTTTGACATTGCACGTATGACGTCATTATCTAAAAGTGGATACCGGAAATGGCCTTTTTTAATTCTGACGAAGCCATATCATGCAAATAAAGCGGATGTTCATTCAATTCAAAGCCACAATCGTTAATGACAGCCATGACAATGACAGACATGTGAACAAGGGCATTATGCTGATGAAACAATACACCTTTACTGAGTTTTCCGCGGTGCTTGAGTTTGCTATTTTCTCTTAACTGCTTAAGATTTGATGCATAATATGTGACATTAATTGATGATCAGAATATCATCAGCATTGCGAAAAACCGAGGCAACATTGAAAGGCCTTCCAGGACTGGCGTCATCCTGACGACTCTGCCTGCCACGTTTCAATTCCGCCACCCACGTTTCACAGTAGCATATAAAGGGACATGATTCCCAAGTATCGCTACCTAATCAGTATTGAAAACCCGAGATACTAGACTTTTCTTTCAGCGATTTTGTCCACTTTGTTAGGTCACTTACCTTGTTTATTTAAGAGTGCTACCTCTTCGACGAAAAATGACCAAATGGCACCAATCTTTGAGTACACAGCCTTACATTGACAGGGAATAGTAGAGCTGAAAAAGGTCGCCATCGATATATAAGTATAATTTTGAATTTTATAAAACAATTATATATAAAGATAAAAACAATCATAAAGCACATTAATAAACTACACTACACGCGCGTGATATGATCAGTCTCCTTATCGAAGAGGGAAAATGGAATTCCTAAATAAAACCGTTATACTGTAAATCTGAAAAATGAATCAGCTGCGACATCCTGACATCATAAGGACAGAAGTGATCTGATAAAGAAAGGGGGAAATAGCCATAAGCATAGAAAAATAGCCATGATCACCATACTGTTTAGTGATACCTCGTCTGTCAAGTTGTACGAACATAGTCGGTGGTTCTTTTGGTTTAATATATATTGTATTATCCGCAGGACGAAATGAACACTTTTTCATTAGAGACAAAGTGTTCTTGTGTACAACTGAAAGTGAAATTTAAATTGTGAAGATTTAAACCAGTTCAAATCAAGATAAATACATTTTGTGATGTAACTGTCATATCTATCTGATATGAATAAACAATTTCACATATTTTTCTTTATAATACTGTGTGGAATTCTTGCCATTTTTCAGCATTATGTTACGTTGCCTAGCATGCCACAATTTACAATCGTCCTCATATCTACAGAATACACGGTATTATTCTACTGAAGATTAAATAAAACAAAAAAATAAATCTACTTCAAATGCATTTATATCAAATACAGAGAGTAAAGTAAATGTTTTTATGTAAAGATGATAGTTAAAAAAGGGGAAATCCAGGCGCATTCGACGACATATCAATAAAATTAGCACGTGCCAGGGCACGTGTAGTCATGTGCTAAATAACGATGGATGACTCACATATACATAAACAAGCTTGAAAATTGGTTCGCGGAATTGCTAATCACTTTTAGATTTAAATTTTAAAAAACTTGAGGATAAATGCAAATCCCTCTATACGGTAATTCTTTTGTCTCTCTCAGCATTGCAAGAAATACCAATAGCTTACTCGTCTGCATTTCATTTTTTTTAAGATACAACGCTTTAGATAGATGGCCTCACCTGAGTAATGTCATGGGTTTCCGTTAACTACTACGTCACGTGATGCTTGGTTAACCGTGAAGGAAAGATTCGAGGAAAATTAATGTGTCAGCAATTACTTAGAAAGTAATCACGGGTCGATATTAAAAAAATTCCAACATCGATTCTGATTTTGATTTAATATCTTGTTGGGAAGTTAGTAGTTTCTTGTCTTCAAGTGGAGGATGAGTTTAGGTTGCGAAACGAGTGATAATATTGATCAGCTGTAGTTGGTGGTAGTCATGAACAGACGACCCGTTGTGCATTTGAGGAAAATCGACGTTATGTTTTGAAGCGTATTATTACTAAACAGCAATAGGAAATGAGAAAACACTTATGACAGTATTCTACAAAAAGAAAGCAATAATACCTGAAAATTTCATTTCAGAATATTTTATTGATATAAACAATTCAGAGAATAAGACATTAGACTAAAATGGATATCAGTCTACTCCAAAGACAACACGATGGTCAGATATAAGTATAATACACCTTAAACACATACATACATACATACATACATACATACATACATACATACATACATACATACATACATACATACATACATACGTACAAACCTTACATACATACATACATACATCATACATACATACATACATACATACATACACACACACGCACGCACGCACGCACGCACACACACACACACATACATACATACATACATACATACATACATACAAACCTTACATACATACATACATCATACATACACACACACACACACACACACATACATACATACATACATACATACACTTACATAAATACTTTGTCATTTTTATACTTAAATCTTATGATTATAAGAATATAAATAACAATCCACCAGTTATTCAGTTTACTATGTCTTATGATACTTTCTCATATAAAAGGGGTTTGGGCCAGAATGTCCATGATATAAAAGTTCGCTCTCTCTCAGAAATGAAGTTAACATCTTATTCAGCAGCAACATATGCATTTGATAATGATGTAAGTATGACATCACATCAAAAGTAAACCACTTAGTGCAGTTGTGTAGACTAAAAGTGTGAAACGTGTCCCTTCTCTACCTCTTCACATAGCAACTAACGTGTCGTATATTGTAATATACGTGTTAGCCAGGAAATGTTTCCTGTTCGAGAGTCATTCACGACTGATCTAAACTATTGTGTTGGACCTTCCGTCAATAAGAGATCATGTGGTCTTTATTAGATTAAGTTTGAGAATGTATGGAGGTCATGTTGGACCAGAAGCAGGATGTAATTCTATAGAAAATGAATTCATAACGTAAAATCTTAGTCTTTTGCATTATATACACTGTTCTATCAATAGTTGTACCTGTGACCTAAAGTGGATGTTTGCTAGTAAACAAATTGTGACGCAGCAGTTCACGTCATGATTTCAATTTTCCCTGTTGATAGGGTGATTGTCCTAAGTTAACTCCAGGAAATCTTTGAGAAAATAATCATTTTGGATGTTGATCAACACAAATCAGACTTCTTCACCTATCAAGACAAGTTTCCTATTACGCATATTCTGACGCCTGTAGCGGTAAAACAATTGCAGTAACATTATTTGTCTGGTTTAAAGATTATTTCCGTCATTTGATTTTTCATAATCTCGTTACCAGAACAAAAGCTAAAAACAAACAAAATTTGAAAACTGAAAATTATGAGTGACTGACCTGTAATCAAAGGCTTCAACGCTAGAAAAAAAATGCTTCCTTGTCACTGAAGTATTACCTTATAAGGAGCGTCGCAATTCTAGATATTGCCATGCATGCATTTCCAATTAATGATGGGAGTTGGACTGACAAGTGGTTTGAGATGCAGCTTTTTGGAGGGTTGTGTGATAATCATCTAAGTCTCCAGGAAACTGCGTTGAGACATAAAACGCTCATATTTCAGAAACCTGACATTACATATATATCTAGTCAGATTAAACAAATAGTCATACTGTCAATGCCAAAGTTACAACAAAAATGGATAACGCTGTTCTGTATCAGCTGGTGCTTATTTCGATAATTTCAAGGAAGTTCTTTGGTTTTAATATCTTTTTAAGTCATGACTACACATTACATTTCCATGGCTTCAAAAAATCAATATGAAAGGATCCATTAGATATTTTTGTTTGCGGAAACAACCCAGCAGAAGGTTAGTACCGTGTGTCTGGCAAGGACCATAATAGCAATATCTTACTCATAGTTCAGCCGAGGTGGTGTAAGTCATCAGCTATCCGAGATGTCGATAAATGTCCGCGATCACTTGTTATAGCCATGATGTTTTTAGCAACCATAAGAAAAAACTGTTTCATAAGATTAGAAAGCTCATCAGATCGAAAATTGTTCTATTTAAGGAATAAATCAGTCGGGAAGTTCAAGAGGTCGACCCTCATCCCCGAGTCTTTATTCATCAGGGTCTTGCGGAAAGTCCGTGTTTACAGTTCATCTAACACAACCCCTAGAGACCCGATAGCGCACAACTAAAACTATTAGTGGTCATTTCAGAAAGTCAGCCTGAAGTCAGTTATGCTGGTGTGATCATTTTATTATCATATTTTTTGCGGAGATTCTAATATGGTTTAGTTGCTATGACAACGGCTTTTGAAAGGTAAAATGACTGGAGCGTGGGCTGGAGAAATCAATTTCTGTGCAGTTCTCTAATTTCTGTATTTCGGTAATCCTACAAAATTAACAAAGAAATCTATTGGTGACCCAGAGATTGTTTCCAGAATATGTTGAATGCGATATAGATAGAAATAAAAAATAAATCTTGACGTTGACAACTTCATCTAGGATTATTAAAGGCGGAATAATTGTTACATACGTCTAGCTCATTATTGTATCTACTACAACATGACAACAATATCAACTATTCTTTGTATAATACATACAACTTCTACAAGCAACGATTTGTTTACATTTGGTATTTTATATAATTCAAATTATGAGTGGATGTCAAAAGATGAATAGGATGACAGTCCGATTTTAAAAATTAATATTTTTCAGACGAATTAAGAAGAACCCTTCTTTTTGTTTTCATTTTTTACTCAAAAGAGAATCAAAGTTCGTTGTGTATGATTTGGAGTGTTTGAAACTTTATTAACAGTTTATGGATACATAACATTACAGCGCCTATAGAATCACTGTGCACGCCAAGTTAAAACGTCACGCTCTGTTGTTGGTAGAGAATATCTAGAAAAAAAAACCTTATTGCCAAATAACAGATACATAGATCAAAATGATCGGTACGCTAATGAATAAAACACTGTGACCAAAAGGGGTTTTACAAATATACAAATTGTAAAGAGAAAATATCATCTTTTATATTTCTTATCAAAGTATATTGTCTGATCAAAACCTACGTTTACTTTATGTTAGATATATTTCCAAGTTTTCATTCTGAATTTTTAGACTTTATAGGACACTTATTGGACAGTCGAAATTGATGTTTGTATGAAGCAGTTTTATTTTGTAGTTTTATATGAAACCTATTTCAGCCAATCATTGTCCAATGTTGTTTGTAGTTGCATAAAATACATGGTATTTGTACCAACACAATTAAAAAAATCACGTTTTCTTTATTTGTATTAAAGAAATTACTTGCATGTTCGTTTTTAACATTGCACGACTTATCAGTCGATCTGTTCGGGTTGCCTGCACTACGGCAAGCCTTTTAGCAAGCACCGCAAGCTTCACAATCCTTATAATACCGTGCATCAGGAAGCCTACATAGTAACGAGATAAAAACAAATATATATTTACTGATAAACGACAGTGTTGATCGCCAGCTCTTATTGGTGTGTATTCTAGCAGAAAAGTAACACTTCTGCCAGTTGAAGATAAATGAAAATACACGCAACACATTATTGACAGGCCTGGTTTTGTACGATATCGTATTGACGCCGATGCGGGTGTATGTCATTGCTAATATTTTTGTTCATAAATCAGATTATTTAACACAACACACGTATGAGCTTCTCCCTATATGAAGGGGCTGAACGAATATTCACGTATTGATTGACCCCTGTGAAGCCCTATAATGGCAACTATCTATAATTGCAACAAGTGTGGTGACAATGGTTTTTTCTTTGATAAACATGGCATTGTGTTGATGTATAGTTATGATGAACCCACATAAAGTGCTGGGGCTAAATCACGTTATTTATAGATAATTTGTAGTCAGTGCATGCTGGTTACCATGCTTTTCTAGGTCTCACTGATTGCATTTTGTTATCTTAAGAGTGCCATTCCTGTATGCTTATATTAAGTATTTTTACTATATTTAGTTTTGCCCTTGGTTTCTACTTATAGCCAAAGGTTATGTAAAAAGGTAGAATACTAAGCCAGGGCAACATGTTACTATAGTATGGCCCTATGATACTGAGCTAAGGTCAAAGGATTGTATGGTAGGGCCCCGCTATACTAATTTAGACTCTAGGTCACTGTAATAAGGCACTAATTACGAAGATTAGTGACTAGGGCCCCACATGACCAGGATTTTAGGTAACTATGGTAGAATCCTAGAATAATAATCCAGGGTCATAAGTTACTATAAGGTTGCAATGTACTATGGTAGAGCCCTAGTATTATAAGCTATGGTCCCAGGCTACTGTGACAGGAACCTAGGTTAGTAAAGTACGGTGATAAGGTACTGTGGTAGGGCCTCAGGTTACTATTTTATTGGTACATATGCTACTAAGATAAGGCCCTACGATACATGCACAAGTGTACTAGCTCAGGCCCATATATTACTATGGTATGGCTCTAGGATACTACATCTTTTTTGTAAGTTTTGTTTTTTAAGTTACCAATGATGTCTTATAATACTAAGTTAGGACCATAGGGTATCATGGTGCGATGATACTAACGCAATAAGGCAATAATAAGACCTAAGGCTGATAAATAAGGAACATATATCACTATGGTAACGCTAGTCTAGGATGCGAGGATACTTATGCATTAAGACAATAATAAGACCGTAGTATGATAAATAAGGGTCATATGTAACTATGGTAACGCTATAATAGGATATTGATTCTTCTTACATACTTCTGTTTTATTTGGATCAGTTGAGTTGAATTTGAAGTTCAGTTAAGATACAGTTAACACATTGGTACTTTCTTTGCCGTGAACGAATCACACAATGTCTGAAGACAACTTGTCAAATTACTGTCAGTTGCTTTTCACGTTGATCTGCAGGAATTTCTAAGGGAACGAAAAACAAAAATGGAAATCCTGACTAAACTTCATTTCAAGCAATTGTGATTTACAGAAAATGTGTGAGAAAACTACGATTGGTGACGTTTTCTCCTCAATTAGGAAAGAAGTCTCGTTCATATAAACTGTCAGTTACTGTCTTAATACACCAAGACAAATCAAGAAGAATTGCATACATACGTTGAAAACTACTAGAAAAACTTCGAGATAGAGACAAATAGATATTTCTTTTCCTTTTTTTGCGTTGCCTTAATTCTTTTCAGGCAGCGTTGATAGCTACAACTTGCTTGTTTATGTCTCTCTAACAATACTGTTATGAGACCACGACTTTGCCACAGAGTTAGCAATACATAGATAACCACTGCTTTCAAAGACTTTTGTCAGTACTCTCTCTAACTTTAACATGTCATCCACGTGTTGATATAACTTTTATAGGATGATAAATGGTTTGCATACATGGTTGGCAATGTATATATATATATGTATGAAGGTAAACGTATCTATATAGAAATCATTCCATATCTATAAATACACCTATAGATAATCTTACAACAACATATAGGTAAGCTTATCTATGTTGTTTATCTAGATTGTTCTGTATGACGGTAAATATAAACAATAATAAGATATTAAAACATTTGATATTCCGAAATTCATCCATAAATTACTATAGACTATATTTATAATTTACAACATATGCCTTATCTTTTCATTATTCTGCTCAAAACAGCTAAATCTGATGTAGGTCTTAAGTTAATTCTTACAATAAAGATATGAACAGTGTCTAGTCGAGCTATCTAACTTACCGTGTGAAGTAACAGGTGTCAAACACGGACCCTAGACAACGACCCTACGTTTCAGTTATTCCTTGGTAAGTGTTAAAGAGTCGACTATCTCTATAAGGAATGATCGATACCATTTAATACTTCAGAATATCAGATTCTCATTACTCCTTCACTTTTATGACTATATGTATTTAATCGATATGTTTCACCCATTTACATTACATGACATTAACATCGCGTGTTATTGCTTATTAAGTCAGTGAGAAATAGACAATATCAGGTTATTTACATGAATGTAGAATAAGTATATGATCAAATACATACGTCATTACCTATCAATTGTCGTTTTAATACTTATTCCTTGAAGAAGTAGTACTTACGATGAAGCCGTATCCTTGTCTAGCTCTTCTGGAGCAAAATTGTCTAAATATCTGTATTTGAAATCAGAAGAATTCCTGGAATATTACACCTAACTCTTCACATATATGAATCAAACTATGATTTAACACGAATTAATGTGGATGTATGTTTCTTTAAATCAATGAAACATACCTTACAATTAAAACATGGCTGCTTCTTCAAAACATGATTTTCTTCATCTCTTATTGATTTACAAACCAATATCAGTGAGAGTCTATTGATAGTGTTTTGGTTTTTGATAGCAATGTGAAAAAAATGTATGTATCTTTTATAAGCAGTTACCTTAGACACCAGATCAACACACTCCGTGTATACTGGTTACGTAACAATATCAACAAGATGATAAGGTTATGTCAACAAAATTGAATCAAACTTCTTACAATATACCTCGAAACCTATTTATAAAACAAGGGCAAATAATGGACAATAGAAGGATTTATAACTTAAAAGTATACATACCAAAAGACTAGTTGTTTCTTAGGGATAAGTGTCCTCTGCTTCATTGACGACACATGTCATATTCATTATGCTTCCTGGGATGTATGCCGACCCACGAAATGTCACGTCAAATAGAAATCATCAAGCTTACTCGAACATACGCAGAATGAAATGTAGTATCTATCTCAAGGATCGTGTTGGTGACTGTAAAACTTCCCAATAACATTCACTAACCCGTATCTCTCAAAATTATGACAGAAAATGTCGAGAATTAGAAATATTCAACGAGTGAGTGGTGTAAACAATTAAGAAAGCTTGGTATGTGCTGATCATGTCTTAAATGATTAACGGGTCATTTGGCATTTATGTCAAAACGTCAAAGTTTTGCGTCTCCTTTTGCGAATAAGCATCGCTTACAGAAATATACTAATTCTACTAGTAAATGTTCAGAAATAGAATATACTAATTCTACTAGTAACTATTCAGAAATAGACTATACTTATTCTACTAGTAAATATTCAGAAATAGAATATACTAATTCTACTAGTAACTATTCAGATATAGAATATATTTATTCTACTAGTAACTATTCAGAAATAGACTATACTAATTCTTCTAGTAAATATTCAGAAATAGACTATACTTATTCTACTAGTAACTATTCAGAAATAGACTATACTAATTCTACTAGTAAATATTCAGATATAGAATATATTTATCCTACTAGTAGATATACAGAAAATGGACTATACTAATTCTACTAGTAAATATTCAGAAACAGACTATACTAATTCTACTAGTAAATATACAGAAATAGACTATACTAATTCTGCTAGTAAATATTCAGAAATAGACTATTCTAATTCTAGTAGTAAATATTCAGAAAAAGAATATACTAATTACACTAGTGAATATTCAGAAATAGACTATACTAATTCTTCTAGTAAATATTCAGAAATAGAATATACTAATTCTACTAGTAAATATACAGAAATAGACTATACAAATTCTACTAGTAAATATTCAGATATAGAATATACTTATTCTACTAGTAAATATTCAGAAATAGAATATACAAATTCTACTAGTAAACATATGGAAAAAGATTATCATTGTTATGCTAATAAGTATGGAGAAATAGAGTATAAACTTTATACTAATAAGTAACAAACATAGAGTATACTTATTATACTAGTAGATATGACGGAATATTGATTCTTTTGTTACGTACTGTTAATGTACGGAAAAGAGTATACTTATTATAAGCGTAAGAATAAAGAGACAGAGTACTAATTAAACTTGTAAGTATTGTGACTGAATGAAGTTTTGATACCTGTTTGTATCTAACTGGTAAGCAAATAAATATATCCAGCTTTGTATATAGTACATGTTAATAAAATTCTAATTTGGAATTTAGAAAATCCGAAAATTTACATCATATACCAGTTCCCAAATTGTAATTTGTAATATATACGGACGAATATCGAAACGTATGTTTCACAAGCATAGAATTAATTTTCATATTTTCAAATATTTTCGATATATCAAACATTAATTACATAATTGGCTATTTATTGTTTTATTTATTTTCATTTGAAATAATTTATTCAATGTATAATTCATAATTCTGCTTGAGATAACATATTTGAATAAGAATTAAGTGATTGAGAAGACAAACAAAAAGCCTGAGTAATACAACAGCCTCGTCCTCCGAGGACTCTTTGTAGATATAACGAAGTCAATGTGTGACTTCTACAGAAATACAGTAAACGAAGAAGATAGCGCTTGTTTATACTGTAAAACCAAAGCATCAATATACTTTCATCACGTCTTGAAGAAACGCTTCCAATGTTTTATTTGCTGAGTCGTTATCAGCATTTTCATGCATCTTCTCTCCTTAGTTTTAAACTTTACCTGTATGTAGCTAACCAACTTGTCAATTTCTGTACAACCTTTGACTATTGCATTCCCATATTCAAATGTATATCTAAACAAATAGGACAGACATCGTCCGTCTACAGACATGACAATGTTTTAGACTAAATCAGCATTAGCAACATATAAACAATGGGCTTTTCACACAATGAATGATAGCGAACATCATATATCTACCAGAATGTTTTGTGAATTAACCTTGATGTAACAAATATTGAAAATATAGGTCACTTCAATTTTCGGTATCCAACTTTTAGTTCCTAAAACATCACATTTAGGTACAAAACGAGTCTGCTCCAATTGATAAAATAAAAGCATTTTAAGTCGTTAAGCAACTTCTCAAGATACAAACTTTTAATTACTTTTCTAACTAAAACGTCCGATCTCTAGTGTGTTAACTTTTACTGTGAAAAACTCTATTCTAATCAAAACTTTACATACACTGTAAACAGATACCATGCTTACGAGATTGCTGACAGTACAGTGACGTATGCTTGAGTGTCCGTTGTGTACTATTTATCATAAACAGGACGAGGAGCTGAAGTAGGGTGCTTAAACTATTGCAATTTGCAGTAACTACACACAGTTGAAAGACATGTGAGGGGATGGAGGCGTAGATGGGGGTTTCATGTCGGTATGTATAGCATGGAAACCTTTACTCTGGTGACGTGGGGTCAGCTCTCAATGAAGTTCTTATTCAGTAAACAAACGCTGTTATCAGCCATTCCGTATACAACGTGTGAGAACCAAAATGTATAATAATACGAAATGTTTGTGTAAAGCGTAAACATACGCACACACTTGTATTTAAGACATCCACTGCCTGGCAGTCGTTCTACTCAGTCAGAGTATAGTAAGTAGTTGAACTCGGTATCCTTTATACAGGTCAGATCAGCATCAGTTAGTTACTAGATTCTGGCTGAACACTGTACACAGTATACATGAGCACTGGGGCCGAAATCATATAGAGGTTCTTCTTCATAGTGTTCTGGTATGTTTACCTCATGTATAAGATGTTTACTTCATTTCCGTTAATGTTTTGTGTACGACTTTTTTTGTATTTTAAAGTTCTGGTGACATAGAGTGGACCCCCGATAATCCAGACAACTTCGTTCCCGGTCTAAATAGTCTGGATTATTGCAGGTCCACTGTAGATTCAATTATTACGCATGTAATGGGTTTGATTTCAGCCAATATCCTATATTGACCAATTTCCTGCAGCTATACGGTTTGTACATCTCTTGTTCCATTTCAACATCTTTTTCCGTCCTTGTCGACGTACCGAAACTTTTAAACATTTTGATCCAGACATTGATATTCATGAATGTTCTTGTATCTTTTTCAAACCTTTAAATAGTGTAGCATCATTAAATGAACCACGTAGCGTTATCGCTGGTGAAAACCCACACCCAAATTTTTTTTTTCAATAATATCTGTCACTTATATTTTCAACTCTTAAAAACATAGCTTATAAGCGGAACTCAAAATTCAAATGGTACATTTACACACATTGATATGTTTAACCTCATTTTAACAACAGCTAGGAATCAGGTATAAAAGTAAAAATGAATCAGGAAAAGGCAGTAGAGATGGTCACCAAGGATTGCCTCAACGACAGGACTGATGACCATCTTGATCGGTTGATGTCTCCCGAAGAAAAAGTGAATGAAAATGTAAGATTTGTTGTTTGTTGTTGATTTTAAGAGGAAGGTGAGCATTGAATTCCTTGCGTATATCACTTGTACCAATCAAAGTTCAATAGAGCAACTGCTCATAGCAAGAAAAACATACATTCAAGGAAGATTGCAAATGAAGAAACATGACACTCAAGCCACTGAGAATAAGCATATTTACACTATGTGTTGAGTGGAAACTGAAACCCTCAAACCCTAATCACTAGTGGTCTTGGCCTAACTTATAAGACTGAAAGCCGATATGTAAGATTGAAAGGGTGCAGATGACCCGTTGATATGATAATTCCAATTCTGTGCATTTATATGTGTTCCGCTAAATGGTAGGGTCGATTTTTTTAACGTGAATGCGTCAATTGCAGATCAGATTTTGGTCTATGCGATGAGAGATATGTCCATTAGACAGGTTTATAATAGTACACGTAATTTATTTGCAGGTTAATTGTTCTAACACCGAGGATGCCGACTTGGAAACAAGCAACAGCATCAACGACGACAGATCGGGTCCATGTTCATCACCACTCGGGGTTATCATCCGGATTCGGAGGTCCTGTGATGCTTGTTGTCAAAAAAACCAATCAAGATTTAAACAAATTATCACGGTTATTCTAGTATTAGGCTACCTTGCGTATTTTATCTACGCCATGTTGTATAGGTTTGGCGATGAAGGTTCGGTTCGCCTGATGGTGGTTACCGTTGTCGTATCCGCAGGATTTGTCGTCAAGTTCGTCTTGAAAAAGTCTTGGCCTTCAGTGTCTTCTTCATTGCAGTCTACATGTTGTTTCAAACGAATCAAACGGCAAATTGGAAAACGACGTCGACTTTTTCAACGGTAAGATTCGTTCCAGTACGTCTGGCTTTGGCCTGTTTGTCCCGCTCTCAATTTGCTAGACATGCCGTGAAAACTACTAAACATCTATTGATTAACCTCATTTCTAATATGCCGAATGTCTTCTAGATATATTGTAAATGTAATGTTACTTTCAAGCTGGTGAACTACATTTATATGAAAGATACACAGATGTATGTAGACATTGCAATTTTTCATCAACCTTTTTTCTGACAACTTCTTACTTGCAGTCCACTAATTTAGATGTTTCTTGATGCAGATGGTCCCAAAAATCTCATTTGGAAACTATGTTATAATATTGTGATATATAGTTCGAAGTCAGAACCCAGTCATTTAGCATTTATAGTAAACAGCATTAATACGCTCTAACTTGGGTTGCGGGTGACGTAAATTAAGTAGAATATAGATATCTGGTCTTATTCTCCTAGTTTTTTCAAGAATAGTCTTGCTTTGGTTTTCTTCTTTAGTCAGATTATACCCCAATTCCCCTCCCTATATAGTAAAAGGTGTTTGATGAGTTGTAAAGACCGCGCTTTACATGGCAGGTGCGCTTACTTTTTCTAAACACCAGATCTAATTCTCCTTGTTCCTTACTTTTTCCATACTTTGCCATAGTTTTATCGCAGCTGAACTTGAACTGTCAGTATTTTCTTCTTTGTTTTCATTGCCATTATTTGATATATTCATCACTAAAATAACGGTTTATGAACGTCGAAAATTCATGAAAACTTTGCAGTATTGTTTAATAGGCGAACAATTAAATTTCACTTTAATGAACCAGGGATTATTCTACATTAACATAATTCTGACTTATTCTATAAGACTGCAGACTAAGTTTTGACATGCACAAAACAGCATAACAGAGTGTCTGTTTATTTTATTTCAGGCTTGCTAGCACCCTCGCGATTCTCGCTATTTTCTTATATGTTTTGGTCGACGTGTTCATCAAATCTCCGTCAAGCATCGTCTCAGCTGTTGGAATGTTTGTGTTTATAATGCTTATGTTCTTTTTCTCCAAAGATCCAGCAAAGGTATGGTAAAATGCTTAATTTTCATACTTTTATAAAGATTATCTGAGAACAAATATATTACAAATCATTACTGCGCTTTGCATCCCTCTTAACTGAATTATTCCGATCTACTTTTATTACAATCTAAAGTAATTGTCACTGATAATGTCCTTGTCTTCTTTAATATCCTTAACTGCTTTCTGATTTGTAGCCAGGTAAATGACGAATAGACAAGATTGCATCTTTATTCTTGTCCTAGTAATGCATTGGTGACGCGATAACTGTAAACACATCATCTGTTTAAATAAGACACACATTTGTTCCGTTAGATGTGAATCTATAAACGCTTTCTTGTACCCTACCACAGCCATAGGCTAGATGTGTTTGTCCAGGTCTGGGGTACTCATGCTCTGTTAATATTTCTTCCACAGGAATCTGCAACATGACTCTTTAATTTTGTCTCACTTTCGTTCGTCCTTCTAAATTGAATTATGAACTTTCTAAACGAAGTTAAAGGAAATGAAAATGGGATTGAATAAGTGTTAAAAATCCAGATCTAAGTTATTGAAGCCGTATTACCATGGTTACTATTAGCACATTTAAACTCGGAACGCAATACAATAATATGTATAACAGACATTGCTGACAACATATGTAACTATGATTGATGTATTCATTCGATAGTTAGCGGAACAACCTTTGCTTTGGGGGTCTACTTTTTCAATTATTTTGCCTCAATCCTGGCTAATCTATTGGATAGGTAGTATGGCATGCTATGATATGGGGACAGATTTTTTATTTTGTAGGTGGTGTGGCGGCCTGTGCTCTGGGGACTTCTTTTACAGATTATCTTTGCGCTAATTGTTCTCCGCTCATCATGGGGATATGATGCTTTTGATTGGCTAGCACACCGAGTAACGGAATACCTTGGTCATTCTGAAACTGGAGCCAATTTTGTGTTCGGACCTGCCCACAAAGAGCATCTATTTGCATTCACTGTAAGGCTATAAACAAAGTTTTATTTTGAAACAGATGATATTTGCATTATACCGTTTTAGAAAAATACAAACAAATTCAGTCATAAGAGAGCCTCAAAAAATCATTCTTTGTTTTCAGGAAAATACTAGAGGCTGTAATGTGACATTAATTCTGGTAAAAACAACATATTTTTCAATGTCATCAAACAATGTTTTTTTCTGGTATTGAATTACCAGGTAATACCAGTATCAAGTAACCCATCGCTAAACTTCATGTTGGGTATTGATTCTAAATGACACTTAAGTGTTAACGGAACTTAGTCAATACGTAAATAAGAATGAACTCCTAAGTAAAAAAAATCCAATGTTAAACTGTTTTCTGAAAGGTTTGATAGATTAAAAGCAAATCAATTATATATGTTGTTGAACTATTTTTTTTTCAGTACAGACGTCAGAATATGTGTAATAGGAAATAATTTATTTTTACAAATTGTTCTTATTTTTTTCTGGATCACAGACTTTTTAACTGCTTTTAACTGCATAACATCCAAAACCTGGAAATGTACCAAAGTGAACTAAATCTTATTCTTGACCATCATCTCGTATTAAAGGTTTTCAGATGTTTGGATAGAAAAAAATTCTGTGATACTTTTCATGATGAAAAAGAGGGGGTCACGGTGCTTTTACTTTTGTAATTTTCACCTAAATAGCCAGTTATTTCCATGATCAGGAAACACACTGAATCACTTGTTTTCGGGTCAATTTCCACAGTTATACTCAAATGAATTACCATAGCAACCATAAAACGTTGATAATGTGGACATTAATAACCAAATTACGCCGTCAACAACGCCGCCAAAAACAAAGTAGTCCAATAGCGAAATTTCTTCAAAACGACAAAAAACTCTATTGTTAAATAAAGACTACGAAAGTCCAAGATATCATGTTGAAATTCATTTCGTGTTGAATTTTGTCTTACTTCCGGTCAAACATAAATGAATTCAGTATTAAGTAAAAGATAAACCATTATCGTTTTAAAAACCAAATTATCAAAATACAACACTATTATCACTGTAAACATACTTTACGATATTCGTTTCACTGCTTAATATTTTTACTGCAAATGAATAAAAAAACTTTCACTTTGATAAGTTTACCAGTGTTGTAGTCTACGATATCTTCGCAATAATTCGCTACACTATTAAACTCATATTTATATATAGTTTTAGCTTAGACTTATTAACCAGATAATTAGATTAAGAGTATCAGAAGGACATATAATTGAGAATGAGCTATAATATTGTTAACAGGTTCTACCAGTGATCATTTTCTTCAGCGCCTCTATTTCAATCCTGTATTACCTGGGCTGGCTCCAAATCCTCATCCGGGCACTTGGCGTTGTTATGCAGTATAGTCTTGGTATTTCCGCCATGGAATCTCTGCACGCTGCATTTAACATTTTCGTCGGTTGGGTAAGTTATCTTGTAGAGATATATCGAAACAAAAGTTAATTAATAAAAAGGAAACCATACCTATTATGTAGAATTTTCTACATGTTAGAGTTGTATAACACTGTTCTTGCCAAATTTTCAAACTACTGTTTTATTTTGGAACATATTAACATTTTAGGGGGAGACAACCACGTTTCTGCATCCATTCTTTGATGATATGACACTCCCTGAACTACACACCGTTATGACTAATGGATTTGCAACTGTGTCAGGAAGCACTCTTGTTATCTACCATATGTACGGGGTAAGACTTGGTACTCTGAATTGTGTCCAATGCCAAATTATTCAGGTCTTTTAGGCAAAGTGCAAACATCTAATTGATTTCCAGACCGTTTACTAGCATCTGAACAGTTCTATACACCTATCTATCGAAAATTCTAAGCATTGGTTAATTCACCTCGTCTCTTGATCCTCACTGCTGTCTGGTGTCATTTTCCTCCGACAGTTTTTGCGTTAAATCTTGTCAATCAGAATAACACGCTTCCATTGTCTTCTATGGCTTTGATGTCAAGAATTGATGCCAAAAAGTGTCAGTTATTGAAATATGAACATGAGTCTTCATGAATAAAGTGGCGTACATATCTACTAGAATCATATACAGGCTATGGTAACAAAGAAAACAGTCATTGTATCAACACAGCTAATTATTACATCTTTTTCTTTATTACTTGTGCTATGTTGATGAGCCGTATGATAATCTTTGGTAACAAAAATATTTATCATACTAAGGGTAAAAGACTTCTGGACACATTGCACTTTTACGTATTGATTGTTCATCTTACTGCTTGAGTAGATTGATGAAGGGAAGTGACCCTCATGCAAATGAAATGAACTATGAAGCAATTTCCACGCAAACAACAAATTAATCATTTCGAGAACACCGACACTTGAATACACTTTCAGTTTATTCTACGATACAATGCATGGTTACTTAATAACATTGCTGTAGTCATCGTACATCTTTGCGCACATACGGAACAGCTACTAGCTAAATTCTCTCGTCACCAGGCAACACAAGATACAGTTTTAAAGAGTGATAGGATTATTGTTATAAATATATAGTGAAAACAGGCATTTTAAAATTTTAACTTCGTTTTCAATTAATAAGAAATATCTTTTGTAATGAACAACATTTCAAAGTCTTCTCTAGTACTTTTTGTATCGTGAAGCAGTAACAACGCTATGTAATTTGGTTGGATGTCCCATTTTTAGCATTTAGATCACGTTAATAGTAAGATCATTACGATGATGGCATGAAAGCTCACAATGGTAGTGTTTTGGAAGGTTTGAATTTTGTGAAACGTGGTTACCATCCGGCCGAAGCACCTATGACGTTGGTTAAAATCAGCCGCTAATCAATTGTTACAGAGCGTAGGGAGGTTTTGTGGTTGCCATAGTGATGTCATTAAGAAATGTTCTATTTCTTTTGTTGTTGTGTACCTTGATTTTATAATAGGACGTACCATTACCTGACCAAGATTTACATGGCGGATGCCGTCGATGAAGATTAAGTTGTTTACTCTTCCGGAACACCTGGTCTTATTATAATTGTACTTTTTCCAGAAGTCTCCATGTAAATCTTTCTTCTGTTGATATGTCCTTGTTTTTATTCAAATTGGAGTTTGGATTGATTATGTTGACATGTTGGTTTTTCTTGTATTGTCGCTCAGGTCATCGACATAAGAATTTCAAGAGTTATAAATACTTTTTTTCATTATTTTATTTTCTCATTCTTCACTGCTTTATGCATTAAGCTTGCCCTTTTCCTTTGATATGTTTAAGAGCTGTTTCACGCGTCAACACAAATACAGTCTACATTAACAATGTCAGAAAACGACACATAATCATATCCTTTGTCCGATACAAAAACATCTTGTCTAATTCTTTTACTTGAAAAGGAAATGATTTGATTTTACGAGCTTCATCCAGACAAAGTTAACCAGAATTGTGAATATCATAGTATATCTGCTATCTTTAATCACTATTCATGACCATAATGTTTCACTAAGGCAGGACACGAGTTATCTTCATGTAGCATGACATTCCATGGCCAAAAAGTAACAGTTTATTTTAGGCTTTGACCTTTCCTTGAGTTCTACAGTGTTAGATATCTCGGTTTCTTTTTACATCAACAGGCTCCTGCTAATCATCTGCTATCAGCATCTGTCATGTCGGCTCCAGCAGCTCTCGCCTTGTCGAAGCTCTTTTATCCGGACGAAAAGATTAGGAAATCAAAGGTTAACATGGACAAGAAAGGGTAAAGCTTATAATAAAATTACACAAGTGATTAATTTTTTTGTGTAACTTTAGATTATGTAGAGTATAGCTATGTTATGAATCTCTCAAATAGTGAACAAATGCGTGAGACCATCCGTTATGCTAACATGTCTATTGCTAATAACATTTGGTTTCTTGTAGATATGGCCAAAATATCATAGATGCAGCGTCTATAGGTGCTATTGGAGCGACATCTATTGTCGCGTACATATTGGTGAGCGTGTTGGCTTTCTTTTCCTTGTTGGGATTCTGCAATGCTACCCTTGAGTGGCTAGGTGACCGCGTGGGACTCATCCCGCCTGACTACCCTGTCCTTTCATTCCAGGTAAATATTAGGTCCGCTATAAACTCATAACGTTTTCTCTTAATTTACTCTCGTTTGGTTTGTATTAAGGCGGCCCTAGCATTTCATAATTAACTCTACTAGATTTTCCTGAAAGACATAATGACTATGATACCTTGTAAATATGGTTGTTCTCAATCGTCTCAATGAGTTGTTGAATTTTAAAAAAAAAAAAAAAAAAGGGGGCCATTAAAATCATTGTATGAAACAAGCCCAATATATGAAGAAGAGTTATATTTCATGCAACACGAAATGTAAACACTATTGCAAAATGCCATGTACTCAAATAAGAATTATATATGACAGGAAACTTCACTTGTATTCATCATCAGATTCACAAAAGTACTCTTAATTTTCACAATTATAATCTTAAAAAGCTCCACACAAATTGGATAATAATTTCCTTTCTCCACACATTCCTTAGAGTAGATACGCCACACTAATCATTCTCCAGCTTGCGATAAATCACATGATGTTTTTACCAAACTTCTGGTCATTTATTCCACAGGTGCTCCGGTCTGATAAATTTCCGTTTATCCCAAACCAATTTACAAGCGTCCATCAGGTGTATGTTTCCTTCGATTTAAGATAGCATATTATTCATATTAGTTCGTCTTATCACCCAATGTGATATTACAAGTTTAGAACAATATGCGATGAGACAAATTCAATCCCCTGGTAGAAACTTTCACAGAATGAAAATTTGTTATCAGAAATGATTCACAATGCTGTAATATATTGACGTTTTACAACGGCTGGGAAAGATTAATTTTCCATACTATCAGTCTAACCCAGAGAATAGTCATGGTAAAGGACGAGTTAGTGTTCTTTAAACGTTGTGGTGTGAATTGTGTATATAATCACTGTCTTCACACCTTTATCGGCTTTATCTTGATATCACATGTCAAAACATCACAGACATTCCACATTATGGAGTTTCCCATCCACCAACAATGTGTTTTATGTGAACAGAAGTTGAAACATGGTCACAAAGTTAATTCAAACGATTACAACAGAAAATATTTTACCACGTTAGAGATACACGTTTTCTAGCTTTATTTCAGTAACTTTAAACAGTTTCAACGAAATAATGGCCGTAATTCCATACCCAGTATCACGATTCTTGTACAAGATATGGGCAATAACTGACAGACCAACAGTTGTATGATCGTCTTAATTATCTCATTTGGAAATATTTATTATGAAATATGAAGTAGGACATGGTTCATACTCGTTATTATACTTGTTGATTCAGTTGTTGTTTATCATGTTCTCATTTTGTGAACATGGCATTACAAAATTGGAATAATCACGTTTTTAATGGCGAGTTTCGCCGACGCGAACTCTTCCGGAACAACTGATCTTATTGTCTTTTAAGACATTTCTTGCAAATATTTTTCTTGCTTATATTTTGCCCTAATTCTATTGAATTCAAGTTATGGATTATGACGATGTTTGCATATTTGCATTTTTTGTTTTGCTTTCATATGTTCTCTATCAGTGGGCCAGCTATGTTCTTTAATAGTTCTCAGTTTTATTTAGTATGTCTGACATAATGATATCACAATGTTCCTTTGTTCTATATATAGTTAATATGCTCGTACCTATTATGGCCACTTGTCTTCTTGATGGGTGTGGAACCAGCAGATTGTCATGTGGCTGCCAGAATGGTGGGCATGAAAACATTCATTAATGAATTTTTCGCCTATGAAGATCTGGGTGAAGTGATAAGGAATGGCGAGAAATTCCGGAATTTTAACGGAACTTGGCACTTAGACAAGATTGGAAACATTATTATGGACACGCCCGGAAACGCTACTGTTCTGATTGGCGGTGTTATGTCAGTGAGTATGAAAATAGCCTTTTTAAAAGATGATACAAACTGCAAATCGTTAATGCCAGAAATATGCTATTTTCATTGTTAATTTTTTTGTGTTTCCTGTTTTAGTCAATATCTTTGTCCCTGACTAACAAAAGACATATGAGAAAAGCATGATGGATGTACTTGTCATTTAAGGCCCGATCTGAGGTTATAACAACATACGCTTTGTGTGGATTTTCTAATGTGACAGCGCTAGGCATTATGATTGGAGCGTTGACGGCGGTTGCACCCTCTAGAAAGGAAGACATTGTCAAAGTATCTTTCCGTGCTCTCATTTCTGGTTGTATGGCTTGTTTCATCACTGCTTGCGTGGCTGGTTAGTAGAATAAAATTCAAAACATGTTTCCATTTGGTATTCATATAATGGTATATATTACGTACCGAATCTTATTTTACGTTACCATCATAGGATTTTCATACTATTTACTTGTATAAAGATCGATATATCTGTAACTAAAATTGTGCAAAGAATCGCTCCTTTAAAGAATATTGATGTATATGCCCGTGCTGCTGTTGTTTCATATTCCTTCATGTGTTAATAACAATGTTCTGTATTCATTTCAACAGAACACAGTTCCAAGACATTAGACATCGTCTGTAGATGAATAAGGATTCAATTTTGTTGAATGATATTTTGATTGAAAGTAGTTGATGCAGAAATGATAAACCAGTAAATATGGATCTTTATTTGTAATAGATTATATGATTCTCGCCGCCTCTACAATTAATCCAATTTAAGAAAATATAAAGTTTCCCTTTCGCCACCCCTCTGTTTCCGACGGTATCTTGTTCTTTAGATCTAGTCTGTATGACGTCTTTGTTTATTTTTTTGGAAAAACAAACGAAAAGTTAAACGATTTTTTCTCATATCTTTTAAGTTCTCTTTATCGCTTACTCGAGTCAAAAGTAAAGTTTTTGTATTTGATGTTTATACATATATCTGTTTTCAGGTTTGCTAACAACAGCCTGATCAAACGTGCTTCAGATGACCTCGAGAACCTAAGAATCTACACCTATACATAACAGCGGCATGAGACCAGAATACATATTGCTTAGATCAATGAAAATTAGTTACTTTTTAATGATGCTAAACAAGTTTATGAAGAACTCAGCAACAGACAGAAGGCCTTAGTGTTGCAAATATTTTTGTATATTGAATTAATTATTTATATGACGTTGGACATATCTTACATTGTTTATTCCAATGTGAACAGATACACGTTGTAAGATTTACATGATCAACGAAAGAAGTGAAAAATACATGAAACGGAAAAGAGTTTGTTAAATGGTGGAGAGGAGACGAACATAACTTGAGGAAAGACAACTCTTACTTGTTTCTATCGTTTCATGGGATTCTTACTTTCCTTTTGTTCTAGTGCTCTAAAATATTTTAATACGTTTGTTAAAATGTAGAAATAATCTTATTCCTCGGACAGAATTGTGAAAACATCCTTTACCTTTCTAATTTACCTAATCAAACATTTACCTTCTTTGACTAAAAAATCTTAACTTGAAATAGACAATATAACATGCAACGACTTGCAAACGACTTTTTGTTGTGAGTTCAAATTTGCAAATATGGAGTTGTTATCTTAAAAAATGTTTTAAATATCTTACTCCCTTTGAAAAATCGCAGTCAATAATCGATTGTATAAAACATACAAGCGAATAGCACCTTTCAATGGAGTAAAAATTACACACAATATTCAGAATTAAATTACACAATACTTATGTTATCTTCTATGGTTGGTTATTATTGCTCAGAGTTAAAATTGTCAAAAATTTTGGGAAGACGAAACAAATTCGCATTTGAAGATATAACTGACAAGGTGCACAGGCTTAATTCCATATGTATTGAATGTTTCCAAAATTAAGTCGACTAAATATTCTTATCAAGAATTGCGCCAATACTCGATTGAATTTAAAGTTGTCAGGTAGCAGTAAATCAAACATTTTCTGACGATGTCTAACACCTGCATAAAATTGATATTCTGGAACAAATGCACTTTTTAATAATCCTAGTGTCTGAACATTAAAAACCGTTTTACACACATTTTTATCATTTGAATATAACTTGGGGAGTTGCGTGTTCAGTCTCTTTGGGTTTAAACCCGACGGTATTCGTCACTGAAACGTTTCGGTTTGAAACAATGTATAAAATGACAGTCATTGTTAGTTTTTAACGTTTTGAATTCGTCTTACTTCTAATGAATTTTTTTTTCAGTTTGAAAAAAAATATTTGAGCAATTGTCAATAAAATACGGAAGAACAACCGGGCCCTATAGATATAATACCATTGTCAATGTATCTGTAGAGCTCTTGAGAAAACAAAGTCGTTTCTACTACCATAACTAGGTCGGTACATAGGTTTTTTCCCAAGCTCTTTGTTTGATGTGAAATGTGAAAGGATCAGAGGTCATGGGAGGTCAAGAAAGGTCGTTTGTGCAATAGAGAGCCATACACCAATCTCTGACACATATTACATAGTCTTATGATCTGCACATGTACACGTGTAAACTAAAGTCTAACATCTGGTACAATTTGTTGAAATATGATAACATGTCAGCTTGAAACTCTATCTTTCTGATAAAAATCTTTAATATCAGAATAACAAATGTCTCCAAAGCCTTCAAAATAGCAGTTAGATTATTCATAAAAATGTTTGATTTCATAAAAACTACTTAATATTAAATAGGTCTTAGAATTGTGAACTTTGAGAACATATGATTCTTATTTATTAGACAATGTTAAGCATGCAAGCAAGCACGGCGGTAAACTTGGCGTAAACAGACATTAGCCTTTATTGTTTCCAATTGGCTTTTAGAGATAAGTTATAACGTTACAAAGGATTTAATATAAACACAACTTATCACAAAACATTAAGTTTGAGATTGAGTTCCGCTTCCTCTTTTAAGGAGCAAAGTATTTTTTATCTTATAGATATAATGTTTACTGTAGTTTGTATTTTAGAATTAATTGAAAATCAAGCAATTTCAAACTTTTGAATTAGAAAACCATACCAGGCGCAGACTTCTTCATTTGATCTGAAGTGTGAGATGCTTGTTTATGAAATGACAAGTTTTGTGCCCGCCGTTATCCTCTTTTTTGAATAAATATTCAGATTGCTTGTGCAGTATGAATGTAGACATGTTCGATGTTCATTATTAAATCTGATATTTTCTTTGATATTTACCCGGTTCTTATTTTGATAACGTATAACAATTGAATTGATGTAGAATTGCGTCCGATGAAATCAATTAAGAGGAAGACACTTATCCTTTAAAAACAACCTTTTTCTTATTTTTCTATGTACTCTTTAAGAGTAGTAATGTAGAATTTTTTTCTTTTTTTATCTTTTAACGTTCTTAGTTTGAATAAGGATAGTATGTACAGGATTCAATCCCCTGTTTTTATCACGTATTTTTTCAAAAATATTTTTTTGTTTTTTAACAAAGAAGTATACTTCTCAAGTATTAAGTATATATCACCGTGTGGTTATCTAGTCCCCTAATTATTTTAGATTTACTTAGGTTCACATTGCTCACTGCCTCGTTCACTTTTTCTACTATGAAAGAACCTTTTAGGAATATGATATTGTTTATGTAGTAACAAAAATGACAATGCTTGTCTGGAGCCTAACCTCTAAATGTTCATAGATAACTATGGTATTCTCAGAGGAATTAATAGTTTCTACATGTGTATGATAAGTGCTGCCAGCTTCCAATATAGTTAGCTAAGAGCTTTAGGTGACACTGGTAACCATCGGTAAAATCACTGGTACATGTAACTTCAAGCAACCGTAAAAATAATGGAAGAATGATTTGAAAATTGGGCAAATCTAGAGTTACAGCCAGGAAAACAGAATGTGGTATTTCCGACAAATTATGTGTTGACATCACTGTTTTTGTGAGCGATGGGGGCAAGTGGACACTGGTGGAAGGATAAAATAAATCTTTAAAGTATGAACGCCTGTCTGATCATTTTTTTGAATATTTTTTTGGGTTCACACTGACAATATTTCTTTAAAGTACATCATTATTTTCTGCACCGTTCAATTGGACCTCTGCAATGAGACAAGAGAGAAAGTAAAAAACAGAATGTATTTCCAATAATTTCTTGCTGATTTTGCTATTTTACTTCTTTTTGTGGTGTTTAAAAAATGTTTCCCACAAAACACATGTACCTCTTGAAATTTACAGTTACCTAATATAAACAGTAGGTACCAGATGTAAAATAAATCGCCGCAAAAAGCAATATCTTTAAAAACTTAAGATATTACGACATGGCAGTTCAAACCTAACCTTGGCAACAAGAAAACCTGTCCATTTACATGCCGAATTAGCAACGTTTACATTGAAGTATAACACGTATATAAATAGTTTATAGAAAATCATGACAGCTGCCTTCAATTGCAAATTGCATCTTTAAATGAGCAGCCCACTTTGTTTCGTAATCATAACTGGTGAATTATCTGTACAAAACATGTAAGTTGTGACTAGATACATCATTCCATGTAAGTAATGAATTGTTACGGAGCATTTCTGTGTACACATGCACATGGAAAATGTTTATCTGTGTATGCCATAACATTGTATATTTGCTCCCAGCAAAGTCGGTGGTGTAGAATAGTTAGTGAGCATTCAGTAGTAAACTATCAACGTCGTCTTAAAATGCACCATCATTGACTACTTCACTGACAGCGTTAGGTTATCGGCTACATACGAACTGGAGATGTTTACAACGCAAGAGAAGCGATCTAAAGTACTTTGGTTATGATTATGATAATAATTTCTTTTTTCTATAGACTGTAATCTTTGTGTCCTTTATACAAATATACCAATGTCATGATGGGAATGGCACCTTTGATGGTTATATAAATTGTTCTCATTTGGAAACGTGACTTTACTCATTTACACGGCGGATGTCTGCGATGAAACCGAAGACACTTACTCTTCCGGAACACCTACCCTTTTTCTCCTTATACTTTTTCAGGAGTCTCGGTGTCTATCCTTCTTTTTTGTTTGTCCCAAATGGACAATATTTACAGGAATGTTACGACATGGCAATTAGAGAAATGAACATGAAAACATATACATACACCATAGTAAAGCCTAAATACAGGATTATCTTTCATCGGGAAAAGCTTTCAATACTGTAAAAGAAATAAATGTAAAAAGTAGCTTCTTTCCCGGACTTTCAAAATACTTTTTTAGTCATTATATACGATAATTACACATAGATATACAGCAGATGGGCATACATTATTGTAATAACGTACCAATGTGAGCAAGTCCTCTTGGTCTGCACACTTTGTAAACATGTCATATGCAGATACAAAAAACATTCGTTAGTAAAGTAGGACTATTCAATATCATTCCACTATCTTAATGCTGGTAATAATATTTGATTGGCTAAGAATAATATGAAAATTATCTCGATCACTTTCGCTCTCTGCATCGTTGACAAATTTGAAAGCACAAAGAGGGGAAAATTGACCAATCATGGACTGATACGCTCCTTTTAAAGATTACAAAGGAGCTACATACAACTTCAAACCAAGTATAATATACCATTATGCGAACTAGAGATTCCTTAGACGTACGTCAAATATTAAACTGGTCTTTTCGTTTTATCCACAGTCTGTTGCACATAGAGCCTTCAATTTTGACATGAACTATTTAAGGGGTGTAGAGAGCAACAGTGAATGTAACCCTTGAAATGACGTTAAGAAAATGATTACATTTCGCATAATCAGGTCAACTAGTAACACACAAGCAATAAACGTATTGGCAAGTGGTATAGGTTAAAAAACACTTGATATCTTATTGATAAATCAGCAGCAAAGATGCTAATACATTAATACCAATTATGAAGAAAGACTAACCAACATAGGCTTAGTTATGTAAAAATATCAATAATTTTCTCTTTCTACAATGAAAAGAAATCACATCCTTAATACAAACTAAACTTTCCTATAATGGGTATTGTTATACAAAGATGGAATTAATTTCTTAACATCAGTAACATCTGTCAGGCAGGTAGGTGTATATAGACTTCGTTGTCTTTACATCAGTTACATCTGTCAGGCAGGTAGGTGTATATAGACTTCGCTGTCTTTACATCAGTTACATCTGTCAGGCAGGTAGGTGTATATAGACTTCGTTGTCTTTACATCAGTTACATCTGTCAGGCAGGTAGGTGTATATAGACTTCGCTGTCTTTACATCAGTTACATCTGTCAGGCAGGTAGGTGTATATAGACTTCGCTGTCTTTACATCAATTACATCTGTCAAGCAGGTAGGTGTATATAGACTTCGTTGTCTTTACCTCAGTTACATCTGTCAGGCAGGTAGGTGATTATAGACATCTGTCAGGTAGGTAGGTGTATATAGAATTCGTTGTCTTTACATCAATTACATCTGTCAAGCAGGTAGGTGTATATAGACTTCGTTGTCTTTACCTCAGTTACATCTGTCAGGCAGGTAGGTGATTATAGACATCTGTCAGGTAGGTAGGTGTATATAGAATTCGTTGTCTTTACATCAGTTACATCAGTCAGGCAGGTAGGTGTATATAGACATCTGTCAGGTAGGTAGGTGTATATAGACTTCCTTGTCTTTACATCAGTTACATCTGTCAGGCAGGTAGGTGTATATAGACTTCCTTGTCTTTACATCAGTTACATCTGTCAGGCACGTAGGTGTATATCGACTTCGCTGTATTTACATCAGTTACATCAGTCAGGCAGGTAGGTGTATATAGAATTCGCTGTCTTTACATCAGTTACATCTGTAGGTAGGTGTATATGGACTTCGCTGTCTTTACATCAGTTACATCTGTCAGGCAGGTAGGTGTATATAGACTTCGCTTTATTTACATCAGTAACATCAGTCAGGCAGGTAGGTGTATATAGAATTCGCTGTCTTTACATCAGTTACATCAGTCAGGCAGGTAGGTGTATATCGACTTCGTTGTCTTTACATCAGTTACATCAGTCAGGCAGGTAGGTGTATATAGACATCTGTCAGGTAGGTAGGTGTATATAGACTTCGCTGTGTTTACATCAGTTACATCTGTCAGGTAGGTAGGTGTATATAGACTTCGCTGTCTTTACATCAATTACATTTGTCAGGCAGGTAGGTGATTATAGACATCTGTCAGGTAGGTAGGTGTATATAGAATTCGTTGTCTTTACATCAATTACATCTGTCAAGCAGGTAGGTGTATATAGACTTCGTTGTCTTTACATCAGTTACATCTGTCAGGCAGGTAGGTGTATATAGACATCTGTCAGGTAGGTAGGTGTATATAGAATTCGTTGTCTTTACATCAGTTACATCAGTCAGGCAGGTAGGTGTATATAGACTTCGCTGTCTTTACATCAATTACATCTGTCAAGCAGGTAGGTGTATATAGACTTCGTTGTCTTTACATCAGTTACATCTGTCAGGTAGGTAGGTGTATATAGAATTCGTTGTCTTTACATCAGTTACATCAGTCAGGCAGGTAGGTGTATATAGACATCTATCAGGTAGGTAGGTGTATATAGACTTCCTTGTCTTTACATCAGTTACATCTGTCAGGCAGGTAGGTATATATAGACTTCGCTGTCTTTACATCAGCTACATCTGTCAGGCAGGTAGGTGTATATCGACTTCGCTGTATTTACATCAGTTACATCAGTCAGGCAGGTAGGTGTATATAGAATTCGCTGTCTTTACATCAGTTACATCTGTAAGGCAGGTAGGTGTATATGGACTTCGCTGTCTTTACATCAGTTACATCTGTCAGGCAGGTAGATGTATATCGACTTCGCTTTATTTACATCAGTAACATCAGTCAGGCAGGTAGGTGTATATAGAATTCGCTGTCTTTACATCAGTTACATCAGTCAGGCAGGTAGGTGTAAATCGACTTCGCTGTCTTTACATCAGTTACATCTGTCAGGCAGGTAGGTGTATATAGACTTCGCTGTGTTTACATCATTTACATTTGTCAGGCAGGTAGGTGTATATAGACTTCACTGTCTTTACATCAGTTACATCAGTCAGGCAGGTAGGTGTATATAGACTTCGTTGTCTTTACATCAATTACATCAGTCAGGCAGGTAGGTGTATATAGACATCTGTCAGGTAGGTAGGTGTATATAGACTTCGCTGTGTTTACATCAGTTACATCTGTCAGGTAGGTAGGTGTATATAGACTTCGCTGTCTTTACATCAGTTACATCTGTCAGGCAGGTAGGTATATATAGACTTCCTTGTCTTTACATCAGTTACATCTGTCAGGCAGGTAGGTGTATATCGACTTCGCTGTATTTACATCAGTTACATCAGTCAGGCAGGTAGGTGTATATAGACTTCGCTGTCTTTACATCAGTTACATCTGTCAGGCAGGTAGGTGTATATGGACTTCGCTGTCTTTACATTAGTTGCATCTGTCAGGCAGGTAGGTGTATATAGACATCTGTCAGGCAGGTAGGTGTATATAGACTTCGCTGTGTTTACATCATTTACATTTGTCAGGCCGGTAGGTGTGTATAGACTTCGCTGTCTTTACATCAATTACATCTATAAGGCAGGTAGGTGTATATAGACATCTGTCAGGTAGGTAGGTGTATATAGAATTCGTTGTCTTTACATCAGTTACATCAGTCAGGCAGGTAGGTGTATATAGACTTCGCTGTCTTTACATCAATTACATTTGTCAGGCAGGTAGGTGTATATAGACTTCGCTGTCTTTACATCAGTTACATCAGTCAGGCAGGTAGGTGTATATCGACTTCGCTGTCTTTACATCAGTTACATCTGTCAGGCAGGTAGGTGTATATGGACTTCGCTGTCTTTACATTAGTTGCATCTGTCAGGCAGGTTGGTGTATATAGACATCTGTCAGGCAGGTAGGTGTATATGGACTTCGCTGTCTTTACATCAGTTACATCTGTTAGGCAGGTAGGTGTATATAGACTTCGCTGTGTTTACATCATTTACATTTGTCAGGCCGGTAGGTGTGTATAGACTTCGCTGTCTTTACATCAGTTACATCTGTAAGGCAGGTAGGTGTATATAGACATCTGTCAGGTAGGTAGGTGTATATAGACTTCGCTGTGTTTACATCAGTTACATCAGTCAGGCAGGTTGGTGTATATAGACTTCGCTGTCTTTACATCAGTTACATCTGTCAGGTAGGTAGGTGTATATAGACTTCGCTGTCTTTACATCAGTTACATCTGTCAGGCAGGTAGGTGATTATAGACATCTGTCAGGCAGGTAGGTGTATATAGACTTCGCTGTCTTTACATCAATTACATCTGTCAAGCAGGTAGGTGTATATAGACTTCGTTGTCTTTACATCAATTACATTTGTCAGGCAGGTAGGTGTATATAGACTTCGCTGTCTTTACATCAATTACATTTGTCAGGCAGGTAGGTGTATATAGACTTCGCTGTCTTTACATCAATTACATCTGTCAAGCAGGTAGGTGTATATAGACTTCGTTGTCTTTACATCAGTTACATCAGTCAGGCAGGTAGGTGTATATAGACTTCGCTGTGTTTACATCATTTACATTTGTCAGGCAGGTAGGTGTATATAGACTTCACTGTCTTTACATCAGTTACATCAGTCAGGCAGGTAGGTGTATATAGACTTCGTTGTCTTTACATCAGTTACATCTGTCAGGCAGGTAGGTGTATATAGACATCTGTCAGGTAGGTAGGTGTATATAGACTTCGCTGTGTTTACATCAGTTACATCTGTCAGACAGGTAGTGTATAAAGACTTCGTTAAAAATGAATGATTTTACAGTAGACACGATCTTGATGTCCATGTCTAATGTAAAATCATTTATTTTCGTGGTGATTTTATTTGCAGTGGTTGCGTTGTTAATCTTAATCTACGAATTGCACGTCTCCACAAAATGATAAACACATCAATATAATGTAAAATTACATTTTATATATGTTTCATGTTCACTTTAAAAAGAGTGGGAAACGCTGCCTGTTACCATTAATAAATGATAACGAAACTATAATTTGAAACTATTTTCACTTCTGAGCATGACTGACGGAAAGTTTTTTCTTTTACTTGTGAATAGCAAAGCAACACAACTATCTTTATTGTGATGGACCTTGGAATTTTACATGTGTGTAACGTACAAGTTTCATTAGACTTTGCAGTTGGGCATGTCTGTCAATCACTTTTGAGAATGATATGTAATGACGCGTGAAAAGTTACATAGCTCGAGCTGTACCACCTACGCTGTATTGGAACTTGTCCACCAATCGTCCAGAGAGGTTTTATGTTTCTGTGAAACTACATAGGCATATAGCTTTTATGTGGTGTAACCTTTCAGGCTAATGTGTATATAACAGTGTACTTATATTAGCTCTTTCAACATAACAAACCACTTAGGAGAGAGGAGTTATATTCCGTAGCCGAACTTCAGTAACAAACCTAGTTATGATCACCCCACTATTAGCCATATATATATATAATTTTTTTTTTAATGTATATTATTTATTTATATACATTTTTTTTATTGTATTTGTGTATTTTTTGAATTTTTCACAAAAATACAAACATACACAAGAAAACATGACACACACTTCCTTTCACCACTATTCATAATTGCCATGACCATTATATCATTCGTGCATCGGTATAAAAATTCATCCGCAGTGTATATATATATATATATATATATAAACATACATACCAACACACACACCCTCACACACACACACACACACCCTCTCTCTCTTACACACACACAGAGAGAGAGAGAGAGAGAGAGAGAGAGAGAGAGAGAGAGAGAGAGAGAGAGAGAGAGAGAGAGAGAGAGAGAGAGAGAGAGAGAGAGAGAGAGAGAGAGAGAGAGAGAGAGAGAGAGAGAGAGAGAGAGAGAGGGATGGCATCATAAATAAAATACTAAAAAAAAAATATTTTCAAAATACTGTATATAGTTTATCGGCACTTCATTAGTGGGTCAATATATTTTTCTTGAAATCACAAATTACAAACTTTCTCCCATTTTTTCCATTTCTTTTTGAAATTTTCCATGGCAATTTCACCATAACTATTAGCAGTGTATTTTGTGAATTATAATGGTATTTTATTGTGATAATAAGACTATTAATGTTCAGAGAGTTGTGACGGCATCGAATCTTGTATATATATAGTTTGATTAGAAGAAGTATTTCATTGTCAACTTTGTGTATATTGAGGTTTAGTGATGTCAGTCCAAAAATGAAAGATTGTTTATTGTTATCAAATGGAATGAATAGAGCTTCTAGTAAAACTTTAAAGCTATCAAGTAGGTTTTGAACTTCTTTACACTCCCACAAAGTATGTATTATTGTTTCAGTTTCTGCATTACATAAAGTACACAACGGAGAAATAGCAAGATGTTATTTGAAAAGAAAAGAATTTGTAGTTGAGATATGGTGGTTAACTCTGTACTGAAACCATTGTAGCTTTGTGCTTCTAGTAACAGAGAAAGGAATTTTGTATATTTGATCCCAAGTTAAATCATTCAGATCAAAAACTGTGTTCCATTTCCTTTTCCCTGTTGGTATAGTGTTGTTTTTTATCAACATGTAAAAATCTTTGGAGCCTTTTCTTTTCATCATAAATATTTCTAAATTTGTTGGTATAAAAGGATATGGAGGTTTTGAGTTTGGGATTTCATTTGAAGATAGAAACTTTTTCACAGCTGATAAAATGCTGTGGTAATGAAGGAAGTTTGTTCTCACATCATATGTGTGAAGAATTTCCTGATAACTGTAGAAACTCCCTAATTCATGATTTTTTTATCAAGTCATTTATGACAATAATATTTTTTTCAAAAAGATTTTTAGAGAAAACTGATTTCTTACCAACAGTTATATTTCTGTTGTACCAAATAGGTGTTTTTAAAATAGAATCTCCTTTTGGGGTATTTTTTTCATTAATCTATGTTAATTTGTTCCAGGCTTTAAAAACATCAATCCAAAACTTATTTTTAATCTTTTTTCTGACATAATTGTACAAAGTCAACACCACAGTTTGCTGATAGGTCTATATTAACAATATTTTTTAGAATCACTTGCCATTTAGCTGTGGTCTGAAAAAGCCTTCGAATCCAACCTAGTTTTAAAGAATCTATGTAAGCTTTAATGTTAATCAGGCCGCCATTAAAATATCTTTGAAAAACTACTTCTCTTTTAACTTTGTCAGTTTTGCTGTTCCATTAAAACTGAAAAAGAATAGTATTGAAATAAAAGAGTCATCTGGATTTGGTAATGAGATAAATAGGTGGTTAAGTTGTGAAATAAGGAGTGATTTGATAATATGGATTCTCCCAATTGGAGTTAAATTTCTCCTATTTCAGATTTTTATTAAAACTTGCCATATATCCACATCGGTTATCTTTTGTCAAGTTTTGTCATTGTCGCTTTTATATATTTAGATTTTTTATACAGGGCACTCCAAACAGGCTTTTTATTCAAATATATTTATATATAAGGAATTTGAATTTGAATAAAAAAAATCAAAACTAAATTTTTTTTTTTTCAAATCGTCAATCAAATCTGATAGGTCTTGGCACCTGACTTTTCATTTATTTACATCTAAGTTGGATTATCAATCAAGCCCAACATAATTGATGTCACGTTCTCTAAATGAATGCCGAGATAGCGGTACCAAATCCAATTTAGAAATCATACTGTAGATAGTATCTTTATAAATATTCGTCATATATTAATGCATTCACTCACCAAAAAAATCCTCCTAGTCACAATTATGTAAATGTAAAGTGATAATGGTGATATCAAATACTAAAGCACACACATATACATATATATGCGTGTGCAAGATAGTTTCTAGTTTAAATATCCTATTCGCAATAACGAGACTTTTCTAGTGTCGTCGATATTTTAAAGATATCTCAGATAGTTTATATTTCTTAGAGGACTTTAAGTGATGATTAATTGATACGTTTGAAAATTTCAGCGTTAAAGCCTCTGTACCCGGTACGCCATCATTAAGACCTCGGTGTTATTTACTTTCTCCGCGCCACTGGGTGTGCGTTGTGGCTACAGTGGCTGGCGGTGAGATGTAAACGCGGGCATGACTCGTGTGTACATAGCCACAATGAAAAAACTTGAAGTTCATGACGGTGTAAACTTGACTGTTTGTAGATGCTATCTTAGGCATGTGATTTTATTTTTGCTGTCATTGTTTGGATTTATGTACAAGTGAAACCATCGTCCTTGTGACTTGTATGTCTCTACTGGATACCATGGGGACGGGAAGAGAGATGCTGAAACTGATGTTAGTTCTAGGCTCCCTAGGATCCACGGTAAGTGGCATTTAATACTGCGAAAGCTTTGAAAATTAAGAGATGATGATTTCACAGTAAAAGTGCATCTATACGATTTTTTAAAAATTCTTAAATGAACACAGGTGGTATACTGTTCGTATATTTTAGCCTATTTTACGTCTATATCCGAGAAGTAAATACTATAAATATGATATTGTAATGATAGAACAAAAACTGCTAACTGCACATAGATGGTATATTATTTATTAATTATTATCTATTAGCCTTTACGCGTTTGGGAAGCATTGTTAGAAAAACGAAAACAATCACCAACATCAATATAGAACTGGTCTGATAATGTAGAGATTTTGTATAAATACATTAGCGCTGTTAAATTTTTTGAAATTCTTTTTCGCTGTAGAATCATAAATAAGTGCAGCACTTTATCAAACAGAGCAACCTGTAAGGCAGTGTCATAGTAAGAAACACATCACATTGTTATGTTATTTTACTGAAAGTGATCAGAGATTAATTTCTACTAAGTAGCTTACAGCGCAATGTACGTAAGTATATGTAGACGGATCAGAAGTACTACCTGGTGTCAGGAAATCGCTATACATTGTATATACATCACACAATAACATTTATATAACATAAAGCCAATATATACATCCTATACGTAACCACTGCACAATGCACACAAGTAACCAAAGTACCTCACAAAGGTAATATAATTGATAGCGCTGGCAAAGAGTTGCACAACAGAAATGTTAGTTTATTAAAGAGATAAAAGCTGTACAAGATAGGTAAAATTGCAGTTATTTCGTCCTGCTTAGACTCAGCGATTCTAGTGACAGAAAAGTAGAAAAGGAGTGACTAGAATGTATATCGTCCATGTTTATGGATATTTTGTAGCGATATATGCATTTTCAATGCAAAAACTGTTCATATCACTGTTTTATATCAAGAGATATCAAGTCGGGCACTCTGTCCCGATTTAGATAATTAAACTACGAAGCCTTGTTAAAACACAAAGAACAACGAAAAACAGTTACTTCTTTGTTAATTTCGTGATGTTAAAGATCGTAAGATCAGCAGGTTATACGCGAAATGTTATCATAATGAGTGATCCCTCGGTTAATGCACCAATCATATAACGATGTTGGTACATAAGCAAAGAACTATTCAATGCTTCTACGATCGCCTTTCCTTACTATCGTTCGACATTTTCTTGGATATGTAATGATATGTAATGCAACGGTTGGAGGTTCGATGTAAACTTTGATAGCAACATGATATAGCTCTATTCCAATGACATTCACGGTCGTTATAAATGACACAGTTTGTAAGTATTTACACTCTCTTATAAAATGAATATAAAGTATGAGGCTAACAGACAATTCAACGATTGGTAATATGCTTTGAACACAATGAAACAACTAGGAAGCGAGATGTGTTTGATTAAGTTTGCCGTCGTAATGCCCCACTCGAACACTTTATTACTATAAACCGTAACGTCTGTGTAACTTTGGCAGAGACTGTAGTTGGCTGTCAAAATGTGGTGAGTGTCTATAAAACAATTACGACGAAAAATGATTGATAAATAATTTGAAAAGTTAACGAGTAAGTGTCTGAGATGCATTTCAGTAATTCCTTTGAATAGAAATAGTTTTCATTTTCCACATTGCAGTTTCTTTATCAAGTATATAGAGCCATAAATGAAACAAATATATGTTGGTACCAAACATTTAGCCTGCACAATATACAGCTGGGATACTTTTGATGCTAGTAGTATATACCGTATCTAAATACCTTTGATATTATCGGAAATTCTCCCGTTATCTCAAGAGATGTCTTATACAGCAATGGTTCATGTGATGTAACCCTGCATATATTTTGCGTGAATTTACATCAAGTTTATCATATTTATTACAAGTTAATCAATGATAAGTATTAATGTGTTACTGTATGTCCAAATACAGGGGTCTTGTGTCACATGATACAGAAGTCGTGGTGAAACAAACAAAAAACCAAACCTGTGTAATAGGTAACGATTTGGGTAAATTATTTGATGTTCCCCGATTTCATAATAAAACTATTGGACTCAGTAAAAAAATTTAATACAAATGAAATTGAAGAATGAAGAAACCCTTGGCCCTCCAACCATCATTGATAGGGCGTTGCTGTTACTTGCTAAAAAACATACAGCTACGGCAACGTCGATTCATCGACTATTAGCTCTAAAGTGCAGTAAACTGGTAAGCTATAAATAATCAGATAGTTACTTGCTACTTGAATAAAAAGTAGCCGATGATTTTTTTAACGTTATTAAGAAGTGAACTACAAACTTATACTTCCTAGTCTTTCAAACCCTTTGTTAACAAAATGGTTGGCCTTGGGCTGCCGTCTTTGAATACTGGAATGCGATAGCCTGTAGTTCGGTTAGAGAACCGTATTCACTGTCCACGTCTGGTCAGATCATCTACTTTAAAGGAGATGTAATCAGACCGATTGCTGTTTTTTCGCTACAGTCATTAATATAAAAGAAATAGGATTATTATATAAATACTTATTTATTTTTTACAAATCAATCAGTAATAAGTATTTAAGTATTAATGTATTCATCGTATTTAAAGCATGAATTATGCATTTTTAATTGAATGAGAACTATTATTCTGGATATTCAACGTAAAGTACAGATACAGTATCATAGATAAGCTGGTATCTGCTGGTAACTACATTCAGATAAATTGACCTTGTGTCACTGTTGCAATTATTACTTGCTTCTGGTTTTAGGTTTTGTCATCATAACAAGAGTTAATAAAGTTGACAAGATCGAGAGCCATGGCTCTTCAAGTACAGCACCGTAATCATCAGCAGGTGATATGTAACTAATACGGTATGCAGATTGCTACTATAGGAAAAAATAGTCGATAACTTTCTATGTTTTTAATACTGAATTATAGACCTAAAATTCCGAGTCATTTAGAAATGTATATCGTAGGTGGTTGTTTCAGCAAAATGGCGACTAATAGACCAGCAGACGAGATGATTTACATTTAATAGCGTATAATTCGGCTCGGTAACTTTGTACAATAACCACGCGTGGTCAGATCATCCAAGTTAGTCATCAGTTGTATGGTCGCCATTAACATAAAAATTCGGATTACATAAATATTTATTATATTCTTTCCAACGATCTGACTTTTTACAATTCGATTACCGACACAGGTTTATATTGTGTTTGAATTCAAAATTATATATATTCTTTGTTCATCAGCAAGTAACTATACACTATGTTTAAAACCCTTCATCTAAGAGTGAAACGTTTTACATATTATTTCTTGTGCTATTTAATCACATTCAGGGAAACGCTTTATTCACCATTTAATTGACAGCTTTCTCACCTCTTCGCAATCAACTAAACATGTAGATCTCAACAATAACCCCAAAGTTGATATCACTAGATATATGCTTCCAGTGGGTTACCTTGCCGTTTTTTTTTACTCAAAGAAGCACTCGGAGACCAAATCTGACAGCATCCAGCTTGACTACTTCAATAGCAGCCAAGTTCCTGAGAACAAACAGATAAAATAGCCTACTCCAAACTAAGTGTTTACACCATTTTCCTCCACATAACGTTTAGACTTATATAACATCTGATTTACAATCGATCACTCGCCGTTCAGAGCAATAAATTTAATTGATTAGAAACATGAATTATATGCAGCAACCAGATCCATATGCATCATACAAACCTTAGAACACATATAGTGTTACATGCCATATCAATCATCAGTAACAGCAGACAGTGTATCAGAAAGGCGGCGTCAATAAAAGATCCAGGTTAACTCTAATACAAACAAACTGTCTCGTAAGTTTTTAGAGTAATTGTTTCATGTCTCTTATTAAGATTACTTTACTTGTAACTGATATGCAAAATAAGCGTTCCCAAAACTCGCATGCATAGAAATGGGCAAGTCTCCTTAACGTATATCTGAGAGTTTAAGCTAAGTGATACCACTGGTCTCTTTATACCTTAATGTCTTGTCAGGATATATGCATTAGCGATCATTGAAAGTAAAACTTATTTTGAAATCATGCCATTTGGCTTCATCGTTCCAAAACTCATCATGTTGATTTTTGATGTATGATGATTAATATTCGTTTAGTGTAATCACATGGAAGAAGAATATTTTTTTCTAAAGCTGTTTCCGTGGCCCATCATATGTGAATGTTTGTTCAAAGATGTTGATCACCAATCAACGATAAGTGTTTCGAGAAAAAGCTAGATTTTACAGCTGTAAAATTCTTTTTTTTTTTTTTCTTTTTTTTTCAAAAAACTTGTATACTTGTTCAATCGTTTGCGTTTCCGCTTAATCACGACTCAATCAATTTTCATCCATGTGATTTGATGAATGTTACCTATTTCAGACGATATCTTTACAAGGTCATGAGAATAGACATTTTGGTATATTACACACTTACCAGGTCAAACTGATTGCCAGACGTGTCTGTTTTGGGCATTCTCTTATTCGTTATCAAAGCTTTCGATGATACAAATTCAGAAAGAGTTCACGCCACGCAATCGTCGTTATCAGGTATTTCGCTGATCGAAATCCATTACAACTGATGTAATAGGTTTCACACACATGGTAAGATTACCCGCAAAACATAACGAGAAGTGATTACTGGCATGAACTTGTGTGTAACTGTACCTCGCCTTTGTACAATCTACAAACATTGCTTCAATCGAGGTTATACCTTTTTATTGGAGAATCCGTGTGATATGGGGTAGATAGCATGACCGAATCTCTACTTGTAACATTTCGATGACAACTAGAATTGTTCACAGTATTATATAACAGTGCTGTCTACATTTTGTTAAAGATATTACCGTAAACAGAAATGCGAACAACATATCTTACATGTATCTCAGGTTGTCGGGATTTTCTAAGTAACTCTTAAGGTTCTCTTTTCATACTGAAGTGCAGTTCACATCAAGCCTTTATTTTATTGATCATGTCGAGTTTTCGTGCTGGCTGATGACGTAATTCTGTTAGCCCGGATAGGATGATACTGTACTATAGTAAGTCCTTGATGATATTTATTTTAACTTTATGAAGTTTTCGTTTTTTCTCGTTGTCATTTTTTTCTAAATTATCTTATCTTTTGAATTCCAGTTTAGTCCGCTAAGGAACTACAAATAAATCTCTTATCAGTATGTTTATCTATATCCAAAGCTGTGACTATAATGTTTTTACTTTCATTAAAACCATTCATTTCAGAAAGAATCTGCAAGATACTACGAGCTTTCTTTTTCCATTACTAATTGAGCTCAATGTGTTGGTAGGGATTTCGTTTTTACTGCTGTATTGATGACTAAGTGAGCATTGTTAAGTCAGGAGATCAACGAGAAGCTAGAGAAATTTGTTTTTATCAGGAAACCACCTTAACGTTATATTTTCATTATAAAGTGTACGAGTTCAGCATGTATATATACATATATTAAGCCTTCAATAAACCCCATTATTAAACATCGACAGTTTGTCTATTGGTTCTGTTTTCAGAATTCTTCGTAATACTCTTTATTTGTTCATATTCTGTCCCAGTTTTATTGAATATTAGTTTGTATTATGACTATGTTGATATTTGTTTTCTTTCATATAGTATAAGAAGCGTGTTAAATGTAAATGTATACAGACAAAAATCAGATGTACACTGTACCTTCGGATTTTTATTTTCTTGCTGTCTTGCAGGTAGGACGTATGAATTTTACCAGTGTCCCTTTGCATGACCCGACAAAGTATTTCATTTCATTTTCTCTCCTTCCTAAATATCTATAATCTTTCAAACGTTTCCCTTGACACTGTCTCACTTTTGACCTTTAGTTGAACATTCGACTCTGTCAGGAAGGCTTCGGGTTTGTATCCTGGTCGAGACACATCAAAGCCATTAAAATGGTAAATATCACTCTTTGTCTAACGTTCAGCATTATGGTAAGGTGTCTTCGGCAGTACACTTCTGTGGGATAGCACTATAAAGTCGGCTTTAGTTCCTTACCATCACAAGGAGACGTTCACAAACATATCGTACCCTACCAAAAACGCACGCAACACACCGACTCACTTCACAGACAATGTGAGACCGTTCTTAAATGACCGTGTGTGTTGATAGGACGTTCAACAATATGAACCTTTGAAGCATTCTCTTGTCTGTATTTTTTATATTTTGATTAACTTTTTTTCTTTCTGTGTTAAAGTTAGCATTGCAATACAAGCGTGTTACATGCTATATATATAATATCAGGACAGGTGCTAGAAAACGGATTATCTGGTTTTAAAGATATGATTTACAGTATCTTTATAGGGTGTCATGATGTTTGGTTAAATAGAAGCATTTGGTGTCCGGTTTCATTAAGTGTATTAAATATTTACTGTTATTTTTCGAGTGCGATGAAGAACATACAAAACATAAACTAAATTAAACACCTGTATTACAATGATACAATATTCGATGATTTCCACTTTTAAAACAATATCAATAGAAAGGCGTATTTTTGATTGATGGTGTGTTACGCGTCAACATGTTGAAAGTTCTTCATATGATCCTTTTCTATCTTGTAATGCTATAGATAAAACAATAATAAGAAATACATACTCTGTTTGAATGAAGGCAACGGGTTTAAAATTCAATTCGTCGATAGTCGCATGTCCCGCTTAACCTACCGATCCATATGAATGAATATGTGTTGTTCCTGATAAAACTCCATGTCAGCGCTTTGTGTCAGGACACGTTTTGGTTTAATTATCATCAGTGTATGAGCTTGGTAACGAGTAGTATTTACTCTTCTATAGAAACTCAAGTTTGCTGCAACAGAGAATTTATTTTCCTGTTTAATTCTAAATATTTAGGTATAATCCAGCCAAGTGTATCGTGTTTCTTCTGTGTCAACCTTGATGTTCAGTTTTCTTGGTGTATGATGACGTTATGGTATAGTATTACTGCTTTTAATCTATTGAAATTTAGTTTGTGAAGCTGAATATTCTCTACGCTAATTGGCTTTGTGTACCACAATGACTTCACCAATTGATTTAAGGTTCAGAGATAAACAGCTGGGTGCTGCCAATAGAGTATACGCCACCAAATAATTGGTTTATGTATTAAAGCCAAACTCGTGTCTTGCAGACGAAGTAAACCTGACAAACATCATAAATCCTTCGAGTTTTATCTAAAGTCATTTTGTAAATGAAATATTTTGTCGAACAGTCTCAGGTTTATATTTCAAAAGAAAAAAAAACTATATAATGACATCAGACATATTCCGTCTTTCTTCAATCTTATATATATATATATCGATATCAAAATTCATTTTATACTTAAGTAATGAATTATATAGTATAATGATAGCTCTGGGTTGCTTTCTATGGAATCTTCAATTTCTACAATATCAATATATAACTGTTAAATGTGTTTTAAAAAGTGAATAGGAAGGTATAAAAGACAAATGAGAGAATTTCTTTACAAATAAGAATAAGCTACAGCAGAGCCAAATACCGACGTCATGGTTATACTACATACAGCTGTTTCGTCCTTATATAACTCGTCAGTGATGTCGACTTTGAAGTGTGCGATAAACGATTGAAAACTTGTTGCCAATAATTACTTTAAGTAGCATTTGTAAATGGATGCCTATTCAGAACGGTGCTCCTTCTAATTGCTGATACGTTGTTCAGACTTCCTAACGACTCGTTACACCATCGTAAATAGCTTTTAAAGTTGGAATGATAAAATTTTCACTGTCACTAAGAGTCCGTGTGGTTATGATAAATTGACATTGAGACTTCTTGTTTTAGTCATAGCTATTTATGATGTTTGTATAGATAATTTCTGTAATTACCATGGTTTATATGTACTCCTGATAATGTCGTAACTAGGATTGGTGTGTGGTATTTACTGATCCCGTGTCGCGTGCTGGTATTCCATCTCCGACTGAGGTAATTACTGTTCTGTGCGTGATCATCGCGTTTCTCTCAACAGGAAGCAAGATTCCTAATAATGATAAAAAAACGGAGGACATCCATAAACAACACATTGTAGGAATATTTATATAAAGTATCGCTATATTTGTTTTATTTTAACTGTTACTGTGAAATCTCAGACTGATAGAATATCGTACAAAAGACACAAATAAATAGCATCCTGTAAAAAAGAGCAGGATTTCGATACAGTAGAACCAAGTAATTAATTAAACTGCAACTTCATTTATATTACAACAATTGCGAAATAAGCTACATGCATCAGCTTATATTAATCACTCCTGTTGGCCCGAATAGAACGAGTGGAGTTTTACTGTGGGATGAAACCGGAGTACCAGGAGGAATCTAATGTGGTCGGTAAGGAACTCCATACCTTTTCAAGTTCATTCTGGGAATCAAAGCCCGGACGACTGAGTAAAATGCAAGTCTGTTACCACTGCGCCACCCACCTAATCAACTTCAACGATACAGCAGAAATCAGAATTCCTAGATAGTAATATGTAGATAATTTGCAAAGGGAAGCTAGTGTTCAAATGTAAAGAGAGAAACACAGACAGACACAGATAGGCGGACGGACGGACTGACTGACAGACGTGAGTGTAACGTGAAACAACTCAGGCTGCAGTCTCCAATACCTATCCGTCCATCACTGTCTAACATACGCTTAAACAAAGTAATGCCATCTCAACAGCTGTTGATGTGTTTAGCCTCCCTGTTGCAACGTCTGCAACTCGAGTCACTGTGTCATATTTTTTGTTCTTGTAGGTTATTTAATTCCACAAATGAATAAACCAGACATTGTTGTACTCTATATAGTACGATATAATCCTGTTCCCATGAAGTCACCCATTCTGGTATGTTATGCATGCAAAACATATCATAAAAACCGGACCGGAAGTTCTAGAAGGTCACATGGTTCATTTCAAAATCTGTACATTGTACTTGGTAGACAGTCAATGCACGGGGTAATGACTTTTCAGCTGATACATAGTTCTAAGAGTAGGGATTCTGTTTAATCCTTTCAACCTTATTCATGTAAGGCATATAGAAAGAGTGCATTTCCATCGGCCCTCTTCATCCTAATATTTTGAAGTCTGAAAAATGTCAGAAAGTCTCATTGAAATGGATTCCTTACCCTCTCTCCGTTTAAAGAGTTAAGCGTAGCATCTGGTTAATATCATGCGAGTTATTTGATGCGCGTGTTTGATGATAGTGAATAAAAAGAACCACTTCGTCCTGCGAATAATATTGATTGACCCCATATTAAATTTCGCCATTTGTTTTGCTCTCTCTAGAACATGGCGTCGTATGTAAACGTTTGGAATAATTTCCAACATTGAATAAGGAACGCAAAACAAATAAGTGTGAATGAATGTCTGGATCTCATTGTGATCGACTTATGATGATGCACGTGGAATGTAGTTAACAAAGAAATTATCTCAATAATGGTCACTTACATACAGAAGAAAATATATACCATACTAGTAATATTAAATTTGTTTATGTTACAATATTTGATTATAACAACTGATAAATACGACAGATTACCAGTAATAATGAGTAAGATATTTAGACTACGATATTTCTGTAATGTAATTTCTAATGTAGAACATTTACATCCGTAAGGCTTTATATGAATAATTTTATATCATCATATCACATGTCGCACATGCAGTGCAGTCTCTTATCGCCATCTGAAGCATTAGAATGTGTGAGAACATGTGATAAATCTTATACAATGAAACCTCTTGGTGTACAAGGATAACGTCTAGTACCTCATTCAGGGGCATGTTGGCAACCCTCACTCAGCTAAGTTTCCATTAAATGGTAAGTGTTTTTTTTTAATTTATGGGACAGAATAAACAAACAATTTCTTAATAAAAAAACCAATCAATCATTTTTACTACATTTGCTGTTGAAAGTTAACCTCGATTTTTTTTATATCGGCTGTTTCGTTTTTAAATGGAGACATACCGATTATGTATTTCAAATATTTCTGAAATGTTTCCGCGGCGACAATTCATTAATATCTAATTTAAACGTGGTACTTTCTGTTTGGTGGATAAGTATTGGTTCAGCTTTACATTGTTTGAGGTATGAATCCATATGTTAATAACCCAAAAATATACATGAAACTCATGTCATTTTGAAAAATAAGTACTTATTAAATTCTTGTATGTATTTAGAATCCATGATAATTATATCCTGTTCTAAGTATCAAAACATTTCTCAAAAAAAAACCCTTGTGCTATGTCTAATAGTTCCCCGTCATGGTACAGGGTACCTCTGAGAGATATGTTTACATCTCGTCAAACCACTCACAACCCGGAGTGTCGAGCTTAATCAGATAGACAAAATAGACTACTGGTGAGACCAATATTGCATTGGTTTCAAAGTGTCTCTAAATCGTCTGAAGATATGGTATATCATTGTATATAACTTCTCAGTGCGAAGAAATGAATCATCCAGTTTTGTTTTCAGTTTGTGCCAGAAGTCTCTGTAGCGTTATATACATACTGATCAAAAACAGACCCTACAAACTGTACACTATAACAAAATACAAAATAAAATTTTGAATGGTCTTAGAATTTAATTGATTTGAAAACAACAACTTTGAAATTATTATCTGCATAATATTACGACGACAATACATCAGAAATACATCAATCACATGTTAACCTACCGTGTGCTGAATAATAAAACTTACCTCACAAAATTATTAAAGACGACAATCTGATACTACAGTTCATCTAGTACTACAGGTCATCAGGTACTACAGGTCATCTGGTACTAAAGGTCATCAGGTACTACAGGTCATCTGGTACTACAGGTCATCTGGTACTACAGGTCAACAGAGACTACAGGTCATCAGGTACTACAGGTCATCAGATACTACAGGTTATCTGGTGCTACAGGTCATCTGGTACTAAAGGTCATCAGGTACTACAGGTCATCTGGTACTAAAGGTCATCAGGTACTACAGGTCATCTGGTACTACAGGTCATCTGGTACTAAAGGTCATCAGGTACTACAGGTCATCTGGTACTAAAGGTCATCAGGTACTACAGGTCATCAGTTACTACATGTCATCAGGTTCTACAGGTCATCAGGTACTACAGGTCAACAGAGACTACAGGTCATCAGGTACTACAGGTCATCAGATACTACAGGTTATCTGGTGCTACAGGTCATCTGGTTCTACAGGTCATCTGGTACTACAGGTCATCTGGTTCTACAGGTCATCAGGTACTACAGGTCATCAGGGACTACAGGTCATCTGGTTCTACAGGTCATCTGGTACTACAGGTCATCTGGTTCTACAGGTCATCAGGTACTACAGGTCATCAGGGACTACAGGTCATCTGGTTCTACAGGTCATCAGGTATTACAGGTCATCAGATACTACAGGTTATCTGATACTAAAGGTCATCTGGACACATTCTGTTGATTATCATTCGTAGTTGCCACAATCTGAATCGCTTATGATGATTCACAAACGAGTCACTTTTTAAATTTTTATTTGATTAAGATTCCCCCAGTAGACTTAACCAAAGACAGAGAAGGCGTGTCAGATCGTATACACGAACACCTGAGATTGATTAAGGCTGACTTTGGACAACCATTGAACCATACTTTTACACTAGAGTACAAGTGTGTCTTCGTGAAATGACGAGAGATGATGTATTTTATTGATATGAAACGCAAATCTGTACTCACATTATTGATGACATTGTAGTGTTTGTTTTGACATGTTTCAAAATCTTGTTTATCATCCTCTGTCGCCTTGTGTCTTCTTCAACACAAACGAAGTCCACTTACAATGCGACCGAAAGTCATCTTGCAAAGTAAATGACAAGAGAGATTACATTTGGTAACATGTGAGGTACTGTTATTTGTCCAGTATCCAACCAGCTGACATCAGACAGGAGACAACTGACTCGACTTCAGATGATAAGAAAAGAAGACCCTCAATACCACACACTGTGCCTCTTTGATTCACTTTACGTTCGTTTTTGTATCGACATAAGTATAAACGGCTTTTTTAAAAAAAAAAAAAAAAAAATGAAATTCCCCGTACACAATTTTTATCAACCATTATGCCGATTCAGAACAACAACACTATAGACATATTTGTTGTGTTATATATTTTGTCAATAAAATGTCTTTAGTGTCAAAATGTGCTGTTATCGTAAGCTGTGTCATTTTGAAAAATAATGACGATAAAATTATTGGTCAGAAAATTTATAATATATATATTGAAATTTCGATAGTTTTTTTCCTTTGGTTGCAAAGAAAAACAATACACATGTATTACAATACATACTGTCTTGAAAAAAGTAACAAAACCAAACAAAATGCCAAAATTAACATGGTTTGCGCTCAATATTAAATATTACATTACATTGTAATAACGCATGGATTCTTGTTTTAACAAAAATGAAGTTTATATGTAGCATCTTATTCCTCTCTATATATATATAATCATGAAATTTGTAATATTCTTGACAGTAAATGCCCGTTGACGGATAAGCCAACCTAGTTTCAACAGATGTTTAATGGACCTAGTGCCGGCCTCGTTAGGAAAACACAAGGCAATGTAGATATAATGTTGTGGTATATTCATACACGCGCGCGACATTACATAACTTTGACACAGAGTTCGTAAATAAAACATCAAACAACTAGCCTTCAAAAGATATTTCGTTCTGTAAAATTTGTAAATATTTCGCATAATTCATCAACACTACGTTCTAATTTCTGTTTCTTCTTTTCCTTTAATGTAGCATCATATTTCCGCTTGAAAGGACCCAGAAGAAAAACAAAGACAATAAGTCAGAACACAAAACATCTTGGCAAATGTTCTATTCCATGAAAGTTTCGTGAACGTTGTAAGACTGACAAAAACCAGATCACACACCAATCGAAATAATGAAACCATCTAAATATAATGTTATCAGTTACTTTACATTGCGTATAAACTGTTTATATGATATATTATTGTCTAAATGCGTTTCAGGAAAAACAGGTTATGGATGAAGAACGATAAAATGATTTGCGATGAAAACACATTCGAGAATCAAGTGGTTTTTTAATGTATCTCTAAATTCAAATTGAATCTTAACAAATATGCAAAATGCATTAAGTAAAAAAACAGATATCACAAACATTACTGTATATATACCTCTCACATATTTCTTGTCACTCTCAAGACAAGAAAGATCGCGGGCCTCTACAGAAACAATTGTATGTTAAGTTACCAATACTAATGGTAGCAGGTGGTGTTCTTTCTCTTTCTTTATCGTGATGGTCAATCGCTGGTACATGTCTGTGATCACTCTAGTTATCTGTACCACCCAAAAACCGAGAGTTCAGGCATATAGATAAGTCTACTGTGGGATTCTGTCAACTGTCACTCACTTGTAATCCACGAGGATCTTTGTATTTTTATTTGAAAGTCGGGAGTTATGTTTCATTGCCGTTTTAAAACTTATTTGTGAAAGAATAGTTTTTGAAGAGTGCAGTTTTCAGTAAGATAATACCGGGCAAGATCAGAAAGATAAATTAAAAAACTTTTCAACGTCTTTCATTGTCAGTATATGATAACAAACCAACGTTTGGAGTTTGTCTGTGGCTGGACGCGTTTCCGGTTTACAGATGTGACAGATTTAGTAAAGTACCGCTGGAGCCATTAAAACCGCTAAATCGGGCCTTTCTTTGAGAAAAAAAACAAGATTTTACCAAATGTTTGCAAAGCGATTAACATCACGTGTATCTACACGTGCATTTATGTTAACGTTACAACATTATTAGCATTGATTTTATATTATATATTATTATATTTTATTTAAATGTTTTTCAGTGAAAAAAATGAAATATTGTGATATTCTGTTATGTAGCTGTAAGGATACTCCGTATCATCACGTTGACGAAATACGCCTTTACGATAAAACAATGGGCTATTCTGCTTTAATCTGTAATTATACAAGGTATAAATGGTACAAGGAACACATGCACAGTTAATCTGTGTTTTAGCTGACCCGTTATCAATGCCTGCGTGTGGTGGTATTAATATTATCTTTATAGCCTTACTGTGAAGCTGGAATCGGTTCCGTACCTGGTGGCCAAGTCGTATCTCAGCCAGATTCAAGTGAATGTTAATGCGCCAGATATGGTGCAGCTATTTCCCCGATTTTGATTTTTTTAAAAATTTATTGATATAAGATAAAAGTGATGTTTGGTGTCATTAGGGGGTAACATATCTACAGTTCAAATGTAAGGTTTTGTACTGAGTAATACACATCTGGTAACAATGATTCTGTTTTTTTTTTCAGGAGAACCAATCTGTATGGTACTGTTTTAGCGATTGTTAAAAGGAGTACTGTAGTACTAGACACTGGGTAACAATGTTATCAGTCTTCAGTTACAGATTCTGAATAAAACTCTCGTCATTTAAGGCGCTGTCACACTCTAGCGTATTAAGGCAGCGTATGAGAAACGTGTCGAATATTTCGAAAAATTGTTTATACGCAGCGTATGAGGTCGATTTTCGGTTAATGACCTTTAGAGAAACGTGAGCCTAGCGTACCGTCAGCGTATGAGTAGCGTATGAGCAGCGTACGCCCAAAAAGTCCATACGTTCCTCATACGATGGCTCTATACGCCAGGGTGTGACAGCGCCTTAACGAACATCGATTTTCTATTTCAAAGATTGTGAGGGCGGATAGTCCAAGAGAGGATGTTATCTGACCTATATCGTGAAAATTCGTCTTGTAAATAAAGGTTAAATAAAAGTAATGTTACGTTCTCAAAGCTAGAGCAGGTGAAGTGGGTGACAACCAAACCCAATAGGTAAATCAAAAGGATATTCTGCACAACCTGGCAATTTTCTTTTATAGACTTCTTCGTAATTTTTTTAAACTATTGCCGACCTCAAAACATCTCTCTTAATGTCATTTTAGACTGGCGAAATTGGTGAAACGCCAGCTGATATTATAAGATTTAACTGTCGATATATAGCATATTGGGAAATCCGTTATATATTTAATGCGACGTAACACGTGAATACACTGGTCTGTACGCTGTTTTTTAAAATATCAGTTTGGGTCGGAATTGCATTCCTTTTTTGCTTATTTTTGTCGATTAAAATAAAAAAAAAAACAATATTTCACACTGTTCCGTTAATAAAAAGCAAACCTGTCGTGTCGTGGTATGGTCGAGCTAATGTTTGTACATCGAGCTAGCTAGTTCTATATAAAATTTCAGTAGGTGGAATATAGTATTTTTGCTGAGATGATGAAATAAGGTGTACAATTTATATATCAAATTAAGTAGATTTTTAAAATTCTTTTATTAAACACATATGAAATCCGTATGAAAATCGCAGACAGCGGAATTAATATTGTGGATATGATTGTGTTCATATTCAATCACATATACAAATAACAGACATGGATTAACACATCAAGGTAACTCTTGTAGGACAACACCTAGGTAACTGTTGTAGGACAACACCTAGGTAACTGTTGTAGGTCAACACCTAGGTAACTGTTGTAGGACAACACCTACGTAACTGTTATAGGTCAACACCTAGGTAACTGTTGTTGGACAACACCTAGGTAACTGTTGTAGGTCAACACCTAGGTTACTGTTGTAGGACAACACCTACGTAACTGTTGTAGGTCAACACCTAGGTAACTAATGTAGGACAACACCTAAGTAACTGTTGTAGGACAACACCTAGGTAACTGTTGTAGGTCAAAACCTAGGTAACTGTTGTAGGACAACACCTAAGTAACTGGTGTAGGTCAACACCTAGGTAACTGTTGTTGGACAACACCTAGGTAACTGTTGTAGGACAACACCCAAGTAACTGTTGTTGGACAACACCTAGGTAACTGTTGTAGGTCAACACATAGGTAACAGTTGTAAGACAACACCTAGGTAACTGTTGTAAGTCAACACCAAAGTAACTGTTGTAGGTCAACACCTATGTAACTGTTGTAGGTCAACACCTAGGTAACTGTTGTAGGAACACACCCAGGTAACATACATCAGTATTTTGTATAGTATCCCAGTATCATACATCAGTATTCTGTTTAGTGTCCCAGTAACATACAGTAGTATTCTATTTAGTGTCTCAGTAACATACATCAGTATTCTGTTTAGTGTCTCAGTAACATACATCGGAATTCTGTTTAGTGTCCCCAGTAACATACATCAGTATTCTGTTTAGTGTCTCGGTAACATACATCAGTATTCTGTTCAGTGTCCCCAGTATTGTTACATACATAAGTATTCTGTTTAGTCCCAGTTGTTGACTTGGCATATCGCCCTGTAATGGCCATCATACACCCTAATTGACTGAAGTATACATACGTCACGTGATATATTGATGTGACAACTATAAGCATTAAAGATCATGTGATCCCGACTTACAAGTCCTTAATGGCTTTAAGCACTCTTGTAACATAGGAGATATATGTGAACATGATGTCACAAGTCTACAAATGTTGGAAAGCACCATCCGACTGATAATGTCTGACATATACCAATGTATATATACCTGTAGCTTCACGGTATAGACGTCATTCCATACATATACTCCTCCTACTCAAGGTGTACAAGCATTGAGTGAAGGAAAGAGAACGCTTGAAAGGCAAGAAACACGTGAGAAGACAAAACAAAATCGGCACCTGAAATGACTTTATAAAAGAAAGAGAGTGTGCATATGTATGTGCGTGTGTGCGTGCGTACGTGTGCGTATGTCCGTGTGCGCGTGCGTGCGTGCGTGTGTGCGAGCGTTTGCGTTACCAGATCGTAATAAGAGGGTTTTTCAAAATTACATACGGTAATAATGAGAAATTGTGACATGCTCACATTTCATTTCATTGCTAAAGTCTTATTTTCTAGAAGATATGTTTCAGTTCATGTACACGTTACTATCAAATGCTAGAGATTTCTGTCTTTTTAATATACATTAACCCTAACCACTTATGATGAAATAACTCTAATATTGTAAAGAAAGATCACGATAAATTATCATTAAAACAGGCTTGTCAAATTCTTGTTTACTGCAATAAGTCATCTCTAGTCTATTTAACTGCATATATATTATAAATATAAAATGACAATAATTTATCGTTTATTTTGATAAATCAGGTACACGTGTCACAGTATAAATCTACTTTGGTGGCAATAATTTTAAGTTTCGACTAAAACATACATAAAGCATAGTCACCTTGTGCGTCTTATAAAACAGAATTGACTTTTATCTAGTGTACACTACCTGATAGGTTTCTCTGTATGTAAGATAATGTTAATCCATACCTGTTTTACTTTCTGTATATATATATAGATCTTGATACATAAACCAATGATGAAGTTTTATGTATTCGTGATAGTAATGTAACATATCTTATTCTAGGTCTGATATGCGAGAGGCAGCTGACAGCTGTCATCAGTGACACAGAGATAGATAACGTTTCATATGTCGGTAATTCTAGTACCTAAGTAGTTTTAATATGTTGATATATGTATTGTAGTGTACGGAACTTCTGTGTGTTAGTCCACACTAGTGTTGTCAGTACAATTCTGTCAGCTGTCAGTACAATGTTGTCTGTACAATGCTGTCAGTACCGATATCATATTGTGATGTTATACCTGAAAGAAACCCTCTGATACCAGGATAGAAACCCTCTGATACCTGGATAGAAACTCTCTGATACCAGGATAGAAACCTTGTGATACCCAGATAGAAACCCTGTAATACCAGGATTGAAACACTCTGATACCAAGATAGAAACCCTGTGATACCAGGATAGAAACCTTGTGATACCCAGATAGAAATCCTGTAATACCAGGATTGAAACTTTGTGATACCAGGATAGAAACCCTCTGATACCAAGATAGAAACCCTCTGATACAAGGATAGAAACCCTCTGATACCAGGATAAAAACCCTCTGATACCAAGATAGAAACCCTATTATACCTGGATAGAAACCCTGTGATACCAGGATAGAAACCCTCTGATACCAAGATAACATGATACAAGGATAGAAACCCTCTGATACAAGGATAGAAACCCTGTGATACCAGGATTGAAACACTCTGATACCAAGATAGAAACCCTCTGATATCAGGCTAGAAACCCTCTGATACCAAGATAGAAACCCTCTGATATCAGGCTAGAAACCCTCTGATACCAGGAGAGAAACCCTGTGATACCATGATAGAAACCCTCTGATACCTGGATAGAAACCCTCTGATAAAAGGATAGAAACCTTGTGATACCAAGATAGAAACCCTCTGATACCAGGATAGAAACTCTCGGATACCAGGATAGAAATTTTGTGATACCAGGCTAGAAACCCTCTGATACCAGGATAGAAACTTTGTGATACCAGGATAGAAACCCTGTGATACCAGGATAGAAACCCTGTGATACCAGGATTCTCTGTATGTGTGATACCAGATAAAACCCTGTGATACCAGTTTAGAAACCATGTATATATATATAAACTCTTGATACCATAGAAAACATGTGATACCAGGATAGAAACCTTGTGATACCAGGATAGAAACCCTCGATACCAGTATAGAAACCCTGTGATACCAGGATAGAAACCCTGTGATACCAGGATAGAAACCATGTGATACCAGGATAGAAACTCTCGGATACCAGGATAGAAACCATGTGATACCAGGATAGAAACCCTGTGATACCAGGATAGAAACTCTCGTACCAGGATAGTTGTGATACCATATGTTGATATATGATTGTAAACCTGTGATACCAGGATAGAAACCCTGTGTGTTAGTCCACACCAGGATAGAAACCATGTGATACCAGGATAGAAACTCTGTACCAGGATGTCAGAACCATGTGATACCAGGATAGAAACCCTGTGATACCAGGATAGAAACTCTCGGATACCAGGATAGAAACTCTCGGATACCAGGATAGAAACCCTGTGATACCAGGATAGACCCTGTGATACCAGGATAGAAACCATGTCATACCAGGATAGACCCTGTGATACCAGGATAGAAACAATGTGATACCAGGATAGAAACCCTGTGATACCAGGATAGAAATCCTGTGATACCAGGATAGAAACCATGTGATACCAGGATAGAAACTCTCGGATACCAGGATAGAAACCATGTGATACCAGGATAGAAACTCTCGGATACCAGGATAGAAACCCTGTGATACCAGGATAGAAACTCTGTGATACCAGGATAGAAACCCTGTGATACCAGGATAGAAACCCTGTGATACCAGGATAGAAACCCTGTGATACCAGGATAGAAACCCTATTATACCAGGCTAGAAACCCTGTGATACCTGTGATACCAGGATAGAAACCCTGTGATACCAGGATAGAAACCCTGTGATACCAGGATAGAAACCCTGTGATACCAGGATAGAAACTCTCGGATACCAGGATAGAAACCATGTGATACCAGGATAGAAACCCTGTGATACCAGGATAGAAACTCTCGGATACCAGGATAGAAACCCTGTGATACCAGGATAGAAACCCTGTGATACCAGGATAGAAACTCTCGGATACCAGGATATAAACCCTGTGATACCAGGATAGAAAACCTCGATACCAGGATAGAAACCCTGTATACCAGGATAGAAACCCTGTGATACCAGGATAGAAACCCTGTGATACCAGGATAGAAACCTTGTGATACCAGGATAGAAACCCTGTGATACCAGGATAGAAACCCTGTGATACCAGGATAGAAACCCTGTGATACCAGGATAGAAACCCTGTGATACCAGGATAGAAACCCTGTGATACCAGGATAGAAACCCTGTGATACCAGGATAGAAACCTTGTGATACCAGGATAGACCCTGTGATACCGGGATAGAAACCCTGTGATACCAGGATAGAAACCCTGTGATACCGGGATAGAAACCCTGTGATACCGGGATAGAAACCCTGTGATACCGGGATAGAAACCCTGTGATACCAGGATAGAAACCCTGTGATACCGGTGGTCCGGAACAGTCACAGAAATTATTTTATTCTAGATATGCAGTGATAACACGTCTGTCATAAACATTAAGGTTACTGCTATGTTATGACATGTGATTCTAAGTAGACACCAACAAGAATTCAAACAAAGATCGAACGAGCTGTAGGAAATTAAGTGTTGTGCTTGATTAAGCAAATCGAGCTATCTTTGAACGTGATTTCTAGATGGTTAGACAACGAGAAGCAGATAGCTTCCAAAAGTTTCTTACAATAGCCAAATCTCCTTTTTCATGACCTACACTATATGTGTTCTTATGTTGTATATATGATGTTTACAATAGTAAATTATTGTAATAATGTGTAATATTCCATGTAAGATGGGAAAATTTTGATACGTCTGAAAATTCAGGCTGTCCAACCTGTTTCAGTTTTGTATTGTATCGTTCACTGTCCATTTATAGAACATTGATACCGTCGTCATGAAATTTACTTCCTGCAGCTGAAGATAAAAAAAACGTATGCGACGATAAGTTACTAAAATATATTTCTAGAATTAAACATGCTTTATCAATGAAAGTATATCCCATTGTTTCTGAAACAGATCGTTTTCAAAACCTTTGGTCCTCTATCCGAGACGTTCGCACAATTCTGCCTATCATCCCTAACGAGAACATTTGTACACGCTCTGTTGTACGGTAGGTCGTTGGCTATCGTTAATCCAAGGCTATTGGAATACACCGGCGTGTTTCTTCCTTCGGAATTATCTCTGAATTTAATCAGACACGTACTTTCTTCAACCTCACACCCAAAAAAGGTCGAGATATGACATTTGACCCCAGAGATAGCAACACCACGGGTGTTTGCACTTAATTCACTTGCATGCAGTTCAAGGTTTTTTTTTTATGAAACTTCAGTTAGTGACGCAGCCAGACATAAACATAAGCCAACAGCACATATGTCGAAGATTGATAATAATTTCGTGAATAGGGCAAATCATACCCCAATGTTCCTTGGTCAGAATACATATTGACAGTATTTAAAGTACATCATGTGTCTTTTTTGTGATGCAATCGTAACAATCGATATTTTATAATTAAACCAACAATATTCCATTATCTTCAATAACGTAATATTATCCGTCAAACACTTCCCGTTTACCAACACAGTAACATATATATATATTTATATATATATTATTGGCTATGACATAATATTACCATATAAACAGCTCCCGTTTACAAACACAGTAACGTAGATATATTTTTATATATATGATTGGCTATGACGTAATATTACCATATAAGCAACACCTGGTTAACAATACAGCAATGTATATATGATTGGCTATGACGTAATATTACCATATAAACAACGCCTGGTTAACAATACAGCAATATATATGATTGGCTATGACGTAATATTACCATATAAACAACACCTGGTTAACAATACAGCAATATATATATGATTGGCTATGACGTAATATTACCATATAAACAGCACCTGGTTAACAATACAGCAATATATATATGATTGGCTATGACGTAATATTACCATATAAACAACGCCTGGTTAACAATACAGCAATATATATATATATGATTGGCTATGACGTAATATTACCATATAAACAACACCTAGTTAACAATACAGCAATATATATATGATTGGCTATGACGTAATATTACCATATAAACAGCTCCCGTTTAACAAAAGAAAAGTCGAAAAGGAAAAATACTTATACAGGTTTTGATACAAGTTATCCGAGAAATACTTCAATGATGTCGTTATTACTGCATTACCGGAGTTTGATGAAGTGTATATATCTAATTTCCTGTTTATTTTTGACTTCAAAGTTGTTCAATTTTTATTGATTAATCGGTGATTGATTATTTGTATCATCATGTATATTGAATCACATTACTTACTTAAGGATACTTCTCAGCTAAGTGATTCAGACGAGATCGAGACAGAGTTGCTTTTGATGTGAATAAGTGGCCAACTGTACACACCATTTGTCATAAAAATTTCATCGTTTAAACACTTTATTAATGTGATAGAAGAATACATTGCTATACAACAAGGAATATAAGGTCTCGGTTTGATCAAAACGCTTGATAGGAGTGCAATGTTCTTGATAAATGAGCATAATGGATATTAACGTTTAAGACGCTTTTCAACAACTGGTCGTCAAAGGAAGGCTAGACATCGTAATATACCGATCTGGAACTGAAGACTCGTTTATTAATCTCAGAATATGTATCACTTGTTATTCTAAGGTGTTCATCACATGTGGAAATTTACATCGTTCATGGCACATGTTCCCAATTATAAACAAGTGTTTTCCTGATTTTCCTAGACAGTTTGATGTAAATTCCTCTCAACTACAGTGTATAATTAGCCCATCACACCCGTTCAGAACTCAATCTAGGACCCTTCATTCTCTCAACAACTCATCAAATTCCTCTGTATTCACCCAGTCAGAATGGACTTTACATGAGTTATCTACCTTGGATCAGGACGCGGATAGTCGAAGCATTGTCAGCTTTAGAATAACAAGTTCGATCAGATATGATTTTTACAGATTAAAATTCAAGAAAAGGCACATTAGCTCAACAATGACACCGAAAAGTTATGAAGAAAAGCATCGTAGAGGTAAATATTTTAATTTTGCAATCAGTAAACAGTAACCATGTTAAACAGGCTACGAATTCAGCATCCATTACATGTAACAGCAATACTTGGGGGTGCGGTATTTTGTCGGTAAACATACATTGTTTCCAAATACTAATTTGGACGGGGATGTCAACATACTTCAATAACCATTATCAATGTACGGAAAAGTCAACAAATGTCTGGGTGAATTTTAGACTAGTCCGATATATATACGCACTAAAAACACAAACTGTTTTCACTGAAGTTGTTTCTTTGAATACCGTTGTTTACGTTTTACGACAGAACCAATGTTACGAGCTGAACAGACACATGCATGTGCAATGACCTTGCACCTGTAGCACGTGGGGGATACAAAAATAGCTCTGATTGCGGAGAATGAATTTCCAAAAAAAATTTCTTAAAATAGGCCTGCAAGATCGTTATATTTTGGTACAACACTGTAATGTCTCGAACTTGTTTACCGAAATACGAGGGCGCCTACCGCCTTGATGAGCACCTCTTCCTTGATGACCACATCTGCCTTGATAAGTTACACCACCTTTACGAGCACCGCCTCCTTGATAAGCACCACCTCCTTGATAAGTTCCACCACCTTTACGAGCACCGCCTCCTTGTTAAGCACCACCTCCTTGATAAGCACCACCTTCTTGATAAGCAACACCTCCTTGATAAGCACCATCTCCTTGTTAAGCACCACCTCCTTGATAAGCACCACCTCCTTGATAAGCACCACCTCCTTGATAAGCACCACCTTCTTGATAAGCAACACCTCCTTGATAAGCACCATCTCCTTGTTAAGCACCATCTCCGTGATAAGCACCATCTCCTTGTTAAGCACCATCTCCGTGATAAGCACCACCTCCTTGATAAGCACCACCTCCTTGATAAGCACCACCTCCTTGATAAGCACCACTACTTTACTGTCCTTTATGAACTATATGGACAACTATATTACTGATTCCATGTTCTTTCACTTCCATCTCATCATCACGGTGGTTCCAATATAAATTATATAGAGTAATGGCTTTTGTCATTGTAATGAGTAGAGAAATTCCTAATTCTATAACAGTTGATAACTGCTGTCACATCTTACTATACGAAACACCACTCTTAAAAATATCTTAAAATGTATTTCTGTTTTTATGTATTATAATTTTTCCTTTTTTAATTCTTTCCAGTTCTGTATTAATTATGTTGTACATTATTAAATGGTATGCAAAACAAATCTTTATTTCCAATATTTTTAAAAAAAATTTAATCTGGGTTGAATCTTTATAATATATATATATATATTTACTGTTGCGATCTTTTTTTTAAATAACTAGTTTATGACAACATGGGAAACTTTTACTGTAGGGAATGTTTTCTGTAGGAACATCCCTTTAAAATCTGAGATAGCACCAACTAATTTCTAATTATGTAACGTGTATATTGTAGTGGAATGGGGTCACTGTTTTACTCTACCAAACAGCTGTAAGATAAAATCAAATTTCATTACCTTTTTCTCCTGCCTTGGCACATTACTTTTACACCAAGTACCCTTTTTCTCTTCATTTAATTCAAAATTTCCAAAAATAAAATTCTAATTAGATAAACAATGCCGTAAGGAGATTCCCCAATTAGGATCTCTATGTACGTCTGCCTTTTGTTCATATTTGCCCTAGTTTTATTGAAATTGAGTCTGAATTACAATTCTGCTCACGTCTCAGTAAATTCTTGTTTTTCTGATGTATATTGATAAGGAAAGTTATACCACGGTGAGAAAATAGACAACAGCCAAGAAAAAACATCCCACGAATCTTAAGGATAATACCACTTATAAGCACTTACGTGTATTGCATTCTTATATACTACTTATAGTACTACTTGAAATGACTATCACTTGTGAATGATTTGCCGAGCTAAATATAGAGACAAGTAAATGTATACTAGAACTCATAACGAACGACAATCTCTCTCTCTCTCTCTCTCTCTCTCTCTCTCTCTCTCTCTCTCTCTCTCTCTCTCTCTCTCTCTCTCTCTCTCTCTCTCTCTCTCTCTCTCTCTCTCTCTCTCTCTCTCTCTCTCTCTCTCTCTCTCTCTCTCTCTCTCTCTCTCTCTCTCTCTCTCTCTCTCTCTCTCTCTCTCTCTCTCTCTCTCTCTCTCTCTCTCTCTCTCTCTCTCTCTCTCTCTCTCTCTCTCTCTCTCTCTCTCTCTCTCTCTCTCTCTCTGTCTCTCTGTCTCTCTGTCTCTCTCCCTCTGTCTCTGTCTCTCTCCCCTGTCTCTCTCCCTCTTTCTCCCTGTCTCTCTCCCTCTCTCTGTCTCTCTCCCTCTGTCTCTCTGTCACTCCCCCCTCTCTCTCTCCTGACACATACACACTATCACAACCTCAAACAGAATACCATACATGCATAACCCCTCCTTCCCCTCATCCATACCCACGTCCTCCCTTGACGTCACCCTCCATCCTCGCTGCCACACATGTTTTATGTGAATTAAACGACTATACGCAATAACATCAACACCTTGAGAAACAGAGCCAATTGTAACCACAGGAGGTAAAACTAGGAGTTGACATATTCTCGATATCTCTGTTAACCTGAAATGGTATTGTATAAAAGGTATTTGGCTGTTGTAAGATGTGGACGTTCTGAGTGTTAAGTTGTACAGGCCCACTGTTCAATGGTACATTTTGTGCATGTCATTTCAGCACATGTTATCATAGAGGTTTTAATGTGTCAGTTCAAATTAACCTATCATTATTATTTATATATCTAATCAGAGAGAACTTAAAATATTTCAGCCGATCCTGAACACCTTCTTTTTTAATTTTTGATTTTTTTTATCTTTTTCATACTGTACTCTACCAACTTCTAAATTGAAATCTTCATTTTCTTCTTATGAGAGTAAAAAAGAAAGAGAATTTTCCTTTCAAAGAAAGGTGAATGACATAGATGTATATGGTTGTGACCTATACTGGATCGTATTTCATCAAAAACACTTCAAACGCCAGGAAGAAATACACGAAGGATGAAGTAATGAAGATGATAGAGTTTGTGATTGACGGTTTCCTCGTCGAGTTGGGTGATAAGATCCTCTAACAAAGTATTGGTAGGGCTATCGAAATGAAGTGTGCCCACCCAATACCCCACCCCTCTTTTAGCTGACTAATTTTTGTTTACGCTATTGCAGGGAGTATTGAAGGATTTAAGGCAAACTCTGTCTGTTCACACAGCGGTTAACCAAACAAACAAATAATCCTTGTAGGACCACTATTTATTGTACCTCCTACTTAGGATCAGTATATATTGTACCTCCTACTTAGGATCAGTTTATATTGTACCTCCTACTTAGGATCAGTATATATTGTACGTCCTGCTTAAGATCAGTATATGTTGTACCTCCTACTTAGGATCAGTATATATTGTACCTCCTACTTAGGATCAGTATATATTGTACCTCCTACTTAGGATCAGTATATATTGTACCTCCTACTTAGGACCAGTATATATTGTATCTCCTACTTAGGATCAGTATCTGTTGTACCTCCTACTTAGGACCAGTTTATATTGTACCTCCTACTTAGGATCAGTATATATTGTACCTCCTACTTAGGACCAGTTTATATTGTACCTCCTACTTAGGATCAGTATATATTGTACCTCCTACTTAGGATCAGTTTATATTGTACCTCCTACTTAGGACCAATTTATATTGTACCCCCTACTTAGGATCAGTGTATATTGTACCACCTACTTAGGACCAGTATTATATTGTACCTCATACGTAGGACCAGTATATATTGTACCTCGTACCTAGGATCAGTATATATTGTACCTCCTACTTAGGATCAGTATCTGTTGTACCTCCTACTTAGGATCAGTATATACTGTATCTCCTACTTGGAACAATCGTCTACTTGGCCTCTTACTAAGGGTCAGTATCTGATGAACCTCCTATCTAGGGTCACCATTTTATGTACCTCCGACTTGGGACCATCGTCTACTCTTATTAAAGGCCATCCTGAGTGATCATCTAGAGTGTTATGATAGAGGAAAGTTACTTTTCACAACAAACTTTGTATATCATCAATGAGATACAGCGTGTCTTACAGGAGGCGACTATTGGTCGTTGTACTTTAAGATTATAATGAGGAAAAGGTTGAAGAAGATTTGGTCTGATCATCCCTTTCTATATATAAGCGCTTATCGCACTTCAAAAACTACTATATCTGTAACAGAAGCACGCCCGGAGTCAGAGTGATGGAAAGTGCACCATACAGAACAAGTGAGGAAATCACACAGATTCGTGCCAGATAAGGAAATACTGCTATCAGAAACCAACATCATGTAGCTGATGTTGAAAACAAACTGAACAAAACCACACCAATCTCATGTTCATTCTTTATATTGAAAATGATTACTGCCACCACTTTTCTCGGAGTTAGCCTTCTGAAAACAAAACATAACTCCTTGGGTAAACCAAAATCAGTACCCACTTATGTGTAAAATTCACACTTCAAGATTTACAGATAAAGCTTCCAATAATTTGATCAATGTCTGAAAACATTATTACATTCCCTGTATACAAAAAGGAACTAGGCGTGCCTGATAACGAAGGAAACAAAACCTATACACGACGTAATCTTTCCAAACACTAAATATTGGCTTATCATGTTTCAGTATTACAATCATGTAGATTGTCTATTTATGATAAGGATATGGACCTCCCTCATTTAAATTGGATTCCTAAACTTCACAGGAATCCATATATACTGCGTTTTATTGCTGGTTCGTCTAGCTGCTTAACCAACCCTTTGTTTAAACTTCTAACTACCATTCTAATTACTATCAAATCTGGTTTAGTTTTATTGTGATACTGTTAACTCAAGAAGTGGAATTGATAGTATATGGTTTAAAAGATAGCCAAAGAGTTTTTGACAAATCTTCAGCACTCTCTTCTTAAAAATAATTTCTTCTATAAGAACATTTGATTTTTCTATCCTGTTCACCACCATACCCCAATCTAAAATGAACGAACGTCTTCGCTCTCTTGTCATGTGAACTGTCTTTACCATGTAAAATGATGTATAAATATATGGTTGTGAAATATATTGAAGCGTAGTCCTTATCAATACGTCCAAATCAAAGAAATAAAAAATGGAGGACGAAATTATCAAATGTTATATATAAGTTTTTGGTTGACAACATCTTCGTAGTGTTTGGTGGGAAGATCTTCCAACTTACTATTGACATACATATAGGAATTAATTGTCCCTCTGTTGGCTGATATTGTATTAAAAAAATTACCAAAAAGGTCACAAAAACCAAGCAAAGTAATTAATTTCCAGCTATGATGTTAGTGACATCTTTGATTAATCATACATTTATTGACCACGTCCACAGACACGACAGACTATTCTACATGAGCTGCGTATCGCGACCTTTTCCTACTGCGAAACCAACATGGACAGTTTCCATCACGCTGTATGATAAGCATGATGATCTTAATTTTCCTACTGTAAATTTTACACTACTGGGTAGCAACCCTCCCGCATCCCCAATATATGATGTTTCCATGTTACTGTTTATTCGATATTCAAGTGTCTGCTACATGTACCAACATCACAATATTCATGTAAGATGTTATCTTGTTCTGACGTTAAAATGATAAATGATTTTTTCGGATATTTCGCATCCTCGCTTTATCCGAGAGTACTTTCAGTAAATGCTTCCTTTCGTGATTCACATTTACTCCGTACCTCTGAGGAATACTTCTTCCAAAAATTCTAAAAACTTCCCTCGCGATTACGATTATCAGTCTAAAGTTGTTGACTTGGAGCATCGTGCATCAGATGATAATGGGGAAAAGTAAATTTATCGTCTGTAGATAAGTTTTACATCAACAATTCCCAGACAGGACGTGCGCAAGCATGTTCTTTACATACCTAGTTCTATACGTCTAGGTTTAAATACAGCTGATACAATGTATACTTGCAGTACTTATAATCCACGCCATCAAAGTCGGCACATGTTCTCCGTGTGTTCTGTAACACGGTTATAACACTGTCACCGGGAGCATTATATGATGTAAAGCAAGATGGAATGGAGCTAACGAAATGGCTGCACGTTAATAAAGTCATCGAGTTTGCATATGATAATCAGTTATGTGAGATATACCTTCAATCACTGGCTATGTCATGGCATTTCTCGTTCACGTTCGTCTGCCATAAACATTCACGATTTGCTCATGTTTGTAATTCTTGTATATACCGACAGAAGCACGAGAAGTTTGATGTGATGTAAAACACATGTGGTTCTTTAGCTATGTATTTTATCGAACATTAACCTTCTATAAATACGATGTTATTCGTTCTTGATCATGCAGTGGTATGGCGATGTTACATATTTCTCCAAACGAGACTTTTAAAATTTTATTTGATATAATTTCAGTATTTTCCATTTTAGATAATACTATATTTGGATATTGAGGTGGGAAGTCTTTATCACTAATGTTCCAATATGGCCATGAGTGTACAAGATAAAGACACTTGTTGTGACGTCAGATGTCTATAATGTTGATAGATGATTTTCGATTCTACACAGAAAAAAAGCACAACCCGAAACATTTTAACAACCCATAGACGTGGATCCATGATTGGTGTTCACGTAAACGTCTTTGAACTCTTCTGATACGTATCATGCAGACTAAAAATAGTTTAAAGCATGTTTTCATATCCCTGTCAATCCAATATGATGAAAACATCCTAATTCATAAGACATATATGTGTAGACCCAAAATGTGCAAACTGCAAAACAAATTAGTACTAGGCATATGATGCATTCATTGGATCCAAATGCTCAGTAACAATGTTTCACGTGATTTACATCCGCTTACAGATAAGATATATATTTTTTTACCTTATTCACGTAAATTTTAGAATGTAGAACAATATCTAAATATCATGTTTATAAACTTCAAACAGGGTGAGGCAATGACGTAACCGGATGTGATATGTGTTCCGTGTTATCTTGCTTCAAAACGAAACAACACTTCCTAAAAAAAGCATACATTTTCATGAACCGTTAATAATATCAGCATGGCAACATCTGTCGTATATTTTTTTTTAAAAATCTTCTATAATTGTCTTTAAAAAGATAAACATGTATATTCATGAATGAGACACGATATCGGTAAGCTTCGGGTATCTATATATAAATCAATTTCAGATTGTGTGTAGCATTTCATTCTCATATCCCATGCTGTAGATCAGATAAGTTATAAAATGGAAACGTAACTGAGAATAAAATAAATGAAAACCATTCCACTCGTCAAGCAATGCCAGTAACAAAGGATTAAACACGTAATTACCGGAACAGGGTCTAATTCATTACAAACATGAAATAGCTTATCTAATTTAGCGTACAGCCATCGTTAAATTACGTCTAACATTTTTACTTTGTGGCGGACACAACTGCCGACCCACGCCTTTGTTTGTCAGTGTAATGAGCGGCAGAGAGACATATAAAAATACATATATAAATGACCCACCTATGCAATTGTCTCCCTTGACCCAGAGTTAAAATGATTTTTACGGATTAGTAAGTCTTTTATGAAAATATCTCAAATGTCAACTTTTGTTACGAAAGTAATTACAATCGGACATATTGGCGAACATGTCCCATCATAAAATTAGAAATATTTCAACTGAATTAATATGTGTGGATCGTTATGTTTGAAGTGTAGCCTGATCTATCGTTAACATTTCGGCGACCATTATCTGGCGACAGTGTTAACGCCTGTGTATAATGACCCCTAATCTAATCTCAAGTGAACCAGTATAAACAGATAGCTGGACTGACCTTAAGTATAGCCGTGGTGGCGACTGGGGACTGCGGTCAGACAGATAACCCTTTACAGGGTCACGTAAGGATAACACCGAAGTCAACCTTACTAGACCATCTCAATAGTCATCGTATGTTGATAACATTAGTTCCTTTAGATGACTTCAGCGTCTGCAGTAACTCTTCCTGAAGTCATTATACTGATATATAACGCTGTCGTCATCGTCATTATCGGACATCCTCGGTTAATTTTTTGTTAATATTCATTAAATATATGTCTAACGTTGAAATAATGATTATATAGATTTCAATCCATTCATTATTTATTTCATTCTTACTAAAAGTCCATCACATTTCTTTAAGCGTACTTGAAAACTTCCGGATGTTGCTTGCCAAAATAAAATCATGTTTTACGTTTTAAACACGAGTTACTTTTGTTTCCGGATCACGTATCTTGCTGTATTTTTCCAGGGATATGCGTGTTAATGTATTCCAGATCACAGGTCTTAATGTAGTTTTCCTCGCATACTTTGGAGCACTGAACACTTCTCTGAAGCATTTACATATCCTGCTTGGCATATACCTCCATTTTTGGTGTTGTATAAAATATTTTCTATCGTAATGGTTGCCATAGAACTGTCACAAGGTCTTCCTTTCTCTGTATTTCACAAAACCTACACTTGTAATTCGGAAGATTTTCGTCAGCTGCCCCAAGCCAAACACACAATTGCTGTATAGGGTCATCCTCTGAAACATCAAATCATTTGCAATATGTACGCCAGGGGTTTAGTAAGGAAGATATCTGATATCTAGATTTTGAAAATCCACACCAGGGAAATTCAAATCATCATGCTCATAATACAACTTAATGGACCGTCTTCGTGTTGGTTATATATGTAGTTTGGATTCTAAAGAAGAAGACTTGTCCTGGCAGAACTGGCTTACAGTATACGCATTATAGTAGGGTCTATTAAGTCACTTACGAAACAGACATATGTCAGCGAAGAAAAGGTTAGTTTCCGAAGGCAATTCAATGGTCTGATGGAAGACCTTTCCACCTAACAATGACGTTATTGTCAATCAGAAATCCTGTTCCGGATGTCGTCCTCAGTATACTTTATCCTAGCCTTTGATACGTTTACAGCGAATTACGGTCTAGTTGTCAACCATAGTGTAACCCTTGTACCCATAACGAGGGAATAGAAACGTTCTTTTTGCTTTACATCAAAATCAAATATCGATAAAAAAATAACGGTTTTATCAAGAGGAGTTGTTAAAAGCTGGTAAACATCTCTCCGAAGTTCAATACCATAACATCGATAGCTAGAATTTTGTTTTTGGAAAAAAAAATATTGAATGATATGTAATATGTTGAATTTTCTTATGATTATCAAGAAAGCCTATTTTTTGGAAGTACAGGTGAAATATATTTTTCAGACATAGGTCAGGATATTTTACATAAATTGGTACAGAATGACAGATCGAGTTAATTCAGTCTGCTCTGAGAGTAAATCCAACTCAGTATGCTCTGATATCCCCAATACCCTGATGTCTTTTTTACTAGAAATCTATATATGAAACATATCGTATTGGTAATTATTTTCGCAAAAAAATAGAAAATCTGTCCTATTGAAGTCGCAAAATTTTGATTCGTTGAAATTTGATTCTCTCATTTTAAATAAATTTCAAGATAATTTTTACCTGAGAAAATAACTGGTTATACTCTACATGTGTGATCATTGAAACATGGGTACATCAATGATAATGAACGTACGTGTTTAGGAAGACCGCATTTTTCGAGGATGACGAAGGGATTGTGCCCGAGGCTGTTATACTGACAGTCTATCCACTTGTGCTACCCCTAGAATATATTTCATATAGGCATGTATATTGATAACACAAAAATTTCGTCCAAACACAGCAATGTTGTACAGATGAAACTGTTACACTGCCACATTTCGATATCCCATTCATGTTAAATTTAGATGTGTGTTAACGTTATACTCTCAAGTCATAGTCAGCACGATTTCGGTTCGGGTGCCAAATCAAAATCTTATTCAGATAACACAAAATGGCAAATTGTATGAAACCTACTTAAACAATTATCTATCGGAAGAAAACCTGGAATTTCCACAGATCATACTCAATGTAACCCGGCCACTATACAACAGTTGTCAGATGTTTTCGAAGAACAGTCTAAAATTTCTCATATGTACATGAAACAAACTTACTATACAAGTTACAATACACTATTAATTAATTTTAAAAATTGATAAGCTTCTTCTGCACTAAAAGCGTCACCATTTTTAAGAAAGTAAGTACATCAACGTTCAGAAAATATTTATTGGTTTGTTCTGGCATTAAACGGGTGAAGTAAGTAAATAGTCAGGATGGCCGAGCGGTCTAAGGCGCTGCGTTCAGGTCGCAGTCTGGTTCTCCAGGCGTGGGTTCGAATCCCACTTCTGACAGCTAGATTTTTTCCAACATTTTTTTATTTCAATTATGTCCGTATTTAACCTGATGTTTTATTATAGGTTATTATATGTGTGCTTGGTTTATTTAAATACGTGTCGTAACCGTATCACATTACTTTCTCCGTTAATGCTGTACTCCACACATTCATTAATGGTCTGGTATGTAAACGGAAGTGTAAATGAAATGCGTCCAATATTAAGCCATGGGTTAGTGCGATCAAACGGAAACAGAAAGTAAACAAACCGCTATCTTATTGTGTATCTGATGAATAATATAAAGAGAGAATTTATAAATCGTATTAAAAATCAAATCAAATTCACGGGAATCGTAATTTTAGATCCTTAATACAAATGTTGCTTAGATATAGACATCTTGTATCACAGTGTATGTAGGTCAATCTCTAAGCACTTGTATCACAGTGTATGTAGGTCAATCTCTTTAACCACTTGTATCACAGTGTATGTAGGTCAATCTCTAAGCACTTGTATCACAGTGTATGTAGGTCAATCTCTGTAACCACTTGTATCACAGTGTATGTAGGTCAATCTCTAAGCACTTGTATCACAGTGTATGTAGGTCAATCTCTTTAACCACTTGTATCACAGTGTATGTAGGTCAATCTCTGTAACCACTTGTATCACAGTGTATGTAGGTCAATCTCTTTAACCACTTGTATCACAGTGTATGTAGGTCAATCTCTAAGCACTTGTATCACAGTGTATGTAGGTCAATCTCTTTAACCACTTGTATCACAGTGTATGTAGGTCAATCTCTTTAACCACTTGTATCACAGTGTATATAGGTCAATCTCTTTAACCACTTATATCACGGTGTATTTAGGTCAATATCTGTAACTGCTAAGGTAAAATTGTTATTTTTTTTTCAATTCCGTTGAATTTTTTTTCATGGGTCGTCGCCGCCGACACGTTAATAATTGATTAAATGGTGTGTGTGTGTGTATGGGTGTGGGAGGGGGTTGGGGGTTTGTAATGTTGCCTTTATAATACCTACGTTATCTTTCGTGCATCCAGCGTGGAGTTAAACATAGCATCATAAAATGTTTACAGGTGATTGATTTTTACAAACAAGCAAAAAATCCACACGAATATTGTATACCTTAGCTGGAAGTACTTCTTTAATTTATTTAATTTAAACCTATTATAATGAAATACCATTGCTGAATTATGATCCGTATCATGCCCTGACCCGGTATACACCTTGGTCAAGGTGTTGATGTCAATACTTAGATGACCACCTTTCAACAGAAATAATAGAGTAAAGCCATATAAAGATTAACTCCTCATGTTACAGTGACTGAGGAAGATAAAAAAATAGTCTTAATCGACGTCAAAATCTACGGGGGGAGGTTTCATTCTTGTAGAACGCAAGGAAATATTACGCATATTTTGTACCAATACATCAATTGTCATACAAAGGCATAATCTGTTCCTTGTAAAAACGTCATCGTACAATATTTGTTATCAAAAAATATGAAGTAATTTAAATGCTGGTGTTTTAGATCAAATAAAAGCTCTGTCCAGGCTTGAAGTACAGTTAAAGTGAATGTGTTATTGTTTCGTTGTACTCTCGGGTTATTATAACTATACCTAATATGTGTGTGTATATTTAAAACTTCCAAGAGTCCCCCCGAACTTCGAAGAGTCTCCCTGAACTCCCAAGAGTCTCCCTGAACTTCCAAGAGTCTCCCCGAACTTCCTAGAGTCTCCTTGAATTTCCAAGAGTCTCCCTGAACTTCCAAGAGTCTCTCTGAACTTCCAAGAGTTTCCTTGAACTTCTAAGAGTCTCCCTGAACTTCCAAGAGTCTCCCCGAACTTCCAAGAGTGTCCCCGAACTTCCTAGAGTCTCCCTGAATTTCCAAGAGTCTCCCAGAACTTCCAAGAGTCTCTCTGAACTTCCAAGAGTTTCCTTGAACTTCTAAGAGTCTCCCTGAATTTCCAAGAGTCTCCCTGAATTTCCAAGAGTCTCCCTGAACTTCCAAGAGTTTCCCTGAACTACATTATGTGGCTCAGTACTTAATTCTGAAGGTGCGACTCTTCTGTGTGTATTTTCTACAACTTTTGATATCGTATGTTGTAGACACTGCCAGTGATTTCAGTTCCCAAGGTTTACCGTCATGCATGTCAAGTTTTAATTCGTTTGAATAGTTCACGGCTCAGAAAATATTTATTCTTGTAAATATGCAGAATACGGAATTCAATGAATCATAGGGCTTGTTCAACATCCCATTCAGATTTTGACATTTCTTTCGATAAACTTTTAAAAACAGCTGTACGACCATTTTTGGCTCTACATTAACATATTCTAAATTTGTACTGAAAGTTGCTGCAGATGTATTGACCCGAGTCTTTTGTACTGCCATCTTCTAGTTAAAGCCTATGACCTTAGGACAACCTCCAAAATAAGAACATATACTATATTTTGCACTCGGTGTACTGAACTTAATAGTATACCATATACCCGTATGTTTTACTTTGAATTCTCGTATGCTTTATATTTCAGTATAACTATATTCTATTATGAATGGTATAAAACCGTGAATGAGTTTTATCCGGAATGCCACTTCTATTTCGCTTTATCGTAACTCAATGCTAATGTACTTTTATAAGATTGAAATTGACCTTTCCTACGTATGGCATGTGTCACATTAATGAATCTGACAACCTTGATTAATATTGGAATGTTTCGGAGACTCTTTGGTAAATATTGGTATATTAATAGCTGCGCACAGAGGCTATTTGTATTAGAGTAGAGATTGTTTGCTTGTCGCTAAGAGTGTTTTGTCGGAGGGTCTGGATTAATAGCTTATAAGGAGCGGGGTCATTACAATACTTCACCTACAGAAATAAAGTAGTTTGTATGGAAGGGAATGGAGTGTTTTCAATGAAACTTGATACAATAATCTTAATTTGGGCGACGGAGATCCGATACATTTATACTTATATTCAATTACTTGGTATACCAGTCATTAGAGAAAGGAATCCTGTAATATATATAGACGTGTAGGTGTGTTTATGGCCTTGGAGTACTTTTCTGAACAGATGATGAAGATGCAAGTCTTACAACGGCCTTCACTAACTTTTCTCAAATTTGTTAATACGCATTCAGGTTTTGTCCTTGGTAGACAATTTCTCTTTAAGGAATTTAAGAAGGTATATTTGATAAAATTTATTACCTGTAACTGAGCGAGATAGGGGTATCTCAGTCGAGGGCTTAGATCCTGTAACATATCAGAATCGAGGCGTTAGGCGAAGTTAGGATGTTACAGGATCTTAGCTCGTTCGTTTGTCTAGTAGTTCAGTTGTCATTCTCCTGGTTAATACTCGTGTGTTTGTCTAGTAGTTTAGTTGTCACTCTCCTGGTTAATACTCGTGTGTTTGTCTAGTAGTTTAGTTGTCACTCTCCTGGTTAATACTCGTCCGTTTGTCTAGTAGTTTAGTTGTCACTCTCCTGGTTAATACTCGTGTGTTTGTCTAGTAGTTTAGTTGTCACTCTCCTGGTTAATACTCGTGTATTTGTCTAGTGGTTCAGTTGTCATTCTCCTGGTTAACACCCGTCCGTTTGTCTAGTAATTTAGTTGTCACTCTCCTGGTTAATACTCGTGTGTTTGTCTAGTAGTTTAGTTGTCACTCTCCTGGTTAATACTCGTGTATTTGTCTAGTGGTTCAGTTGTCATTCTCCTGGTTAACACCCGTCCGTTTGTCTAGTAATTTAGTTGTCACTCTCCTGGTTAATACTCGTGTGTTTGTCTAGTAGTTTAGTTGTCACTCTCCTGGTTAATACTCGTCCGTTTGTCTAGTAGTTTAGTTGTCACTCTCCTGGTTAATACTCGTGTGTTTGTCTAGTAGTTTAGTTGTCACTCTCCTGGTTAATACTCGTGTATTTGTCTAGTGGTTCAGTTGTCATTCTCCTGGTTAACACCCGTCCGTTTGTCTAGTAATTTAGTTGTCACTCTCCTGGTTAATACTTGTCCACCTGTCTCTTGGTTTAAATGTATGTCAGTATCCTGCTTCCTGTGAACGTGATGGTACTTGGACTTGACTAAGACTTATGTTGGCGATTTTCTTGAAAACTCCTGGATTATTTCCTCTCATTTTTTTGAGATCTTTTTGTGACTATTTCATGTTCACAGATTTTTATCATTGTTATGTTAATATTGTCTTGCTGTAGATTTTTAAAGGTATTTTTTATCAATACTCTTCAGTATTTATTGTATTCCCTTTTGTAAATGCGCTGTTATTCAGTTGATCACAAAATGCTGATTGTCGCTGTTGTAAAGAAATAAAAAGTACAATAAGAAGGGCCACTCATTTCATTGTGATCTTTGATTTTTTTTTCGCTTCATCCGCAAATGCATTTCATGCAAACACATAGATCACAAACTTTAGCAAGGTGGGTCTAAACCGTTGTGTTCTTTCGTCCAGATACATGTATATGTGTAGATTAGTAAGACAAAAAGGTTTCCTTTCCATGTACGTCTTCGATCTAAACTCCCTCGATCAGCGACAAAGGCATAAAAACTTTATTTCACAACAATTATGCACTGGTGTTTATAACTCACTTTTATTGGCCGAGGTAGAAGCGGGCGAGGTCTTGCTGTGGAAAGGAAATGGAACATCCGTAGAAAAACCACGTGGTTGGTAGCTGACACTACACCTGTTCACGTCCGATCCGGGAATCGAACCCAGGTCACTCAGGTGAAAGACTAATGCGTTACTATCTCGCCATCCAACCACTTATATGATAGCGACAAAGGCATACGACATCTTCTGTACAGGACGAGTGACCTCGTAATTACTGCTCATCTGCCCATTATCTCAATGTTTTCTGTCACTGTGTATATAGGACTGTGTTTTGTTGTAATTATTAGCTATTGTGACTGCTATAGCCACGGCTATGGGACAGTTAGCCTCATTCACGGTACAGGTGGCTATCTCGGACAACACTCCGTTCTTTTTCCTCCCTCACAATCGTCACTCACAGTAATTAAGGTAATAAGTGTCAGGTCATCTCAAGCTCCAATTACATGTAATGACAAGGGAGATAATTCATTTTACTCCTGTTCTCTTTTGTAAATCGTTGCCCGAGTGTATTTTTGTTTGAGTTATGATTCTGAATTAACGGATCACTATTGTGAGCAGTGTAGAAGACAAACTGTCTCATTATCCGGTCAAATTTGCTGGACATTCCATTTACCGTAGATAATAAAAGGCTAAGGTTCATTTCTGGGTGTTTGCCACGATCGGGAAATTGGCGTTGGTATGTAGATGTCAAACTCCCCCTACCGTCATTGTGTGTACCGTACAAAATGTACACAGGTATCTCTGTGTCGTATACCTGCCCGGGATTTTATCAATGAACAAAGGTGTATACTGGCCAGGTGTTTATTTACCTGGTTTTACCTGAGACTAGAGTCACAGAAGGTGAAATGAAGCAAAAAGGGACGCTGATCTTTGTAGCGCATTAGAATTATTGTAACTTTTATTTTATCGTACGGCAATGGGCGGTTCGAACATTCGGAGAAAGTCGTTTAGTTATTAGTTCGCGTGAAAAAGGACGCCAAGAAATCAACAAATATTAATCTAGACTTAACATTGAGCACCATTGGAGGATTTTCATTTAGAACGCCTTTGTGAAATTTGTGAAATTGACAAAACGCTGAAGTGACACTTCAACGGGAAATGGCTGTACCATAAAGGGATATTCACCTCAAGCTGAAGCCATTATCGTCGATCTTTTCATCGTTCTTGTCACCAGCTGAACACATCTACTATAATGGATCCTGTGGCCCTGATTCTTGTCTTAGTGCAAGTAGGTATAAAGTTCTTTTCACAGTGACAATCATCTCACATTCTACTTCAACTCATGGTTTAGTTTTAAGGGAGACGTTTAATGGCGTCGAAACTGCACGAGTTATGTACTCACTTTCGCTAAAGATTAACAGCATGGCGTAAATTTGTACATCCGAATATATAACAAAAAGTATTGAAAATGTTGCTTAAAAAGTTCTTTTATTTTCATTCAATTTTAACATTAATTAACATGTACATCAAGCAGGCTTCACTTTGATACAAGTCACAAAACTTGTACATCAAGCAGGCTTCGCTTTGATACAAGTCACAAAACTTGTACATCAAGCAGGCTTCGCATCAAGCAGGCTTCACTTTGATACAAGTCACAAAACTTGTACATCAAGCAGGCTTCACTTTGATACAAACCACAAAACTTGTACATCAAGCAGGCTTCACTTTGATACAAACCACAAAACTTGTACATCAAGCAGGCTTCACTTTTATACAAACCACAAAACTTGTACATCAAGCAGGCTTCACTTTGATACAAACCACAAAACTTGTACATCAAGCAGGCTTCGCTTTGATACAAGTCACAAAACTTGTACATCAAGCAGGCTTCACTTTTATACAAACCACGCAAATTATAAGTTATACATGTTTCCTTAATATAAATGAAAATGTTCATACGGCAAGCAGGCTTCACTTGAAATCACAAATAAAAAATATATATATATATATTTTAACACATAAAGCGGGCCTTATTTCAGAGGCATGCTCATAACTATAGTTCCATTTCACTTGATACGATATGTTTGTAATGTTTATTCAATGACCGTAAGTCAGTTTGAATAGTAGGAGCTAAGTAGACACTTACCACTAAGGTAGACCCCAGCTCTTCATTACAAGGTATGTGTGATATATGTTTAGTAAAGTCATTTCAACATTAATAGACAAAAATAGAAAAAAATTCTTTAGAAAGTACCTGTATAATCTTTCTTCAAATAATGATCTCTAACAAATCCAATTCAGTTTTTGTTTACTGTTTAACACAGGTGACAATAATTTAATTAAACGCTTGCACGATACCCAACTTCTTTAGTGTTACAAAAACTGTTTGAGCAAAATAATGATGGTAACTGACCGTAAACTCATAATTCTGAATAACAAAAGCTTTATTTTTCATCGTTACGAGAATGATAAGTCGTTTTTTCGGATGAATTACACTTTCTAGTATTTATTACATCGACGGGAGAGTTACTCTGTTACAATCGGAATGATTTATAAGGTGCTGATTAAGGTGTTGGAACAGGTGGCACGGCGTTGTAACTTATACACAACGTTAGAAAAGAGATAGGTGCTGACTAATAATCTAAGTTAATGTGTGCTAAAGTTTATTAAGAAGAGAGGCACGATATTTGATAATGTATTTTCACAAAAGAAGACTTTCTCCTTGCTTAATATAACACAACAAATATATTTTATTGAAATCCACTGAACATGCGTATCGACTGTCTTAATGATTGAAGTTGTTGACAAATCCAATGACTGACTTTAGCTGTATATTGACAGCTGATTGTGTTCCTTATAAACTACATTAGATCGGGTATTTCCAACACCATAATGAACTTCATTTAAGAATAAAATGCAACTTATAATTATAATGAAGCTCGAAATGATCATTTATATAGAAATATCCTGAATAACAGAAACTGGAGTGATATTCTAGAGAATTTCCGATCCACAAAGTTCGATGTACAAGTAGCTGTTGACAGTTTGACATGAAATAAACGACCTTCGTTAACGTGGCCCTTGGCTGGGGAGTTATGTAACCATTCGACACGTATCTTCCCCTTCAGACACCCTACTGATAAATCCCTTTTGTCCAGCCAGGTAGGCAGTTATACCAGACGTTAGTAAAACAGACAAGTAGCTATTGAATTCCTTTATTCATATTAGGTTTAAAGATTTCATTTAGCCATAGCATAAACAGGGATTGTTCTTGAAAGAAATCCAGACCCGCCCACGTGCAGAATAAGGTCAGCACAGCCCCAGGAGTTTGACATCCGATCGAGTCTCCGAGTTCTATAAAGTACATGTCCCTTTGCTGTGATCCACCCCCTACGATTATCTCGCGAGATTACAGAGACACTAGAAGTAAAATACCTCACCATTAGAACAGCTTCTGATTATGTTGTACGTGTCTAAATGGATTTCTTTTGTTTAATTGTCGGAACGAAAATCATCTAAAACATTTTAATGGCAAAAACGAACTGTTGATCACGGCCACGTTTATACTGCCAGGGAGAAGAAAAAAAAACTTCTGAACAGTAAGGTGGGAAAACCCACTTTGTTATCATTAATTAATGATTTCCTGAGTCGGTTGTTACTCTGTGTGGACTATTTCTACTCTATGTACAATGTAGTGTTGCTGACCTGAAATTATTTCTCATATAAAGGAGTGTTTCCCGTGCCGAGTTGTCCTACATAACATCCTCTTTAACCCTATCACAGACGTTTCCGTGCCGATTTGTCTTACATTACCTCCTCTTTAACCCTATCACAGACGTTTCCGTGCCGAATTGTCTTACATTACATCCTCTTTAACCCTATCACAGACGTTTCCGTGTCGAGTTGTCTTACATTACCTCCTCTTTAACCCTATCACAGTCATTACCCGTGCCGAGTTGTCTTACATTACATCCTCTTTAACCCTATCACAGACGTTTCCGTGCCGATTTGTCTTACATTACCTCCTCTTTAACCCTATCACAGTCATTACCCGTGCCGAATTGTCTTACATTACATCCTCTTTAACCCTATCACAGACGTTTCCGTGTCGAGTTGTCTTACATTACATCCTCTTTAACCCTATCACAGACGTTTCCGTGCCGAGTTGTCTTACATTACATCCTCTTTAACCCTATCACAGACGTTTCCGTGTCGAGTTGTCTTACATTACATCCTCTTTAACCCTATCACAGTCATTACCCGTGCCGAATTGTCTTACATTACCTCCTCTTTAACCCTATCACAGACGTTTCCGTGTCGAGTTGTCTTACATTACATCCTCTTTAACCCTATCACAGACGTTTCCGTGCCGAGTTGTCTTACATTACATCCTCTTTAACCCTATCACAGACGTTTCCGTGTCGAGTTGTCTTACATTACATCCTCTTTAACCCTATCACAGACGTTTCCGTGCCGAGTTGTCTTACATTACCTCCTCTTTAACCCTATCACAGTCATTACCTGTGTCGAATTGGCTTATAATCCGCCCTTTCTATCACCATCAAACGTTTCCTGCGTCAATTTGTCTTAATAGTCCGTCCTTTTTTATACCATAACAGACGTTACAAGTGTCGATTTGTCTTAATAGCCCGTCCTTTTTATCACCATCAGACGTTCCCAGTGTCGAGTTGTCTTAATAGTCCGTCCTTTCTAACACCATCAGACGTTCCCCTGTTTGGACTCGTTCACATCCCATCCCTGTAAGATTGTAAACTCACGTGCCCTATCTGAATGGTTTAGTTGACTCAATTACATTAGCTCTAGTGATTAGTATTTGCTATATCTCACACTTTCCTATCTTCAAATATTTCTTAGTTATTAGCCGATATCATCGACGCATCAATATTTTTGTATCTTCGTGAGGCTAGTAAAAATCCCTCCGACACCAAAGTTGTGATTCCCATTCATATTCGTATAACACGCCCACAACGACAGGGAGGGAACATCAAACAGAACGGTATCCTGGATCATAATTCACTACGGATTTAATCAGTAAAAATGTGCTAGTCATCTAACTTTGATAAATATAAAGATATTTGCATTTGCTGCTCTTATAAAAAGTTGATAAAATTCTTGACGGTAAAGATTCCAATTAATATTTGCATTTCCTAGTGACAGGAATGCCCGATATTTTGTTTTTCATCTTCCCGACTTTCCTCCAGTGAAGAAGACGGTAGTTGTATGAACATTCACACTTCACGTGTGATACGTGACTATTGATGGCTGTTATCAAAATACCAGTCCCTTTAATCAAGGCCCGGGCTGAGATGAGAAAGAAATGTCCTATTAGCTCGGCACACAGTACCAATGTCTACTTGGGTGGTAGCTGGAAAACCACATATACATGTATATCGTGACATTACTACACGTCCGTCCAATATTTGCTCCGGATAAATTTTCAACACATTCAGCGTTTTCCGAACAAACGTGTTCTCTCAGCCTATGGTGGATTTCTCTCGTTTAAACTTTAGCTATATTCCATGTAAGAACAAAGGTCTCTCTTTTTTTAGTAACATAAGTAAAGCTATTGTTTGATAACTATCCAGAATTAGACGAGTACTGTAATTTGATGAGTTGTTACAGGCAGACTTTTAGCAACATTTACACACCAAAGAAAGGACGTCCTTGGCCTTTTACCCGTATCGCAATGAAATACTGGCTATATACGGATTTTTTTTCCGCATCTGGATGGTTAAAAGTACATGTATGACATAACTATCAATACTTTTTAAGAGTTTGTTTTTATTTCTGTCGGAATTGATGAAGTTCCAGGCGAAAAGCTTAAATTAACTACCCAATCTATGGGAACCTGTTACTGTCTGACTTTTCATCATTAAAAAGTTCTGATGAGGTGAACGAAACAAAATAGTTTATAAATTCTGTGGGAAACTTCACACGAAGCCCTTGTCCGCAGGTGTTTAGGGTGTCCTCGCTCCTCGAATTAAGTGTGTATCGTTGTCGTACAAGGGGTTATCATTCTGTAGGTCACTGGACGCACCTGTCGATTTCTAGATCACCTCTGCAAATTTCCTATGACATGATTGAATAATCTGAGGCGTTCCGAATGACACCTGTCATGGATCCTGTTAGATCGCCTACAACTTTAATCCTATGTTTATCATTTTATCACAGAAATATCGACTCCTGTCTTAAAATTCCTATTTGAGGTGACGGGACACAGGATTTAAGTTTCAATCTTAAAAACTTGGATCGCTTTCACCTCTGCCCTCTGTCACTTCATACCACTTACCCTTCTAGCAATTGTACATAAAGCCCCTTAAGTTGGTCGTCAGCATATAATATATGATAATACTCAATCTTAACACCACAACTGCCATTCTTTACGAGCTAAGGGCTTGACCTAAATATTGAATTACTCCCTAAAGGGCTCCTATATATCCCCTTCACAAAAGGGGTCGGACTGATTTGAAGAGACGAGGTTTCGATGGACCTCAATTAAGTTGGGATATGTATCGCTTTAAGTAAGGGTCGATAAGGTTATGTGTACCATATATCGTTGTAAACGTGATATCTACTATTATCCCATCACAATTTCTCCATATATCTTTGTCAGAATCCTCGCGATACAAAGTCGCTTTTTATTACCATGAACGCATTGTCCTGTAGTATACGGATCAGGTGCAAACCATCTTAAGACTTCTATTTTTTTTTATTTATCTCAGTTTCATTTTGTGACAAAATTAATCATCTAGGTATTGGCGATGTGAAAGCTCTCTGTGTACTCGGTGGTGGTGTAGCCTGTTAATATTGCATTCAAACACTGTGCCTTTTTAACGTAGTTTCCTTACAATATCTCCCTCTGTATTTTGATCAAATATACAAAATGTAACACTCATTTATGATAATTCAAAATATCTCAACGTCGTTATATTACCATGTATAATATTATATAAGATTACTGGCCAATTTATAACACTATAAACTTCATGATGTGATATCTTTGAACTGTAATACAAACAAAGAATATGAAAAATAAACGACAATGTTATTTAAAACAGAACCCATCCATTTTAATACACGACATGGACAAGAGGAGTTAATACATGCGTTCTATGCTATAAACGTATACATTTGTACGTATAACTCTTAGTAATATATATCTGAAGTTGGATTAACAATGCCAGACACCTTTTTATCCTATTACACGAGATTAGCCTCGTTTATATATGCATAATCTCTTGTCTTACAAATGGACGAGAAATGTAAACAGTTTGTCTATCTTGTTGCTACTATCGTGATGTATGAACTGTCCCAGACCGTGTGTATTTATGAAATAAGCATGCATGAGTGTATCAGCTTGTCATTTCAAGTTTGTTTCAAATTTATATTTACCATATAGATGTCGATTACGTAGGTTCAACAGAGGAACACAAACAACAGATGATAACATCGGTAACGATACCGGGCTCAATTGACAACCAATTGGTCCGAATCCCATCAACAACTTCCGGTTTATCTGGGTGTTGGCTCGCATCCGGTGCCGAAGATTTTATGCCATAACGGAAAAGTTAACATCGCGATAAAATCGTTCTCACCAAACTAATTACACCTGATATTCAGGCATGTGCACATGTATCAGATGTCCAGACAAGATTTCCGTGTCTCGAGAAATTTGTTCACACCCAAATCTTACAACGTGTTTAGATATTTCTGTGTAGTATATATTTATAAGTGTATGTACGTGCTAATGCAAAAATAGAAAATTAATGAAAAAAACAATGTCTTAGTTCTTTGTTTAATTTTTATCTGGCCATGTTACTTGATTAACCCTAGGTTCCACTAAAGAAACTGTTGAGTTTAAATATATATATTGCAATCGAAAGGAATTATTTCACACAATACAAAACAAAGATGGATCTTTGGATTAACCATAATTACATAAAATGTGACCGATTAGGGCATCGTCGTGTCAGGTTTATGTCGCTTCGGCAACCGGTTAGTGGTGAAAATATTGATCAAGTACAACAGGTTAGATAGGTACAGCGTGGAAGACAGAAAAAGTAATGGAAAATATACTAAACTTATCAGAGGAAGCCTAAAAGATGCTTTCCTTTAATGAGATATTTTGATATTTATTCTAAATTAATGAGTGTTCCCTCTTGTAGTATGTTACTTTTTCAGTACACGAGGGTCGTGTATCGTCTACATTGCAATTAACAATGAGTGGTAGTTTGTTTTTTCCTGGAAGGTCATGTACCATTAGTCATTAAATAGATATATATTTTTATATATATCTTTACTTACCTATGCAGGTGTTATATCTATCATTGGGTTATCTATATATTTCCATGTTATCTACTTCTCATTTAGAAGCAGAATGATTGTATATACAAAATTGTACATCAAAACATTAACACAACAATAACTGTCCTGTTAAAATGATCTCCTTTGTTGTAACCACTAATAAGTTAGCCACCGGTTTTCAATAATCAACAGTCCCTGCCCTGTTGTAAACATCGCCATGACAACGCTGATTACACTACACTTGTCACATTAAGGCGGTAGTTGGTCTAATCCCTATATGTGTAAGTTTATAAAAAACATATACTTTCGATTTTCGATTTTTACGACAGGACATAGTAAGCTTGACGGACCAACCACACTAGCCTGAAGTAATTAAGATGTATCGCTTGTCAATACAATTTCCGACATTTTCTCGTTTTAAAGTTCTGATAAAACATCTTAAGGCGATATGCTTGACGGTGCCTGTAAAAGAAGGTATTTGATGTTACCGGTATCAAAGGACGATAACTGTGTGTTGAAATACTTACTTTCTCATCACGATGTAGTTTCTACCGGTATGTGAAGTTCTATTGAAGTCGACGAACATTATTGATCAAGGCTCTATGACCGGTAGTTTAGACTTGTCAACTTTACACTGAAAAGACAAATATTGTCACACAGTTCTCGAAATAAATCAAATATAATCAGATTAACACTGCCTTTAGACTCCATATTGTAAGAAATGAAAAAGGCAAATTTGTTATCTTCTAATATTGGAAGATTTGTTTTCTTCGTTTCAGTTTTGGAATGAATGTTACTTGGGGTTTTATAGTTATGAGCTGGGTACTACTTTTTACGTCCTTAACTATAAGTGCTAACGTTTTATGTATTCATAAAAATCTACACGCAGGTGGCTCTCTGATGACTATTTACTATCAAGGTCAACATCTAGATGTGTTTGTAGTGTTACCCTTAGTTAGAACGTTATATATCTTCATATCTTATATCAAAGTCACAAAAAATCCAATTACGTTGTACGCAATTAAATAATCTATCATATGTCAATATACATTAATGGGTCGAAATGTCAAGGTCACAATTCTCCATTACGTAGTACATTATATAGTTAATCATATATCATTAGACGTTAATGGATCGAGAGGTCAAGGTCACAAATCCTCATTACGTAGTACATTATATAGTTAAATCATATATCATTAGACGTTAATGGATCGAGAGGTCAAGGTCACAATTCTCCATTAGGCAGTAAATTATATTTTTCAGGTTTATTAGACGTTAATGGATCAAGAGGTCAAGGTCACAATTCTCTATTCGGCAGTAAATGATATTTTTCAGATTTATGAGACGTTATTGGGTCGAAAGGTCAAGGTCACACATCTCTAGGCAATCTTTGAGACGGATGGTTTTTATATGGATAGCCTGGATTGACATAGACGTTGATAATTAATTCGTTTTCGCAAAGGCTGTGGAGGGGTATGGATTTTCAAAATCAAATGTAGACGTGGTTCTAGCGGAAAACGAGATGCACTTAGATCTGTTTATGTGTCCTTAGATTAGAGCAAGGGTCATCCATCATCTACTGTACTTATTTCTCTGTGTCAATTTGTCTCCAGGAACAGACTGTAGCAATGTAGTATTATATAAGATAACCACACTTGTAACGTGGGAAAGCGGCGAGGACGGGGACAACTTGTCCCATGTTATGTAAGTCCATTTAAACCAATTCTATCTAAAAACATGAGTAAACGATTTATAATTCATATGTTTGTCTAATAACGACATTTTGATGACATCGGCATGTAGAACCGCCTTCAAATTAGCGTTAAAATTACCCGTTTTTACTGTTATATCCTGGTAAATTACCACGTCCAAATGGTCATATTATCTGTTAGTTTGTAACTGCTAACAGTCAAAATAAAATGCTTTTGGTGCTTCAAATAAAAAAAAATGTTTCAAAAGATAATTGAGCTTCTAATGGAAAACGAACAATTTAAAACTGCATCATTAAGTCACAGAATAATATTTTAAATGGTGTATTTTTTTATATATCTTTTTGAATTATAACATAAATCAAAAGTGTCGACACAACTGCGGTTTGACTGAGACACTTTTCGCTTTACATTTTACATGGGAAATATCAAGCAACAGTTTATTCATTTGATAAAAGCTTGGATGATAGATAAACCGGGGATGTTGCAACTGATAACGAGAAATTTGTCTGATTATACATGAAGATTGCTGATAATTTCCGGTTGCCAGTTTGTATAGTTCCTAACCTGAATGCGTCGTTGTGGTGGTATAAAAACGTGTTCCATAACCATGGGAAACATAGCATGGAACCGGAGCTCGATAATCGCATACATTTTATTTTCTTCATTTTTTTCGAAAACCAATTTTATTCGGTAACACGAATAATTTAGATGATCAACCATTCGATGCATTACAAATCTTAAATGAGATTGTAATGAAAGCTTAACACTTTAAACTTTAATATTGAAAAAATACACCAAGATAGAAGATGGATATGACTGAAATGTCTACATGTATTTAATAACTGTACATATTGATGGAACATAAATAAAACCGTGTATATCATAGTACTCGTCATCAGAACAAACTGATATAAATCAAATGCCTATATTTCTTACCTGTGGTTGTGTTCCCGTTTGTTTTATTGAATCTGACTTCCTGTGGTTGTGTTCCCGTTTGTTTTATTGAATCTGACTTCCTGTGGTTGTCTTCACGTTTGTTTTATTGAATCTAACTTCCCGTGGTTGTCTTCCCGTTTGTGTTTAGTGGCTCTGACTTCCTGTGGCTGTCTTCCCGTTTGTTTTAGTGACTCTGACACTTCCTGGTTGTCTTCCTGTTTGTTTTTGTAGCACTGGCTTCCCGTGGTTGTTTTTCTTTTTGTTTCGATGGCTCTGTGTTCCAGGTGTCTCCTTTGTCCCAAGATATGACGTAAAAATACAGAGAACAGCCACGCTGCTTATTTAGTTCGTCTTTTCGAAAAAGAGCAGAATTATTATTGTCATCCAAGCGTCGACGTTCGTTTTCAAATGTAAAATTTTTGTGCAAATGTTGAAAGGCATCAGCATATCATTTCATAATCATTGGTTGAAACTTTAGTTATTAAATCATTTTGAAGTTTGGAAAGGAACCACTTTCTCATGTTACTAGAATACTGATATTGTTTTGTTGGGTTTTACAATTTTTGTTATCACTTTCAGTATTTTCATATTGCCTCCTAGATGTTTTATCACAAATTGAAAAGCTTTCATTAATGTCTCAGGAAACGGGATGTTACTTTCAATATTTCATAAGATGCTGTTGAATTAAAAGCAGGCCCGAGGCGACCTATACTGTTCTGCAAATTTCATTTTTGTCTTGTAATACGTTGTCATGCGACACCTAAATTCGCCGGCCGTAATTTGACACCAGAGCTATTTTGATAACTGTCAGCACCAGCGAATAAACCAGCTAAAATAATGCTAATAAAACATGGATATTGTCTATAAATTTCTGCATTTAAACCTTACTATATTCATAACCGTTCATCAAACATGACATTTCTATAAGGTACGTTCTATTGGAATGGCGGGTTGTGGTGCTCTATTTCGGCATCTGGTTGGTTTTATAGCCACCAAGCACTCTAAATAATATGGTGTGGGAACTGTCTCCTTCAGGTGTTTCTCAATGTCACAGTTTTACATATGATATCAGAAGACACGATATGAACATTGGCACAAACAAATAGAGCGGCTGTAAGTAAGAATGCTAAATATCATAGGAAGGACAGTGACTCTGTAAGCAACTGACAACGACAAAAGGCTGCAGACTGTTCTCTCTGCGTTTTCACCAAAACGACAATATTACATGAGAACCATCTTATCATCCAAATGACAAAAGACACGCGTGACAGTAGCATCTTTCAATACAATACAATACACTAGAAATAGAATGTAGTTGAAAAATGCAGCTTTTTTCGTCCTTTTAAGATACACTGCTATCGGTAGATGCCAAAATCGTGTAAATCCGGAACGTGAAGTAGGGAAATCAAAATTTGCCGCAAAAATATTTTAGAGGTAGATGTAGTGTCTCTTTTAATCATTTCCTTCTTTTTCAATATTGGACATTTTTCGATTAAACATCAAATGTATGGTATTTTTAGTGAACCGTACCACTGCCACGTGATTTAATACGTGGTATACCGGGCTACAGCAGATATAACATGGAGAGGAATTTCAGTATTTTGCCAAAACAATCTGTCTGAATATATTACAAAAATCCATTTGGTGATTTGGAAGCAAGCTTATTTATTACCAACTTGTCTAATGATTGGGCTAAGGAACAAATATAAAGGAATCGTTTTCAGTTAACTGTTCTCAAATAAATAGCGTACATCCATCTGGGTCAGATGCTACCTCTGACACAGGTCAACCTTTCAGAATTAAGGTCAAGCGTGTGTTATTAAATACCTTAATGTTTAAAGGTTTCTGAAGCACATGACAACGCATAAAATAATACATAGATTAAATACAATATGGCACGAGACTAGGAGAAACGGTTTATAGAATGGCGTGTGTTTCAATCAATGTCACAAACACGTATTTGTAAACTCTCCCGGGGTACCAGGTACCAGGGTATATAGCAAGTTGTTAGGGCGGTGCGTGGGGCGGGGATATATATAACATATGGTGATGGGAGGACGTGGATATGACATCACTGCCTTGGTGGTCCATGTTACAGTGTGGAGGTCCATTAAATCTAATCGCCAGATTGTGTACTCATGGAATATGGTAACTTTACTGTCGGACGAAACGTGTAATTCAAGTGTAATTTTAAGGTTAATAAAGGTAACAGACTTATCAATTAGAATTCCCTCGCCAGTATATTCTGACTACACTATTAACATTATACAAAATTACACCAGTACGTCAACAATTAGGGTATATGTATACAAACGATCGCTTGAAAATTCAAAGATCGACTGTGTCTCTTCAAAACAGCTTTTCGCTACAAAGGAAAACACAACTCACAATAGTATGTGCATTGACATCAAAATGATATTTCCAGGAAGTTTTCTTCTGTGCAGAAGATACCAGAAGTAAGCACTAACCTTGCCAAGTCTTCAGTCTTACCTTTTATATCGATGATGTCTGTAAACAACAACAACAACAACAACAACAACAACAACAACAACAACAACAACAACAACAACAACAACAACAACAACAACTGTATTGACCATCGTACACACCCAATCAGATATCATGGACACGACAGACTATTTTCCACAAGTTGTTTAATACAGGGACAGTTCTCCACTAAGCTTTGTGACAGATGATTTTGAGTATTTTCCTATTTACTGGTTATTGTTACATGGTAATTGGGTGAGGGTTACACTATTAAGAAAGGTATATTAAGACACAGCAAATAAAACGTGTTTGTTCTATGGTGCCTAGTAGTGATAAAATTAAGTGAGTTTTGTTTTTATTTCACTCCTAATTGATGTGAATGTCTGACTCTGTCGGACTGTAATGTTAGCGATGGCCACACAAAAAAAAAAAAAAACAGGTGTATAAGATTTACAGAAATCTATAAAGTTTACAAGGGGGATAACCTGAGATTTTTTTCTGTGAAGTCTCGATTTATTATTGTAGGTATTAAATAATCTACGGTCATTATGAATGAAAGCTTACCATATAACATTTAAGATGTCAATTTTCCCTTGTTGAACAGCGCAGTAGATTACAGATAGTACTGAGGTCGTTGTTAATATACATGTATATTTATAATAATTTTGTCCGAGTCGACGGTTCACATTCAGTTGTTGAATGGAATGTCGCAGTAGGGCCATGTTTAATGGTTATAATTTGCAGATAAATCAATAGTTTATTGTTGATAATCCCGAAAACAAAAGTTACACCTTTTATAAATAAAAAGAAAAAATATCAACATGTCAAAAGCAATTAAGTTTGATTGACATATAATATTATCTTATTTTGTTTTAATCACTGGGGGTTTGTGACTTATGTATTATAAAAAAAACTTTCTGTGATATATATACTATGGCCTGAAAGGTTTTGTTTTTGTTTGTTTTTTGTTGTTGTTGTTGTTGGGTTTTTGTTTTTTTTGTTTTGTTTTTTTCTAATTCATAACTGATACAAAAAACAAAGTTTCATTTTGTTGACTCTTGACCGTAAATTAAATACCCTGTTTAGTGTTATTTTGACCTCTTCATTTTACGAGCAACCTCTCCACAAAATGTATTGATTACTCGATAAGATTGGACCAACACCGGGTTATTTCATACCTATGTTACATGACCTGCAGGACGCCGTGACATTTCTCATCAATATGTAAAAGAAAAGGGTAGTGACCTCGTAACAGGTGAATTTCGCTCCATATTAGTCATGCCAGGAAAACGAGAACCACAGGCTGTCAGCACTGTAACATTAATACAACATAGCCAAATACCAAGGCAATCTCTACGTGTATCACAATGTAGTTTTATACCAAGGTAAACTCTCAATGTATTACAATGTAGTTATATACCAAGGTAAACTCTCTCTGTATTACAATGTTGTTATATACCAAGGTAAACTCTCTCTGTATTATAATGTAGTTATATACCAAGGCAATCTCTACGTGTATCACAATGTAGTTTTATACCAAGGTAAACTCTCAATGTATTACAATGTAGTTATATACCAAGGTAAACTCTCTCTGTATTACAATGTAGTTATATACCAAGGTAAACACTCTGTATTATAATGTAGTTCTATACTAAGGTAAAGTATCGGTATTACAATGTAGTTATATACCAAGGTAAACTCTCTGTATTACAATGTAGTTATATACCAAGGTAAACTCTCTGTGTATTACAATGTAGTTATATACCAAGGTAAACTCTCTCTGTATTACAATGTAGTTATATACCAAGGTAAACTCTCTGTATTATAATGTAGTTATATACCAAGGTAAACTCTCTATGTATTACAATGTAGTTACATACCAAGGTAAACTCTTTGTATTACAATGTAGTTATATACCAAGGTAAACTCTCTGTACTCTCTGTATTACAATGTAGTTATATACCAAGGTAAACTCTCTGTATTACAATGTAGTTATATACCAAGGTAAACTCTCTGTATTACAATGTAGTTATATACCAAGGTAAACTCTCTGTATTACAATGTAGTTATATACCAAGGTAAACTCTCTGTATTACAATGTAGTTATATACCAAGGTAAACTCTCTGTATTACAATGTAGTTTTATACCAAGGTAAACTATCTATGTATTACAATGTAGTTATATACCAAGGTAAACTCTCTGTATTACAATGTAGTTATATACCAAGGTAAACTCTCTGTGTATTACAATGTAGTTATATACCAAGGTAAACTCTCTGTATTATAATGTAGTTTTACACCAAGGTAAACTCTCTGTGTATTACAATGTAGTTATATACCAAGGTAAACTCTCTGTATTACAATGTAGTTATATACCAAGGTAAACTCTCTGTATTACAATGTAGTTTTACACCAAGGTAAACTCTCCATGTATTACAATGTAGTTATATACCAAGGTAAACTCTCTGTATTACAATGTAGTTTTATACCAAGGTAAACTCTCTATGTATTACAATGTAGTTATATACCAAGGTAAACTCTCTGTATTACAATGTAGTTATATACCAAGGTAAACTCTCTGTATTACAATGTAGTTATATACCAAGGTAAACTCTCTGTATTACAATGTAGTTATATACCAAGGTAAACTCTCTGTATTACAATGTAGTTATATACCAAGGTAAACTCTCTGTATTACAATGTAGTTATATACCAAGGTAAACTCTCTGTATTACAATGTAGTTATAGACCAAGGTAAACTCTCTGTATTACAATGTAGTTATATACCAAGGTAAACTCTCTGTATTACAATGTAGTTATATACCAAGGTAAACTCTCTGTATTACAATGTAGTTATATACCAAGGTAAACTCTCTGTATTACAATGTAGTTATATACCAAGGTAAACTCTCTGTATTACAATGTAGTTATATACCAAGGTAAACTCTCTGTATTACAATGTAGTTATATACCAAGGTAAACTCTCTGTATTACAATGTAGTTATATACCAAGGTAAACTCTCTGTATTACAATGTAGTTTTATACCAAGGTAAACTCTCTGTATTACAATGTAGTTTTATACCAAGGTAAACTCTCTGTATTACAATGTAGTTTTATACCAAGGTAAACTCTCTGTATTACAATGTAGTTATATACCAAGGTAAACTCTCTATGTATTACAATGTAGTTATATACCAAGGTAAACTCTCTGTATTACAAAGTAGTTAAATACAAAGGTAAACAATCTATGTATTACAATGTAGTTATATACCAAGGTAAACTCTCTGTATTATAATGTAGTTATATACCAAGGTAAACTCTCTGTATTACAATGTAGTTATATACCAAGGTAAAGTATCGGTATTACAATGTAGTTATATACCAAGGTAAACTCTCTGTATTACAATGTAGTTATATACCAAGGTAAACTCTCTGTATTACAATGTAGTTATATACCAAGGTAAACTCTCTGTATTACAATGTAGTTTTATACCAAGGTAAACTCTCTGTATTACAATGAAGTTTTATACCAAGGTAAACTCTCTGTATTACAATGTAGTTATATACCAAGGTAAACTCTCTGTATTACAAGGTAAACTCTCTGTAGTTTTATACCAAGGTAAACTCTCTGTATTACAATGTAGTTTTATACCAAGGTAAACTCTCTGTATTACAATGTAGTTATATACCAAGGTAAACTCTCTGTATCACAATGTAGTTATATACCAAGGTAAACTCTCTGTATTACAATGTAGTTTTATACCAAGGTAAACTCTCTGTATTACAATGTAGTTATATACCAAGGTAAACTCTCTGTATTACAATGTAGTTATATACCAAGGTAAACTCTCTGTATTACAATGTAGTTATATACCAAGGTAAACTCTCTGTATTACAATGTAGTTATATACCAAGGTAAACTCTCTGTATTACAATGTAGTTATATACCAAGGTAAACTCTCTGTATTACTGTAGTTATATACCAAGGTAAACTCTCTGTATTACAATGTAGTTTTATACCAAGGTAAACTCTCTGTATTACAATGTAGTTATATACCAAGGTAAACTCTCTATGTATTACAATGTAGTTATATACCAAGGTAAACTCTCTATGTATTACAATGTAGTTATATACCAAGGTAAACTCTCTGTATTACAATGTAGTTATATACCAAGGTAAACTCTCTGTATTACAATGTAGTTTTATACCAAGGTAAACTCTCTGTATTACAATGTAGTTATATACCAAGGTAAACTCTCTGTATTACAATGTAGTTATATACCAAGGTAAACTCTCTGTATTACAATGTAGTTATATACCAAGGTAAACTCTCTGTATTACAATGTAGTTATATACCAAGGTAAACTCTCTGTATTACAATGTAGTTATATACCAAGGTAAACACTCTGTATTACAATGTAGTTATATACCAAGGTAAACTCTCTGTATTACAATGTAGTTATATACCAAGGTAAACTCTCTGTATTACAATGTAGTTATATACCAAGGTAAACTCTCTGTATTACAATGTAGTTATATACCAAGGTAAACTCTCTGTATTACAATGTAGTTATATACCAAGGTAAACTCTCTGTATTACAATGTAGTTATATACCAAGGTAAACTCTCTGTGTATTACAATGTAGTTATATACCAAGGTAAACTCTCTTATGTATTACCAAGGTACAATGTAGTTATATACCAAGGTAAACTCTCTATGTATTACAATGTAGTTATATACCAAGGTAAACTCTCTATGTATTACAATGTAGTTATATACCAAGGTAAACTCTTTATGTATTACAATGTAGTTATATACCAAGGTAAACTCTCTAATTATATACCAAGGTAAATTCTCTCTGTATTAAAATGTAGTTATATATACCAAGGTAAACTCTCTGTATTACATTGTAGTTATATACCAAGGTAAACTCTCTGTATTACAATGAATACTAATTCACATCGTATTTCATAGTTGTATAATTCTCTCCAAAAAGATATTTTTATGAATATAACACATATCTCAACAGTAAACAAGTTTACTTTCACGCATATTTAGTTTTCTGATCGTGTCTGGTCTGTTCTGTGTTATATGGTCCTTTCCTTCCTTTTCATCACTGCATTGCCTACGTAGCTGTAAGATAAAAATCCTTAATAAGTAAAATTGGAGCACCAATCATATTTTTTATGTTAGTATATGTATCGTACTGTTTAAATGAAAAATTGGCTTTGGGCAGCTCAAGTATAAAAGGTACATTCATAGTTCGCACAAATATCTCATTAGATGTCTTTTTAAGCTTCCTGAAACTTGGAGGTTACATGAGATAGTTAGACCAGAGACTTATGTAAATATGTCGTATGGAAGTTTGAGAAAGGCGACGAAGAAGATGTGTTATGCGATGAGAGAATTATTGGCAATTTAAAACGTAAAGCAACGCAATGATGAGGGTACATAAATAAAACAAAGAAAGGAAATAAGAAAAAAGAGAAATGAAGAGGACATTGACTGGAGAGATCCGAGAAGGGGTGCAGGAGGAAGATGAGAATTCAAGTAATATTATAGATATGTAGATGTAGAGACAAGGACAGGATTACGGTTGATAAGTCTAGGGGAGTGTTTTAGATGAGAAGGAAAGATTTGATCAGCATAAACCGTTTGCATTTAAACTAAATCTCCGCTTAGTAACCAATCGAATAATGTTTTACTTGAGAGGACTAGAAAATTATGATACGTAGAGATAACATGAAAAATTTGAGATTTTTATAATGAAATGTATTAAAGATGACGATATTCAACCTTGAACGAATGCAGTATAAAGATAAAAATAATTAATTTTCTTTTATAAATATACATTGATGACGGTTTTTCTGCTAACTTCGGGGCTTTAAGATAAAAATTGAATATATAAGAGACAAGTTTATACCATCAATTTTATCGCTTTTCAATTTTTTTGTTCATTTTATTTAATAGGCAAAAAAAAGCAACCAGTAACGTTAAGCAAAAAGTTACTATGGAATCTAGTAAAAACAACTTGAAGTATATATAACACAGCATGTTTTCAGGTGAGAAAGAGAGGTCATGGCGCCACGTTTCATTTAAATAAATCTCTATTCAGAATTCCCCATGAATTTACATAATCTGAACACGAGGCGGTCGACTATTGCTACACGTGGGTTTTCCTTTTTAAAAACTTAAGAAAAGAGTTCTTTGATAATGCCGTTATATGTTTTTCTGTGAAGGGTTTCGACAATATCATAACCGATAACGATATCAAGATTATCTGCAAAAACTCTTAAACAGGAAGACTGGACACTAGAAAAACTAGACTTGAAGTGCAGCATAGTTGACAAACTCATCAGCTCAGAAATAGAGAGGAAAGAAAGAGAGGACAGATAGGCTGCTGTCTGTATCAATGAGCTTAATGTTTGGCCTGGTGTGGGGGTTTCAGTTTTGATGTGATCTGTTACGTCTATTTTACCTGTGATGTATTGTCAGTTTTGATGTGATATGTGACGTCTATTTTACCTGTGATGTATTGTCAGTTTTGATGTGATCTGTTACGTCTATTTTACCTGTGATGTATTGTCAGTTTTGATGTGATATGTGACGTCTATTTTAGCTGTGATATATTGTCAGTTTTGATGTGATATGTGACGTCTATTTTACCTGTGATGTATTCTCGTTATTAAAGGGAGCATTCATACACTGTTGACTTATTTAAGGAACAACGTTTTGATGTTAATGAAAAACAGCACCGTTATTCCTGCTATACTAAGCCTGTGTTTATCTTCATGTTGCTCTACTCTACTGTTTGGCACAAAAACAGTGAAAAAACGAAAACTTCATTTGATCAGGCCTAAATGTTCTACACATCCACAAATGTACACAGAATCGGATGTATTGATGATAACTCAACATATCTTTCGTTATTTGTTAAGCGTCCTTTTTAATCTTTATATGAAATAAGATACAATTATACTACCGACAGTTTACACTATGTCAGCCCTATAGGTGATTAAAGAGTTATAACTAGAATCGTATCCAATTATACTGATGTCAATCTAACCAGTTCTCTATTTGACATGTTGATACCGTATGTCACCGGCCAACAATGGACTTGGCAGGTCACGTAAGGTCTCTAAGCGGACAGGCAACGCCATTAACGGTAAAACTAACACCGATGGCAAACGTATTGATGTTCATGTCTCTTAATTAAAAAGTTGATATTGGTGTTAAACTGTAAACACGAACGTCTCTGTTGTAATACACTTCTCATCTTTCTTCGAACACAGTTAGTATACCGTGTCTGATCGGTATATACCAACACCTGGATACGGACACGGACAAATATCCGGATAGGTTGCTGACTACAAACTCTTATATGTGAACGTGCTTTCAGCCTTGATAGATGTTTTAGGGCGAAACATCGCATGATTAGAGACTAAAAAACGCGTATCTTTCGTGACAGAAGTAATGCTTACAAGATATTTAGTTGAGGAATGCATTTCTTTGACAAGTAGCAGCAATGTCGAAACATTAAATATCGTGCTGTTTCGGGAAAGGCTATTACCAGTGTAGAATGTTACTAATTTTCTCAAATCTTTATGGTGTTTTTCCCATTTGTGGGACGATTGGGGAAAGGCAGGGAGTAAAAGCATAACACGACCTTCTACAGGGTTAACTACTTCTCGCGCCTAGAACCCTTAGGGAATTACTTAATGAATTGTTGTCCACGTCTTTAAAAAAATGGGAAAAGGATGTATTGTCCCTTTAGCTGGAAATTTAATGACTAAAGCGAATGACACGATACTCCTTTTTGTAACTGATCACGTCTTACAGATATAAAAGGGGATTATCAGCTTCATCTCGTATCTTTAGAAATTTAGAATCGTTTTGAGGAGGATCTTGAAAACACTTCAAAGCACTCATTCAAAGATAAAGTAAGATTTCCAAAAGAAAAAATAACCTTCGAAAACACAGCTTTAAAGTTCTAGTTTATTTGAACTGAAATAGAGAAACGTCTTCAAATGCGTTTATATATAGCCTGACAAATTTGCGATCTTGATATCCAAATGTTTTGTAAAGGGAGCTAGGAAGACATTCCCTATTTTGATTACATAGTTGTGTGTGTGCCGGTCTCATGGAAGCTTTTTATCCACCGGAGGGACACGCTTTAAGGGTCAAGGTCAACTCACCGCGACACCTATTGGTAACAAAGACTAGCCAGTCCTCTAAAATACCCCCACACACGTAAACCCGTCACCACTGGGCGGGGATTGTATGGTGACACGATTACCGAAACGCGGATCAATTTCAGCAGTGTAATTCCCAGTGACAATGTTGGTTGACTGATAGGAGCTTTACATTTCATCACCGCATACAAGTTCATTGCTTCCTGTTGTCAGTGATGTTTACGGATTCAAGTTTGTTCACCGAGAGAAACACGCTTAGATCGAACAATTTTGTCGTTAACGCTGGAGTTTAACTAGCTATCAGTAGGAGTAGCTACCCTATAACCATTCTCCGCTATTCGCCGCATGGTGCTGATAATTTGACACGCTCGAGAAATATCTCTATTGTAAACTGTGTGTGATATTGAATTCATTTCAGTGACATCTTTGTGAAATTCTGTACCGATAAAATTTGTTATTCTGCGTCAAACATACTGATGTAGGGAGGCAACAGTTCGGATTTGAATAGCGATGGTGGTGGTTATTCCGCTGTTAGATTGATTCGGATTGACGTAATGATGTAACACAATGGACACCTCATCAGTCCTGGTACTAGTTCTCATGGTAAGTCACACATTCATGTACATACTTCCACGTGGTGACTTCTCTTATTTAATGAATTGTCGGATGAAATGCTTTTAAAGGAAACATCTCCTGTTTAACACGAGTAGCTTACTAAGGTCCTGCAGTAACTGAAGCTGCAAAATATCGCGTGCTCTTTATCTATTTACTTAGTAAATGTAAACATAATCAACTGAACTCTCTGACCTTTTTGAGAATGAAGATAACGGCCTTATCTGAATTTAATGGATAACAAATTAGCGAGACGCCATACAAAGTGTTGTGTGTTTCGACGATGTGACGGAGAGATATAGCTGTGTATTGTTAGCATGCGGGTAGTTTGTGTAGAGGTGATTTCGTCGTGTTCCCTGAAGTATTCACATACAACTCTCACACTATTACATTTTAAGATTTTGTTTGCAGTATAGCAACTATATATAAAATTCGTTGAATTCATAGCATTGTAAACAGTTCAAGCTTGTATATGAATTTTAAAGATAAAGCGTACAAAGCTATAAATAACGATGTGAATAATTTACAATCCACCAAAATTACGACATTTTGAATTTAGAAAAAAGGAAATAAAATTCTCACTTAACATTATGAGATATGGCTGACCGTGACAATTCACATTAAGTTGGCCTACCCTATTTTAAGTCGCTCTATGACCTAGTTTAAAACCAATATTTGTGATAAACACATTTGGCTCTGCCCCATACAATAAATAATACAAAATCAGGTGGGCAACGTTTGATAAAAGTAATATCACAGTATATGTTGTGTGTGTGGCGATTTACCTCACTAGTTGTGTGACACGAAGCTTTCACACAAGTGTTCAGTATTGTAACGCAGCGTTGACGTGGTGTTGAAGAGAGTGGGTTATTTAATCATCTCTGCTTGTCAATTGATCAACCTAATACCTATTTAGCTTCTTAAAACCATCTTTTCTTATTCGTCTCTTTTATACTTCAATTGTCTCTCCAGATAAACTTTACCTTGAAGAAAAAAAATGTTAACAGCATCACAGATATATAGTTACGATCGAATTATTTCCGCTAACATGAGGTGTTCAATAAGGTACATGATTGAAACACTTGACAATGGTAGTTGTGGTTATACGTACAGATATGTGTTTGATTTACTTTGTATAAGCGGTGTCGTCCTTTCAGCATGTAGTTCATAGTTGAACGATACCAACCAATTTATATTACTTTTAGAGTTTAAACTCTCAGAATTGATACTGAGTAGAAATGTTTGTATTGGCGTCTAATATCACATAGTATCCATGCTATACCGATACAACATCAACAGAGAGATAGTGTACATATATTAAGATAGGAAAACGTTTATATAATTGAATTATTTTTAAGTAAATATAACTTACATTAAAGAAATCAATCAAATTCGACAATGACAAATTTGCTGATTTACATTGTTTTCCTATACTTCTTCATAAAACGAAACAGTTTAATGTTTAACAAGCTACTGATGTCACGTGTAAACGAATGTTTAGTGGCCATTTCAGACCCAAATCAAATGAACATTCTATGATATTGACGTCGATGTCTCTGATATTGTCTGTTTATGTGAAAAATGAAATCCAGGATAGTTAGTGTAGAGTGATGTTTTTTAGTGAGAGGGGCTCCAGTGTTACAAACTTGTATAATCATGTTTATTTCGGACCTTGGAATGTTTATTGTACATATGTAGTAATCACTATTTTATCAACAAATTCCGAAGTATCCACAAGCACTGGACCCCATGACAAGGAAAGCATAAATATACTCCTTGGTCAGATGCTTCGTCAACGATGTCATACATGTAAATCTAGGTCAGATGCTTCATCAACGATATCCTCCGTGTAAATCGAGATCAGATGCTTCATCAACGATATCCTCCGTGTTAATCGAGATCAGATGCTTCATCAACGATATCCTCCGCGTAAATCTAGGTCAGATGCTTCATCAACGATGTCCCCCTTGTAAATCTAGGTCAGATGCTTCATCAACGATGTCCCACTTGTAAATCTAGGTCAGATGCTTCATCAACGATATCCTCCGTGTAAATGTAGGTCAGATGCTTCATCAACGATATCTTTCTTGTAAATCTAGGTCAGATGTTTCACCAACGATACCCTCCGTGTAAATATAGGTGTGATGCTTCGTAAATGCTAGCAAATCCTTGCTTGAACTGCGATTTTTAATATTTTCAATGGTAATTAACAATGAGGAATCTGTTCATTCTTTTTGATATCGCTACTAGTAAATTTCCTTTTTAATTGGCGGATAATGCAGATATACGACTGCAGTTCCTGGCCAGGGCCTGAGTGATGTATCAAACACTTGTCCATCCCTATTACAGATACATATCTAGACGCTCTTAATGGACGGAATACTCTATGATTGTCCAGTCATGTGTGACAAATAGGCGCTGATTCTGACCCTTTTACAAATGACCCGTCCGAGGTACTTCCGTCGATTTCACCATTCATTACAAGACCTAATTGTCTTTTAATTCTACACATAAGGATGAATTGGCACATCTCACAGCTAGGCGCGTGCTGTGATGATCCCGCGAGACTTTCAAGTGAAGCGGTTAAGTTGATTATTTATTGTCAAATAACCGTGAAACAAGCGTGTTTAGAAGTACGTAAACCACAAATGAAAATCACACCCTCCTACGGTTTGTACTTTAATGAGTCGTTTGTAAGTTTATCTTTACATAAGGCCGGGGAAAAGTGAGGCTGCCTGAATTTTCCGATGAGAACAACTTTGTTGAATTTAGTCGTTATTTTTTATTTGACAATTGAATGACTTTTAGCATGAATATGAAAAGAAAATCTTGGCAGATTCTCTTTCGAGAAATACTGCTTTACCAACACATAAAGAATCACGAGTCAAAATAAATTTAAAACCCTAACGACACTGAGTTTACTTTTTTTCAGATTGCTAACCAAATCAACGCCATAGATGGAAGTTGGTCCGAATGGAGTCAATGGAGTGATTGTTCAAGGTCATGTGGTGGTGGATTAACCAATCAGAGGCGGCGTTGTTTAGGTGATAGGTTCCGATGCAGAGGCCCGGATGTGAAATACAAGATATGTAACACACAGGTATGTTACAACAAGGTTGTACCTTTGCGTCGTAGTTCTCAAAGTGTTGAAAAACAACGTGCTTCTTGAGGTTTGGCAGCATATCCCAACAAAATTGCATTGTTGAGGTATTCCGTGTCTATGATGTAAATTATGTTTGGATAGAGATGTTCCATATCCGGTATGACTTTATCATTGGAAAGCGGAGTTTCGCATCCGTTGTGTGACTTTTTTATCGGTAACGATGTTTTTTGTCCTTGGTGTGAATTAATTTTGGATACAGGTGTTTCGTATCCGGTATGACTTTAATTTTGGAAAGCGGAGTTCCGCATCCGTTTTGTAAATTTATTTTTGGATAACGGTATTCCACATTCGTTGCGGAGCCAGTGTTCCGTGTCCATGGAGTAACCTTATTTCTCAGTAACGGCATTTCGTGTCCATGGTATGACTGTTGTTTATTTTTAACGGTTATTTAGTGGTCGTTATTTCACTTAACTTCACCCGAATTTTTGCCGAGTTTACAATTCCTTAAAATCGATCTGGCAGAACTTACTACATTTAGAATGAACGTTGACGCTGTATACTTAGAAATACCATTTCTGTTTTGCTGTCTTCTGATTTGGCATTCCCTCCGAGCGTTCCTTTGTAACATTATTACATTCTTTCTCATCACGAACAGTGCACTCTATCCCGTGGTAATTTTGTTTGTTATGTACATGCACGCACCAACTGTCATCTCAACATCTTAAAGAAATCAATAAGGAATGGTAATCTGACGTCATTTTGTAATGAAATCATTCCTCAGGGACGAAGCTGAAATTACCCAACGTAATCAAAATTAGAATGAAATATGCGTTATTGTAAATCTGGGACCGACGAAGATTTCGGTTTAAGAGCAAAGGAATAACACCCTGTCGTTCCATCGTTGAATGTATTTCAGAATAAAATTAATTTAAGGACACATTGTAGCCAATCAGCCAATCAGAAACAATCTTTTTTGAAAGTGCGTTACTTGGTCTACCAGTTACTGTAATGACTAGTTGTATCGTCAACTGTGACAGTTCGGTGTCTTTGTTTTGTAGGCATGCTCGTTTACCTATCAATCTTTAGAGGACCAGGTGTGTGAGATGAAAAATAGAGTACCTATCAACGGGAGATACCATCGCTGGGTTCCCCTGTCACGACAACAGTACCACTGTTTTGTGATGTGTGAAGATGAACACCGAAACATTCCGAACGTATTGGAGGTACATATCCCGGACGGAACAAGGTGCGGGCATAGTACAAATCACCACTGCATCGAAGGCAAATGTGAGGTATGTATCTTGTGGGCGATACATACACCTTGATCTTGGCAGCTTTTATCTCCGAGAGATAAGGACTCAGACTAGATCCAAAGACAGATTACAATAAATAAGACAAACGTGCCGTTTTTTGTGTGCCCTCAAACAAGAAAAAGATTCAAAGTGTTTGAAGACCCAGTCAGAGATTAAAAAACAGGTTTTATTGCCATTCTTTGTTTAATCTGTATGTGCACTGGCTGGTTTAAGTTGGAAATATTCTTGACGGCAAACAACCAATAAATAGTGGTATGTCAAGAAAATTTCCTGAAAATATGTAAATCTAGTTTGACTTTTCATTTTTTTGAGATAAAGAAGTGAAGGTGTTCATGAATGACTAGAATTAAAGCTATTTTATACGAATATTTTATTTTTGAATTTTGAAAGTCTGGAATGATTAAGTTGCATTTTAGAAGCCTGGAGAAGATGTTTTTTTGATAACATTAACCAGAATTTTGTTTTGATGACATTATACGTTGTAATTTGTTTTGATAAATATTTGTTTTTAGAACATTGGTTGCGATAGTTTCATTGGATCCGGAGCGGAAGTTGACGATTGTGGTATATGTAAGGGAGACAATTCTACCTGTCATCAACCTCTTAGGAATAGACTATCAGGAAAGATACCAGATAATCCGTACCAGTGGGATGTTCGCTGGGGACCTTGTTCTGCAACGTGTGGTGTAAGTCTTTGTTCGTAGTCCATTCACAACTAACAAGAAGTTGTTAACATTCAGAGGGTATCTGTGAAATTCTTGCTCACAATGGCTTTTATTTCAACACATTTCCGCTTTCATAAAACTGTAAAAAAATGATTCACAAATGACCAAAAAAAAGGAAAATTAATAAAATCTAAATTTACATTTGACTTAACTGCCTTTAAACTGCATATCAACCAAACAATTAAGAAGGAAAATGAAAAATGGTCGGATCGTAAATATTGTACAATGTTCTGAAATTCAGCTTTATTTTCGCGTCCTTAAAATCTATGTCAACAATCTGTGGTTTATGGTGTGAAATTGGTTTTAATCTTCTTTAATCTAGACTTTCAGAGTTGTAATTTACAAAAGGAAACATGAGCAAAACAGAAAAAAATGTCGACGTTATTTACTTAATTGTACAAATTGTAGTCTACAGACCAACTTCTACAACAGTCATGTTAAGAGCTTTATTGCAGCTTTTAAGTTCAGCTACAGATTTACAAATTATGTAAAAATGTCAAATGTCTCAGATTATACGTTTGAATTTGTTTGTTTTAAATTATGTCCGACTTTGGGGACAAAAGGGACTTTCATTCATTCTAAGACCTCCGTAATGATGTTGATACCGAATCCTAAACATTGCATGAATTTACCAAGATGTCTAGTAAATAAATATGTTAATATTGCACTAGTCCTTGTCAGTAGAATGTCTCTGGATAGAGTACCATGACACCGTGATGATGATTCAGAATGATTTCTTTATAGAAGTACCTTTTAGTGTCACATCACCTGTAGACAACTGTGTAGATGTAAAGCAAGGAACATTCAGATTTAAAAACTTTTCCTTTGGGGAAGTAACGAGAAATAATTGGTCTGATAGATAAGTAGATACAAAGTTATAAAAATGATTGGTCTGGTAGATAAATAGATACAAAGTTATAAAAAATGATTGGTCTGGTAGATAAATAGATACAAAATTATAAAAAACGATTGGTCTGGTAGATAAATAGATACAAAGTTATAAAAAAATGATTGGTCTGGTAGATAAATAGATACAAAGTTATAAAAATGATTGGTCTGGTAGATAAATAGATACAAAGTAATGAAAAATGATTGGTCTGGTAAAAACAGATACAAAGTAATGAAAATGATTGGTCTGGTAGATAAATAGATACAAAGTTATAAAAAATGATTGGTCTGGTAGATAAATAGATACAAAGTAATGAAAAATGATTGGTCTGGTAGATAAATAGATACAAAGTTATAAAAAATGATTGGTCTGGTAGATAAATAGATACAAAGTAATGAAAAATGATTGATCTGGTAGATTAACAGATACAAAGTAATGAAAATGATTGGTCTGGTAGATAAATAGATACAAAGTTATAAAAAATGATTGGTCTGGTAGATAAATAGATACAAAGTTATAAAAAATGATTGGTCTGGTAGATAAATGATTGGTCTGGTAGATAAACAGATACAAAGTAATGAAAATGATTGGTCGGGTAGATAAATAGATACAAAGTTATAAAAAATGATTGGTCTGGTAGATAAATAGATACAAAGTAATGAAAAATGATTGGTCTGGTAGATAAATAGATACAAAGTTATAAAAAATGATTGGTCTGGTAGATAAATAGATACAAAGTAATGAAAAATGATTGATCTGGTAGATTAACAGATACAAAGTAATGAAAATGATTGGTCTGGTAGATAAATAGATACAAAGTTATAAAAAATGATTGGTCTGGTAGATAAATAGATACAAAGTTATAAAGAATGATTGGTCTGGTAGATAAATAGATACAAAGTAATGAAAAATGATGGATCTGGTAGATAAACAGATGCAAAGTAATGAAAATGATTGGTCTGGTAGATAAATAGATACAAAGTTATAAAAAATGATTGGTCTGGTAGATAAATAGATACAAAGTTATAAAAAATGATTGGTCTGGTAGATAAATAGATACAATGTAATGAAAAATGATTGGTCTGGTAGATAAACGGATACAAAGTAATGAAAATGATTGGTCTGGTAGATAAATAGATACAATGTAATGAAAAATGATTGGTCTGGTAGATAAACAGATACAAAGTAATGAAAATGATTGGTCTGGTAGATAAATAGATACAAAGTTATAAAAAATGATTGGTCTGGTAGATAAATAGATACAATGTAATGAAAAATGATTGGTCTGGTAGATAAATAGATACAAAGTTATAAAAAATGATTGGTCTGGTAGATAAATAGATACAAAGTAATGAAAAATGATTGGTCTGGTAGATAAATAATGAAAAATGATTGGTCTGGTAGATAAATAGATACAAAGTAATGAAAAATGATTGGTCTGGTGGGTAGATGTATAGGTAGATGCAACACTTCATTAATCTAACTAACCAACAATCATACAGAACTTACAGATTAAGTACGGAAATTACTCATGTGTAATGTGTCAGATGTGATATCCAAGGAAATCTACATATCCGAAAATGTTTATTTGTTACAATTCAGCTTAAGGTGCAAGTATGACATGTTAATCTGTCATTTGCCCATGCTTTCCTTCGTTTATGGACGTTTAGGTCTAATTACGGGTAGTTTTTTATCTCGATATTCTTTCTTTTTATTTTCTCCTTTTTGAAAGCATGCAATTATTTCAAACTTGGGATCATTTGACAGCCTGCACCTGTGTCGATCATTACAGATAATCGTGTATGCGTATATTACCTGGATCTACACAATACACATGTCTTGTTTAAATCTGACATGTCAAAATGTAATATGGTGATTAGCTGTCGCTGTTGCTGTCAAATTCCTTATTCAATTTCATTTAATACTGCTGGGGATATTTGTATTTTTTTTAGATATATCAAAGTGCAATCGATATCAATGTGAAATATATCCGAATGAATTTTGACGTTTTAAGTGTTTCACCAAGTTAAGATCTTCACGTGCCAGTTTAAGCGTTATGATTGCACAATTACCTGTACTTTATCGACGTACTCCAGCAGTTTAATTTGTATTTAATTTACATTTCCATATTGTGTTTTAGGCAACATTCGTTTCACATTACAATCTGAATGTAAGAGATATTCTGTAGTGAGTTGTGGACACAGATAGCCATTGGTATATTGGTGGGTCGTACAATGACCTGACACACTGATTCACTTTATCCAAGAATTGTTTAAACATGTATGGTTTTAATCTTAGATATAACAGATATTGTCAGGTTTTATTTCGCATTACGGTACCCATCAAAACTGATGCATGTGTGATAAATCATGTTGATATTGTGTTTTAACTGATTTCTTAACAAGATTGATCATTATTTAAAACATGAGCTGTAATGTGTGGGACGATGACACTGCATTATGAAACAGTGTTTAGTCATAGTATAGAAAATAGTTATGCCTTTAAAAATATTGATGCGATTTAAGTGATTTATATTTAAGCTCAGAAATCTTTTTGCTTTTCGAGCGGATGAAAATCTGAAGGCATTGTAGTTTTAAGTTTTAAAATTTGGCGTACATGGGTCTTTGATCAGCTTGATGAAATGTAGGACAAAATAGAAATCCTTGTTTATAACAGGTTCAATAGTTACCTAAAACAAACCAACGGGGAAAGTATGTTACAGATATGTTGTAATTCAATATTGATTCGATTGGACATTTCTCTGTACCACCAATAACAAAAATTTGATTAATGTCTTTAGACAGGGTACCAGACTGCTTCTTTCCATTGTAAGGACATGCGATATGATGTGATCACCTTCGAATTTTCATGCACTTCCCCGCGTCCTCAAGACATCACAAGAGAATGTAGAAAAAGGATGTGCGATCCAGGGTAAATATGATTATTATGACGTCATTTAGACATTATAAATGTCATCAAATGTCCTATTTTAGCGACTAATTAGATGTATGATATTGGCAATATATCCGACATACATGTAAACAATATTGTATAGGATAAAGTCAAAATTTGTGCACGTATAATCAAAACTGTGATTCAAACTCGATATTGATTAAATGATGGCAAAAAAGGAAGTAAGGACGATTTACATGGAAATTCCTGAGAAAAGGAGATGAAGAACCAATGAGATATTTAAATCGCATGTACGGAACGTTCTAGCAGAATGGACAATAGAATTACACAACTGAATTAATCTGTCTTTCATGTGAAGCTATTAATATCGAAGAACTCATCAAAGTAGGTAACAAGACCATACAAAGTCCTGAAAATTTGCTTTTAGATATATTTCTGATGTAATTTGTTATATGAAAAAAAAAACATTGCCGAATCTAATCTGGTTGAAAACCACCAATCAGTTGATTACCTCAATCTTTACCTAAAGCAATAAAAAAGGGCAGATTTCCATTGAACCAACAAATAGTGGATATGTTTTCGTATTCTCGTTGTGAATTTTACATTTCTTAGTGGAAACAGTCCTGCTTGCTCAGCTTACAAGGCTGCTAACATATCACAGCTGATTTCTCATTGTGTGCTCCACTTCAATATCACGATTTGAGTTAGTGATTTCAACAACTGACAACATAGGATTTCAAAAGATGAAGGTTTATAATAAATATTGGGAAGTTTTATATTCGGAATCCTGATCTCATTTACCAATTTGATATTGTATGTAATAACTGGTTGGCATAAGCTTTAAATGGCAAGTGTCTCTGATTACGGTTACCCTTCCGGAACACCTGGTATTTTGATTATCTCTGAATAGAATACTTGTTTTGAGCATATTTGCCAACGGTTGATCACTTTGAATGAATATTTTCTTACTGTGTTGGTATTTTTTATTGTAGACAGAATGTTATTGATTTTGATGAACAACTAGCCGAGTAAATGATAAAAAGACTGCTGATGAGAATCCCTTTTAGTAACCATGACAACGAAGGATGCCTGTTTTAATATTAAACTCAGTTTATAACTATCTGTCAATACACACTATTAATAAATAAGATTATTTACTCCCATCAGGTGGCGTGTTAACTCTTGGTCAGCCTGCTCCGTACCATGTGGAGGAGGAAAGAAGAACCGCGAGGTGAAATGCATGCAGGATACTGGGAGAGGACGAACAACACCTGCTCCATCATACCGATGCCCAGATCCGATGCCAATATCGGAATCTCCTTGTAATATGCAGTTCTGTCCGGCGTATTGGCAGACAGGAAGATGGTCCGAGGTATATAACGATATATAATACATAAAATGTATTCCTGTACTAGACGTAAAATGGCGGTAATATTTAGACCCTCTAGTAAACATATTGCGCATTTATTAGGCGTAAATGCAACATTCTCATTCACCTATATGTTCAAGATTGGCTCAATATTCAACCCAGACAATTCCATATTACGTCTTGTTCACTATCATTAGTCAGCATTTAACCCCGATCTCTACACAAAGGCTGACCAGTAAACAAATAGTGATGACATAAGAAATATCACATTATCACTAGTGACGGTATAACGTTATGTATTATCTTTGTGTAACTCATGATTCAGGAATAACGTTATCTAACTCGTGATTTACGAATAACGTTGTCTAACTCGTGATTAAGGAATAACGTTGACCAACTCGTGATTTACGAATAACGTTGTCTAACTCGTGATTCAGGAATAACGTTGACCAACTCGTGATTTACGAATAACGTTGTCTAACTCGTGATTCAGGAATAACGTTGTGTAACTCATGATTCAGGAATAACGTTGTCTAACTCCTGATTCAGGAATGACGTTGACCAACTCGTGATTTACGAATAACGTTGTCTAACTCATGATTCAGGAATAACGTTGACCAACTCGTGATTTACGAATAACGTTGTCTAACTCATGATTCAGGAATAACGTGGACCAACTCGTGATTTACGAATAACGTTGTCTAACTCATGATTCAGGAATAACGTTATCTAACTCATGATTCAGGAATAACGTTATCTAACTCATGATTCAGGAATAACGTTGACCAACTCGTGATTAAGGAATAACGTTATCTAACTCCTGATTCAGGAATAACGTTGTCTAACTCATGATTCTGGAATAACGTTGTGTAACTCATGATTCAGGAATAACGTTATCTAACTCATGATTCAGGGATAACGTTGTCTAACTCATGATTTACGAATAACGTTGTCTAACTCGTGATTAAGGAATAACGTTGCCTAACTCATGATTCAGGAATAACGTTGTCTAACTCGTGATTCAGGAATAACGTTGACCAACTCGTGATTTACGAATAACGTTGTCTAACTCGTGATTAAGCAATAACGTTATCTAACTCATGATTCAGGAATAACGTTGCCTAACTCATGATTCAGGAATAACGTTATCTAACTCGTGATTAAGGAATAACGTTGTCTAACTCTTGATTAAGGAATAACGTTGTCTAACTCATGATTCAGGAATAACGTTGTCTAACTCGTGATTAAGGAATAATGTTATCTAACTCGTGATTAAGTAATAACGTTGTCTAACTCATGATTCAGGAATAACGTTGTCTAACTCGTGATTAAGGAATAATGTTATCTAACTCGTGATTAAGTAATAACGTTGTCTAACTCCTGATTCAGGAATAACGTTATCTAACTCATGATTCAGGAATAACGTTGTCTAACTCGTGATTCAGGAATAACGTTGTCTAACTCTTGATTAAGGAATAACGTTATCTAACTCGTGATTAAGGAATAACGTTGTGTAACTCATGATTCAGGAATAACGTTGTCTAACTCATGATTTACGAATATTGTCTACCTCGTGATTCTGGAATAACGTTGTCTAACTCGTGATTTACGAATAACGTTGTCTAACTCGTGATTTACGATTAACGTTGTCTAACTCGTGATTCAGGAATAACATTGTCTAACTCATGTTTTACGAATAACGTTGTCTAACTCTTGATTCAGGAATAACGTTGTCTAACTTATGTTTTACGAATAACATTGTCTAACTCTTGATTCAGGAATAACGTTGTCTAACTCATGTTTTACGAATAACATTGTCTAACTCGTGATTCAGGAATAACGTTGTCTAACTCATGTTTTACGAATAACATTGTCTAACTCGTGATTCAGGAATAACGTTGTCTAACTCATGTTTTACGAATAACGTTGTCTAACTCTTGATTCAGGAATAACATTGTCTAACTCATGTTTTACGAATAACATTGTCTAACTCATTATTTAGGATGAACGTTGTCTAACTCGTGATTTAGGATAACGTTGTCCAAGTCCTGATTCAGGAATAACGTTGTGTAACTCGTGATTAAGGAATAACGTTGTCTAACTCGTGATTAAGGAATAATGTTATCTAACTCGTGATTAAGGAATAACGTTGTGTAACTCATGATTCAGGAATAACGTTGTCTAACTCATGATTTACGAATAGCGCTGTCTAACTCGTGATTAAGGAATAATGTTGTCTAACTCGTGATTAAGGAATAATGTTGTCTAAATCATGTTTTCCGAATAACATTGTCTAACTCATGATTCAGGAATAACATTGTCTAACTCATGTTTTACGAATAACATTGTCTAACTCGTGAATCAGATATAACATTGTCTAACTCATGTTTTACGAATAACATTGTCTAACTCTTGATTCAGGAATAACATTGTCTAACTCATGTTTTACGAATAACATTGTCTAACTCATTATTTAGGATGAACGTTGTCTAACTCGTGATTTAGGATAACGTTGTCTAACTCGTGATTAAGGAATAACGTTATCTAACTCGTGATTAAGGAATAACGTTATCTAACTCGTGATTAAGTAATAACGTTGTCTAACTCGTGATTAAGGAATAACGTTATCTAACTCGTGATTAAGTAATAACGTTGTCTAACTCGTGATTCAGGAATAACGTTGTCTAACTCGTGATTAAGGAATAACGTTATCGAACTCGTGATTAAGGAATAACGTTGTCTAACTCATGTTTTACGAATAACGTTGTCTAACTCATGATTTACGAATAACGTTGCTACGAATTTTTTTTGCTAATTGATTATAATGGAATTATAACAAGTTAACTAAAGAAATGCAGTATTAAAATGTGAAAACCTTAAACTGTAAAAGTCTCATTTGAAATATATAAGACAGAGATCCCAAAATTCTATCTGGCATTAGTTTTTTCTTCTTTTATTCTCACATTCTTCAATTAAAAAATGCACTTAGATTCTCCCGAATCCTGTTTCTTAAAACATTTAAAGTATTGCGCTTGACAATTATTTGGATATGAAATTACCTATGTAACAGGACAATGCATAAACAATTCTACTTGAGATGTGAATTGTCACTTTTCAAAGCATTTTCATGTCAATTTGACCATCGCTACACTTTCACGTGGTAATAACTTAGCATCATGTTTCAAAAGTCAACTGCTATTTTGTAATCACATCTGTGAAATAACGACAACGTTTATCTTAATTTAAGTCAGCGGTGCCAGAAGTCTACATAACCGCGTATTTGATATCGTATGTCAGCATTTTCTTTTTTAAGAATAGTGTATAAAACTAGCCTAAGTTTAAGAGTTTAAGTGACTAAATTGTACGTTTTGGGTATCAAAGGCCTATCATAAAAGCGCTTGACACTGACAATGAAATTGTTTGTGTGTCTGTTTAGTTGGCGCCATATAGCTTTGATATATCTAACAGCATGTTGTTGCCTATAATAATGTGTAGCTGGATCAGATGCTGTTTTGCGAACTGCGAATATTTATGCTTGTTTTTATCACTGTGTGACCCGTAAATGTTTCATGTATAATTTCTCCGCGTATCAATGATGATCTCTATATATGTAAGATCATTTTGATAATTCATTATTTATTTCTGTCCTTGTGGTGACATCTTAATTTACCAGAAAAGTAAAAGGACTCGTAGTAAAGCCCCGCTCCTCCCTGTTCGTACTAATCTACATCCAGTGACATGTGTTCCAGTATTAGTGTGATAACAAAAACTGGTTTTCTTTCTATTTTTGATAATTTAACAATGTCCGATTCTTAATTTCAGACAAGATTACACCATCAGGAATAGACACATGGTAATCAATTGACGATATACTGTTAATCATAATAATTAAACAAACCAAACCTGCGGTAATTAAATGTTGAGATAGATCAGAATGATTTCGTTGTATCCACCTGTCCCGGATGTTATATGATAGTTATGTATAGTGTAGGATTATTCGTGTACCCAGCATACTCCAGAAAGCTGAGACGAATAGACGGCCTAGTTTTCTTTTACGTTCTGGGAAGACGACATTCTGTGATATAGAAATACTAAAATGTAAGATAGGACACTTAAAGGTAATTAAACGAATATATGATATATGTCTCTGATAGTGATACTACTCCCGGAAGCCGTTGGTGCAGATTAGATTTTATAAATATTGTGTATCTGTAAGCTTCTCAAATGATGATGACGAGTGTCAATGATGCTTCTGCACATTCTTTACGAACACTGTAGCCATCACTTATGATATGGCTTTCTCAATCTCCCACACTGAACCTCAGTCATAAAAGTGCTTTCTTTTTATTCCTGTACTCTGCAAACCCTCTTTTATTATTTGTATTTCAATAACGAAACAGATATTAGCAGGTCACTGCTAGATAATGGCATATCATACATCTTTTATTAATCTATACAACGACGAAACACATAGCGTCAACAAACATTGCTTGTGGGAAGAATGCTATGAACGTTTCAAATAGCAGCTTATAAATCATCTTTATGGCCCTCACGGCAATGTACATTACACGTGCATCCAGCCCTCTATAACAAATAGTCCATTATACATGTAACACATTTGATTCATTATTCGATTGCATTGCCATTTTTTATTGTTTAGAACTTCAATTTTTTATATTCTCAGAACTCCTTTAGGTTGTTGCGAGAACATCCGAACCATCTGAACCACTTGTCTATGACAAAGCGTTTTATCTATAAACAGTGGTCATTTTACAATTATAACAACAAAGCAGAATTATTACGCAACATACTGTTAGGAAGAGTGTTTACGAATCCAGAGATCCTTTATATAAATATTTGTGTCTGATTGCTTGATACGTCTGAAAAGGTAATATTACTATACTGAATTGACGAAAATTAATGTATAAACATTCATTTTCTGTCGACTATGATATTTATTGTAATGGTGATGAATGATGATGATTTGTTTTGTCTCGCAGTGCTCTGTTTCCTGTGGGATAGGACAAGAAAGTCGCCCAGTTTACTGTGTGAAGATCCCGAGACAGGGATCGAAGGTCAACGTATCTTCCGTGGAATGTCGCGGTCCTAAGCCTGCGGGATCGCGATCGTGTTCCCGTCCGGAATGTTACCAGAGTTTCGCTAAAGTTCCTTCCATAACTCTCCACAATGATACTTTCTTACAAATACGACGAACAAAGCGAATCCATCTTCATGTTGGAGAGACCGCTACACTGCTGGCAGGACAGCCAGTAAAAGTTATATGTCCTGTTGAGAATTTTAATAAAAGACTTTTGTTCTGGACAAGGAATAATAGATTGATTCCAATGTCTAGAACAGAACGGGTTTTTGTATCTAGAAACGGAGCATTGAAAATAAAACGAACCGATCCTACCTTGGATACGGGAGAATTCACGTGCATAGCAGGAATGCAGAGTGCAACGATACGTTTACGATTTTCCTCTAAAAAGAAAGCGATGAATAAAGGGAGAAAATTAATGAAGTCAGTGATAAAAGAGACGGCATCAATGTCTTCGTCTCTGGACCAACCACAAAGCGACAAGATTCCAGCGCCACGGTCGCCACACTCGGTAAGGCGTGCGACGATGGACGCCATGTTGGACAGTCTTGGCGGAGACTTTGTCTACACGACAGCAGACTGGGGCGCCTGTTCCCGCACATGTGGAAAAGGGCTGCAGACCCGCAAAGTCGCATGTGTAAAAGCTACAAATGTTTACATAAAGGTTGTCAGCAAGGAGGCATGTAACGGCATTCAAAGACCGCCGGATGTCCGACCTTGCGTCATTCAGGAACAGTGTCCAAAGTGGGTCGTTGGAGAATGGCAAGAGGTAGTTGTATTTTTCATGTGCATGTTACGTATAATATTCAAGCGTGTTTCGGAATTCAAAACCATCGTTTCTGTCGGATGTACAGGAGTAACAATGATTTAGGATACTTGCTCCTCGTCAATTGTTTATATACACCCTGGATTCATACAAAACAAAGGTTGTTATACGTCCTCAACATGCCATTTCTTCACTTAATATGCTTCCCAATACTTCATTTAGATTACATTTGATGTTATTTCACTAGCTATATTCTAAACTAGTAACATATAATAATCAAGAATTACTTAAGAAATATGTACTTTTCACTTCCCTATCGCGATCTTTTTTATCAAAACGGTTTGGCTGGTTCAAAAGAACTCGTTCCCCTATGTTACTGGGTATCTTCAATATGCAAATGGTTTTTGTAACATTGTGTATTTTGAGGTAAAACAGTTGTATCCAGCCGGAAACCAAAGTGTCAGAGAATGCTTTGTGTGTGTTTTTTTTTAACAATGAACAGTTGTGTCCGCTCCTAACCATTAGTCTTTATAACAAACATCGCATACAGAGATATGAAAAACAAAACATCTCCCGTAGCGTTCTGTAATTCTGGTAGTGTATCACTTATCTATGATACTTATGTTTACGTGTTGTACGTATATATACCGGTAATAAATATGTTTACTTGTAAGATGACATCATAACATGCCATTACTTTCTCTTATTTCGATGGTTAAGTAGCGATTTGCAGCTGTTTTATTTTTTTAACTATGGAAATGCATATGAATACAACGGTGTTTATTGTTAAAGTTTTAGCAGGACCATCTATCTTTTCGATCTTGATTCCAAAAGTAAGCTCTATAAAATGTCAAAATCAACACTGTTTTCTCTATGTAAATTCACTGGCTTAGATAGATATCTTAGCCCGTGATACACTGTATAGACGAATGTGATATGTGTAAAAACAATTTCTGTATGGCAAAACTCTGCGATGCGTCATATCAAAATGATTTAAGTTCAGAATTTGAAAAGTATCGGAATACGTCCAATGATAATATTATTGATAATACACCTGTCCGGTTTCCCAAATATACATATACTACATCGGATGTATTTATATCACAAAAATGACAATCACCAAGCATATGTAAAGCACCTTTAAGTGTCCTAGATGAATTGGTAGAACATATTACACCCATCATTTTAGACACCTTCACTGTCGAATTAGGCCGTGCTGCAGATGTACAAGTCTTATCTATACGTCTGTGAGGTGGAAGTTATCACAGTCGTAGTCTTACATTGATAACAACATTTTACATATACTTCCAGTTTTATTGTTCCGATTTTTTGTTTTGATGCAATGCGCCAAATATAATCAAGAATACCTAGATGTTGGTGGGTCGGCGATGTAACTTTCTATTTTTGAATGTTCTTGATTATCATGAGCGGACGAACCCCTTATCACATTTTCCAATGTAGTCGTCTTAACATTATGTGTACAAAAGTATCAAAATTTTTGCATAATAGATTTTGAATTCACTAAAACTACAAATACACTATATATTTTATAATCAGTTAGAAATATACCATTGTTCACGTTGTGGTAAAGACACACAGGTGGTGAGTACATTTCAGTATAAATTTGACTCGTGATGGGTTCTACAGTTATGTTATATGTATATATTATAGAAACCACAACCGTATTCAGCATTTATGCTTATTTCTGTTTTATTTGACATATTTATTTATTTGACATACGCTAGAACTTGAACAACGGATTTCTTTTCAAGTCTCGTTTTTTTAAATTCAAGCTTATTGTGTTTTCCTAAAAAGAAAATTCTGCACAAGTTATTATTTCATATCATGTTTTTATTAAAAAATTACAATAGGGCCTACTTTTGTTCGTATAGAAATTGTACGCCTCAATTCACAATATATTAACAAACATGTAGGCCTAGGTAGCTCGATTTACAAACATTAGGGCGACCATGATTGAGTGCGGCAATGTGATATTTGTATATATTGAATATTGAATAAGTAAACATTATACGTGTAACTAAATATAATATATTTTTGACGCCCCTTCCGCTCCCCCCAACCCCCACCCCACCCCTTGATAAAAATACAAGAAAACGTCTTCCATTTGTTCGTCCGAAAATATAGGTTCGTAAGATGTACAGTTTCATGTTTGTTTTTGTTTCAATTTTAGTGCTCCGCAAAGCATTGCAAGAGGACTGGTCGAGCCACTCAGTCCCGGAATCTCCGCTGCCAAAGTGACAATAACACCGTGATACCACAGCGTCGGTGTTCACACTTACAGAAACCAGTTGTAAAGCAGGAATGCGAGAACCCGTCATGTTTACCTGTCTGGAACACATCAGGCTGGACCAAAGTGAGTACCGTTCATTATAAACGTTACATTTTAATGAGTGAGCTATATTAACATAACCTTGGTAAACTAGCGGCAGGCAGACTGGTGTAGTTTGTTAGTCCTGACGAGAAAATCTTTCTGGTTGAAACTAGCCTGTAAATTGTCTTCACATATTATATTACTGACTGGTTGCATTTCGGCATTAATTTAGTATAATCTATGTCGCATAATGACATAAAATTGCCCAAGCAAACTGTGAAATATACGGGACATGAATGCAATAATTGCAGATGTAATTTTAGTTATTTTTAGGGGAAATTGAATAATTTTTAAAGACGTCAAAGACTTGTATACATTTCGAACTGGTATCACTATCCACAGGAATGTGTACATTTTGAATAGCAAATGCACAGCCTAACACCTAACACCAAGCAAACACGTAAGTTGTACAAGAGACAAAGGGTAATGATATCTGTTAACAGTAACCATTGAATATGCATTGCTGTTTATCCATAACTTTCAGCTTTTGTCATGCATCCTGTTTTTATTATCCTTTCAGTGCAATCCACGTTGTGGGGACAAGAGAAGAAAAGTGCGTATGCTGGCATGTGTTTGGAAAAACACGGGTAAACCTGCCCAAACAAACTGCCATACAATACCTAAACCAGTCGTGTGGAAAAACTGTAAACCAAGAAAATGTCGTAAAGGTAAATTCATGGTCGGGTGGATCGAATATCAGATCAAGTACATAAGGATTCATTATAGATTTCATAACATAAACAAGGCTAAGAGGAAGTAAGCAACTGTTTAACACACTTCGAATGATGTATATTCTAGTGTAGCTATATAGAATGCCAAGCCAAGTACATGTAAAAGTCAGCATTCAGACTGATATAGAATGTCTTACTTAAGCTAGAATCGATATGTACTGCTTGGTTGGTACATTTTACTATTTCGAAGTCCTGTACATCTATGTAGAAGAGTGATATAAGGGAGGTAACTTCGAGGAAAAAGGCAAGCGAACTACATTATACAAAGGTAAATGTTAATTTGTATTTTTTTTTAAATTTTAGTTTTGTATTTTTTTTTTTTATTTTAGTTTTGTATTTTTTTTTTTTATTATTTTAGTTTTGTATTTTTATTGTTGCAGTGAGTTGCCGGGACGACTCGCGGTACTGTAGTGTGGTCGGATTACTCCAGATGTGTAGATACGAGTCCTTCCGGAAAAAGTGTTGTCGAACATGTAAAAATATAAACAGCTCTTAGCACTAGATATAATGTTGTTTATTTATTTCAATTTATGTAATGATAAAACTAGAATTCCATTTTGACTTTATCTTAATTGTCTGATTGTATAAACAGTGATATGGTGTTAGAGAGGAAAGACAAATGTATGGTCAAGTGGGTGTAGAAAGTATGACAAGTATGCTGGTTGTATGAGAACCTAATTACCAAGAGAACATGTTTGTTTCGAAAAAGATTTTTGTGATTTGATTTATTTTTGTAAGATGTCGTGAAAGCGTATGGTATGAGTATATGTATAATGCCACGTTGCTAGCAAATTGTATTACGTCCACAATAATAAAAAATGAACAGCATCTTTCAATACAAAGATTGTACAAAAGATACACAAGTGCGTAGTACATTTCAATACATATATCGAATAACACACAGTACAGTCAAATAATGAATTAAACTACGTCATACAGCTATTGCGTCCTTCGGGGACCTGTCAGTGGTACCCGTGCTAATGGCCTTAATTATAGCACCAGAGATAGAGTAACCCTCATGCCTTCACTTACACATGTAAAGAGAGGATTAAGTTGAAGAAAACACACTTTATAGAGACTGATTAGAAAATGAAAGAACAAATTGTACGTGTCCTGTGTTATCTCAGTATATAACCACACTTTTGATCGGATACGAGGTACATATTTACAAAAATAAACTGGGAATAGGAGATGAAAACTACGCTTTTTCGACTTTCTTATATAGTGATCGATTCGTTATTCTAGAACGTGCACTATTTAGACGTTCTGATAACATATGATTAGATCAGATCTGGTTGGAGATCATGTCCATGAACGTACAAGGATTCTACACGATTTACATCAACCTTAAAATGGAGGGTCTTTAGGGAAAAAATAATTTACAAATAAAAAAAATAGGTCAGTTTTGCCCATTTTGAGCCTATTACGTGGAAACTACGCAATAGCTTTGTTTATGTGGTTCGGGGGCATTAGATTAACATATTGCAAAACTGAATCAAAAATAGGTTATTTGTTTCCTAAACAATTATTGAGGAGACAAAAAAAAAATATTTTTCGTAAAGGATGTGTGAATGTGGTTTTTTTTTCATACGTTTTGATAGGGCGAACGATAATGACAGAATGTCACACAGAGTAACATAGGGATGTGTGTTCGATCCCGTATGTATGTACACTTAATTGATTGCATTTTATATTAGAGAATGTTTTGTATTAACCTTCAGACTGTGAATGAATACATCTGGCGGTTAAAACCGACAACTATATTGACCCACTGGTGTTCAGCTTAGAAGTTTTCGGTGATGAAGGTTATTTTTTTTTATTTGCCTGAATGTGAAATGAGCGCATGGTGTTCATTTAGTATCCAATAACTACAATGGTATTATTTCTATTGCGTCGATGCTAGTCAAAACATTTTATACTTAAAATAAATATCATCTTTATGTTTGTTAATTGTTCATAATTCATATTGGTGTTGTGAAAACACATGTATCTAACATTGTCTTAATTTTGAAATCGGAACAAAACAAGGGGGTTTGCCAAGAAGTGATATTAATAGTACTATATCATGTAACTCATTGTCGAATCTAAATTGAGGAAAATGACCAGGGAATTAAAAATTCAAATCTTTTTTTCTATATTAGTATAAATTATATTTTAGTAATTATTTTGTGAATTACATGTCGTGGATTTATTTATAAATACGTTATTTTTCTACTTTCTGTTGTGATATCGAGAAAAAGACAGATGCATCAGACCGCGCTGACCATGCCAATAGAAAATAGACTGACAATCGTTACCTTAATGTGTGATTAAATACATTGAAACCTTAATCGCTTTAGATAAAGCCAAAACGCCATGTACTCGCGTCAAAGCCGTAGATATGTTGTTGTTTCTGGATTACATGTTTTCGCACAATTGTTTGTTTTAATTCATGAGACTGGCAAAGGAGAAGTTCATGAAAAGGTCATCAATCGCTCAGTGCAGAATTCCCTAAACATAAATGGTTACGGTAGCAAGTGTCATGAGATTTGATCTCAAATACATGTAATATACATACTACCTCGAGATATAGATACGATTTTAGACTTTAAACAAGTTATGTTAAAGCTGAGCAAATATAATGTAATTGATATATTACCAAGCACCTTGTGTCGCTTCCTCCAACATGTTCATTAGGTATTCGACGTTTTTACTTTGAAAAAGATTTGTGTTAGAGTGACTTAAAATCATGATTTATCTCCCAGGATGATGATAGGAGACGTCAATATCAGTGACGGCTTTATGAAGATTTTATTATATATAAAACACAGCAGTCTTGCCGATGGAATACGGATTTCGGGGGGAACTTCTGTATGTTAGTTATCAGTCATAGTCTTATTCTTGTGTTTATAGAGAAGTAGGCTACAGGAGGAAATGTAATAACCCGAAGATTATTCTGATATATATGAACTAGCTATACCAGTACCTAGTATATAATATTGTTTTATAATAAACAATGACAAACAATTGTTTTACGTTTAAAACGTTTTGTATATGTTTATATTATGTTGATTAAATTTATGTATGTGTTTTTATATTACATATGTAATTGTGTTTATAAGTGCTTGATGTGATTAAACAATCCAAACATACATATCTCGTGTTTACTTTATCTAGGGTCTCCAACAGGAATATCTCTCAATCGGTGGTTGTCATGTGCTATCCAGATGTAATTCTCCATATTTTTCTAGTTAATTAGATGTCGCTGTACCAAAATGTTTTCTCGTTCACATGATAGCGGGGATGTATGTGGCTTGTATAAGCTTTAGCCTGTTGCTTTATAATCTTTGAATGGTTTTCAATAAAATCATCTTGACTGGAAATATTGAGGAAACAAACTACAATAATATCTTCTTACATTGATACTTTGCCGCATTCAACATATCTGATTGAAGTCTTGGTATTCTGACAAGCCCTTCAAATATCGAAATAAATCCTTTGTTCTTTTAAACGCTTCAGGTAGAGGAGACAGACAGGGAAGCCTGCGAAATGAAAAAGGAGTCTATGATCAGTTAAAAAGAAATAGAACACCGACAAATGATATATATATATATCATACAGATATGATTCTTTCATCTAAATTACCATCTTTTATGAAATTTACGTAAACAATGAATGTCAGGTAAGTTCTTTGATATATTCAACTTCTTGTAAAAATAAAATCATTACGGAAAGAGGCGGAGTTTCACGGAGAGAAACACCCCTAATAGGATAGTTTGTCCTCGAACTGAGCAAGATTATTGTCTACTGGATATCTAATCATCCTCGAAATATCATCTTCAGTATAAATAACGTTGATATGTGTTTGATGATACAAACTTTCAAAGATACATCATTACCTCGACAAAAAATCGACGACATATTTACATCATCTCCTTATGACCTTGACAAAAGAAATCGCCGGCAAATTGCATTTCAAATGAGTTTTCTTGTAGGTAGCCATGTTACTTACACTTTTGTTAGATGAATAGAGTCCTGACCTCTCGGAGTGATACTGTTCTACACATACACCCTTTAGATGTTATCTATTTATACTCACATTGTTTCTGTACACTTGTACTCTCATTGTTTCTGTACACTTGTACTCACATTGTTTCTGTACACTTGTACTCACATTGTTTCTGTACACTTGTACTCACATTGTTTCTGTACTCTTGTACTCTCATTGTTTCTGTACACTTGTACTCTCATTGTTTCTGTACACTTGTACTCGCATTGTTTCTGTACTCTTGTACTCGCATTGTTTCTGTACACTTGTACTCGCATTGTTTCTGTACACTTGTACTCGCATTGTTTCTGTACACTTGTACTCGCATTGTTTCTGTACACTTGTACTCGCATTGTTTCTGTACACTTGTACTCGCATTGTTTCTGTACACTTGTACTCGCATTGTTTCTGTACACTTGTACTCGCATTGTTTCTGTACACTTGTACTCGCATTGTTTCTGTACACTTGTACTCGCATTGTTTCTGTACACTTGTACTCGCATTGTTTCTGTACACTTGTACTCGCATTGTTTCTGTACACTTGTACTCGCATTGTTTCTGTACTCTTGTACTCGCATTGTTTCTGTGCACTTGTACTCGCATTACATTTCAATCTTAACAAACACAAGAAATGCACCACTCTCCCCTGGTCATGGAAGTGTATAAGATAGGTAGCCTACCAAAACATCTAAACAACAAAAAATCAATACATATGATATATATATAAAGGGTAAATCAAATTACTGCCACATGACGTCTTCTTTTAGCATTTCCTTTGTAATTATGCAATTAATATAACATACTGCTTTGACAGATATAGTAATGTTTGATAAGCGAGCTTATTAGAATGGCTGTATCCTTTGAATTACACAACGCACAAACTCTGTTTCTGATTTCAAAACTTTGATATCTTCCAGTTTCAGTAACGAATTTGTGAAATGATATTAAACAATCTTCTATGCAGGTTGAATGTTATTGGAGAATGTCACACGCACCGCCAGTCGGTCTTTTCCGCAGAACCAGATGATGAACCCATCTATTTCCAAAGGCATTCGTCAGGTATATGATCAGCATCACATGGATCTGTTCGTCACATTCCTGAACAATTGACTTCCAACCATCTTTTCTCCTGTGCCAGGCTTAAGGGCATATTCAATAGGTTGTCTATCTCTAGACTGCGACAGAATGATTGAGAGTTTCATAATTTTCAAAAGTTTCTGTACAAAAACCTTTAGTTTAAGGAAGAGCGTCTCAGAACGTGGTATCAGTTATGTTTTTTAGTCAATATGTTTAGCTGAAATATTTGCATGGCCTTCCCGATACGCATTTAGATTTTGATGTACATTATAAGTTACTTGTGCTTGACAATTATTTGCACAATATCACAAACGGAAATATCGACAATGAAAAATAAGAATAAAAAAGAACTATACGCAGATTTGTTCATTTTAGGAAATTTTAAATTTTAGTGTGTTTTTGGACAAAAAGATATTACACTATTATAGATTTTAAGAAATGCAAAGATCAAATCCTTTAAAGTTGGTTTATGGTTAATAGAGTATGAAGATATGGAGAAAGGGGAACACGTGATACATATAATTCAATTAATTAAGCAAATAACACGTATCGTTTTCACACAAAACTCAAAATTTCAACGTAAACTACTTCGGTGTCACATTTCCTCGCTCGAATCATTTCACGTTGTATATATTTAGTCAGTTACACATAAGTCACCTATTCTAATGACTAATTATTGAAAGTAAAGTTTAGAATTGACTATACATATGTATATGGATTGCCAATCAATGTCAAAAGTCAATCACAGTAGAGTGAAAACAGCAGTTATTTGTCAGTCATATGCTGCAGGATTACTAATTGTTGTTCTATTTACGGAACATACAGAATCAGTAAGTTAACAGGAGCGACGTTTCCTGTTTAAGATGTAGCGTTACTTCCATTATAAACTAATTCATACTACTTTCATTTTATCATACATGTTACAATGGTCAATTAATCATCATCACAAATGAATGTGAAAAGTACTTTTGTATTTATTTTCACAGATTAAACATATACTTTAGATTACACTTCCATTCGAGTCGATGCCATTAATTTTTACCTGACATTGTGACTTTGTAGTCTGAATGGGATCGATACGAAAAGTCATCCCTGTATTACTGATCTAGATGGATTGGCGACTTAAGCGAGATTATTTTTGTTAAACACAATTTTGTGAAACTTTTAAGTCATTTTGATAGACCCAATTACATTTGACTTAGTTCCGAATCTATATACTTCAAGCAATGGTTCTAACCAACCACTTTCACAGTGTATCTTGATCTAAAAAGATAACTGTCCTGTCCTTGTGTTCTTCCTCAGTATAATCAACAAGAGTCGTAAAGGAGGCGAATGGGCGCTGAGGTAACAGACGGTTAGTCATGTAGAAGGCGAAGGGACGCTGAGGTAACAGACGGCTAATCATGTAGAAGGCGAATGGGCGCTGAGGTAACAGACGGTTAGTCATGTAGAAGGCGAATGGGCGCTGAGGTAACAGACGGTTAGTCATGTAAAAGGCGAAGGGACGCTGAGGTAACAGACGGCTAATCATGTAGAAGGCGAATGGGCGCTGAGGTAACAGACGGTTAGTCATGTAAAAGGCGAAGGGACGCTGAGGTAACAGACGGCTAATCATATAGAAGGCGAATGGGCGCTGAGGTAACAGGCGGTTAGTCATGTAGAAGGCGAAGGGACGTTGAGGTAACAGACGGTTAGTCATGTAGAAGGCGAATGGGCGCTGAGGTAACAGGCGGTTAGTCATGTAAAAGGCGAATGGGCGCTGAGGTAACAGACGGTTAATCATGTAGAAGGCGAATGGGTGCTGAGGTAACATATGGTAAATCATGAAGAAGGGGTAGGAATGCTAATATGGCGCTGATATCAAAGGGAGGAAATCAGGTGCGAGACTTAGGGGACGCTGAGGTCAATGGAAGTAATTCCAATATACCACACATGGTCATTTCGAAGGCGTATGGGATGCAAAGCTCAGAGAAAGGAGCATGAAACAGTGTACCATTCATGATCTTACCTGGGCATTGAAATCACAAAAAGGCAAAATGGTCCCATGCATAAACTGGAAGTCACAAAAATAGACCTATAGTGAGTTGTAAAAAGCCCACGATTATAAGTATAGCCACGGTCTTCGAAGTGGTATATGAGTGCATGTATTGCAGGTCAGAGAAGGGAATATATAATATGTCCCGTTCATCCATTGGCTCTATTATCATACGTCAGGATAGCAATTATGTGTCGTTAGGTACTATGCACTAAAAAGTTACATCTCCTCATACACTCAAGGTAAATAACACGTCCCTTATTTCATTATTATCTTGTCACACACTTAATGTATAGACCACGCCCCTTATTTTCATTATTATCTTGTCACACACTTAATGTATAGACCACGCCCCTTATTTTCATTATTATCTTGTCACACACTTAATGTATAGACCACGCCCCTTATTTTCATTATTATCTTGTCACACACTTAATGTATAGACCACGCCCCTTATTTTCATTATTATCTTGTCACACACTTAATGTATAGACCACGCCCCTTATTTCATTATTATCGTGTTACACGCTTAATGTATAGACCACGCCCCTTATTTTCATTATTATCTTGTCACACACTTAATGTATAGACCACGCCCCTTATTTTCATTATTATCTTGTCACACACTTAATGTATAGACCACGCCCCTTATTTTCATTATTATCTTGTCACACACTTAATGTACAGAACACGCCCTTTATTTTCATTATTATCTTGTCATACACTTTCTGAATATTTAATCTCTATTTTCAATGATATATAATTCATATAGTCTATTAATGTCATTGGATGATGAGTACAGTGCACACCAACATTACCATGAACGTCCTGCTATTACCCGTGACCAACGCTGATATTTGTTCGTGATCGTAGCTGTACAATTACGCAGTTAATACAGCCAAAAAATCAACTTCCTTTATATTTGATGCACTGCATTAAACACCTCAGATGAGACCTCCAATAAATCGAGTGAAACATGGGAGGTAACATTATTCTAGGATTTAATTTGATCTAGCTATTTTCATTATTGTACGATAAATAAATGAATGTTTCATATAGAGCGAAAAACCTTATTTGACCCTGTGTTTAGTATCTGCATAAACAAGGGTACAAATCACCTTCCTACACACAATGATGATTGCTCCCTACAGTTATTGTTCAGGTAACGGAATGCGTGAAGGCCGGATTCTGACATTGACTGTCAGTCTTTATCAATGATATGCTTGTCGTTAGTGGGCTTTGTACATACTACGCACTTCATGGCCAATATGTGACGAGAATAGTAAAACTGATTGGAATAACATATAAACTAATGTTCCAAAGACACAAGTAAACATACCTGGACGTCAGGTAAAGTCACAGTCATCAGAGAAGTCTTTCCAAGAAAAAATAGTTCAAAGGTGAGTTATTCCGACTTTATTTTTCTCTTTTTAATCATTAATGCATGTTTATTTGAATCAACAATTCCTTTATTTCTTTCATTTTCTCATTCCTTTCATAGCCATTATTCGCAAGTGATCTATACTATTTTAACCATGATTTCTAGAATATCATCTACAAGCCATTCAATGTAAATTTTTATTCTATTTGATGTAAATTTAGAGACTCGATACGATATTTGATGAATGTGGTAGAGAATGAATATGATGTTTGCTGTAAATATAGAAACTGCTTATTATATTTGACGTAGACATAGAGGCTGTTATGATGTATAGAGACAGTTTGGTGTAGAAATAAGCCTGTATATAGTATTTAACTATTGTATGTAGTGAATGAATATGAGGGCTATTTCAGGTATTAGAGATGAGGCTATATATGATTTACATACTCAGTTGGTATGTTTGATTGGTTTATCATTCATTTCATATTTTTTTTTATATAACAGGCCTATCTTGTTTTACACATTGTCTCGAATTTTCTGTGAATAGTTCTTTCCGGACACTCGATTGGAAACAGATGACCACTGCCAGAAGGGGAACACACGGTGTACACCAGATTAACGGTTTAATATAATTCATAAAAACATAATCTTGGAGACGATCACTTGTCCAGAGGCTGTGATCAGTGGGGCGTGACGCTGACCACTGCACTGACTGCCTCCCTAAGGAACTACAGACACACAGATGGCCTCAACTAAGTATATAGACTGACCAACGTCATGGTCAAATCGGATGTAACGAACGATGTCTTCCCGATGGTAAGTAGTCATATGTTGAATAACAATTTTTCTTGAATTGAATTTAAGTGTTACGTTTAAAAGAATGTTTTTCTTAACATCAAATTTACGTCAAAGTATATTTTACATTAAAGTTCAAACATGATTTAGCCGATACACCGGGTATTAGTTTGAGGGGGCGCAATCGGAAGCAAACTGCATGAGTCAACAAAACTAAATTTACATGCTTTATAATATCAATATAAAAAGGAACGCAACATTTTTCTTGTTTTCAAATTGGGTTGTCAAAACAGAAATAATTTGAAATCAAAACGACAGACATGTTACATTATATATTCGTTACTTTCACATTCATTTCTACTAACTACACATTATATTTTCTTTATTAAGATATTATCCATTAATGCGAATGATTGCCAGTGTTGCTTTCAGCAGACCATTGCGCCACACATTTCTAATTTCCTTATTATGTCCCTTTAATTAGGGATTTGAATTGATTAGAGTTCATGGCTTGATACAAGAATTTAAATCTTCTCCGTTTGTTGGATTTATCGTTCCTATAATAGTACGTGTGATGAAGTTGATTTCCTCTCCCGTCACCTGTCATGCCCAAGGACGCAACTACGACATCCCTACATTCTTTATAACGACCTTGGCTATCCGAGGTTTAACTAAAGCTCCGCTTATTATTGATTAGGTGCTGGAATCAACCATAACTAATATTATCTATCAATGTATATATTCTATATCTACCTGGAAGCTTATTATCATTATTGTTTCTCGGATTTTACTTATACAATGACGGCCTTTCGGCGGACGATTTCTGCTGGAAGCTAGCGAGCCTGCATACATGTATTATTGAACTGTATTAGAGATGTGTCAGTAGACCCGAGGGGCACAGTGCCTGGTCAAGCGTGCAAATTGTATTTCAAACGATTTTATTGATACCATCGATAAAAGTTTATGTAACTTTTGTGATTTTTCTTCCCATTCAAATGTGGAATATATGTATATGTACATGATTTTTATATAATACATTACAAAATGATGTACTGGGCCAAGTTCTCAAACAAAGCCAAAACATAATGATAATGTAACGCTCGACGTTTTACTTCATTCTTGTTGAATTCGAGAAGAATGTTTAAGGCAACGTAATGTCCATTTTAACACAGTATTAAGTATATGTACGAAGGCTGAATGATAAGGTAGCAGTAAACAGTTAATTTGCATTTTTCCTGAAATTATTTGTCATGTTTGAGATATACAGGTATAGCAGATAGGTTATGAAAAATACATCATTACATGTATATATATTTATAAACTGTATAACAATTACATTAACAGTAGAGAGATGAAATTTGTGTAAAAAAAAATTCCTCTGATTTCTGACATTTGATTGTCATGGTTACCTACTGAAAAAATGCTAAAAATGCAAAAATACTGCTAATTCCAATCCAACACTACAACTTTCTAGGAGAAATTTAATTCTAATCACCTATCTTACAATCAACAACACTGTCATGGTAACAAAGTACTTACATTTCAGCAAATTCCAACTCGGAAATTCTTCATAACATGACCACATGTAAACACTATGAAAATTTCACTTCCTGTAAAGCTAGTTTTTGGTGCGTAGACACAGATTCGAGACTGCCCAAATAGTAATCTCCAACACAAAGCTAAAATATTATCCTGAAAAAAATGAAACCCCACATTGTCCACTTTAACATGACAGGACCAATTTTAGCAAGGATTTTTTTTTCATTTTTAATTAAAACCTTTATAATGGGGTAATCTAATGAGCAAAAAAATCACCCATGGCCACACCGAGAAACTGTGTACTGCTACCTAAGATGTGAGCCTTGTATTGAAGACGTTAAGCAGGGATGTCCTTTTTTACGGCTGTATCCCTGAAGACTGGTATCATTTGGTCAGTTAATGTTGAAGATGTAGCACTCTAAAGTAAATAAGGCAAGTGACTTTTATCAAAATTGACGAAATCGCTAAAAGATAAGCGATTGAATATTTGTATGAGAAAGGTCCAATACCTAAGAATACCCATACTGATATGATAGCAGTTTAGCCTAACAGGCAAAACCGTAGAGGTCACGCCCGTCTTGGAAGGTCTGTCACTGTTGCAACCCCAGAAATGGTCAACAGAGTCCACGATATTGTTATGACTGACAGGCGAGTTACAGATATATAACCAGTACAGTTTGGATTTCACTGGAAAGAGTACATTCCATTCTTAGGGAAGATCGTGCAATGAGAAAGCCCTCACTCATTGGGTACCAAGACTTCTGACAGTTCATCAATAGCACACCAGGTAGATTTTGTCGCGAGCTAATATAAACTTTTAGAGGCAATTCCTGTTAACTTTTTGCAGAGGTTTGTGACTATGGATGAAACATAGGCCCATCATTTCACCCAAGAGGCCAAACAATAAGATAAAAATGAAAAGCATTCTGGTTCATTCCCGTCAAAGAAGGCAAAGACTGTCCATTAGCTTGAAAGGTTATGGTCGCGGTTTTCTGTGATGCTGATGGTATTCTGATAGTCTACAAAAGAGACAAACAATCAATTGCACATACCATGCATCACTTCTTAGACAGTTAAGAGAAAAGGTTAAACTCAAGCGCCTCGGAAAACGCAGTAAAGGTGTATTGTTCCACCAGAACAATGACCCTGTTCACAAGTATGTCATTGCCATGTCTGACATTAACAATTGTGGTTTTAAATTGATTGGGCATCCGCCTTATTCGCATGATCTCTTTCCATCAGACTTGCATCTATATCAAAAATTGAAAAATACAATTTCCGGTACCAACTTTCGGTCAGATGATGACGTCATGCATGCATTTGAGGACTCTCTGAACGGCCAAGAAAAAGTCTTCTTTAAAAGAGGCATTGAGGCCCTTAAACATCGCTGGCAGAAGTGTATAGATACTTTAGTGGATTATAATGAAAAGTAATGCAATATGTCCGCCAAAAGTCAAACCTTACATACGAGGCTCACAACTGATCTATAAGCCCTCTTATAACTGTTACAGCACTAAATACATATATCAATGTTAACAACATACCTGATATCAGTTTTAGTATGGGTTGATATGGTAAAAACGAGTACTGATAGAGAAACAAATGATAACCGAAACTAATATACTATGTGTATTTCTGTTCTACAGGACATATGGGGGAAATGTGACACGCATAATGTGACGACATCACAAACACAGCTTCCGGTCAGTGGGTGGAAAAGAGCCTTCCGGAAGCCACAGAACAAATTCCGGTGGTACATCATCATCGGAATCAGCGTTCTCATCACATTGTTGGTCGTGGTTGTCATCGCTCTGGCTATTCATTTCACAAACAACACCGACAGTCCAGGTTGGTTTAATTAACAACTTACCTACCAACCTGCTTCTTTTTTTATAAATGCAGATCATATCTATAGCACAAATCTCTCCACCTGGTTAAACATAAATTACAAACACCTCATGTGAAATGGCTCGCGTCACCACTAACAAGCACGTTCCGACTAACGATACAAAAACGTACAGAATTAGCTTCTTCCCATTTGTGAAGGGTTCTTACACTTAATGTAGTATTAATTATAATAATACCGAAATTCATTGAAATAGAGTCATAAATAGCCGAGACATGTATGTACTTTAAATTCATTCCAATATGTGTTTATACCGATTTGCCTAGCACACCAATATGGGTTATTGTTTGGCCAATACTTTGATAGAGGTGTGCTAGAGTCGCATCGGATACTACAAACATCGCACTCGGAAGACTAGTAAAGATTCAGCTTGGTGAAAGTTGGATCACAAGTCAGGAGGGAAGCCTTTGCGAGTTTCTAATCAATGAACTGTTAAGATTTCAAAGACCGTACCCCGAATCATAATTCCGAAGTGGTTGGGAAAGAGAACTCCTCTCATGTTGAAGCAATGGGCTTGTTCCGAATCGAGATAAAGGGACCCTGAGATGACCCTTATGTCAGACCATATACACTAGACAAAAACGTGTTATAACCTTCGGTCGGTTTGTACCTTGTTAGAGCTAGCGTACCTTAGAAGTGTAGCCGAGTCCACCTGAACTAAGCTGCTTTTTGCTGTAAATTATTCGCAATCAAGTGTACACGACACACGACATGTCGACTTGATTCACCGGACTGTAAAGTTCCGCAGTAATCGTCGGCACGCACCACACCTTTATATTATCTTAATGACTGTTAATACAGAAGAGAAGAATGATTCTATGTCTGTGAACTGTTCAGATTCCAGCGAGATGAAGGTACATAATTTATGTTGTTTAAGTGTATATTGTAGGTTTATCATGATACGAAATTTTCAACAACACTTTTAAATAAATAATTACGTGAACACAATGATATATGTATGACATTGGATGTATGTTATATTTTGTAGAGAGCCTTGCTGCTGCACCCATCAGAGATGGAGACGGTACGTTTACCATATATCTGATCTATTCTGTTCCATGCGTGTACCTCGACAAATTGAAGTCGTGATGTTCAACAATACCGAGTGTTATACACATTAACATGAACAAAATCGTGTTCAATTCTTTTTACTTTCACTTTCCATACAGATTAAATGATTAGATAAATGGGGAGACATTGTTAGGTTTATCCAGTCTCTGTCAACAATAGGGAGACCATATTATGTTTATCTAGTATCTGTCAACAATAGGGAGACCATATTATGTTTATCTAGTATCTGTCAACATGAGGGAGACAATGTTAGGTTTATCTAGTCTCTATCAACATTAGGGAGACAATGTTAGGTTTATCTAGTCTCTGTCAACAATAGGGAGACCATATTATGTTTATCTAGTCTCTGTCAACATGAGGTAGACAATGTTAGGTTTATCCAGTCTCTGTCAACAATAGGGAGACCATATTATGTTTATCTAGTATGTTAGGTTTGTCTAGTCATCAACATGAGGTAGACAAAGTAAGGTTTATCTAGTCTCTATCAACATTAGGTTAGGTTTATCCAGTCTCTGTCAACATTAGAGAGACAATGTTAAGGTTATCCAGTCTGTCTACATGAGGAAGACAATGTTAGGTTTGTCTCGTCTCTGTCTACATGAGGGAGACAATTTTAGGTTTATCTAGTCTCTATCAACATGAGGTAGACAAAGTAAGGTTTATCTAGTCTCTATCAACATTAGGGAGACAATGTTAGGTTTATCTAGTCTCTTTTAACATTAAGGAGACAATGTTAGGTTTATCTAGTCTCTGTCAACAATAGGGAGACAATGTTAGGTTTGTCTAGTCTCTATCAACATGAGGTAGACAAAGTAAGGTTTATCTAGTCTCTATCAACATTAGGGAGACAATGTTAGGTTTATCTAGTCTCTGTCAACAATAGGGAGACAATGTTAGGTTTATCCAGTCTCTGTCAACATTAGAGAGACAGTAAGGTTTATCAAACATTAGTAAGGTTTATCTAGTCTCTGTCAGCATTAGGAAGACAGTAAGGTTTATCTAGTCTCTGTCAACATTAGGGAGACAGTAAGGTTTATCTAGTCTCTGTCAGCATTAGGAAGACAGTAAGGTTTATCTAGTCTCTGTCAACATTAGGGAGACAGTAAGGTTTATCTAGTCTCTGTCAACATTAGGGAGACAAGGTTAGGTTTATCTAGTCTCTATCAACATTAGGGAGACAATGTTAGGTTTATCTAGTCTCTGTCAACAATAGGGAGACAATGTTAGGTTTGTCTAGTCTCTATCAACATGAGGTAGACAAAGTAAGGTTTATCTAGTCTCTATCAACATTAGGGAGACAATGTTAGGTTTATCCAGTCTCTGTCAACATTAGAGAGACAATGTTAAGTTTATCCAGTCTGTCTACATGTGTTAGGTTTGTCTCGTCTCTGTCTACATGAGGGAGACAATTGTAGGTTTATCTAGTCTCTATCAACATGAGGTAGACAAAGTAAGGTTTATCTAGTCTCTATCAACATTAGGGAGACAATGTTAGGTTTATCTAGTCTCTTTCAACATTAGGGAGACAATGTTAGGTTTATCTAGTCTCTGTCAACATAAGGGAGACAATGTTCGGTTTATCTAGTCTCTATCAACATGAGGTAGACAAAGTAAGGTTTATCTAGTCTATATCAACATGAGGGAGACAATGTTAGGTTTATCTAGTCTCTGTCAACATTAGGGAGACAATGTTAGGTTTATCCAGTCTCTGTCAACATTAGAGAGACAATGTTAAGTTTATCCAGTCTGTCTACATGAGGAAGACAATGTTAGGTTTGTCTCGTCTCTGTCTACATGAGGGAGACAATTTTAGGTTTATCTAGTCTCTATCAACATGAGGTAGACAAAGTAAGGTTTATCTAGTCTCTATCAACGTGAGACAATGTTAGGTTTATCTAGTCTCTTTTAACATTAAGGAGACAATTCTAGGTTGACCTAATCTCTATAAATATCAGAGAGACACATTTCGGTTTATTCAGACTCTGTTAAAATTTAGAAGATAATTCTAGCTGTATGTACTCTCCATTACCATGTGTTCTGATATCACGTGCTGTTATTTCGGACGTTGATTTACTGACGACTACTGAGATATCTACACCAAATGTATGTTTGTTTGACAGATAATGGCGGATGTCAATGTAAATGCCATAAATTTTGTGACGTTTATATACATTATCAAATTTATTTCTGCAATTTGTATTTCTATAAGAATAATACTGCTGTATGAATGAATCTTAATTACTACAAGAGGGGGCATGGTTAACCTTACCTTATGACTGTGTCCTATTGTACGGTTGTGGTGTCTGTCCTTCCATGTCCTTGCTGTAAAGAGTACTTCCTACCGTTAGATTGCTGTAAAGTGTATGTCCTACAATGTGATTGTTGTAGAGTGTACGTCCTACTTTGTGGTTGTTGTAGAGTGTACGTCCTACTCTGTGGCTGTTGTAGAGTGTCTGTCCTACAATGTGATTGTTGTAGAGTGTACGTCCTACTCTGTGGTTGTTGTAGATTGTACGTCCTACTCTGTGGTTGTTGTAGATTGTCTGTCCTACAATGTGATTGCTGTAAAGTGTCTGTCCTACAATGTGGTTGTTGTAGAGTGTCTGTCCTACTCTGTGGTTGTTGTAGAGTGTCTGTCCTACTCTGTGGTTGTTGTAGAGTGTACGTCCTACTCTGTGGTTGTTGTAGATTGTACGTCCTACTCTGTGGTTGTTGTAGAGTGTACGTCCTACTCTGTGGTTGTTGTAGAGTGTACGTCCTACTCTGTGGTTGTTGTAGATTGTACGTCCTACTCTGTGGTTGTTGTAGAGTGTCTGTCCTACTCTGTGGTTGTTGTAGATTGTACGTCCTACTCTGTGGTTGTTGTAGATTGTACGTCCTACTCTGTGGTTGTTGTAGAGTGTCTGTCCTACTCTGTGGTTGTTGTAGAGTGTACGTCCTACTCTGTGGTTGTTGTAGAGTGTACGTCCTACTCTGTGGTTGTTGTAGATTGTCTGTCCTACTCTGTGGTTGTTGTAGAGTGTATGTCCTACTCTGTGGTTGTTGTAGAGTATCTGTCCTACTCTGTGGTTGTTGTAAAGTGTACGTCCTACTCTGTGTGTTGTTGTAGAGTTTCTGTTTTAGAAAGAAAACTAGCATATTAATTATATATTACACATGAACGTGATGTAAAATAATTACTTTTAACCAACAGATTCAAGGCTTACTGACCAATCGACTTCAGGTACAGCGTCGATGATGTCGCCCACAACAACATCAAGTGAAAATGTAACAGACGTCATGCAACATACTTCGAGTGCACCGACGGCTAGCACAATCAACAGTACGTCTCCAGAACCAAATGGCATCACATCTTTTGATCCAGCAACGCCGAACAATATGTCTGGTATCACTTCTCCGTCCAGCCCAAGTACGTCTTTTTACACCTACAAAGTACACTGGCATTATAAAAGATATACGTTGTGCCAGATAGGAAACACGACGAAAATACTAAGATAATCCATATAATTACTTGCCATTAGTCCAAACCTTGTACAATCGTTTGTAAAAGAGCGGTTGACACCAAGGGAATATCAAGTCTGTAGATATAAACGTTCTATTGACATTGTCACAAAGCATCCCATTGGTACACGTGTACTTAAAAATCTGTGGGATGCCATCGCTATTCTTGTCTATTTGAGAAGAATACACACATACTATATACCACTTCAGATAACCTATGAAAGATCGTATTGACATTGAGACAGACTAGGTCTGCTAACTTTGGTGTTGCTACAGAAGACATAAAGTCCTAATAGAAAGCTAACCCAATACAACTGTACAACTCGCACCCAATATCTATACGTCTACTCTTCCAGATTTTGTAAAAGCCGTGAAATCAAATTAAAACCATACCTATAAATGAGATACTAAGGTAACTTCGAAGCGTATAATCGAGTTATTTAGCTTTAAAGAGGTGGTATTCCTTACTGTCTGTGAAACAACTGAGCAAGACTTGGACTGATGACCGTTATCTGGTAACTATTCATAGTCTTTCCCCTGTCGTGGTTCGCTTTCGCCTTTTCGTCCGATCCATGGTACATTGCCGGTGATACACCAAGATCCAAAGATTCGTTTAGAGCTGCTATTTCATCAGGTCAAACCGTGAAGCTCCTAAAAAATTACAACGGAGTAAACTGGCTCGGATGACTATGCTTTTCGTCCAAGCGACTGCAACTGTTTGGAGTTTTTAGTGGAGAGGGAGGGACCTTCGCGAAAAGACTATTGCCAGAATAAGGAGACATATATGTCTAATGTATTGGTACCGGTACCATCTTACTATTAGACACAGACGGAATCTATTGATCAATGAACCAATATATATTGTCTAGGACAATCCCCCCTGTCGAGGAAAGCATCCTTTACGTATAGTACGATATTTCAGTAATTTCAAACCAACAGATAAATCCGCAACTACCCAGATGTGATCTTAATTTCAGGGTTAACCTTGGTGGCCTCCGACCTTACCGTCGAGAATAAGAAATTAACCTTGACCTGTGAGGCTATGAATATGGACGGATGGAGTGACCTTTACATTCTACGTCATGGCAACGATAATCCCAGGACTGTTGGTACAGTAAAGGCAGGATTTCAGTACCCATCTGTGTCTATCCTGGACGCAGATTTCAGTTCCCAAATTTCATACAAGGACGATGCTATCGTTTTTGTGTTGGAGTCCGACATTCCCTACTGTTCCAAGGAGGCCAATTATACGTGCATTGTCAGGGCACTTCCGGGGACCTTCACAGCAGTCACAGAGGTCAAAGGTAAATATTTCAATATATCAGTCATACAACTGTTAACGTAATACGAAGGCGATTGTGCAAGATCTGTATCTGATGTTATGTGGAATTAAATGCTATATTGGCTAATCTACAAACATTTTAAAACACTGGTCATGTGCTCTATTTATTATTCTGTAGACAATGAATATCTCACGACACTGACCACTGATTCTATTTGTTATACTTTCTGTGTAAAATAAATATTCTGAAACACTGCCATATATTCCGTTTGTTATGCTGTATTAAGATAGAAGTAGTATTTTGGAATCTTCCACATTTTGAATTAAAGTTTTTTGTTTTGTCAACTATGTAAAAACGCACGCAAATATGGAACCAAATCTTCCGCAGAGAAATGAATGATGCACTTGCAGTACAATGGCAATTTCATAACGGTTTCTAGATAAGCTTTATAAATCCTAAAATCGTAGTCACGTATAAACAACATCTTTAATGCAATGGTTAGATAACTTGAATTAATAAAACAAACAAATTAATACACACGTTGAAATAAAGATATTCCATGTGCCCTTCGGAATACATCTATAATATACGTCGAGTGTATGCGGGTGTACTCAAGACAGTTACGTGATATGAGATATGTTGAAAATTCTTCGCACGCACAATTCCAAGGGAGGTAACCACTGTAAAAACGATACCAATCATTTCTTGATAGTACTGCACTATTTTATCATTTAAATAATTTGAATACACATATAACATTTCGGATGGAAACATTACTCGGGATATAATTGTGATGCATTTAAATAACTGCAAAGTTTTATTTGATCCTTTCTCTAATTCTTGTGAATGAAATACGGTTCAAGTCACAGAGTCGCGATGTTCCACGTCGAATGTTTCTTGTTTGTCTTACATTTCAGTAAAACAAATAGAACCTACGATTAGTGTACCCAAGTCGGTTATTGCGGAGAGGAATATAACATTGCAGTGCTCTGCCGACATCCATGGACAAAGAGGCAACCTCAGGTGGAAAATTCGTCCCCCTGGCATGCAGTCTTTCTATGACTTAAATACTACTCCTGTCACGTCACAAAAGTTTTCAAACTGCTCAACATCCATCAACAGCACCTTAATATTCCTCCCGAAAGCCTCCGACAATGGATCACACTTCCGGTGCGTCATTGAAGGAGCTGACGGTGCAATAGACAATGCTGATTACCCTAAAACGGATGTAGAGTTCCACGTCATCCCGGGTAAGTAAAAAGATAAGAAGTTAGAAAGACGATAACGGAATTGTATGAATAAGTAAGCATGTCAGGTGGGGCACTGCTAAATCTGCTGACCACTTGATTAATTGGCGGCGTTATGTCTTTGCAGCAGGTCATGCAGCACGGAGACTGCATTTTTGAATTAGTGGCAGTATTCAATAGCAAACTAGAAAGTTATCGGACAATCTATTTTAATGGTAAACATATGCCGATTTATCAAACCATAAACTGTCAATTGTCTGATTGTGTTCATGTGACGGCGAACTAAACACATACATACATTACTTACGAATTTAGTACTGTAGCCCTAAATAGGATTTTTTTCGCACAAAATTCAAACGGGAGTAATTCCATGAATTACATGCATTATAAATATATTAAACAAAACGGAATTTTACTCTCGAAGGACCTAGATATTTTCACCGTGGTATTATCACGTGTCCGTGTAATGTCGTAGATAATTATAGTAGATAGGAGGTTATTGATCAGTTTTGCAGAAGGCAGATCTTGACATTTCAGTGTTAGGACACTTTTAGTTGACCATTGATTGGCCATAATTTACGAACTTTCTACCTTTATTCATTACGGTTTAATTCCTTTCACTTTGCGTTCAGTGTATTAAAACTTGTTTCTCTTTCCCAGCAACGTTCTGTGATGATAAACCTGCGTACACCATTCACACACATCCCTACTCGCCATGTAATCTCGTCATCTACTGTTTCCAGACCGGCCCACTCGTGTACGAAATTAACTGTGATCCGGGCACCTGCTATGACAAAGAAAGGACGAAATGTGTCTAATCACTTGCAATGTGATCGGAAAGGGTTGTGCTTTCTGTATTTCTGGAGTTTTACAACAACAGAGAACCTTTGATTTCAGCGCTTTACAGAGAATGCAGTCAATGAAATGAAATCCAATTTTTGTGTATCCTAAACTAGTCCCCAAGATTTTTGTGTTTTTACTGACACTAACGTTTGATCAGGAACGTGAACTGGTGAAAGGTTCCTATTGTAACACAAGAACACATACCCGTGCACTTCAAAGCAAAGTCTATTATTTGTTGTTCAATCGTGGTACTGGGTCTAGAATTTAGTCATGTCTAACTTCTAGAATTACCTGTATCACTATCTAGACTTTTTCTGTCAGTTCATATATTGTTTGCATTTTTCTTTTACTTTTTCTCCAGTCATTTTGATGTGGTCCTTAAAATTTCAGGTGTTTGGCGCCGAAGTACATGGATCAAGCTATTTCACACCTAAATTTATAGCAATCACTACTATCCTAAAAGGGAATTCGTGTGAAACATCACAACGTGAAATGTGTGGCAACTTACGCAAACTTTATATAATAAATCAATTAAATATCAAAATGAAACATTTTCGCTTTCATTGTCGTAGGTAACATGTATATGGAATGGTTATATGAAGTATGGAATGTCAGATCTGGTCATAGTGACCAGGTATGGAATGTCAGATCTGGTCATATTGACCAGGTATGAAATGTCAGATCTGGTCATAGTGACCAGGTATGGAATGTCAACTCTAATCATAGTGACCAGGTATGGAATGTCAGATCTGGTCATAGTGACCAGGTATGAATGTCAGATCTTGTCATAGTGACCAGGTATGAATGTCAGATCTGATCATAGTGACCAGGTATGGAATGTCAACTCTGATCATAGTGACCAGGTATGGAATGTCAACTCTGATCATAGTGACCACGTATGGAATGTCAACTCTGATCATAGTGACCAGGTATGGAATGTCAGACCTGGTCATAGTGACCAGGTATGGAATATCAGACCTGGTCATAGTGACAAGGTATGGAATGTCAGATCTGGTCATAGTGACCAGGTATGGAATGTCAGATCTGGTCATAGTGACCAGGTATGGAATGTCATATCTGGTCATAGTGACCAGGTATGGAATGTCAGATCTGGGCATATTGACCAGGTATGGAATGTCAGATCTTGTCATAGTGACAAGGGTCATAGTGACATAGTGACCAGGTATGGAATGTCAGACCTGGTCATAGTGACCAGGTATGGAATATCAGACCTGGTCATAGTGACCAGGTATGGAATGTCAGATCTGGTCATAGTGACCTCGTATGGAATGTCAACTCTGGTCATAGTGACCAGGTATGGAATGTCATATCTGGTCATAGTGACCAGGTATGGAATGTCAACTCTGATCATAGTGACCAGGTATGGAATGTCAGATCTGGTCATAGTGACCTCGTATGGAATGTCAACTCTGGTCATAGTGACCAGGTATGGAATGTCAGATCTGGTCATAGTGACCAGGTATGGAATGTCATATCTGGTCATAGTGACCAGGTATGGAATGTCAGATCTGGGCATATTGACCAGGTATGGAATGTCAGATCTGGGCATATTGACCAGGTATGGAATGTCAGATCTTGTCATAGTGACCAGGTATGGAATGTCAGATCTGGGCATATTGACCAGGTATGGAATGTCAGATCTTGTCATAGTGACCAGGTATGGAATGTCAAATCTTGTCATAGAGACCAGGTATGGAATGTCAGATCTGATCATAGTGACCAGGTATGGAATGTCAGATCTGGTCATAGTGACCAGGTATGGAATGTCATATCTGGTCATAGTGACCAGGTATGAATGTCAACTCTGATCATAGTGACCAGGTATGGAATGTCAGATCTGGTCATAGTGACCAGGTATGGAATGTCAGATCTGGTCATAGTGACCAGGTATGGAATGTCAGATCTGGTCATAGTGACCAGGTATGGAATGTCAGATCTGGTCATAGTGACCAGGTATGGAATGTCAACTCTAATCATAGTGACCAGGTCTGGAATGTCAGATCTGGTCATAGTGACCAGGTATGGAATGTCAACTCTAATCATAGTGACCAGGTATGGAATGTCAGATCTGGTCATAGTGACCAGGTATGGAATGTCAGATCTGGTCATAGTGACCAGGTATGGAATGTCAACTCTAATCATAGTGACCAGGTATGGAATGTCAGATCTGGTCATAGTGACCAGGTATGGAATGTCAACTCTAATCATAGTGACCAGGTATGGAATGTCAGATCTGGTCATAGTGACCAGGTATGGAATGTCAGATCTGGTCAAGTGACTGGAATCATATAGTGACCAGGTATGGAATGTCAGATCTGGTCATAGTGACCAGGTATGGAATGTCAGATCTGGTCATAGTGACCAGGTATGGAATGTCAACTCTAATCATAGTGACCAGGTATGGAATGTCAGATCTGGTCATAGTGACCAGGTATGGAATGTCAACTCTAATCATAGTGACCAGGTATGGAATGTCAGATCTGGTCATAGTGACCAGGTATGGAATGTCAGACCTGGTCATAGTGACCAGGTATGGAATGTCAGATCTGGGCATATTGACCAGGTATGGAATGTCAGACCTGGTCATAGTGACCAGGTATGGAATGTCAGATCTGGTCATAGTGACCAGGTATGGAATGTCAGAATGTCATAGTGACCAGGTATGGAATGTCATCATAGTGACCAGGTATGGAATGTCAACTCTGGTCATAGTGACCAGGTATGGAATGTCAGATCTGGTCATAGTGACCAGGTATGGAATGTCATATCTGGTCATAGTGACCAGGTATGGAATGTCAGATCTGGTCATAGTGACCAGGTATGGAATGTCAGATCTGGTCATAGTGACCAGGTATGGAATGTCAGATCTGGTCATAGTGACCAGGTATGGAATGTCAGATCTGGTCATAGTGACCAGGTATGGAATGTCAGATCTGGTCATAGTGACCAGGTATGGAATGTCAGATCTGGTCATAGTGACCAGGTATGGAATGTCAGATCTGGTCATAGTGACCAGGTATGGAATGTCAGATCTGGTCATAGTGACCAGGTATGGAAGGTCAGATCTGGGCATAGTGACCAGGTATGGAATGTCAGATCTTGTCATAGTGACCAGGTATGGAATGTCATAGTGACCAGGTATGAATGTCAGATCTTGTCATAGTGACCAGGTATGGAATGTCAGACCTGGTCATAGTGACCAGGTATGGAATGTCAACTCTAATCATAGTGACCAGGTATGGAATGTCAACTCTGATCATAGTGACCAGGTATGGAATGTCAGATCTGGTCATAGTGACCAGGTATGGAATGTCAGATCTGGTCATAGTGACCAGGTATGAATGTCAGATCTGGTCATAGTGACCAGGTATGGAATGTCAGATCTGGTCATAGTGACCAGGTATGGAATGTCAGATCTGGTCATAGTGACCAGGTATGGAATGTCAGATCTTGTCATAGTGACCAGGTATGGAATGTCAACTCTGATCATAGTGACCAGGTATGGAATGTCAGACCTGGTCATAGTGACTAGGTATGGAATATCAGACCTAGTCATAGTGACCAGGTATGGAATGTCAGATCTGGGCATATTGACCAGGTATGAATGTCAGATCTGGTCATAGTGACCAGGTATGGAAAGTCAAACCTGGTCATAGAGAGCACACGTCATAATATTTAGTCTACCTCTTTACACTTTTACCGCCTTTAGAACAATGATATATTTCGATACTCTTGAACCACAAATCCCTTCTCATATCTTTAGCTATCAGTGTGTCACTCCTTGATTTTCCTCAATAGGAATACCCAATACCATACGACACTGGACTATGGACAACTGTTTCCGGTAAATCTTGTCTTTCAACATTGTTGTTTAGTCCATCTTCTGGAATGCGCTGTTCTTCAGCTCTACAGCATAAAGTCTTATTATACCTTTGCAGATGTCTATTCTTAACAAATTGTTTGATGTTGACCAAAATTAAGATGGCGATAGCTATAGATATGAGAATAAGCCACATCACAATGACCGCGTCAGAATTTAGATTGTGCTTTCTATTGTCGTAAGGAGTAGCGTTCTCCAGTCGGACATTTCTGGTATAATCCACGCCAAAAAGTGCTGCAAAACAACAAAATGTCAGTAAACTCTTGAAGCTTACAGAACTTAAATATGTTATCTGGCCTCATACAATTCTACAGACATAAAATATATCAATTACGGATAGCTTTACTATTGCTTCATTTCACTCCTCTCAATAATAGTATCCTTACCCTTCATAAAATGTGATACAGATAACCATAATAAGATGATAATAGGATGATTTGTTATCATGCTGCTATGACCAAGACATGTGACAAACTCATCAACAATATTCAGACATATATAACAACTTCCATGAATATGTAAGCAGATATAGACTGAATACATAATGTTAACTTTTACTTACGAGACTTCAATCCTAGTGACAGTCCCTTACATTGGTAAGAACCAGGGGAGTTGAAACAAGTTCCCTGAGTGCAGGCGGAGGAGTTCAGGCATTCATCAATGTCTGACAGAAAAAATATATTCTTTAAAGTTTCGATAACTTGATTCAAATGAAAGCTTTCTAAATTGCTTGTACCGACTAATCTATTGTTATAGCTAGGTATACTACAAGAATTTTCCGAGTGGCAACGAATATGTCATTCGGATAAAAAAGAAAAGAAACCACCAATGTGTGGACAAAGTTTGAAGTAAAGAGTGAAAAAACAAATAAAAGAAAGTACACAGAAAATAAGGTCAGGTCCCAATTGCTCAACTGTTATAGTTAACAAGTGGTCAACGAAAAAAATTATAGTTGCCATTGAAAAAAAAAGAATTTAAATGTGACAGCCAGGGTCAGGTGTTGTGGAAAGTCTGTTCCATAGAGACATTTTTACCCGTAAATACAGTGATTCCCATTGAAATGAGATCGTACAACAACCCTGAAAGTTCTTCCTATAATCTACATCAAATAACTTCCTCAAACCCATGTTTTTTTTAACTGTTCCCGCCAACAGTCAATCAAACCATCTTATCAGAAGCCATCACCGAAATATCAATATTGGAAATAAATCCTAGAATATTGAACAAACTACGACAAGTAAACACTATTGGTGGGAAGCAGAAATGTTCATTTTACTCTGAGAGTGGATAAAGATCACACACAATCAATGCAATCCATATATCAATATAGGGATGGAAAAAAACACTCGACAGCGTGGGATAAAGGATTGTACAAAAGACACACAGGTGATTGAACAGCATCAAACAACTGTTTTGTCCTTCTTGAACTCATCGGGGATGCTTTCAGTCAAAATTTAAGTTAATTTTTAAACACTTTTAAACAAATCATATGGATTTCATTCAGAAATCTGATTACAGTAATCGGTGGAACTGGAAATGAAAAAGTTTTTGTGAAGCTTAAATAAAGAGCAGAGGAGACAAATACATCTAACATGAGAATGATATGAAAGATCAATCCATTGTCGTATGGAATAAAAAAAGTTTAAAAAGTTCAAATACAAATATTTATTACTGTTTGCCGCTATCATGCCAGCTTTGCTGTGTGAATCACTGGAAAATTATATCAGAAACGACGAAACAGACCCATATAGTCACATCTGTTCTCAAAGGTGATGTATTGTTCTACCATTTAAATGTATATTTGAATACCTATCATTTTTAACCATTTTTTGGTCATTTTTCTTTAAGAAAACTTAGGTTGCTGTTAAACGCGTAAAGAAATGTAGTAAACAGAACTAAGTAAAGCTAATGGTAAATTAGTCTGGGCATTAATAGTTTTTACCCAGACATGAATGGAGGTTGTCCGAGAGCTGATAGCCTTCCCAGCAGGAACACACCATCCCTCCATCCGTATTGGTACAATTGTGTTCACAGAATCCATTCTTCATCAGGCACTCATTGAAATCTGAAACATCATGTGAAATATCACGCACACTTTAAAGAGTAAACGCAATTTAATACTAACAGGCATAAATTTTAATTACCGCACATTGTAGCTTACATTTGTACATATCTGTCCTGTTACATCCTTGTTCTTAATCACAAATTATGAGTCGTTTAAATCAAATGGAACTGGAGATTACTCATGGCCAAAAAAAATGAAGAGGACCATGGGCCTTAACAGTCATCTAATTATAAAGACCTTTACATTATAGTGACCCAATGGGCCTGAATTGCTCACCTGTTCTACAGCTTACAAAGAAGACTTTGTCCTTTCATCAAGTCAATTTCTACAAACTTTAGATTCCATTCCTCATTCATACTACACAAATATGTTAACCCAACACCTTCTGCTTGTTGAAAAAGAAAATTTTCATTTCTCAATTTCTCAACACATTTAACTCCGATGACTTTGAATGTGGATCAATGTCAGTGATTTGAATCATTTGGTAGTCCTTCATCCAATTTTGTTACAGAACAGCTATAAATAGCCTGGACCTTTGGTTATTAAAATTTTTTTCAAGAACTTTATGCACTTGACCTCTCTAAACTTAAAAGTGGGTCAAGGTCATTCATACCAGCATGCTCCAGGAGCATTATCAGCACCATTGGACTTTTAGTTACCAAGTATTGAGAGGAAGTCATTTAAAGATTCATTTTAAAAAATTTGGTAGCCCTTTATCTCAGCATGCTACAGGCACAATATCATGAAGAGGTTGTTCAAAGATTTTAATTTGTTTATCCCCTGTGACCTGCAAAGTGGTTAAAAGTCATTTATTTGAACAAACTTGGAAGCCCTTCAATTCATTATGCATGCTACAAAACTGATATCAATACCCATGGTCTTTTGCTTATAAACATTTGACCTCTGTGACTTTGGAAGTGTTTCAAGGTCATTCACTTGAGTGAACATTGTAGCCACTCATCTAAGCATGTTGCAGGCTCAATATCAGCACCAAGTGCCTTTCGATTATTGTTACCCTGAATGTGGTTAAAGTTATTCATTTGAATGCATTTGATGGCCCTTTATTCCAGCGTGTTACCGGCCTAATATCAGTACCCTGTATCCTTTGGTTATTGAGAAGAAGCGACTTGAATGAAATTTTACACAATGCGCATAGAGGCTAGACTGGAAAATTCCCGGTACAACTGGCCTTTAGGTAAAGCCAAGACAGGAACTTCGCCTACAAATGTTGCCTTTAAGTATTTCTGAGACTGGAATATTACCTGCACAACTTGCCCTCTGATAAAGCCTGAAAGCTTACCTATACAGCTGCCATCAAACTGTTTCTCGTAGCCGAAATCACAGTCACAGACATACCCTCCGAAAGTGTTACGACAGGCAGCATTAGGCGGACAGGAGAATGTGTTAGTGACACACTCATCTACGTCTGTTAACACATAAATGTACCTGTACAGACCACATTATGGCATACCTGAATGCTAAGGGTTCAACGATAAACTAGTTTAATTTCAGTTTACGATTGTACAGACAAGTTAAAACTTTGCTCTATAACTTTCAATGAAAACCAAGTTACGGCTATTGTTGTTTAGAGAAAAAGCAAGTTTGTGTTTACTTAAACAGCAAGTTATAACCGTATTTAAATAAAAGTAAAATTGAAATTCTATTCCTTTGGTTTAGTATATGGTGTATTTATTCTTGTGGTGTCATACCTGTGGGTAATGGTCCTATGGGTCCTGTGGCTCCCACTGGTCCTACAACACCTTGGACTCCCTGGGGACCTGTGGACCCGATTTCGCCCGTCATACCTGTGGCACCTGTCCTCCCCGGAATTCCTGATTGGTTCATATGACATGTATACAAATTCAAACAAAATTGTTATAATAAACTATGGCATACCAGGATGACTGAGTGACAGTCTAGTTAAGTGTTGGAACCATCAAAAGGTCGGGAGTTCCAATAAACAATCACAAATCTGTTCGTTTTTGTTGGGTTCTTGTTTTCACCATTTATCGCTATACTGAGAGAAAGAGAAACAAAGGGAAGTAACTCTGGGAGATCAGAATGGTTTTGACCACATCTAGTTTTCAAACACGATTTAGTAAAGAGCTGCAATAAAAGAAACAGATATTGGTACTTTAATCTAGTGGTAGCTACATAATATTTGCATTAAAGAACAAACTAACATGCAAATACACTTATTAAAGCCAAACATCTCTTTAGTGTAAAAAAATCTTGTTTTTACGTTAATGAATATGTGAATGTTTCTATTTTAAGTATATTTAGAAGTATGAACTGTTTTGATAAACATGACAATCTGAGTGTTCTAATAAATCCCCCAGCAAGACTAACAAGCTTGAGCAAAAACTTACGTATGTCCATCTCGACTTTAAAAGAAGGGACGATGAAGAAACTGGTAAAGATCAGGTCCACAACACTATTGACAACTGGTGTGACGGCATGATTGGCCGAAAACCCAAACTTCATTCCAGAAAAGGGACTCGCATAGTCAAACGGGATACCTCCAGGAGATTGTTCAAATGTCAGACCTATGTATGATCCTTGTGGTACGTAAAAGTAGTCAGGAACAATCTGAAAGACAAAACATTGTAATCTATAACAGGTATATAAAGTGAGTATATGTAGTTTTTAACATTTTGCAGTTATTATTGAAATGTGTCAAGTGTTGATATACATGTATATTCTGGCATGACACTTGTAAAGACGAGGAATAACTGATAGCATGTGACTGAAACAGCCAAAGAATCGTTATTCCCCATGAAAACCTCTTTTAAAGACATATAACTGACAAATCCCTTTCACACATCTCTATGCGATACTATTGTAAACAACAATAACAACAGAACACCCCTCATAATTTATAGCCGATCTGACGTAGTTGACAGTTCGGTTTGTATAAAAGTAGAGGTGAGGTTCCCACTCTGTTTAGAAGGAATCATTACAAAATCTAAAGTTGTGATAACTTGCTGTTGTGCAGATAATACCATCTCAACAGTCTTTAACAATGCTTGATAGCTGTGATCTCTTTGACAGAAATGGAAGCGAAAGAGCAAAAACAAAAACAGATAACTTTCAAATGAATTCATTAATCACCTCTTTTACCTAAAACAAGTCAAATGGCTTTAGATTTTTCCTGAATGACATGTTCTAAGGATTTAGTGCCACAGCAGGAGAGCCGTAAATGTATCCAGAGACCCTTCTATCTTAAATATATGTCAACCATAAAGTTAAAATATCCTGACCTTAAGAACAGTTTGAATGTATTGAAAAATGTACAGTTTAACTTATATTCATGTTGTCCGCTTCTGTGAGACTGATTTACATGAAATTCCATGTCCCTTTGTCTCTGTCTCCGTGTAATTTTGTAACTTTTCGTCTTGTCAATATATATTTTGTCAAACTTAATAGGGAGAGGGCTTAACATCAGTTGGAAAACTTGTGCCCAATCACATTGTAATTGTTACAATAAAATATGTTTAAATCAAAATTCAGAATGAACAGGAAGTCCTATGGGCCTAAACGGTAAAAATGGTACATAGTAGTACTTAATCTGTAGTGATAATGGGAACAAATGTTTCAAAAAGTTTTGAATTTTAGCAGCAACTCTGAAAAAGATATCAACACAAACTAACCCGACCAATAGCAACAGTAGGTCAGGCTATCTCTCAAACATTTCAGGCAAGTTTGAGCTGGACCCCACTGGTAAAGCTTAACAATATCAAAGCTGTTGAATGTAGTGTTTATTGTAGGATATCTGGAAGTGACAAATTGGAGCTATCTTCTCACCGATATATTTTGTTGTCCATTGGCTAAGGTAATGCGATGGCTATATAGCAGTCTAAATTGCACTGATGTGATTTTCTCCCAGATCCCAAAATATACAAAATCAGTTGGTCCAAGATTGGCGTCCGCAGCATAGGTATGAAGCTGACTGATGGTACCCGAGGGTAGGGCTGTCATCAGATCGATGTAGGTCTTCTTCTGGAATCCATTCACATTCCTCGGGATGACGTCATTTCCATAAAATTCAATGTAGCTGTAGCTATTAGTAACCAGTAACGTGTCTAACAGCACAGACATCCATAGTAGTAAAGCAAACCCATGGTTCTGAAATTAAACAATAGGGCCTATAGCATGTTTCACTCCTATCAGTATTACCAGTTTTCTCGCAGAACAATTTGGTAGCTATTTAGCACCAACCAAAGTTGGCATTCCCTAACCTGAGTTGTCGTTTCTTGAAAATCTCTACTCTGTGTTGTCGTTTCATTATATAATGATATTGATAGGCTTTAGCACCAACTCTAACCTAAGTTGTCGTTTCTTGGAAATCCCTACCCAGTGTTGTAATTCATTATATAAACAGAGATTGATAAGTTTTAGCACCAACTCTAACCTAAGTTGTTGTTTCTTGTCAATCCCTACCCAGTGTTGTCGTTCATTATATAACTGAGATTGATAGGTTTAGCACCAACCCTAACCTAAGTTGTTGTTTCTTGTCAATCCCTACCCAGTGTTGTCGTTCATTATATAACTGAGATTGATAGGTTTAGCACCAACCCTAACCTAAGTTGTTGTTTTTTGTAAATCCCTACCAAGTGTTGTCGTTCATTATATAAAAGAGATTGATAGTTGTTGTTTCTTAACAATCCCTACCCTGTGTTGTTGTTAATTTTACATGTAATATAAGTCAGGCAGTGCCTGGATAGTGCAAAGCTTATATATTACAATGACATTCTCTAAAAGTACTTAGAAAAATAAAACACCCAGAAATGCTGATAACTGGTTAGTACTTCTAGAAATTGAAGACTTTGTCACGCTTCAGTGAATTATTGATCATTTTGTTGTGTGTGATCATGTGACATTATCGTATTGGTTTGCATGATAAACCAGGTACATGGAAAGGAAATAAAGAAAGATTAATTCCGGCCTATTTCATTGGTGTAAAACCATATTCAAGTTAAGTGAAAATTAAAAGTAAGTCAAATGAATTCCGAAAAGTGAGAGGTCTTTCTTCATGATATGAATTTTCAGTGCGGACAAAAAAGTTTACACTTCTTGGAATTGATTTTCATGTAGATTTGCATAAGATTCCTAACATCAATTTTGACAAAAAAAACTTATTAAGTTTAAAGCTATTATTAAAAATTGGAATAAGAGAAATCTTAACCCAATAGTGAGAATTAGTATAATTAAATCATTATTAATATCACATTTAAATCACCTTTTCATTTCTTTACCATGCGAAGATATGAATTTCATGAAATAGCTTAATACAATTATTTTTAATCTCTTAAGGAATGGTAAAACTGATAGAATTAAAAGAGATGCAATAATTAAAAACTATTTAGAGGGTGGGCTTAAAATAGTCAATCTGATTTCTTTTATAGAATCTTTAAAAATAGTTTGGATACGAAGGATTTTTAGATCAGAAGGGAAATGGTTAGAAATCTAAAAATCTCAGGTAGATCTACAAGTTTGGACTTATTCTGGTAGTGAATACTTCAAACAAATTCTGAGTAATTATAAAAAACATGTTTAGGAAAGATGTTTTCAAAGCTTGGTACAAACTTGGGACACGAGAAAATCAGTACAAAAAAATAAACTTTCTGTACTTAAATCACCTTTATGGTGTAATAAGAATATAATTCTTGGTAAAAAACAGTGTTTTTCGAAAAATGGTTTAAGAAAGGGATTACAATAATTAATGATCTAGTTAAGGGCATTACATCCTGTTCTTTATATTCCTTTGAGGAATTCTGTGATTTGCATGGTAACATATCCAATTATCTCCAATACCATGGCTGTTAAAAAGTATTAGGACTTATCTTAAAAATTATGACATTTTAAACAAACCTCTACCTTAACCAATCATACCGTTAGACCTAGAACTCATTTAGAAAAAGAGAAAGGGATGTCAGGACTTCTATAGCATACTTAGTAGACATAACACCACTATTACTGAGCAAAGTAAATGGGAAACATTCAATTTTAATAATGATATATTGGAAAAAATATTCTCCCTTCCGTTCAGGACAACTAACAATAAAAAATTTCAATGTTTACAGTTTTGTATAAACCATCACATATTAACTACTAACTCTTGTATTTACAAGATAGGTCTTACAAATAATCCTCACCGTACTTTTTTTATGACAGAAAGGGAGACAATTACTCACCTTTTATAGAAATGCAATGAGGTATAAAAGTTACTAACAAGTTTTGAAACACTATTAGAAGATGTTACTATTAACTTTTCTGTAAATAAACAAACAATAACTTAATATATATGATATATGAACAAACAGGTCTTTACAACAGAATAGATGCTGAAATTATTTTACTTATTAAACAATGTATAAAACCAGATGTTTTAATAATTCCCAAAATGTTATGGTATTAGCTAACCAGATCAAGGAATACTTTAAAGTCTAAAAATATATTACTTATGGTAAAGGAGAAGACTATCTTAAAAAATTTAATAATAAATGCAAGAAATCGATGAAACTTGTTGAGCTCGCCTAAATTTTAATAATTTTATTTTTTTTTATTATTATTTTTGTCTTGTACTATACTTCTTATGAAGATAATCTGAAAGTCTGACCACTCACTATCTTCTCGCTTCCACCCCCCCTCTCTCCCTCTCTTTCTCACCGCTTCCCCCTCCCCCTCTCTCTTTCTCCCCGCTTCCCCCCTCCCCCTCTCTCTTTCTCCCTGCTCCCCTCCCTTCCCCTATTTCTCTTTATTCTCTTTCTCTCCCTCTCTCTATCACTCTATCTCTCACCCTATATGTATGTATTTTATTTGTCTTCTTGTGGTACATATGGATAAACAAGTTACTATAGGTGAAAGTGTGTGTGTGTGTGTGTGTGTATGAGCTGTAATAGTTTGATGAGAGGACATATATGTATTGTAGATGATAATAACATGCACTAGAGATACGAGGATGTATGGTAATGAAGGTGATTATAATGACAATGAGGTGAACAGGGATGACAGGCATGTCGTCTGATTATGTCTTTGAAGACGAATTGGTGGATGGATGATGGATGGATGTCTTGTTTTCTACACTTGTATCAAAATCTTTCAAAAATGAAAAAAAAAAATTAAAAAAAAATCCTACATGGTATTTGTATTCCCTTTTTTTATCATTATCTTTATATAATTCCTGTTTTCTTTGTGTGAAGACTTCGTCAAAGATACGACTGAGGAATACTGGCGTCTGCTGAACACTGATAACAAACAATTAGTTACAAAAGTAGATATCTGGATATACAATTGTAGCAAAAATACTATTATACGGAAGTTTATCGCTATTTAATAGCACAATAATTACTTCACATGTCTTCAAAAAAGAGACTGACTCCTGTGGCGTAACAGCTTCTACAATTTGTAAGAATTCATTCTATTAACATTTTTTCGGTACATACCTGTCGAAATGTTGATATCGTCATTATGTTTACTTTGAATACCCACGTCAAAATGGCGCAGGTGCCCGAGCAAAGCTGGTCAGAATTTTACAACCGCATATACCTGTCATGCACGTGTTTTTCGCGCGGATTTCAACATATCATCACGACACTTCCAATGTTATGTAGACTTGTTGAAATGTCTGTTAATACAATATTATGTAAACGTGATTTCTTAACTACTTTGCATATCAAATTTTTTTATTAATACCGGACGTGGCAGACATTTGGGATAGTTCTGCACATTTTACAGACTGCCCTCAACAAGTTAACCATTATGTTGGGTCTTTTCTACTCAGACTTCTCAATTAATCACATGTGCCTTCCAGTGGTGATATGGTTTATGGATCTAGACGAAGGCAAGACATTCACTCTTGAAAGCTGACAACATGATACAATTTATTTACACTTAGCTAATTGCAGATACATGTAATTAAATAGTCGTCTAGTGGCTGATATATATATAGAGAGATTTTAAATTGTAAACTGTACGTTTTCTCCTGTCGGAAAGTTCATGACCTTGTTTTTAGCTTAAACTTAGTACATTGCTTCTAAAATAAGCATGAGGTTGGACACAAGTTATGACAACTTAAGGAAGCCCTCTCAACAGTCAGTTCGACAATGTGACAGCAACAATAGACATATATGTACAATTTTATACGATAGAATGAATTTCGGAATCAGAAGAGTGAAGGAAGAGACATGATGAAAGTGCAGGGAAGTGACAAGAATATCATACAGCAATTCTTATCATGTACAACAGCATATATCGCACAGTAATATATCTGCCTGGCTCCTACTAGCTACATATTCTAATAACTTCCTTTATTCAAATGGTCCATGTAAATGTTCATGCCTTCCTCTAATGTATGTTCCCGCTCCTATTAGGTACCTTTTCAGTGTGCAAGACAGACAAAGAATATACGTGACATCAGTTATGGTACAAAAATTTACTTATGACACGATTTTCTAGAAAAGGTCGCGATACGATTGGGTAGGTTGAATAGAAAGACATTGAATGAAAGGATAAAATGTACCCTTGTTACATGTAGAGTCGCCGGGTGCATGGTTTATTGGTTGTCAACGTTCCATTTAAATTTGTCCAGGACATTATTTATGTACTTTTTAATACAAGTACTTCATTAATTCCTACTGGGCTTGCTATGAAGCACATTTCAGAAATGAAAATAGAATGTGTGCGCTGGAAGTTGAATTTTATACATGACATGATATGATTTGGTAGTTAAATACTTGTGAATAGAAATAAAAAGATACAAAAATAAAACACACACACAATAAAATAAAAAGAACAAAACAAAAACGTTTAGCATAAGAAAAAACAGAAAAAACAAACAAAAACTGCAAAAACAAATACGAAAAACAAAACTAAATTTTGGTGTTTGGATCTCGGCTGAGCGTCGAACCTCATGAACAAAGACTGTCGTCATTTACACATAAAAATATGACGTCACCAATAAACGCTGACGTCATGAAAGGCGGTGCACAAATCTGCTATTTGCAGACGAAAATCAAAAAGAACTTACAGGTAATCAGAAATTGTACAAGTCGTGATACATTTGTTTCAGCATGTTTGTACCACTGACGTGTATATCGTGTATATATCTGTCTAGGAATTTTGATGACATTCGTTCTATGATGAGTACTGTAGAATCCATTTCACTCATTATTATTTCTGGTGTTTAGTGAAACTTTTCTTGTTTGAATGTTCTTAGTAGACATTTACTTCGACACGAGAAGCAGAAATAACTTTGGTATGCTCACATCATAGCTTCATTTCCTGTCAATGAGAGATTCCGATTAAAAACGTGAGCAGAAGGAATTGATCGTCGCCATCCCTCTAGACTTCGGAGGGTCCCAGTTTCGAACCCCGTCGTAGCCATGCATTGATCCGCTCTTGTTGCAAAATCGTGCATTTGGCCACAGAAATCGGACTTCAGTATGTGAAATGTAGGAACGTATTACTTGACACTCGAGCCATGTGATACCGTGTAGTAATTATCTACAATACACGTCCGGTTCATGTGATGTGACAAACCTTGAATAAGCCTTTGCATGACTGGCATGAGTCATCGCCTGTGACTGGCTACAGGCGGTGTTGTTGTTTATCAAAACTTAATTGTGTTTGTCAGTAGTGTGTTCAGGCCATGTTTGGCTCATTGCTAACCTCAAGTTAAATTTGGCACTGTAATCTTATCATCCAGTCACGCTTGTAACTGTCTGCAAGATGTTTTGTATCGCATATATCATATTTAAGTCTTTGCAAGAATTGCTGATGATGAAAGTTGGCAGAGATCATTATTATACTGTAATGTCTGGGCCATGTATAATATTTTGCATTAAGGCCTCTTATCTGGGAATCTGCAACACTTTTGCTTGTAAACAGTTCTGGTTTGAAAGTTATGCACCATGCAGTAAGTTACTTTGAAAGGCTAAGGGTAGAACCATATCAACAAATTTGTCAAAATGAGTTCAAATCTGGCACATGAAGCCTTTTAAAGTCTTTTGAAAAAAATAGAATGATAATATTACAAGCATGCTTAATTTTAAAAATTATCTAGCATCTCAATAATCTAAAGATAATTAATTTATTTAGACTTCTGGTGTATACACTCAGCATCAAAGAGTTGAAATAAGAGTAATTAGACAGAGATCAAGGTTCATGGTTCTTGACGTCCTTGTAAGCATACAAGGTTTTTTATTGACACATCTTGATACTTCTTCATTTGGACTTCGTGGTGTAACACTGGGATTGGTAAAAAATAATTTGTATGTACTTAAAAATGGATAAAAGGCTGTTTGGGTATTTAGACCAATGTTTATTTAGTCTTGATTTAAAACAGGTAAGGAAAGGTGTCTCAAGTACATTGTTTGGTAGAGAATCCCATGTGTTTACAACTCTATTTCAGAATGCATGACCACTGATATCAGTCCTAAATCTGTTTTTGTATATATTTTTTCATCATTTCTCCATGTGTTTTGATTATGCAGTGCAGACAAAACCCACTGGTTTATTAGATCTATAGTGTTGAAATTTTTATAAGCTTCTGTCATGTTAGTCCATAATCTTTTAAACTCAAGTGTTGGTAGACCTAATTTCTATTCATTGAGGGTGCGAGGGATCTTGTTCTGATGGAACTAACTTGGTTGCACATCTGAGAACTTTCTTTCAAACAAACTTGCCTTTTTGGAGCATTGGTGACTGTTCAGTGGTAGTAGTTTCAAAGAATGGGTGCACATGTGATTTATAAAATGATAAAAACTTACAGCTGAATGTTTTAATTATGCAAATGATTAATGAAAAGCCTACATAAAAAGTTTAGTCATGACTTTTTTCAAAGAGCAGTTTATCCATGACATTTTATCCCTTTAAGATGATGCTACCACTCCAACTTGTAAATGGAGGATGTGGGTTTGATTTGATTTTTAACATCCTATTAAAAACTGTACGGTCATATAAGGATGACCTACGTTGTATGTGAGGTGAGTGCAAATTGGGTATGAGGTATCCTTTGGTGAAGTTATCGCAGTGTTCTAAGGAAAATGTTAATCTCTTGAGACAGAGCAAGAGCTGAGGGTCCTGGAACCCAAAGATGGAAATGCAAAAGATTGAAAATCCCCTTCCTTATATACTGATAAGGAAACTTTAACCAAATTAGCAACCTTGATGAAGTGACTTAATGTTAAATAAAGTGGAGGTGTGGTCTTCTGGTAGTGAAAGGTCAATGTCCACTTGGGAAAAGTCGGATAATAATGTTAACATTTCAATCCAAATAACTTTGAATTATCTTCGGTCAGGAAATGAAATGTCACAATAAAAATACTGCAGTTTGATTTCTGAGAAGTGGAACCCAAAACAGGGTTTTTAAGGTTTGTAATATTACTATTACTTAATAATTAATCTTGACTAATTTTCAGAGAGAAAAAAAAAATGTGTTAAGATTAAAAAGAAAATAAAAAATTGAAAAGAAAATTAAAGATCAAGAGGCCCAAAATCTTGATATTTAACTGTATGTTTAGACAGAAATACCAGATGTCAAATAAGTTGAACATAACCATACAAAGAAACTTTTTCGAAATAATTCATTTGCAAGAGGACACAGGTGTGATTAAGAGCTATCAACAGTGTAATAGCCACGCATATAAAAGCTGCCCTCATACTCATGTTCATTGCTGTTGGATGAAAAACAGATGGCAGGTTATTAAGGCTTGCTGGACCTCTTGTTTTATAAAGGATGCTGCTGATATATAATAGGTATATGATTGAATATGATTAAATACAGGTGGTCAAGATTTTTTTATGAATTTGTTATGTGAGTTTTGAAGGTGCAATATGTTTTGAGACAGAAGAATTACGCACATACACATGTACACAGGTTTCTCAGTTCAGTCTCATTACATTATATTTCAATTTCTGCTCAAGTTCGCTTGATTCAAATGTTCATAAATTTGATCATATTAAATTTGATTTGAGCATATGAATACATCCTTTACAGATTCTGTAAGGAAAGAGAACTCTTATACATGTATGCTGCTAAACTTTAAATAAAGATTTGCAGAACATAAATTTATAAAGATAATGGTGTAAAATAACAATTGTAAAATAGATCAAAATGTGATGTGGTAATTTTTATCAGAACGGATTTGTTTTTCACATTTTGATATCTCAATAAGGCGTACAATGCTAGATAAAAGATATCCTAATCTGGGCTGTGAATAGAACTTTGCGTCTCCGATAGAAAAGACCAAGGAAATGGTAACTTCATTCGGTTCGATGCTAATTCGGATGGACCTAGGATCGAGCCCAAGTCTGACTATGCATTTCCCCGCTTCTGTTACAGGTGTAAACTACACTGGAACATCATTGTAGTGGTATTTTGTGGAAATTGCGCCAAATGGTCGACTTTCTGGTTGACAATATCTTCATGAGCTGAGGTGGTAAGATCAAATCAGATAGGTCCATAAATGGCATAGTAGCAAATTCAACGAAGTTTTTAACTCATGACTGTGTCTCTACCTTTGGTGACTTGTTTTTATTATAATATGAGGTTGCATTTACCCAAGGGTTCATCACAACAGGTCACAAAGACATTGCCAATTCCATCAGATTCACTATTAGATTTGCCGATGACTTCCCGTCATTAACATTATCATATATATACATTAATATGATGTAGAACGTGACTGGTACATAACCCCACACATCCCATTCACCTGTTGTCAAACATATTCTCGCGTCGTTTGATGGAGCAGAAAGACTCCTGGTCCTTTTTTATTTATCTGGTAAAACATACATTGTATTACATACATACACATACATGTATTGTAAAACAATTCATGTTTTAACCAGGATAACACAGTAAAGTCAGTGGACTTATTTCCACTGTGGTCCTTAACATAAAAAATTACAAAACAGCACTGGATACAAATATTATAACATAAAGTTAAACTATTCCTAGAATATAATGTTTATAAAATAAACTAAAATTATGTTAAATAAAAGTGGCAAGAACATTATAATATCACAGAAAACAAAACATTCTTCATGCATTGTCCTGTAAAAAACGTCGAACACGGTTTTGAAAGTTTCGTTTGTTATTAGCTGCACGAATGTCTGCAGGAAGCTAGTTCCAGGACTTGTCTCCATTAAAATAAAATGTTTTAGAAACGTGACCTTTACAAGAAGGCACATCAAAATTCAATGTACCGTTTTCGGTACCATAATTATGTCGGTCACAGACCTTTCTAAACTTAGATGACATATAACTTGGGCACGTTGAATGAAATACATTGTACATGTGGTTAAGACATGATTGTTTTGCTCTGTTTTCAACATTCAATATCTTCAAACTGGATAAGAGATTTTGGTTTACACTTTCTCTAGGACCAAGGTTACAAATAAACGTACACATCTATTTGGGGCAACCTGTAGCTGAGGCCTCGTCTTTTAGGTAGTAAGACGCAGGAAATGGGGACAAGTAAATTCCTCACGTTCAACAGATATATTTAGAACATGTAAGGTTTACTCGAGCAACACCAACTGAGAGAAAAATAAGTGTTCTGGCTCCACAAGTTGTTCATCCCTCGTTTACAAATAACATGACAATTACATTATTTCAGTGAATAAGATATGTTCAAGGTCTGAAAGCAAAAATGATTTCCAAAACTGACGGATTCAATCTGAGTTTTGTTCAGAATGTAGCTTATATGGTTTTGATATTATTTAAATTCAGGGTGTTTTATTTCGTCATTGAAAGGCTGTAATAGTGGACGTAAAACCCATTGAACATATGTATAAATAGAAGTAAAAGTTGTCTGTGATTATGATGTTTGGTAATTATCTTTTTTATGCCTGGCTTCACGACAAGGGGAGTTTTGTCTGTTCTTCGTCTTCGTGACGAATACTCGCGATATACCCGTTTAGAGTGTGGCAGAGTCGTTTTTGTTATTGATAATCTCTCCATTTGGTTTGTTGATCTCTCTGTATAGTTGACATACCAGGAACGCTTGTCTTTGATCTTACATTAGGCAACCAGAATAACTTCGGATTTGTTTTTTTGACCGATGTTTTTCTCATTTATGTATTTTGAGTTTCGGGTTTGTTTACGGTCGTTAGCTATTAAGCTATGAAGTATTGAAAAATTATCGGTATTCCAATTTTAGTAAGTTTTTATTCCATTTTTCAAGTTTGTTTTTGCTTGTTACAAAGTATCAATCACGACGGACATAAAGTGTTGTAACTAAGCCTATCAGTGCAAGTGTTGGCGCCGATGTCGTAAATATATTTTTACTGACACTACAAAAATAACACTAAAGCTTTATAAAGATTCAAATTTAAAAGGCTCAATAGATTGATGTGTTCATTGAAGTTTTATATATTTACTTCTTACCTATTACAGCGAGAAATATATTGTCGTAAAATATTTTTGTTCTGCTCGACCATTTTGTGGCAGTCAATGTTTACCGATATCCAAGATGGAGGGCACTGTCTGAACAAGTTTTGATGTACGCATTCTTGTGCGGATTTGATTGTTTGATTTGTAAGTATTACTGATTCACTTCCTTCTAAGTATTCTCTCTTGGTACTGCTATTTTAAGAAAGAGAATAATTCAATCTCCGAGAGCAGAAGTAACCTTTGAAGGCGTTAAACGTTAAATTCCACGATGATCGAAGATGAAACCCGTAATTCTACGGCAGATGTACTCATGCATCTTTGATGATCATCCAACGGTACTGTAGAGTATAAATACCATGGTGTCCGAGAGTTATCTGTCTGTATATGCCTTCATATTTTGCCCCTTTTTTATTCAACCTAAGTAAAGCTTGTATCGAGAAAAGAAATCGCTACCCATAATGTTATACTATATAATAGTCTTCGTAGGGATTCACAGCTCCTGCAGTGTTTACGATTGTTCTACTCAGGGACTTGATGGAAAGGGATTATTTACAGCGTCCCCTATAAAAGTAAAAGGATAAAAAACTGTTTAAGTGTGTTTGTGTGTGAGCTTCAATGAGGTGGGGGATATATGTGCCATGGATTTCTTAGGTGTAGTGTATTGTACTACTGCTACATAGAGGATTTTCTGTTGTTTGATTGTCTGTGGAAAGAAAGAGTTTTCGTCTATGTGATGGGGTGAACATGTCTAGTTCTTGGATCAGCTGGGGTGAAGATACAAGGAAGGTTTATTGCAACTATATAGGCTGCACCCTGAGTGTTTGTAGTGTCGGCCATTTAAGTTGATGTAGTGTCTGTGATGAACTGGTATTGTGATTTTTGTTGTCGACATAACATGCTGCTCTGCATTGTACAACATTGAGGTATATCAGCTCTAATACTGGTGTGGAAGTTGGGAGTATGTCGTCTTATTAGCTTTGGCTAGTGGGAATTTCCCTTTAGTCAATGTGGTGGAGTGTCCGGCTAGAGACTGAAAGGTTGCTACTTCGAACCCTGGTAAATACTAGCTGCAATATACTGGTCAGTTAGAGAGAATTTATCTTTGGCTCGATGGTTTAGCTTTAGACTAGTAAGCAAGGGGTTCTGTGTTGGAATCTTAGCAGAGGCATTGAAATAAATAAAGACTTCTGTTACATTGGCACCCATGTAGGAACTTGGGAATAATACTGATCATTGTCCCTCAGACGTCATTGTAGCCCCTGGAAACTTGAGGATGAGTTCCTTCCTGAAACGAGAATATGAAACCCTGGTAAATACTAGCAGTAAAGCCCTACTCAGGGAAAGAGAACTTTTCTGAAAAGTGTACTCCTCTGAGAAGTAAAAAGAAATACACTATTTTCACGATGATTTTTTAAACATGTGATTTTAGAAAAAGATTAAAAGTAAAAAAATCATTATGTTGCTGCACTACTTTTTCCAGTAATTCAATTCCACATATAATTTTTAACTATATCCTCTGTTATTTACATTTTCTTTAAATAAAATTTCGTCTGACATTACAAAGTAAAAGTATTATATTTGGATATTATGAAAAAATCATGTGAAAATGCTAACATTACATTTCATTTAACAGGCTTTAATCTCCACAACAACCAAAAAATTAAGCCATCACAAAATGTAGTCCACGAGTGAAATTCTTCAAAACGTCATAAAAAACACCTGTCTTCAACTTAGAAGTATAACTGCAGATGCCAAAGTATATGAAAAGACAAAAGTCCAAAATATTATGCTGGAATTCATTTTATATTTAATTATGTCTTACTTCCGGTCAAAACACCAGTGGAGTACATCCTAACACTGGATCTGTTGAATGTCAAACTAGTAAGCTAGGTTCAAAACCTAGCACAGGCAATGAAATACATTATGACCTTTTTTGCAGTTGAGAATCTTCCTTGGAGATTTTTAATCAGTGTGAAATTGGTGTTTAAGGGTATTTTGTTTATTCTTATCATTATTTTTCTTGCAGACCCCCAAATGTAAAACTCTGTAAATTTAACAGAACATAGGACACGTTCCTGCCCTAGCTGGAATCAAACCATACTCTCCACTCATCCACAGTTCTATCAAGTGAGCAAAATAAGCATTCTCTGTCTGACAGCTGAGTGACAGAAACATTATTTAAAATATAGTTGTATTTACATGCCATACCTATACTACTCTATAAATCTCAATCTGAAACCACATCACTGCACTCTGTGGGATTCTGTTAGTGTCAGCTTCAGAAGAACGAGTAAAAATACTATTCTGTCAAGTGACCCATCAGGCATCTCTAAGTGATTGAGAGACTTCATTTGATGTCAAACACTATGACAATATGCACACATATTTGTCCAGAATTGAGAAAGGACTTTGACAATATGTTTACAATACCTGTTAAGTTTTTGGCTGTTTTGATCGTTGATATAATTTACTGCTCACACAAATTGTTCTGATGTCTAAGGAGCTTTAAACATTGTGTACAATGTGAAGTCATTTATCATCACGGAAAATATGTAAAAACAGAACTGTTACTGTCTTAAATATTGGAAAGATCCACTGAGAATATTAGATGGTTGTGTGTTGTATACCATATTTTATGAGTATTACAGAATGTGGGTATTTTCGTGAGTGTGAAAAAATGATAGAATGTTAATCTCGAAATAAGTTACCTAAGATATTGTCATTTATGAAGTATTATATGAAACATCAGTTACTAAGTCTCATAAATTAGAAGTAAAAAAACTATTAATAACATATGTGTATTATTTGTGAAACAAAATAAAAATGTATTTTATGATGTAACAGACACCGATAATCAACTTCACAAGAAAGACATTGTTGTTCTAAGTGAAGTGAGACAGTCATCATGTTGACTAAACCAATATACAGATACTACTTCAGTTTTGCAAATATTCGGTACTTATTGGCTACTTTTGAAAAATCAGATCTATAGTGATCTCATTGTGTCACTCATAATCGATATCTTAATCTTCAGTTGATTCCTATTACAAATTAACTAGAAATATTTTTTTCTAAATGTACATATTAACAGAGTGAATATGGCCCCATGGCTAGTGTACACTCACCTGAACATATGGAGCCCAGATACAATTTAGTTGTGATGATGTTCTCTTATGATACAGAAACAGCAGTGATATTACACTTTTGTATGTCATATATATCTTACAGACTTGATAAAGAATGTGTAAATTCCTATGTTGTATGATAAATCCTTGTTTCTAGGGAGAAACACATTCACTGTATATCTGGCTGGCGAAATTCATATCATACCAGATTATAATGTGATAATCCTACATAATGAGCAAGAATTTAAGTTATAGAGTTCAATTCTGTATAGCCATGTATAATCCCATTTAAAAGGCACGGTAGAGTGAAAACAGTCTGTCAAATGATTATGTGTCTAGTTATTGTTTATAAATATCTCTTATATACAAATTTTAACTTTTATGTAATTAGATGTCTATAACCTTTTTGTTTTGTTTTGTTTTTATCTATATAAACAAACAAAAGAAAATGCAATAAAACAATATTATGTGAGCGGAACTGTTAAGATTAATTACTTCAAACCAAGTTAAACACCTTTATACTGGTGTTTAACACATATCTTTCCTGCCTATACATGTATAATGTATTAACTACATTCTGGTATTAAAAGTTTTAGATTCATTAAAATTAAAAGCTTTACGAATACTTAATTCCTGTTGTCAGAGTGTGTAAAGCTTTGATAGCTTGCATTGACAAAATGAAGAAAATCTCTTCTAGAACGGAAACATAAAAAGACAAATATACCCATTGTTTTTGTCATTGATATTGAATAATATTTTGTTTGTTAATACAACTATGTTCCTGTATATGATTAAGAAAGTATTCATGGCTCAGATATTTCAAAAGCATGAATGTAAATTGGCTCCTGGGTAGATAATATATTGTCAGTAATCTGTCTCACAGCTGGCAGTAGTGGTAATCCCTCTTGGATTTGTTACTAATTAAGAGTGGTATTAGGTCTTGTTATTTGGGAATCATTTCACTGTGTGGCATTTATTTACAAATTTGACCACACAACATTTTGGAATGTGTTACAGTTAGAACGACTAAGAAATTAGGGTCTGTTTGGAGACATTATAAGTCTTTGGAATGACTGATGCATTTATTGACTACGTAATCCTGAGATGAAGTCACAACTGGGGATCTGGAGATGTTTCCAAATTTTAAATCAAACTTATCACATTGATATAAGTGTTTTATGACTATGTGATACACCTTTGAATGAAGAAGTATGAGCTGTTAAAAGTGAGAGGATTATATCATTGATTTAGACAACATGTATAATTCCTTACACAGGACAAGGTAGGTTCCTATACATGGATTGCTGTGGAAATTGTAGTTGTCTGTGATCTTGTGTAGGTCTATTAAAGTGTTTTTTATTCAACATATGAGGAAAATTATCGGTGAAACAGAATGTCACACACATGGTGGAAGAAATGAGCCACAGGAATTATGTGTGGAATTTACATCTACTTTGTATATCCTCCCTTATCATGTGAGTTACATGGAAAGTACCACTATCATTTGTAATTATCTTGCACCTTGCAATTGGTTGAATTCAAAAACTGCTTGTAATAACTGTCAGTATAGACTGATCAAAGGAAGAAATTACTGGGGGTGGGGATGGGGGTGGGGGTTGGGATGGGGGATGGGGGTGTGGGATGGGGGTGGGGGTTGGGATGGGGGATGGGGGTGTGGGATGGGGATGTGGGTGAGGATGGGGGTGGGGATGGGGATGGGGGTTGGGATGGGGGTGGGGGTTGGGATGGGGATGGGGGTGGGAATGGGGATGGGGGTAGGAACCATGATATGCAGATCTACATAGGGAGGACATGTAAATATCACTTCATTATTAATTTGGTTGCAATGGATGCAGCAGATTTAGTTGAACTTCCCACACAAGTCCCTTGTTAAAGGAGATTCCCACTTAATTTCTTTTTTAAATGAGGTTCCAACTGAAGTCCCTTCTTAGGGGAAGCTCCCACATAATTTCCCTGCTAAGGTGGTTCCCACACAAGTCCCCTTTTAAAGGAGGTTCCCACATAAGTCTTCTTTTAAAGGTTCTCTTCTTAGGGGAGGTTTCAAAATAATTCCCCTACGAAGGAGGTTCCTACATAAGTTCCCGCTTAAAGTTGATCTCCTCTTTGAGGAAGATCCCAAATGAATTCCATCCTACTTTCTTACATAGGTTTCCCACATAAGTAAGTCCCCTTTATCAATGGATTTGCTTCATTTTAGATCATTTGTTGACAACTTTATCAAAAACAAATGTCAGTTTTTACATAGACGTTGGTTTTATGACCATCACTATAGACCGATCTTATACCGACTCAGTGTTTACACTTTGATGATCTGATTGTCACTGAAGAAGAATGTCAACATCATTTTATTGTTGTGTAGTATTTGAAGATCTCCTGTTAAAGTCCGGTAAATCTCAGCTCATTTCTCGTTTGCCAGTTACACATAGTTTTATAGCAGCCTTTCAGGACATAGTTTTTTTCTCTCACTAAAAGGATTAGGACTTGAACAAGTGCTGGTTTCTGATTGAATTAACTAAGGCATGATTACCCAATCACATACTTGAGTTTAAACTGAATTTCAACTGTGGCATACATTTTTCATGTTCATGTACTGATATGCACTGTATGTAGTACATTATGATGTACAAGAGCTGGCACAATATAACAGATTACTGTCTGCACAGATTGAGGTATAGTGAAAGTAGAAAACGCGTACAATCTTGGCCAAGTGTTTGTAGGAAACATCAGTACATTCATCCAGATGTGGTAAATTTAAGCTTTCCTCTACATACCTTTTATAGACAGAGATCTTTATCAAGGAAATCTCGGATTCCATCAGTGTACAAGTACTACCAGTAAGTTTGATTCTTGTGTTAGTTGTAACTGTGTATTTATATAATTATTGATTTTTTTTCCTTACTTGATCGGTTAACATTCATGATCAGAAACTAGTCTTCTATAATAAAGATTACATTAATGACTTTTGTAAGTGTTACAAGGTATTTGTAAACTGTGGAAAACTATTGATTAATTTTAGTGACTTCCAAAACTTTATTGATAATGTACATGTACATTATGTCAAAGTCACTTTCACTTCTCTTCAGATCTCCACAGAGTCTTTATTTACTTGTGTATGGTACAGCTGGTGTGTATGATACAGCTGGTGTGTATGGTACCGCTGGTGTGTATGATACAGCTGCAGCTGGTGTGTTTGATACAGCTGGTGTGTATGGTACAGCTGGTGTGTATGATACAGCTGGTGTGTATGGTACCGCTGGTGTGTATGATACAGCTGCAGCTGGTGTGTTTCATACAGCTGGTGTGTATGGTACAGCTGGTGTGTATGGTAGAGCTGGTGTGTATGATACAGCTGGTGTGTATGATACAGCTGGTGTGTATGGTACCGCTGGTGTGTATGGTACCGCTGGTGTGTATGATACAGCTGCAGCTGGTGTGTTTCATACAGCTGGTGTGTATGGTACAGCTGGTGTGTATGGTAGAGCTGGTGTGTATGATACAGCTGGTGTGTATGATACAGCTGGTGTGTATGGTACCGCTGGTGTGTATGATACAGCTGGTGTGTATGATACAGGTGGTGTGTATGGTATATCTGGTGTGTATGGTACAGCTGGTGTGTATGGTACATCTGGTGTGTATGGTACAGCTGGTGTGTATGGTACAGCTGGTGTGTATGGCACAGCTGGTGTGTCTGGGGTTGAGGATAAATTTTGGGATCTAGATACTGCTTTATTGATTAACAGTTCTGTTATTGTCTCAATATTGACCTAATATTACCTGATCTTACCTAAACCCCTGGATCAATACAGACTGATAATATTGCTTGTATATCTTTTTGTTGTTAGTAATGAAATATTCATGTATTTCTTCGTCAGCAAGGGTCTCAGATACCTGTAGTGTGAGACATTTTTCTCAATGCTAGGTTATTCACGGCTGACTTTTCATTTGTTCCATTTCTTGATTTTGTCAAATGAAAATTTACTTTGTTTTTTCTTTTATTTAAAAAAAAGTTGTTTCGTCTTGCAGTAGTCCATATAGCCAAACCCACCAATATGGCAGCAGCCCAGGGCTGTCGACCTCAGCGCCTCGGTTAAGTGGGTACAGTCTGACCCAAGGGGTAACCGGACTTTATACCATTTCAGAAAAGGAGGAAGAACTTGTTCAAGGTACAGTGTACATGATCACATATATAGATTTTAACATTTTACATTGTATATAGTTGCTGCCATGTCCGTCCGTCCATCCTTTCATGTCCAGAGCATAACTAAACCCAAAATTAAGCAAGGATCACAAAACTTATATATTGTACCAAATTTGGGGCCCGTGACCCCTATATTACAGAGTTACTGTTCTTTCTTTAAATTTTGTGTCCGGAGCTCAACTTTGCTTGCATTTATGATAGGATAATGTAGCTTGTTGTATACATTGATCATGCGAAGATGATCTACAGTGTACCAAATTCAGGACCCACAGTCCCTTAATTAGAGAGTTATTGTCCTTTGTTAAATTTTGTGCTTAGAGCACAACATAAAATTGCTTGCATTTAAACAAGGATAATGACACTTGATGATACATTTATCATACTAAGACAATAAGCATTGTACCAAATTTAAGGCCCTCGAGCCCTTAGTTATAGAGTTATTGTCCTTTGCTGAAAATTTATTGTCAGGAGCATAACTTTAATCACACTTAAGCAAGGATCATGAATTTAATGTATACTTTGATAATACTAACATCTACTACTGTGTACTAAATTCAGGGCCCTCGACCCCTTAATTACAGAGTTACTGTCCTTTGTTAAGAATATCTTGTCCAGAGCATAACTTTGCTTGCATTAAGCTAGGATAATGAAACTTGTTGGATACATTGATCATATGAAGACAATGTGCAGTACACTAATATTAGGGCCTGCTATCCCTTAATAACAGAGTTATTCCCCTTTGTTTAAATTTTGTGTCTAGGGCATTACTTTGTTTGCATTTAAATGAATTAGATTATTGAAACTTTAAATAAACATCATGCAGTCATACAAAAACAAGGTGCAATGTAGAATGTAGCAATGTCAAGGCCATGACCTCTCAGTTACAGAGTTATTGCCCTTTGTTGAATTTTTGTGTTGTGAGTATGCTTTGCTTGCATTGAAACTAGAATCACGAAACTTGGTGTAAACCTTTGTCATACTGAGAAAATGTGCAGTGTACCAAATTCAGGGCCTGCAACCCCTTAATTCCAGAATTATTGCCCTTTGTTAGAGTTTTGTGTCCAATAGTTTTCAGAGAGCATTCATCAGTTTCACTGATACTCATTTTCCTTAACTTTTTGTTATAAAATAAAATTTGTAAGGATAAAAATTGGCAGAGAGGTTGTTACCTTGAATTAAAGCAAATATAGCTTATTATTTCTTGAGAAATCTATTCATTAATTTGATTTAATAAATGTCCACACAAAAAAAGTAAAAAAGAAGGGAAAAGATCCAACTTGCACAGAAGGAGACATCAAGGATATTGTGTCATAGATACTTAAGGATAATTTTATGTGTAGATATTTCCTAAAGATACTGAGTATTAAGATTCTGAAAAGTTTTACAATATGAGCAGTCAATGTATTTTTAGGACTTGTGTGACATAAAATATGTAGGATAAGGAATTACGATAAGTAAGTAAACAAGAATGAAAAAAAAAAATCTGTTAGACATTGTCTTTGAGAAGAAGAATATATTACATTAAAAGGCTGTATTATATGTGTGTGATATGTTTAATGTTAGGCCTGATGAGTTGACATGGCTGTAACTGTTGATGTAGAATTCGATAAAATGATAGACACACAAAAAAAATACTGTACTTAATTACTGCACTTGTACATACAAGTACAAGTCAAAAACAGAAATTAAAATTCTTTTGTTTACTCCTTCCTTGCTGACAACTCTGTCTATCTTTAAGGAAGCAACAAAATTTTGTGTTTGATTCCTCATGTCAGTCCTGGCTGTTCACTCCAGTAATATTGGTGATTAACAAGTCTGTGTTCACCACCTGTACATAGTACTTGTCATGATAAAAATGGATTACGTGCTATTTATCCGAGTTTTTTTTCTTACATAGGGAATGCATGTAAAAAGAAATACAAGTTGACAATGAGTGCTGAACGTCAACAAAAACACGTACCAGGTAAGAGTGATCACTGCAGTTACAGCTCAATCTAGGAAGGAAGAGAATTGTCAGAAATTAGAAACTCCGGCAATCCTTATCATCTAAGTATTTATTCTGAATCTCAGACACTTCTAAATCTGAATCATAGTCACAAGAAATAATATTACGCCTGCTAGAAAAGAAAATAAAAGAAATGTAAAAAGACAGATACAGGTGAAAATCTTCACTTTTTTGTTATGAAAGGAAGTTTGGTCATTAACATATAAGATGAATATTTGATTTACATAAGTTTCATGCTGACTATGGAATAAGATACATTGTTTTTACATAATGTGTTCTATTAACTTAATCAGGTGACACTGGTCAAGGTGCTGCATCTACATCTCGGATCAGCTCCCTTCAGAATCCAGAGAAACATGGTGTTCCATACGGATCAGCCCCAGATATCACATCCTCTGGTGTATATAAGGTAGAGATGTCCTTATTTTCAGAAGTCGGCTACCTATATATACTTTTATTTTAATGGCCTTATGTAGTATAAACATTCTACCTGTTTGCTGTGAATAATTCTAACTTTCTTTATGATAATCTGTATGCTGTGAAGATACTTTTCACTAGAATGGGAAACTGAATTTTTGTTACAGAGGCTGTCAGCGATCAGTATGATACAAATTCATGTTTACAAGTAATTTTTCACTGACAAAAACGACCCCTCTTTTTTCAATTTTACTGGATTTCTACATCTCTGCATGCATTGATTATCATAGAAAGTATAAGTGTCCATAGGCTTCATAGGAATTTAATTGATGTGTGATTTTGTGATGAATGTGTTAGTAATCAACATCCTAATGGTTATAACTTCTAGCTGTAAACATGAAGGATCTTTCATCGACTCCTCTTGTTGAACGTCAGATTGAGATGAAGTAAATAAACTCCCAGTTTTTAGTATGTTAGAGGAATCACTACAGTGTCGTCCTGAAGAAGTCTGACACTTTATCATGATGATTAACTGATAGACATACAAATGAACATCTGAAGAAGTGTAAATAACTGGTTCCGAATCATCTTGTGTTTTACTCACTGTCTCTTCAATCCTGATGCCTGCTTTGTGTGTCCAGTTAAGCTGGAGGTCAAGGATCAGTTTATACTTGGTATAAACTACTGAAATGTTGGCTCCATCTCTCATCCTAATCTAGTTATGTTTTCTGGGATTGGTCAGTCAGATAGCATAGACACACATTACTTCTGAAGATGGAAACCATCAGCTGTTTTTTTATTTTTATTTTTGATTGGGTTTAAGGTCGCAATCATTAGATTATTAAATAGGATCTGTATGTATAATGTATACTGTAGGTTACATCTGTTTAGCTCTTTATGGATATGAAATTAGTGTACTCACATAAACTTTCAAATCATTCCACCATCTGTCACTGGCACAATATCAGCTATGATGAATGCTTAGTGTACAGTCTATTAAATTGATGAGCTAATTTTATTTTTCTTTTACAAATTCCCTGCTAAAGCTCATTATCATAAACACAATAATAGTCTATTTCTTTTTGGTTGTGTTGATATCCAGGCATTAAGTTTATTTAATTTTTTCCTGTATAAGCAAAGAAGTCAAGCCATTGAACATGCATGCCCTATTCACCCATAATTCTTACTATTTGATCTTTCATCTATCACATACCAATAGATTGGTTTTATTAGCACTGCATGTTTGTCTTGATTCCTTGTACTAACCTTTAGGTAAAGGATGACAGTCAGATAATGATGTCACAAACAGAGAAACAAGACTGTACTCCAGATGGAGAGATCCTCATGGAAGTCAAGAATAAGGAAGGGGCAGAGAAAATAACATCTCTCTGGAGTCTACAAAAGAAAGTACCAAGTACCTCTGACATTGGCACTGATCCAGAATTGAATCCAGCTGTGACAAATGACCCAAGTAAGGAGGAAAACCTGAAAGATAATGACGGTCAGGCAAATGATACAGCACTGCAGTTTGAAACAGATAGGTTAGTGGAGCACATATCAATTGCTTCTGCCTTGCATGAAGATGAAGATATGGCTGAAAGGAAGCTGGGAAAGTTTTATAGTGTGGGGGATTTCGATTCTATTGAAGAACTGATGAATGATCAACCTATATCAACTTCTACCCCAAATAATAGTCTAGCAGACTGCTTTAATGATTGTCAAGAGGAGCTGGAGGCAAATTATACTAAAGATGGAATTGATTCATCTGAGAATATGACTGGAGCAGACACCAATACCCAAACCAAGGTTACATCAACTATAACTAATGACACAGTCAACCAGTCTGAAGCTTGGGAAGATGCTGAGGATCACATGACTGGAAGCGGAGCTGCTGATGGAGCTAGTAATAGTTTGGATAGGACCCTGGATGCTGAAGAACTCCACTTTGCTGACAACAAACACTATTCAAGAAGAATAAGTGATGTCTCTCTTTCTGACTTTAAAGGATCCAAGCCGACACATAAGCATCGGCCACTACATGCTAAAATTCAGCGCAGATTGAGTCAAGACTTAGCAAGTGAGCTGGGACAAGACATCACTTCAGAAAATCGTGATGAAATTGGCTGTGAGAGTGAACCAAACATGGAAGACAGTTACTCCAAATATGGTATTCCAGCTGTTGATTATGCTACAGGCATCAGCAATGTGTCTCTTTCTGATTTCTCGCAGAGAAATGTTCGCAGCAACAGACCAAAGTGCACCAGGATCACACAAAGTGAAAATCAGCATAAAGTTGGAACTGACTACAAAGGTACCCAAGATAAAGATGTATCAAATGCCACACCCACTTTGACAAACAACTTCAAAACAGCTTCCAATCCACCAGATACGGGTACTGATGATCAGGATAACTTAGCTGGAGGATTTGCTGCTGGAGTCAGCATTAGAGAAAGTGAGATTTCAGAAATCCTAGATGCAGATGCATCAAAAGTGAAATCTTCCCTTTTCACCAGAAGAAAAAGTGATGTTTCTGATGAACTCTCTCGTAAACATCGACCAAATCATGGGACAATTCAACGAAGGTTATCTTTGAGTGGAATAGAACATATACGTGATGGTGCAGGTCTTACAATGGAAGATGTCTCTCCTCAGGCCTTATTGAATCATGATTCTAGTGTCAAATTCAGTGATAAGGTGACAGTCAACATCTTTTCTGCACGTGATTCTAACTCTTTATCAACAGCAACTGTTCTCAATGATACAACCAGGGAAAAGGCTGTAAATGGAAACCAGGACAAATCATGTTTTGATGCGACATCTGTTGCTCAGCCAGCTCTAGTTTCATGTGTGAGGAAGGATAGTGTTGTCAAAGAGAAAAGACCAGCGGACATTATCAAAATAAAACAGAAAAAACAAGCAGAAGCCATGCTGTATAAAGACAAGTATTCAAAGCTGGCCCAAGAGAGTAAGCCACCAAGTTCTCACGATATCAAAGATAATGTTACTGAAGGACTAGCTGCATTTCCCAGAGATGATTCACCAGGTAGCAATCTGCATCAGACATCTGCTGAAGAAACAACTTGTGATGATTTGGGAAAAGAGCAGTCACTAGGAGATACTGGTTCTTCCTCCTCGTCATCATTGAATGGTCAATTTAAAAGTTATGGCGATGTTGACTTCAATGACCCTTCAGCTCTTTTGGAACATCTGCGTGACACAGACTCGCAGCTACAACACAATTTGATGAATTGCGATTATAGCACTCCATCACAGATTTGCAATGAAAGTCCAGGACAAAGTGTGACTAGTCGTCAGTCCAAGACATCTGAATATGTGAATCAAGATCAAACATCATCCCAGCTATTCACATCTTTGAAAGAAGTTGGTTCTGATGCAAATGGGAAAAGCAAAGCAATACAACCTGCAGTCGCTTTCAGTACCAAAACAACTGATACCAGACTGTCCCCTGCCATGGAAGTAGAGTGTGATTCCCAACATAGGGCAACATTGAAAAAAAAAAGAAAAGCTGGCTCCCAGGCAGAATATCCTTCATCCTCAGCACTGCATCAGACACTAAATGACAGAGAAATTACACAGACAAATAGTCTGTCTCCTGGATATGGTGGTCTGGATCAAACCATCCCCTCAGATTTGGTGATGAACAGAAAGAGGAAAGGAAGCTTAAAAGATGCTACAGATCTCAAGTTCCCTACTTCATCAGAGTTGTTTAAAAAGAGAATGGACTTGGAATTAGTAAATAAAGACTTGAAAAGTTCAAGGGAAGAAAAAGTGGATAGTTTGTATGGGGCAGTAGGGGGTGTAGACTACACAACACCTTCCAAGCTGCTGGCAAGGTGTCAGGACAGAAAGACAACATCTGATCAAACCAAATCTCCAGGATACACTGCATTAGATCACACAACACCATCAAGGTTGTTCCAAAAATGGTTAAACTTCAAGCAAAAGAGAAGCACAAAACCAAAAGATGACCATTTAGATTCATCCATTACAACACTGCAGAGGAAAATCAAAGACAACGATGATACTACATCATCAGAGCTGTTACAGGAAGGAGTAGATAGAGAAAGATCAAGACGTGTTCTTAAGTCATCTCCAAGGTATGATGAATTTCAGCAAACAGCACCTTCTGTTTTACAAATGGAAAAGAATAAAAAGGAAAGAATTGAACAGATGTATCCAACTTCTTCTCAGTTGTTCCAGAGGAGGAACGACCGTGAAATTACAGAGAGAAATGTGAGGTCGCCTGGCTATGGAATGTTCGACCATACTACACCTTCTGGACTTATTCAACAATCACAAAACAAGGAAGAGGAAGACGTTCTGTATCAAACATCGGCAGAATTGTTTTGGAAAAGAGTAGACACCGAGAGATTGAACTCAAAGTCCCAAGGACAGAGAGAGAGGGTGAATGGTCCTCTTTCTCTGAAACTTTTGTGTGCAGCAGACCTGGACCACATTCCACATTCAGAACTGAAAAGTGAATGTATGGTAAGAGATGGTACAACTAGTCAGCAAAAAATAGATAAAGAACTGAAGCGTGAGAACTCATCTGGATTGTACATTCAGCAAGTGAAAGATGTCCAGAAAAAGTCTCCTGAACGTGTAAAGAAATTCAAGATTTCAAGGCAAGGAAGTATGCCTGAAACATTAAAAAATAGCATCAAATTACGGAACGGAAGTTCAGAATCTGTACAGAGTGGCAATGATGATGAAAACAGGATGGACACAACGCCATCAAGGTTGTTTCAGAAGAGGAAGGATAGAGAAATGACATCGGAGAATCCAAAGACTCCAGGTTATGATAGATATGTAGGTGGTACAACGCCTTCAGGGCTCTTAAAGAGTCCTAAGCAAAGATCAAATGGAAAAAAATCTGCAGAACAGTTTATGGTTAATGGTAGCTTTACTTCTGGTAAACAAGAGACAAATGTTACCACAAGCAATGCAGACAGAACACTGTCAGATAGTGGCAACTGGACACTACCTAACACAAGTAATATCAACATTGATCAAATGAACTCTGACCCCTCGTCTACAAGATCTCATAGCACATCTAGTGGAGTGAGTCAGGAAACTTGTCAGACAAAGAAAACACAGCAACAGCAGGAGAATTTTTACAACTGGAGGACATTAAGTGATATCACTACTTACTACATTGAGTTGTCAGATTTTGTCTCCAAGATGGCTAGAAAAATGAGGATGAAAAGTGAGCCTCACTTCATAGGCAGACAGGACACAACATCTGATATATCAACAGGAGGAATGGAAGATAAGTATCCTTCTCAGTCTTACCCCTCCGAGGAAAGCAGTGAGGAAATGATAGAACCAAGTACAATCCAAGGACCTAGACAGAATGTTGAGTTAATTAAAACAAGACAAGATGGTGAACCTGACTCCTGTGACACCTCTGGAGAATCCTTCACACAACATTCCTGTCTCTATGATACAGACAGTGAACACATGTGGAATTGGCATGGCAATTTGATTGGAAAAAACACGTCTATCAGCACTGCATATCCAATGACATCCAGTGATGAAGCAAGTTTTTCACCCTTGTTTAGGAAATCTTCCATCAATTCCAGCTTCACACCTTTTTCTGATTCTTCATCATCTGAGGAGGAGTATCAGGCAGTGTCATCCACAGATACTGAGAGAAAAAACATGTCCTCTCCTGGTTCTGATCGCAACGCCAGGTCTGTGAATGATAGGTGGTCATTCTACAAACCAGACAAGAGACCACACAGGAAGTCAAGCATTGCCTCCCTGCTTTCTTTGTACTTCACCAACAAAGCCCCTTCATCCTCTTTGTTTGACTTCTGCACTGACTCCACCTCATCTGTAGCTAGCACAGCATGTCCATCTTCGGCTAAGCATGTGAAGGTAAATCAAGCATGATCATTGTCTTGTTCCTTCTGTTCCTTTTGTTCAGTTTGCATGAACCAGAGTTTGTTCTAATGCCTGTTCATGTTTTACAGACCTGTTCAAAGCAAAGCAACTACTTTTTTTCAATTTCATATCTATGATGAGAATTATTTGATTCAGCATTTGCCATTGTGAATTCTTCATTAATTTTTGAGATAGATCTGCTAGGGGAGGAAGGGGAGTTAACTATTACTTAATCCTCCAACAAAAAAACTTTTAACACAGCAGTCATACCCTGGACATAAAACCCACAACAAACCCACAAGTTATGACATATTTGTAAAATACATACCACTGATAATCCTTACAACATTTTAGCAGTAAGTAACAGAACACAAAACATATCTCATTGAAGGCAAATGGAAATGAAAATAAGAAATGAAGTCTAGAATTGATGTTACACAGTATTTTCTTGTAGTACTACATTCAGTAAGAATGTACCATGACAGCTCAAGTTCTAAAGTTTGAACTTTAGCTTGAAACCTTATAATTGATCAGAAATATTATTAGAAATGAATATTAGCATGTTTATACTTCAGAATATTTTTAACTCATTAACAATACTATGCATGCTTTTACCTAATTTATTTAAATCAACTAATTAAATACATCATTGAACAATAAATATGTTGTGTATGAACTTACCTGGAAAATTTACTGATTAAATAGAACTTCTTACAGACTTTGCCCCCGAAAGGGAGGGTCCAACATGCCCGAACAAAAAATGCATCCCGCCTGCCCCGTCCAAAACCTGGCAGGGTGCGGGAGATGGTAGGTAGTCTGCTGTATCTCCTACTGTGGAAATTGTGTACAAGTACATGTCCCTCACTCAGCTGTGAAATGCATGCATCACTGACCCTTTCCTCATAAACTTCTACCAACACACTAGGTGCCATAGACGTATCTACGTGGAAAATCTGTAATCCTATGTTGTCACTTGGTTCATATGCAGCATGTTTATAATTTCAGATACAAATTTGTATCATCACCGACTATTGTCGGCCAATGTGATGCTGCATGGTCCATCTTTATTTTAGCCGATGCTAATGTTGTTATTAGCTCAGAAGACTCATTGAATGACAACAGCAATGATAAATATGCCATATTGTAGCAATTCACTTCATGTAATGTCCCATATTTTACAGCTGCTTCATCTGAAAAAGTGAAACACCTGATGGGACAACCTTCACCTTTAAAGTTACAAGATCAAAAGTTTCAAAATGCTAGGGTAGTGAAAAGATGTCTTTTTGCTTAAATAAAACCATGACACATTTTCAAAGTTGTAAGCGTCAGTCAGATTTTACCAAGAGGCCTCGACTCCATTGATGTATAGACTTCAGTACAGTCATATGAAATGTTAACAAATGTGTTTACTAACTGACCATAACTAAACATTTGTTGTTGTTAGTGTTATTTCTCTTAACTTTGTTGTGTATTTCGTTTCATATCCTGAGAAGATAAAGTGTATCGTAAAATGTTTATCCACTACACATTAAATATCACCTAATTACACAGTAATTTTTGTTATCACTTGTTGTACACAAAATAACGAGGTTTAAGCAAATATGTAAAGTTGATTTCAGGTAAATTACTGCATGCATGTATCACCACAAGCTGACACAAAAACTTTGTTTTTAATGATCTGATTGGATCCAAGTGTTGTCGTCAAAATTTTCATTGTTCATTATGAAACAGATTATCAATTTGTTTTAGAAGTATGTTGTAATGTGTATGTTAGAAATTTATAGGAAATTCTCTTTTGTTTCAAATTTGTATTTTGTGTTTTGTGATACAGCAAGGCGTAGTAATAATTATGAAATGCAATTGCTATCATTTCATACTTTCACTAACATTTATGAATGAAGATGAATGACAAATTCATCAATTTTCATATTTACCAGCATATCCAAAGAAAACACAAACAAGAGTATAAACATTTATTATCTAAATCTTAATCTAGATGCTGTACAGTACGGCAATGTGTATGTATATGAATATTAACACTAAACATTTTTCACAGTCCAAGGTTTCATCATGGGCACACTACCTCCTCAAACCTTTTTAGATAATTATTGTGTCTATATGTTGTGTAGGGACGCTATGAAGGGATGCAGAAGAAAAGGAACCTCCCAAACATGAGAAGTGCTACACCTGATGGGAGGGGTATGATGATGGAGAAGGTAATACTACTCTGGCTGTCATAGTCCAGGTTATATATACAAAACACGGTACAATTATGACACGTAATTCAGATCAACATACAATACAAAACATTTATATACAGGGATATGCTAATAGTTTCATATTTGATAGCATATATATTTCAAAAGTATGACAGAATATCTGTATTTTTTATGAGTGAGAAGCATTGGTATATCGTAGATCAGGAAAACAGTATTACGGTGTTCACTCAGGCTTAAATATGATGTCATCCTATCTGTAAGACCAATCAAATGTCCATAAAAAGTTTCAAAAATAATATAATGGTATGCTATACCTGACAGACTGGTGTGTAATGTAGCCTGATTATTTACCAAATGTTAGTTTGGACTGTTGGGATTTCTCAGACATTCAATGCTTACTCTTTTTTTGTGAACAGGAGATGATGGAAAGCCAAAACAGAAAGCTTCAAATGGAAATCTCCACTCTACAGACAGAAAATAAACTTCTTAAAGACAAATACAACAGGGCTTCAAGTATGTGTGGATATATACATTGTGTCATATAACAAGTTCTCAACAGGTCTTTAAAGGTGTTATCACTGTTATTAGGGATTTTGTCCTAGGTACAGAGATGATTCAATTCAGTTTACACTTTCTGTATATTAATGGAGGTTGCATATTTCATCAGATTTTTTTTTCTTACATTTTATAACTGCCAGTTGATGATTTTAGATAGCTGAAAAATGGATTATAAGTAATTTGATGGAATTTTAGCTTATTTTCACCGTTACTATATAATTGATTCAGGAGATTGACTAAATACAGTATCATTGATTTACACTGTAGATTTGTTGGTAATGCCATCTGTAAAGATTAAATGTAATTTTTTGTCACAGCAAAAATCAGCCACTTAGAAGAACAGTTATCAGAATCAAAGGAACAAATAGAAATTCTCCATGGAAGCCTGAATCAGGAACTCTCCGAGGTGGAGAGGAGGAATAAGTCCCAGGCCAGTCAAGAAGTGGATCTATTACAGACAAAAATCCTGACACTTACCAAGGAAAACCAAACTATGAAGAATGAGGTTCAGTATATTTTGTGTTCTATGTGATTAGGTAAAAAATAACTATGAGAAGATATTCAGAAAAAGAAAACTATTAGTCAGGAAATTCTTATTTAGGTGTTTATATGATGGTTACCCTAGGCATTTATATTTTTGTTACCCTAGGTGTTTATATGTTGGTTACCCTAGGTGTTTATATGATGGTTACTCTAGGTGTTTATATGTTGGTTACCCTAGACATTTATGTTTTTTACCCTAGGTGTTTATATGTTGGTTACCATAGGTGTTTATATGTTGGTTACCCTAGGGGGTTATATGTTGGTTACCCTAGGTGTTTATATGATGGTTACTCTAGGTGTTTATATGTTGGTTACCCTAGATGTTTTAGTAAGGTGTTTATATGTTGGTTACCCTAGGGGTTATGTGTTGGTTACCCTAGGTGTTTATATGATGGTTACTCTAGGTGTTTATATGTTGGTTACTCTAAGTGTTGGTTACCCTAGGTATTTATATGTTGGTTACCCTAGGTGTTTATATGATGGTTACTCTAGGTGTTTATATGTTGGTTACCCTAGGTGTTTATATCTTGGTTACACTTGATGTTTATATGTTGGTTACCCTAGGCGTTTATGTTTTTTACCCTAGGTGTTTATATGATGGTTACCATAGGTGTTTATATGTTGGTTACCGTAGGGGGTTATATGTTGGTTACCCTAGGTGTTTATATGTTGGTTACCCTAGATGTTTTAGTAAGGTGTTTATATGTTGGTTACCCTAGGGGTTATATGTTGGTTAACCTAGGTGTTTATATGATGGTTACTCTAGGTGTTTATATGTTGGTTACCCTAGGTGTTTATATGTTGGTTACCCTAGGTGTTTATATGTTGGTTACCCTAGGTGTTTATATGATGGTTACTCTAGGTGTTTATATGTTGGTTACCCTAGGTGTTTATATCTTGGTTACACTTGATGTTTATATGTTGGTTACCCTAGGCGTTTATGTTTTTTACCCTAGGTGTTTATATGTTGGTTACCATAGGTGTTTATATGTTGGTTACCCTAGGGGGTTATATGTTGGTTACCCTAGGTGTTTATATGATGGTTACTCTAGGTGTTTATATGTTGGTTACCCTAGATGTTTTAGTAAGGTGTTTATATGTTGGTTACCCTAGGGGTTATATGTTGGTTACCCTAGGTGTTTATATGATGGTTACTCTAGGTGTTTATATGTTGGTTACCCTAGGTGTTTATATGATGGTTACCCTAGGTGTTTATATGTTAGTTACCAAAGGTATTTATATAATGGTTACCCTAGGTGTTTATATGAAGGCTACCCAAGGTGTTTATATGATTTCTTACCCTGGCTAGTTTGTGTGTTTTTTTTCCTCAGCAGGTCTTTTTTTCTAATATATATGTCAGTCATGTTATGTATGAAGTTTTGATTACTTTCAAAGTTTGTTCTGCTTTAGGTTTTGTCCTTGGAAAAACAGCTTGAATCTGCTCACAAGAATATGGACAGGGCCCTGCTTAACTCAGAGAAAAACCGAACACTTGATGCTCATAAGTTGGAAATCGCAACCCTGAAGGTAAGTTTTTATCCATCATTTAAAAAATGGAAAAAGCAACTTTTTCTTTTTGTTGAAGTTGTGTCATGGAATTTTAGAAGACATGTCAATATGGCCCATGGGCCAACAAAGATGTGGTATAAGTGTGAGATATGCAGAAGGACCTGTGATAGGGAGAATAATTACTAGAAGTACTTAAGACAAGCACACCCAGGATATGTAATAGAACCACAAGTATTACAGGATAAACAAGCACACCCAGGATATGTAATAGATCCACAATATTACAGGATAAACAAGCACACCCAGGATATGTAATAGAACCACAAGTATTACAGGATAAACAAGCACACCCAGGATATGTAATAGAACCACAAGTATTACAGGATAAACAAGCACACCCAGGATATGTAATAGAACCACAAGTATTACAGGATAAACAAGCACACCAGGATATGTAATAGAACCACAAGTATTACAGGATAAACAAGCACACCAGGATATGTAATAGAACCACAAGTATTACAGGATAAACAAGCACACCCAAGATATGTAATAGATCCACAAGTATTACAGGATAAACAAGCACACCAGGATATGTAATAGAACCACAAGTATTACAGGATAAACAAGCACACCCAGGATATGTAATAGATCCACAAGTATTACAGGATAAACAAGCACACCAGGATATGTAATAGATCCACAAGTATTACAGGATAAACAAGCACACCCAGGATATGTAATAGAACCACAAGTATTACAGGATAAACAAGCACACCCAGGATATGTAATAGATCCACAAGTATTACAGGATAAACAAGCACACCAGGATATGTAATAGAACCACAAGTATTACAGGATAAACAAGCACACCCAGGATATGTAATAGAACCACAAGTATTACAGGATAAACAAGCACACCCAGGATATGTAATAGATCCACAAGTATTACAGGATAAACAAGCACACCAGGATATGTAATAGATCCACAAGTATTACAGGATAAACAAGCACACCCAGGATATGTAATAGAACCACAAGTATTACAGGATAAACAAGCACACCCAGGATATGTAATAGATCCACAAGTATTACAGGATAAAATCAAGGAAGAAACACAGAAACCTGACAATGAGTAACCTTTCGAGGCTCTCACCAAGGACCAACTTGATAGAGTTAAGTTCAGGACAATACTGACACGCAGCTTTATTGCTGGTCTAGAGTTGTACTGGATACAGCAGTTTAAAAAACGATTTTAAACTCCGCAATGATGTTGGTAGCACGGCATCAGCACCAAATACATTTGAGTCGGAGAGTTACAACATATGTAGATTATAGATTACCAGAACCATTGTCGACCGTTTGTCTTCTTGAACATTTACATTTGTTGCATAATAGAAAATTACTGTGATGGAGAGTGTATAGAAGGCTAAATGGAACGTAATTCAAAAGATAACAGAAAAATGGACATTTTGTTAACATAGAATGTATTGTTTAATTGTCTCATCATAATGCATAATATAAAGCTGCCCACAATTTTAGAACCTTAGGGAAGAAATTTTACAATACTGTGTCCTGGTGAAACCAGTAGAAAATACCTATTAAATTACTAGAAATCATCTCCAGCCTGTTGTGATTGAATCCCCTGATTTTACCTCACTCTATTACATCAACCTGCTACATACCATTAGGTATCCAGGCAGAAGGCCTAGGATTATATTGTAAAATTGTAATACTGTTAAAGCTATGCTGTTATTTGATGAATGCAGTCACTGTTACTGTCTGTCGTAATTGCCAGGATGAAGTCACCCGTGTCAAGTCATTGTTAGAGCAGAGTGAGCGCCACCTACAGGAAGAGGACTCTCGTTCAAAGGAACTCAGTCAGCAGGTCATTAAACTGACTGAGATGAAAAACCTGCTGCAGCAGCAAATTGAGATGGGAGGAGGTGGAGCTACAGCAACTGACAAACAGGTTTGTATAGCATAGATATGGGTAGAGGTGGAGCTACAGTGACTGACAAACAGGTTTGTATAGCATAGATATGGGTAGAGGTGGAGCTACAGTGACTGACAAACAGGTTTGTATAGCATAGATATGGGTAGAGGTAGAGCTACAGTGACTGACAAACAGGTTTGTATAGCATAGATATGGGACGAGGTGGAGCTACAGTGACTGACAAACAGGTTTGTATAGCATAGATATGGGACGAGGTGGAGCTACAGTGATTGACAGGTGGGCGGTGAGGGTTGGGGGAGGCAGAGCTACACCAACTGACAAAGAGGTATGTAGCAAAGTGTATAGAATAGAAACTGGTGGGTTGAAACTACTGAACTCTGAGACGAGGATAAGTGGAACAAATGTACATATGACAATGAGACTTGATTGGATGTAGCTACAAGTATGGCAAAGACTGGTCTGGAGTGAAGGGAGCTTCACCAAACTGGTATGACAGACACTAGAGTGGATGGAGCTATTGTAAATAAGTTTGACTGTGAGACTGGAGCAAATTGAGGTACTCAAAACAGATATGAAAGAGACTGGTCTGTAGTCAGTAGAACTTCACCGAACAGGTGTCATAGAGACTAGAGTAGGTGGAACTACAACTCACAGGTATGATCTGATATCATTTAATATACGTGTGCTTGTTTCAAATAATACCACTTTCATGTTCATTTCTCTTCTGACAGATCAAGTCACTGGAGAAACGACTTCGAATTACTGAAGAACGGCTACACCAGGAGCGGGCTGACCGGGCTAATAATTTGTCACAGGTTGAGGACAAACTCCTCACAGAGAATGCACGCCTACAGGTAGGCTTGTGTCAACAATAGAACCATCATTTCCTTAAGTTTGACAGTTATTAACAGTAAGTCTCCCATTTTTGGGTGTTGGTTAGCTAGTTTAACCATTTGGCCTTTTGTCCAGTGATTTCCCTCATGTAATATTCTCGCCTATGTCACTTGTGTAATATACCATTTTTTTTCTGACTGGGCTAGTCAGAAACTAATCGTGATGTCATAATATGGACGATGATGCTACATCATCAGTTTAAAGTAGTGCAACAAAATGGCTTTGATTTTGTCCTCTACATTTTGACTTTTAAACTTGTAAAATGTAGCTTTTCTTAGCTATTTGATAAAAGGGTATATTGAATTTGTTTTCATTTCATGTGAAATTTAAGTTATGGACCTTTTCTGGGTGTCTTAATGACTTATTTTTGTGAATTGTCATATGAAATGAAAACTTATTTAAAATCCTGTATGTTCCACATATACCGGTAAGCATTAAAAAGAATGATTACTATATATGAATTTAAAATCAAATGAGGTACATTATCAAAATAAATAGGTAAAAACATGATGTTAAGACATATAATGTGCATGGGTTATATCTTACATCAATACCAGTCACAATTTTAGACATTCTGTTATTTCATAATTAAATACCTTTCATTGGACGTAGGCCACAGAAAAAGAGTTAAATAGGCAGCTCCACCGTGAGAAAGATAAGAACCGCAATCTTGAGAATAAAATCAAGGATACTCGCGAGGACAATGAACGTCTGCGTTTGTCCCTCCCTTTTGATGAAGCAGCCCTAACAACACAGAAGAGCTATGACATTCCATATGGTGTACATGCATCACAGCGCCAGGAAACTGTCAAGGTCAGTATCACGCTAGTACCTATATTATAGTAGTAAAGTTATGCCACTGATAAATAATTGGGTATGCATCAAGAAACTTAAGTATTTTCGGTGCAAAAGAATTTTTAATTTGAATTTTTGAATTGTGTTTAAAAAAAAAAAAGAAAAAATATTTTGGTTGATTTTAGAGACAATTTTTTTAAGAATGGGAAGGATCTGTTTGCAAATTGCATGGTATTCACTGATAGTTAGAGAATGCTTCAAGTGGTGATCGTAAGTCATGTTGTAAACTGCATGTTAATTCTGAAGTCTTACACTAAGGTATTTACTGACACTAAATATTACGGAGACTTAGAAGCATTATACAGTATTTTACAACCCTGGTGGATGGTATTTTGACTTGTTTTTCTGCTACATTTTTACTACCTTCAGATTTCAGCAACGTATTATGTAATACCAGTTATCTCCATCAGTCTGTCATTTTGAGATTAGTCTGAATTTGTTTTTAAATTTTGGACATGTTTTGAGACTTAACTCTTTTGACAAAGTTTTCAATCTTTAAAATTACAGTTAAGATTTCACCCTAGTGGGGTGTTACTAGGATGGTTGGTTTCAAGAATGGAAATACGACAGCTCAAATATCTAGTATAGAAAATTTTCACTGGGGATAGGTGGATATATCATGTTTGTGGTGCTCATGTTCTGTGCATGATGCAATGTATGATTGTCAACAACTTAGGACTAACTTTGTTTTCACTGCATAAATATTTGTTGTCTGTGTTCACGTATCACCTGCATGTGTCCTCCTGCAGAAGGACTACCGACAAATTCTCTCACAGCTTGAGACTGAGGCAGGATTAAAGGCAGGACAGGAAAAAGACATGATCTGTCAGTTGTGGAACACACGGCAACAGACATATCACCAACTAAGACAACTGGAGATTACCCTCCAGGCACTGAACCTCAGGGATAACAACATAGCTGAGGGGCTCAAGGTACACCAATGGCATAACTTATACCAACATTTGTTGACAAAATCAGGAATTATATTAAACATTAAAACCTGCTTAAATTGATGCAAAAACCAGAGCTGGTTAACAGCTTGTTTGTGTTGTAAATTGCATGCTTTGTTGTAGTTAGTTGTCCTGGAATGTGTGAGATGTTACTGTTCTTTTCATATTACCGTATATATATCTATGATATGCTGGTTCCAGGCCCTTAGCACTCCATCTATCTTCACTGATTAAATACAGTTTCCATGGCATGTATTTACAATAGAGTGAAAATTGAAATGCATTACATTATCTCAAAATAATTTTGCTTCCATGAAAAGCCTTGAATTAAATGTAATTCTTGTTAAATGTAACTTTTGGCTAACCAGCCTTTTGGTTATGAAGCACATTTTTGGCAAACCATCCTTTGATGAACCACATCTTAAGTTAACCAGCCTTTGATTAAGCACGTCTTTGATTAACCAGCCTTTGATAAAGCACGTCTTGGATTAACCAGCCTTTGATTAAGCACGTCTTGGATTAACCATCCTTTGATTAAGCACATTTTTGATTAACCAGGGTTATTTCAATTCCTTTAGTTAATCAGCCTTTGATTAAGCACATCTTTGATTAACCAGGGTTATTTTAACACCTTTAGTTAATCAGCCTTTGATTAAGTACACATTTGGTTTATCAAGCATTTGATTAAGCACAATTTTACTAAACAGGCCTTTGATTAATCACACCTTTGAGATTAATCAATGGTAAGACCTAGAGTTTGTCAGGACTAGCTATCATTATCTCATGCTAGAAACAGATAACATATTCAGGACTTTTCATCCAATATATTTTGATTAATATGTCATAAATCCCCCTTATACCAACTTCAGCAGTGAGGCATCATGCTGCTCAACAACAAATAGCTACTGATAAGTCACTGTAATTCTCATAAATTTAAATGATTCTCACTGATCCAAATGGGATCTAGGTTTTCTTTTTTTGTTTGGAAATGGTCAGCTTAAATGGTATTAGTAAAAATGTTTCAAATCAATTTTTTCTAAAATATACATGTTTTTGAAAAAAAATGTTTCTTATCAAAAAATAATCTTTAAATTGCTGTCGAAATGTTATATTCTTAGCATACTTTTCATGAATTTGTTGTTTCTTCCTGAAAAATCTTATATTGCTTTTCTGTAATTATTTGGTTCTCTTATTATAAAGCTCTTCGTCCTAACTCATTTGTCACATCTATCCTCTACACATTGTTTCTAATTTTATCTCCTAATCTTATAGTTTTGAGGACTTGTAGTCCTATAACCTGTGCTTTCAGTTTGACCTTTGATGTATTTGTTTTAATTTTGTGCAGAACTTAAGAGATGTGAAAAGTCATGCCGACGCACAGCTGAAACAACTACAAGAACAATTGGAGGATGTGAAGTTGGAGAAGGAAACCCAGGAAACAACGTACAAGGAGTATGTGGACACTACAGCACTTCTCTTTCTATATGTTATCAATGGGAAAAATATTGTTTATAGAAAATTTATTTGTAAAAGATGAAATAAACTTAAACTTATAGAAAAGGGTGGAGAGTGAGGGCGATGGGGTGGGGGTGTACATATAGTGTAATCCATATCATTATGACATCAGCAAGTTCTACCCCTTATATTACTGTCAATTGTCAAGGTAACATAGCCAATGTCACATTAGAAAACTTACACAAACTCATCGAAAAATTATACTTATCTGCTTGGCAAAGGAGCATTGATGTCTGATCAACAGCTTTTTAACCTTGTTTTATCACACCTTTACTGATACAAATTGTACAGAAGTTAATGGTGCCTGTCTTGTATTTAACAGACAACTGACTCTGCTGGTGAATGAACGCCATGATGCCTTTGCTCGCTTGAAGACTGCCGAAGATTTGATGGAGGCTATTCGCGGTGAGAATGAGATACTGAAAGCCAGTCTGTCTGGAGGTGGTGCATCAAGTCTCGGAGCTTCCCTTAGTCTTGCCACCAATGGTAAGTGAATTTTCTTAATCAGTTACAAAGAAAAGAAACTTAACTTGACAGTGCTTCACAACCATAATAAGTTTTTTTTATCTTTCTTTTTTTTTTTTTTTTTTTTTTTGAATTTTCAAAATTATACCTCTCCAACAAAACAACTTCCAGTTATACCAGGAATGTTGGTATTGAAAAAAAGGGAAAAGTTGACTTAGGTTTTAGCGATATCACTCCATACTGGCCAATAAGCTGTTAATTTAGAAAACAAAGAATGCATATTCTCAGTGAAAATATTGTCTTCATTGAGGCAGGAATCTTATTTCTGGCTCAGGTGGTTGGATGGTGCATTGGTAATGCACTGCATTTCACATACATATTTGGGGTTTGATTCACAAAATGGACACAACAAAGTATGGAGTCTCCTGTTGTCTTGCAATTGTTGTAAAATAAATAAAGTTCATTTATTTATAGGAACCTAATATATCAAGGGGTAAAAAATGGGCTTATTGTTTGGAATGATTTTGTTTTGTCAAAGCAATTCTAGCTTATAGATATTAATAGTTTAGTGTTCAATTTTCAATACTTTGTGTTCTTCTAAGTCATATGTTAGTGTAAAGTTATTTGATAAATGAGCCTCTGTCTCTGTCCAGGGCGTATTGAAGCTCTGCAGGCTCAGACAAAGGACTTAGAGAGCCAGGTCCAACAGGTGACTAGGAATAATCACCTGTTAAATGGTGAGCTGTCCACACTGCGAATACAGCTAGAGGCGAGAGACAAGGCACTGGAGGATGCTCAAAGTGAGTTAGATCTGGCACGCTCACACCTAACAGGGGATGGTTATGAGGACCGCAAACAGGATAAGATCGACAAACTCTCATTACAGGTAAGTAATTCATTCAAACAGGTATGTAGTCTACCTTGTCAGACAAAATGTCATCACTCGTTAATTTAGTTTCTCTTGGTTCGAGGATTATTTTGATGTTACCACAATGGTGGCAGTGAACATCACAGATATTCCATTTTCTTTGTTGATTAAATGTTATGGCTTGTAAGTGTGAAACTTAAACTTTAATCTGTATCTAATCATTCATTGACCTCAAAACACAGAGTAAACAACAACACGCTATCATAGTCCCTTTATCAGTTAGCACTGTTTGTTTAAATGTGTGAAATTCTATCGCAGGGCAAAAATACCAGTACAGTACAGGTAAACAGTCCCTGAAGAACTATGATTCTTCAAAAGATTGATTTATTAAACTTTGATTGATTCAGGTGTTCGCGAGTACATGTAGTAATATACAGGAATCAAATTCAGGTCAAGACAAAACAGATGATACATTTAGAAATTTTGAATCATTGAAGTTCGACTTATAGAAGTTTGACTGTATTAGAAGATTTTTCGTTGTAATGTGATATCGTCAGCAATCTGTTGCTAATATTTCTAAACTTTCATTGTCAGATAAATGAACATCAGGCTGAAATCAAGCTCCTTCATGATAAGGTTGCATCCTTAAACACAGAAAAGTCCAGGCTAGAGAGAGATCTGGAGGCTTCCTTCAGAGAGGTCAGCCTAGCCAAGGCCAAGGTCAAGGAAACCAAACATGGGGAAATGACTGACAATAAGGTAAGCTGATTGGAACTGGTGTGGAAAGACAACATTATGTATTAAATAGATAGAGGATATTCCTAATTTTGAAGTTAACTGAATACACTAGCTATGTCTATATGTGTGCTGCATATAAAGGTGGAAAATACATGACATGAAACACAATTATTTATTAAATTAAGATTGAGTAGAGTTGATACATCAGGGTTGTCATTTCTGAAGTCTGCACTCTCGGAAAGTCAATATTTACACTGCAAATGTTGTGATCTGATTTGTCAAAAAGGAGTGAAAATATGAAAAAATTCTTATTTTCACTCGATGGAAAATATATATATTTCACATCAGAACTTTATATTTGTTTGTGAAAAATGGAATAAAAAAATAGGATTTATATACTAATTTAATTTGGATAGATAATGTGTGGTCCAACACTCCTGATGTTGAACTTTGATCCATGTGTGGATCCATCCCTGGATTCTATTGAAATAAAGGAATATTAGATCCACAAGGATGTTTTGTGGTGTTTACGGTGACAGCCTACATGATGTGGCCTGCCATGAGAGCCAGGCTGAAGCATATAGACAAGAAATAACACAAATCCACTTTGTTGTATAGATATTCCTAACTGCTGGTATTATAGTTCATAGATGTAATAATGGTTAAATTTGTCTTTTACATTCTTTCCCTGTTGTTATATGTATTGATTGTATAAAGAAAAAATGCAAATGTTTCCCAGGTATATTTGATATTTGATTAGTGCATAATATTTTTTCAAATGCCACCTTCTCTTACCAACATTCCTTTCTACTACTTTATATTGATGTACTATTACTAGAATTTGTAGTAAGTGTTTATGTTGCTATTGTTCAATTTTCTCTAAACAGAGCTTTATTGTAAGTCATGAAATCCCAAGTAATCTTTGTGACTTAAAACTGTGAATCAATTGCTTGATGACACTTTCTGGAACTCCATTATTTGTTATGTAATCTTGCAGCAGTCACAGATGTTACGAGAGGAGCTGGAAGAGAGAGACAGAAGACTTGGCAAATTGAGTCAGGAGTATGATGCTCTGGAAGCAGAGCTGCAGACAGCGCGTCAAGATCTTTATGCTGAACAGATCCAGTCACAGGACTTTGAAGCGCAGGTATAGATTACTCTCATTTCTACGTGTAAAATATTGGTCTATCTAGGAAAATAAACCCAGGTTCGTTATTCTTTTATACACACCCACCCATGTAATACAGGCACACATGCACAGAAATGTGAAATGTTCCTTCCCAACTGACGTCATCGCCTGATACATTGTTTTATACTTATTTGTGTACAAATGGTTATATGCAATGACTGTTTATATTTTGTTTTAATTTTCTAGGGCAATTCTTTTTGCCAAATTTAGGGACAGAGAATTCATTTTCTATGTCAGTTTGTCAACTTCTTGCATAATGAAAAAAATTGATTTCAAACATCGAAATACTTTCTGATTTCTGATTAATGATCTGCAAGGTTTGGATGTCAGTCTTGTTTCTAAGTTTATTTTCTAAATAACTGCTGAAATAAAGTTCTTAATGTCTTGTTTGATATAGAAGTTCCTACCGTAAAGCTTTTCGTAGAAGAATTGTGTAAAAATCACATACTGTATCAGTATGGTATGGTCATATTTTGAGGTGTGAAAGACATATTTGTTTAAGAGTTCATTGATAAAGAAAACAATCCAAATTTTGTTTACTGGTATTTAACAACTGTAAAAAGTTTGGCTGTGATTTAGTTATGTTACCAGTGACATCCATAATGTAGCTTTGTATACATGGTTGGTTGTAGATTGAAAGTTACCAGAGTCAGATAGAACAGAGAGGCCAGATCCTGGACACCCTTAGTGGAACAGAGAAAGAACAGCTTGCTCAGTTCCAGATCCTAAAGGAGACACTGGACTCTGTCAGTCAGGAGCTCAACCAGAAATGTGCTGAGGTATATTAGATTGGGAGTATTTATCTCTGTTTACTTTTGTGACAAAGGACAACGATAGAAGTGACAATTTGCCATTAAGATATTTCCTTTATTCATTGTTAAATCAATCTGTTTGTTTATAGTGTGTTCTCCTTATGAGAAATATGCATACCTTATGTCTCATTTCTGATTGCTGGTGACTTTTACTGCACAGTTTTGCAAATCAGCAAGATCATTGAATTTGCAATTAAGGGGTTGACCTCAAGTTTTCTTGTCGCATAGACTATTCCTTATAAGGGGACAATTTTTGTAGTAAAAATAATAAACATGATTTTACCATGCTGTCAAATGACACTAGATGTTTTAGCCTTGGAAAATTACTTTTACAAGAGCAGCAAGTTGATGAAAAAAAGTCTTTCTGTTGCAAGTTGATTGCAAAGACTGAGATACTCTGAAAAAGGCTTAATAGGGAATTGTGAGTGTATTTATACTGATGAGTGGGCCTATACCACAATGGAATGTGAACTAATTTATCCTAAATTTTTGGATGTCTTAGATGAAGGTGTTAAATCTTGAGATGAGCAAGGAGAAGGACAGATATGAGTATATGGAGAAAGAACTGACCACTTTGAAGAGGGACAATCCATTGAAGGTTGACGATCAGGCAGGGGAGACAAGTCTTCCAAGCCACATGCTTCAGATCCGTGAACTCGAGACAGAAAGAGACCACCTGAAGATTGAGCTTATCGTATGTCAGATTTCAGAGGAAATTTCGAACATTTATTTTGATCATGGAAAACTAGATGTTGTATCATTTTTTTAATGATAATGGTGAACTAGTCAAATATTACAGATAAAAGATAATGAAAAAGTGTCATTTTTGATAAAAACAAATATTAGGGTTGTGTATGGTTGTAATACCTTCTGTCACTTAAGATATAAAACATCGGTATTACGGTTGTAATACCATGCGCCATCATCATCTGTATATTTTGTAGGAGATGACTGATGCATTAAAACAAGCCACTGAAGAAAATGGTAATCTTGACAAGGCCATTAAACAGATGGAGCAAGAACTGATGAATGAGAAGTCGTCTCACCTACAGACTAGTGCAGAGAGAGGAGAGCTCGAGCAGCATTTAGAGGTCTGTCAGTTGTATTATAATATGAACATTTTGTAGTTGTGTAAATTTTTTTTTTTATTTATTTTTTTTTTTTCAGTTTTTGAAAAGGTTTTGTGTACTGTATTTTACAAAATCAAGAGATTAAAAAGAATTTTTTTTATATTTGCCTTAATTTTGAAAATTTGTGTTGAAATCGAATTAATAATATCAGACAAGAATTGTGATTATATGTGGATTCAATCACTCTGAGGAAATGAGCCTTTATCATTTTACTAGAAATCATTTTAATAACATTGTAATGCCTGTTGGTGATATAGGAAATTGCAGAGGAGCATGATGCTCTGTCCCAAGAGCGAGATCAAAGTGAGGAAGATATTGTTAGACTCGAGACCAATCTCAAGGATATTGTACACAAGTTTGAAATGGAAGCTCGTAAAAATCATGAAAACTTTGCCTCCAAGTATCCACAAGTACCTGCTGAGGCTCTCAAGGTAAAAGGATCCATCTGTTTTTATCAAAATACTGAAATTAATTTTTTTTCAATTTCAATTTTAACCAGTTTTGTTGACAAAAAACAAATGTCAGTAGGGTTGGACATCAGGCATTGCCTATTTTAGTCATCTTTTTATAGTGACAACAGGTTGTACAGAAAAAGGAAAGAAAGAAAGAGATATATAACATAATTTTTGTGACAGAGTTAAGGGGAGGTAACTGCTTGATGTTTGTAGATTAGGTCAATTACATTACACATATATAGTAATCCTTTTAGTAGGGATATTTGATTTGGTCAATTTATGAAGACCATTACATGATTCATATTATCTGCATTACACAACGTACATGTTTTACTGATATGCATTTGTGGTAAACTATTAAGTATAGATATTTGGTGATATTGGATTCATCCCCCACCAGATACAGGCCATACACAGTTCATACATATAACACAATGGTCATACACTGTTGAGGATCAGAAGTCAATTTATCAAATAAATATGTCTAATGTTAGTGTTACACCAACTCCTACAAGTAATATGTTACTTACTTAGTTTATTCAATAGAAATTACTTCCTTATTACATCAACATGAGTGAATAATAGCAAAAAAAACAAAAAAACTTCTATGGTGCACAGAATTTAAGTGGGGGTTTTGTATATATATATTGTATATGTATATATATATATTATTCAAAAAAGATAAAAGCTATGAAATTGCTAACGTTTTCCGGCATTCGGGCCTGAAGATGGCCAATAAAACGTTAGCAATTTCATACGATTTGATTTGCCATGTTAATGTTTTGATTTTCTATGTATGATGATTGTACTGTTATACCAATTTATGTATTTATTAATTTATTTTAAAATTGAAAAAAAAAAACTCTGTATACCTTAAATACACTTTCACTTCGTATCCAATGCATTTTGATATGATATCATATATAAGAGACAAGAGTATATACCAGTAATACAGACAATCTGTAAAGGTCATTGTTATTTCTTATTAATCAATATTTATTTTGACATCTAAACTGTATGTGACAGATGGCTGGGGAACTAGATAGCTTGAGGGTTCTGATGGATGCAAAACACAAGGAACATGAAATGTTGAATGATAAAATCAGGTATGTATGATTTGATCTAGGTGTAGAAGTTCTGCTAAGTAATTTGATAAGTATGAGTAATCTCATTTCATCCTCAAAGACATTGTGACCTAACAGTTATTGTTTTTACCTGTAATAAGGATAGATGAAGCTGATACACTGTAGATTAGTGACCAGAGTTCTGATAGGAAAGAGCTCATAATCAAGGGCATCTACTCAATCATTGTGGTGATAGGAAAGAGCTCATAATCAAGGGCATCTACTCAGGTCTGTGTGGTGATAGGAAAGAGCTCATAATCAAGGGCATCTACTCAGGTCTGTGTGGTGATAGGAAAGAGCTCATAATCAAGGGCATCTACTCAATCATTGTGGTGATAGGAAAGAGTTCATAATCAAGGGCATCTACTCAGGTCTGTGTGGTGATAGGAAAGAGCTCATAATCAAGGGCATCTACTCAATCATTGTGGTGATAGGAAAGAGCTCATAATCAAGGGCATCTACTCAGGTCTGTGTGGTGATAGGAAAGAGCTCATAATCAAGGGCATCTTCTCAATCATTGTGGTAATAGGAAAGAGCTCATAATCAAGGGCATCTACTCAGGTCTGTGTGGTGATAGGAAAGAGCTCATAATCAAGGGCATCTACTCAGGTCTGTGTGGTGATAGGAAAGAGCTCATAATCAAGGGCATTTACTCAGGTCTGTGTGGTGATAGGAAAAAGGTCAAAATGGAGGTCATCTACCTCTGTTATAAATGTTTCTGAAAATCCAAATGTGTGCTTTCAAAGAGAAAGAAAAAAATGAAGTTGTTTTTAAAACAGTTGAATGTTACAAAGTATTTCTTAAAAAAAGACGATTTTGCATATTATGATACAAAGTTTATAGTGATTTTAAAAGAGAATATATAACTTTTCTGTGTTAGTCGACAACAAGTGGAGATGGACTTCCTCAACAGACGAGTTGAACTACTACATAACGAGAACCAGTGTAACAGGGACGATATTGCACGACTCACTTCCGAAGTGTCAGCCAAGGTAAGGAGGATTTTGCTCAACTTTGTCAGCAGAGTTGACAAATAAGGATAGATTGTACAATCATATTTGTGAAGTGCCAGCTAAGGTAAGGGCGACATTTTACGACTCTCTTCTGAAATATCAGCCAATTCAATATAGGGATGATATTAAAATTCTTAACTGGCAGTCAGGGTAAGGATGTCCTTACATGATTAAGTTTTGAAATGTCAGCTAAGCTTAGGATGATCCTGAAGGATTTACTTCTGTAGTGTAAACCACTAGGAGAGTGGTACAATGTTACAAATTCAAGACATACTGGTTGTGTACAAGTAAGCATTGATTACATATTTTATTAAAGCAATGCTAGACAAAAATGACCCAGATAGCCGATATAGATACTGTAAGATTTTGAAGGATTCTTTGATTGTCTTTGTCAGATAAAGGAAGGGGTGGCTAATAGGGAAATGAACCAGTTCCTAGTGAAGGAGAGAGCAAGACTTCAGAAGGAGAATGCCCAGCTCAGTGCGAGCGTGGAGAAAGAGAAAGGCATCAAGGAGCGGCGACGAGCCGAGATCGCAGACGTCATGAGGAAGGTAAGGTTAACACATATTTTATCAAATATTTCTGCTGAAACTTTAAGAGTGATTTCTTTCAAATATGAACAGAGACTGGAATATTATGGTTATCGTACTCACACAGTACTCACACATACAGTATTATGGTTATTCAGGTGGAGAGGACTGAGGAATCCACTAAAACAACATCCCGAGAGGTGCTACAGAAGGAAGCCATTATCGCCAATCTGGAAGCAGAGCTTGGCCAGACCAGACAGAATTGTCAGTCGTTAGAACTGGACAGGTCCCAGTTACTTGGAAAGTTAGACAACCTACAGCAGGATGTAGACAATAAAGCAGTCCTTACCTCGACTCTCGAGACTCACCTGGAAACAGAAAGGGGGCGGGTCAGTATGCATTCCAGAACTCTTTAAAATATTGTTGATGGTTTTAACTATAAATTTCTGAGTTGGCATCAACTACACTACAGGAGTTTGAGTTGACAATGGGTACTTTCATTAAAGATAACTATCTGTATTGTAATGTAAGGGCATTCATGCTTACTCTTTTATAATTTTTCTAAGCAAAATTTTATGACACAATAATGAGATTTTTGTTCAAACAGAAGTTATCAAAAAATAATTTTTTTCATTATTTTACAGAAGTCACCAGTTGGTTTCTGTAAATAACTTAAGGTTTTATTAAGATAGGTAATTTTTCAGCTGGAGGAAGAGAAGTCAAATGCGGCCAAAAAACAAGATGAGCTTGTATCTACATGTCATGAGCTTGAACGACTTAGACATGAACACGGATTGTTGTTGAACAACCTTAATCATGAAAAACAAACCGTGGACAATTTGAAAGTTTGTAATCTTCTGCTTCATAAATGGGCACTAATTGACTCACTATAAGTCTGTCACTTTTAACTGGATTGGGTCACTTTTCACTGTCACATGTAGTTTATAGGAACTAATGGCACTGAATGTTGTAAAATAAAGATAAACATCTACCTACTCATATTTTCCATCTAACATTGCTGACTCATTTCTGTATCAGTTCTCTGTGTTATGATTCCAGTTAGTTGGTGTCCTCCAATTTATCTCCTTTGTTTTGTTAATATTGTCTTTCTAACATTAATTTGTGCTCTTTCTAACATATATTACAAACATTTATATAGGGGTTGAAAGGTAAAACAGCTCTACCACCCTAAAGGTTTAACAGTAGCCTTTCAATCTTATGTATATAGAGGATATTTAATAGTCTTCAGTGAAACCAAAATATATATTTCACAAGTGTGTCTAATATTTCAGTATCTTTCATGAGTATGCAGCACAAGTGAAAATAAAATAATATTAGAATGTTACATTTTCACATGAAAGAGTCAAATTACTGGCATATTTAGAACAGATATAAAAGTAGAAAGCTGACTAGGCTTTTTGCGGACACTACCATATTTTCTGGGTTATAAGCTGCACTCGTGCAGAGCTAATTTTTACCGATTTTTTCGATTTGATCCTCGTGTAAACCACACCAGAATATAAGCCACGCCCTTTCTTATGATATGGTGACCACTATTGTTGACGTTTGATATACCAATAACAGATAACGGAAGGCAGTTCTTACGAAGTGGTAACAGTTATGTCCACCAAAGTTTGTTGATATAAAGGACAATAGAAAGCAAGTTATCAAGATCGTCGATGAAACATTAAATAAAGTTTGCAAATGAATTATACACAGATAATCCTTTATTTTATTGATGTAGTGTAAAAACAAAAGACAGCAAATATTGAACTTGTCTGGCTGGGTGCCTTCATAGATTATCTACACACAGATATAGGGGCCTTACGTTATGTACGATTTACTAAACATTCTCTCCATTGGTGTCTGTACGATTAAATATTAACAAAGGTCCTTGTATGCTGACCAAATTCTTATAGTCCCATATTTTTTTTTTCCTGTAAGTTACACTAAGCCATTCATATTGTAAACAAGCATGGTGGTTGTTCTAGAATTTGACCTATTACCAGATGACCTATCAATCCCAGGATGCTAAAGGCTATTTATTGTATGCTTTGGCTTTAAAGCAACTTTGAAGGTCAAGAAGATATTACTGTTACTCATTTTAAAAGGTATGATAAATTAAATCCACAAGAATGTTTCTTTTATTTCAATCTTCAAATCATCCTGTATACAATTGCAATTGACAGTTCTAGGCGATCAGTTTCAGTCACAAACATGTGAGGGGCAGGTACCCATCAAAAAACTCAGTAACATCTCTACTCTATTAACGTTAGAGGATTTACACAGCCAGGAACTTATGACAGTCGCAGTCAGCACAATAATAACAGATAATAAAACAGCCGACCACTGGCCTCTTATGTTATAGGAGTATACCTTCTTGGACTGGAGTACTTGTATGCTCCCTGCCCCACAATCATATTTTTTCAAAATTCTTTTAGAAGGCACACTCTCTGTCATTATTTAAATCCTCTCTGCTCTAGTCACTGTAGTGATATCATTAAATATGACCAGCAAGTTTGTAACATATCATTTCATTATCCTTTAAGACTGTCAACACTCAGGTCGTTGTAAGGGTTCATGTACAAAATGACAAGATGTATCCCAGTGGACCAGTGAACAATTGTCTGGTTGTATGTTATTGTCAATATGAATGCAATATGGATGAGAGATAAACAGAATGAAATCCATTACAATTGTTTATGTTAGATTTAGGACTTTTTTCCCGCTTATGTTTATTTTCTGGTTGTTTTCATGGTTATGTTTATTTTCTGGTTGATATAGAGCTACATTGTGTGTTATCTAAGTCAGTGTGTAAAGCACTGACTTAACATTAGTCAACCTGATGTCAACATGACATATCATTATCATCTAGAATGTGTCTGCATCCCTGTGACTATCAAGATAAGCCATGAGTTTAAAAAATTGCAAAATGTAAATGTATGAAATGTGATTTGATAACATACTTATATGATGATGTGACAACGTGAATGAGACAAAATTTTGTCAGTTTTTATACAAATATATAGTGTTCATGTAGATTAATTAATTTTAGATGAATGATGATTAAAGTGTTTTACAACCAAGATTTCAAATGCAATCTTTACCCAGATCTCAATTTACCTTAAAGTTCTTTTCAGAAAAAAACTGCAAAAATCGAGTGAGGTGTCAGTTTGTAGGATGTAGAATACCAAATGTGACTGAATCATTTGAATTTCGCACAGGGTTATGTTTGATATTTTAATTATTGTAAGCCATCATATAATTGGTTATGGTAAGCTGCTATCACTTAATGATGATTTATACAAATCATTAATGTACATGGTCTGATGTCAGATTCATCTATAATGTGCAAAGTAAAATGTAAAAAAATGTCAAATGCACATAAACTTTGTTATATAGTAAGTAGATTTATTGTCTGATCATTGTTAGACAGCTTACAGTGTTTTGTATTAACATCACAATTTATACTGTTTAGCTACAGTGTTTAAACTCTGTACCAGAAGAGTGTAGATAGATTGTTTTACTTATTTATATACTACAATCTGACTTGTCATCACTTACAGCTGGATATATATACTTATCTTAATAAATGTTGAGACAATATGCTGAAATTGTCCTCTTTACTTTTGTGATAAGTCTATATATCCCGTACCATTACAGTTATACATGTGAAAATTGTTGCATTTGTCGGTCATTTTTCTTGCTTTTGCAGTAGATTTGTTGTCTCAATATTGAACAATCTGTTCTAGAATGTATACTACATGTTGTACAGGGATCTCTGGATGTCCAGCAGCAGTCATGTGCTGAGTTACAAGATCAGGTGAATGTTCTGACAAAGGAGTTAGAGTCCACCCAGAGTCAGCTGACCACTAGTAGGGAAACTGTTGAAGGTCTTAAACAGGACAAGGGTGCCATCTACCAAGGTATTGATTTAAACATATTTGATTTGTTCAAATTAACAAATGAGATAAGGTATACAAAACTTGTTGGATTTTCACACGATGAATAGATAATCGTCTTCACTGCAGTGATGATGTACATGCAGTTTTGTCAAATTCATAATTTGTGATATTTCAGTGTAAAAGGTGTAACATTATTGTTATGCCTTTAACCACCTAGGCATGTCCATCTATGGTAATCACTTCGTAATTCTGTGTCTCAGTGTTTATATCTCTGATAGTTTCCTGTACAAGCTACCTCATAAACTCCTAAACAGAGTTTGTTCATATTCGTATCACATCACCAAGATCTACACCTGATTAGATTTTAATTGTCAAGGTTAAAGGTCAAAGGTCACCTTTGACCACTTTGGAAATAAAAGGCCAAAGTGCAAAATATCTCCGAACAGATTTGGTTCCAACTCACACCACAGCATCACAACATCAATGTCTACATATAATTAAGTTTTAAAGTCAGTTAAGGACAGAACCCTTGATACTTTGGAAGTTTAGGGTATATCAATATAAATATATATAAATATGTGAGTCCTTGCTCTCTTTTATTGTATCCAAAATGTTGGTCACTGTATAGTACAAGTGTGAGAAGACATAACTCACAAATTCCTTCTAATTAAAAGACGTTTTCACTGTATTGAAACTATAGGTAAAAGCATGACTCAGCAGTCCTGGCTATCTTATATAGAGTGTGTTTCATTTTTACAGAATATGATGCTATGATCAAACGACTTAGTGAAAGGGACCAAACGATTGCTGAACTACAGAACAAATGTGACCGCACGGAGCAGCAAATGCAGAAGGAACTGACACTTCAGAAACACAGTCTGGAGAGGGAAAACTCATCAACTGAACGAGATCTCGAAGTCACGAGGTACATGTCATACAAATAGTGTGTATCTAATTATCGATGTATTTTAATGAAGTATGGAATCAGCATTAAGTAATCATACAGTATAGGGGCAACTAAATAGGGAAAAAATCAGTAGCATCTCCACCTGTTTATGCACCTGTCATTTTACCCTGTAGGTAGGGAATGTGTTGGGTTATACCTGTCATCAGGAATCTCCACAGTCTGTCTGTCCTACCCTGTAGGTAGGGAATAATCTTGTCACATCCTGTCCCGTCCTAACCTGTCCCTGTTATACAGTCATCAGGAATCTCCACAGATAGAGATATCTCTGTCCTACCCTGTCCCACAGATATCCTGTCCTACCCTGTAGGGAATGTGTTGGGTTATACAGTCATCAGGAATCTCCACAGATAGATATCTCTGTCCTACCCTGTAGGTATGCCTTGGGTGATAGAGATATCTCTGTCCTACCCTGTAGGTAGGGAATGTGTTGGGTTATACAGTCATCAGGAATCTCCACAGATAGAGATATCTCTGTCCTACCCTGTAGGTAGGGAATGTGTTGGGTTATACAGTCATCAGGAATCTCCACAGATAGAGATATCTCTGTCCTACCCTGTAGGGAGGGAATGTGTGGGGTTATACAGTCATCAGGAATCTCCACAGATAGAGATATCTCTGTCCTACCCTGTAGGTAGGGAATGTGTTGGGTTATACAGTCATCAGGAATCTCCACAGATAGTTATCTCTGTCCTACCCTGTAGGTAGGGAATGTTGTTCATCAGGAATCTCCACAGATAGATATATCTCTGTCCTCCCCTGTAGGTATCTCCACAGATAGAGATATCTCTGTCCTACCCTGTAGGTAGGGAATGTGTTGGGTTATACAGTCATCAGGAATCTCCACAGATAGAGATATCTCTGTCCTACCCTGTAGGTAGGGAATGTGTTGGGTTATACAGTCATCAGGAATCTCAACAGATAGAGATATCTCTGTCCTACCCTGTAGGTAGGGAATGTGTTGGGTTATACAGTCATCAGGAATCTCCACAGATAGAGTTATCTCTGTCCTACCCTGTAGGGAGGGAATGTGTTGGGTTATACAGTCATCAGGAATCTCCACAGATAGAGTTATCTCTGTCCTACCCTGTAGGTAGGGAATGTGTTGGGTTATACAGTCATCAGGAATCTCCACAGATAGAGATATCTCTGTCCTACCCTGTAGGTAGGGAATGTGTTGGGTTATACAGTCATCAGGAATCTCCACAGATAGAGATATCTCTGTCCTACCCTGTAGGTAGGGAATGTGTTGGGTTATACAGTCATCAGGAATCTCCACAGATAGAGATATCTCTGTCCTACCCTGTAGGTAGGGAATGTGTTGGGTTATACGGTCATCAGGAATCTAGTTATCTCTGTCCTACCCTGGGTTATACAGGTCATCAGTGTTGGGTTAATCTCCACCACAGATAGAGATATCTCTGTCCTACCCTGTAGGTAGGGAATGTGTTGGGTTATACAGTCATCAGGAATCTCCACAGATAGAGATATCTCTGTCCTACCCTGTAGGTAGGGAATGTGTTGGGTTATACAGTCATCAGGAATCTCCACAGATAGAGATATCTCTGTCCTACCCTGTAGGTAGGGAATGTGTTGGGTTATACAGTCATCAGGAATCTCCACAGATAGAGATATCTCTGTCCTACCCTGTAGGTAGGGAATGTGTTGGGTTATACAGTCATCAGGAATCTCCACAGATAGAGATATCTCTGTGTCCTACCCTGTAGGTAGGGAATGTGTTGGGTTATACAGTCATCAGGAATCTCCACAGATAGAGATATCTCTGTCCTACCCTGTAGGTATGCCTTGGGTGATAGAGTTATCTCTTTCCTACCCTGTAGGTAGGGAATGTGTTGGGTTATACAGTCATCAGGAATCTCCACAGATAGAGATATCTCTGTCCTACCCTGTAGGTAGGGAATGTGTTGGGTTATACAGTCATCAGTCATCAGGAATCTCCACAGATAGAGATATCTCTGTCCTACCCTGTAGGTAGGGAATGTGTTGGGTTATACAGTCATCAGGAATCTCCACAGATAGAGATATCTCTGTCCTACCCTGTAGGTAGGGAATGTGTTGGGTTATACAGTCATCAGGAATCTCCACAGATAGAGATATCTCTGTCCTACCCTGTAGGTATGCCTTGGGTTATACAGTCATCAGGAATCTCCACAGATAGAGATATCTCTGTCCTACCCTGTAGGTAGGGAATGTGTTGGGTTATACAGTCATCAGGAATCTCCACAGATAGAGTTATCTCTGTCCTACCCTGTAGGTAGGGAATGTGTTGGGTTATACAGTCATCAGGAATCTCCACAGATAGAGATATCTCTGTCCTACCCTGTAGGTAGGGAATGTGTTGGGTTATACAGTCATCAGGAATCTCCACAGATAGAGATATCTCTGTCCTACCCTGTAGGTATGCCTTGGGTGATAGAGATATCTCTGTCCTACCCTGTAGGTAGGGAATTTGTTATACGGTCATCAGGAATCTCCACAGATAGAGATATCTCTGTCCTACCCTGTAGGTAGGGAATGTGTTGGGTTATACAGTCAACAGGAATCTCCACAGATAGAGTTATCTGTCCTAGGTAGGAATGTGTTGGGTTATACAAAAGGAAGCACAGCTGTAGCAGTAATGTTGGGTTACCCCACAGATAGAGTTATCTCTGTCCTACCCTGTAGGTAGGGAATGTGTTGGGTTATACAGTCATCAGGAATCTCCACAGATAGAGATATCTCTGTCCTACCCTGTAGGTATGCCTTGGGTGATAGAGATATCTCTGTCCTACCCTGTAGGTAGGGAATGTGTTGGGTTATACAGTCATCAGGAATCTACAGATTTTAGATATCTCTGTCCTATCCTGTAGGTACAAATTTGATAAATCCAATGTAGTTTTAGTTAACTTTAATTGTTAAGTCTGTATATTCGCAAATATGATAAGTGGATTTTCAAAACATGTAATATTTGTTGATGTCTTGATTTGAAAATATTCTTTTACAAAATTTAGAGAACTTCATTTGGATTATATGATTGGAATATTTTATGTGAATTGTGAAACATAGGTACATACATATCAGAAATCAGAAATGTACTGTTTGTTGTATGTCATAGGGAAAAAGTGGAGTTGGATGGTAAGCTGAGGCACATGGAGAGTACAGTTGGTGACACAGATCTGTTGACACAAGGTCTTCGCAAGGAAACCATTACTCTACAGGAAACGATTGCCAGACAACAGGTCATTATAGAAACAAACACCTGTTCATGAGCACATCTGAACCTAGATTCAATAGTCTGGGTGCTGAAAATAGTGTTTTGGTAGCATAAATTATCATGGTGAATTTTTTTTTGTAATGTACACGCACACGTACATAAAACTGTTTTAGCATAAATTATAATAAGACATCTACTTAATGGGTGGACCTAGTTATTTGACATCTCCTGCTTATATGAAGCCTTCAGCCAAATACTTTCCAGAGCTTTCTCTTTCAAGATTTATCAATAGAATGAATTGTCTCTGAATATTATCATATCACTCACTTCTTACCCTCACCTACAACTTACACAGATCTCTATTTGGATCGGCTTGCTCCTGCCCATCTGATGGTTCTCAGACTTGTTTAAAATTCTTGAGAATATCATATCTGCACAACACACCAATAGCTTCAATTTTCAAAAGTGACAAAAGTGATTTCCTTTAAAGTATGATGATTACTATTTATTTTTTGTAATATCATTGATTTCCTTTGTCTGTCCTACAGGAAAGTCTCTCCACTCTTCAGTTGGAGCACTCAACAATGCGGGATAAAATGCGAATACAGGAGGAAAAATTGACAGATCAGATCCTTGTCCTGGAAAAGACGAACAATGATCTGCGGAACCAGTATGACGGGGAAAAGTCTTACCTTAAAGACAATCTGATGCAGGTAGTGAAACTTATGCACGTTGATGTAAAATCATGGTGTTGGACATATACTGGTTCTGGTTAAATAGTAACATAGCTATGTGGTACCTCTCAAGGCCAGCCTCAATCTGATTCAGAATTGCCTCCCTGCATGCCTGCAAAATCTTTCTTCACTCATTACACTGTCACTTTCACCATCCACATTTACTCCATGGTTTTGAACTTCAGTCTTATTTTTCAAGACAAACATCAAATGAATGACCAATTCTTTATCAGTGCAAAAATGTAATTTACAAGTGAGTCTTATTACATGTTCATGAAGATTGATGGTTTTTCTAACTGGTTTTTTTTTCAATGAAATGTTTTTGTTTAACTGTATACTGTTTAAAATAGTTTTTTAGTTCCTTGTCATTTGAAAGTAGGGCCATTTAAAGCATTGTAAAGTGTAACCCCTTATCTGTCAGTATCTCGTAATTTTGTTTCCTTTCAATATGACATTTACTCTTTTACAGTTACAGTAATAGAACTGTATGTAGTATGCAGGTTAATCTGATTTGGTTATGGCCAATTAATATTTTCCAGAGTTATGGCCATTTAACTTCAAAAATTTTTTAATTTGTTAATTTTTTTTCAGAAAAATGGTGAGACCAATATTTGATAGCCTTGCCTATCTTCACCGAGAATTTAAAAAAAAATCTGTGGACAGAACTTCAATTTTATTAAATTGGTCTTGATTACACCTTAACTTAACCAAAAACCTTAGTCTTATAAGTTCCTAACTTCTCCATGGTTTCTGGCAAGGGTATTTTGTTGCGCAGATCATAACTTGGCCAGTTGTTTCTGTTCCCATTGTGTCAGGTCAGTAGACATTTGTCCGGGGTAATGCTGATGTTAAGTAACACCATGACCTGTACCAAAGTTAGTCTATATTCAAACATGACTGAGTTTCTTATCTGTAACCTTTCATTTATTCTTTAACTGTTTCAACTTCAGACACAGTCTAGAGTTGCATCTGTTGAATCAAGCCTTGCGTCAGCCATTGACAGTCGCGACAAACTTCAGGTCAGCAATAGAATGCAGGAGAGATCACTAGAGGAGACTAAAGAACGCCTTCAGGAGGAGATCACTTGTCGAAAGGTAGCAGAGCAGAGGGCAGAGTCACTGCAATCCCAGCTTCATGAGCTACGAAAGGATAAGGTAGGTTAATACAAGGGAAAATTACCATTCCACATTTTACAAATTTTGAATATAAAAAGAAAATAAATTCTTGTTTAGTTTATCATTTTTTACTACGTAATTGCCATAATATTGAGGATGACAGAGCATGCAGTACATTATACTGAATGATGCTACTTTTAGAGTATTTCATCAGAATGCTGGACTGGTATGTTGATGGAACATCTCTTTATTCTATGTTCATCTCCCTTTCTGAGAAGACATTTGTATATATCTTCATATTGGACCTTAATTACTTGTGAACGTATCCCTAAAAGCAGACTGTTTATATACACACACAAATTTTAACATGATAATGATAATTAAGTCAAGTTTAAAATAATTGTAATCTGCAGTTCCACGTAATTTTTTGCAACTTGAGACAGCTGAAAAGCTGAAAATGGCAACATTGCAAATCAGTGTAATGGCTGTTTCTAATAGCCTGACAAATAAGACAGGTAAAAAGATTTTTACATAGAGAAAGTAAGATTTTAATTCACAAGAAATCCTAGCCCTACTTGCTATCACAATTTTCAAAATGGCCTACCAGCACATAATTTTGACTGAAATTTGGAAATTTTGTGTATTGTAGTTTTTATCTGAAGAAAAATTGAATCAGATGAACACAGATTTGACCAAGACAGAACAGATGATGAAAACGGAGAAGGACCGGGCCAAACGTCTGTTGGACCAGCAACAGGAACTGGAGGCCACAGTTTATACACAAGAGTCAACAGCACAGGCTAAACAGGAACAGATTGACCTTCAACAGGTATCTTAATATGCGATATCTTTAGGGCTTTAGGGCTACAGGGCTTTAATAAAACACCTCTAAATGTTATTATACCCCTGTCTCAATAACAATAGAGTTTTAGGTGTTTCCTTAGTCCATGCATGTGTACATAAACAAATCTGTGTACTTTTCTGTGAGACAGTTTCCACATTATATCTCAGCCACTGTTTGATGTGTTGACTTAGAACACCAGATTGATCACCACAAGGCACTGTGTTACATACCAAATTGAAGTCATAATGACCTAATTTGACCTTTTGAATTAACATTTCAGTGAGGGTACATGTACATCTCTGAAAGACAATGAATCACCAAAGTTAGGTCGTTCTGACCTGTAAGCTGACCTTTGAACTCTGTGGTATATCTAATATGGATGTAACCAGTAAACCATGAACACACTGCTCTTAAAGTTATAAAATGACTTTCAATCCCTAAATATTGAGATGAATAACATCATGTACTTGACAGATATGATTTTTTCAAAAGATTAATGGAACAATGGTGAAAATCATAGTGAATATGTAACAAGGGAAAGCACAATTAAGTGGGAATCTATTGAGTTACATCTGGTCTACACACAACATTTTGACACTATCATTCAGTGAGGTGGTAAGTGTGTATCATCAAGTTTCCAGTTTAACTTATTAGGTATATATTTAATCCAATCTTCAGAACAAAAAGAAGATCAGTACAGTTACAATTAAATGGTGTATTAAGGTTGTTTTTGTCAGTGATTGAGTGTGTTTCTTTCTGTAGGAATATGAGATTGATGAAGAGGTCCTACAACAGCTTGTCTCAGTGGTACACTATCATAGTAGCTGTGTGTGTGACACGTCTGTTGTCGTTGATGACCTTCTGTGTTGAAAACTGCTGTTTTAGTGTTACTAGATTGATCCTGTGATGCTGTTTTACCTTGCCTAGCTTTCTATTTTGCATTTGCTGTTTGTTTGCTTCCAAACTTCTCTCATGAGATGTTACAGTTAATGAAACAACAAGGACAGATTATAAGTTAACTGTACATTGCAAATACTTTTTGAAGGGAGACAATCAGGTATCATCCCATTCGAAGTTACATGACCTACCGTTAATCTTATATGATACAGATATTTTACACTTTCCCATGCTACTGTCAAAAATATTAGAGATGCAGACAGTCGTATTATACTAAATGAGGCCGCAGGCTGAGTACCATATAGCACATGGTCAATTACAAGCACTGAAGGGCAAATATTTCTGGCTAATACCTTGAAAAGGCATTAAATATCTGTCTTATTACATAATTATGGCCTTAAAACAAATCTACACTTGCTACAACAGCTGTTTTGCAACTTCAGACATAATGGAACTCTTTCCAATTGTCTTTTGTTATGCTGTCTTGCTTTGAAATGTTTTGAATCTTCCCAAGTAACACAAAATGAAACCTTTTTTATTTTCCCTCAACAATTTTTATGACATCACCATTACTGACATCTCATTACCAGTGGCTGGTTTATTGCATGGTCAGATGACCATGTACTGTGTAATATGACTTTTTCAAAAAAAAAATGCAGAAAATAGCTGATTCCAGTAAATATAATGGTACATGCCTCTGTTACAATGCATAGAAATCATATTCATCTTTATCACAATATATAAAAAATTCTACTTGTCTGCTATTCTGGTTAAGTGTGTTCAAGTTTACTTGTTCCTTTTCAACAACCTGTAACAACTTGAAGTGGATAACATATTTTAATCAGTACTGATGTTTTTTTGTGATGATGATGTGAAAATAGTTTACCTTGTAAGAGGTAATACTACCTAAGTGTGCTAGATGTTTCTAACAGGTACATGTTATTCTGTCCTGTAATCATGTTTATAGGAGGGGGGGGGGGGGGGTGGGTTTGTTTGTAGATAATTATTACTTTATATCTCCAAAATAATTTCTTCAGAAACATAACATCCTTCAATTCAAATAGATTTCATAGTAACCTGCAGAAACAAGTTAAGCACAAACCTTACCCATCAGGTGTGACACTAGAGTATGCTCCAAGAGCCACCTTTACTGTTGTGGTTAGAATGTTCAGCCAACAGCTGATAGGCTTGCTGCTGCTGATTTAAACAGTAATTCCAATGGACAGAATGCAGAAAAGTTGTCTATCTAAATTAAATTCATATTAGAGGTTTTGCAGACAAATAATTGAAACTATCACCAAAAAATATATATTTCTTTGACGATGAATTCTTGGTGATACTGTTGTCATGTGTATATCTAGTATTGATTTCTAACAACTTATTTCTAATGTCATGTCTACTACTGGTCATAGTTCTAATTCTTATCCTATTTAAGCATACTTAATATACACCTATTATCTCCTTATTAAATACATGTGGTTTCCTCTGTGTTGACATGTTTTTTATTTTGTGTTTAAGAATGAAATGAGTAAACTTCGACAGATACTGGAGAGCCAGAAACAACAGCTGAATGCCAAGTTGAAGAAAACTACAACAGAGCTAAAACAACAGATGTAAGTACTTTGACATATTGTAATGGTGTGTGGTCTGGTCTGCTCTGTATACAAATTGGGTATTTTACCTTGACATATTGTAATGGTGTGTGGTCTGGTCTGCTCTGTATACAAATTGGGTATTTTACTTTGTCATATTGTAATGGTGTGTGGTCTGACCTCCTCTGTATACAAATTGGGTATTTTACCTTGACATATTGTAATGGTGTGTGGTCTGGCTTACTCTGTATTCCTTTATTTAGGTATTTTACTTTGTCATATTGTAATGGTGTGTGGTCTGACCTCCTCTGTATACCTTTATTTGGGTACAGATATTGGGATGATAAACATTTAAGAAATTTGGTTTCTAATCCTGACAATTAAACACAAATTGAAATGAATCCACAATATCATTTATAATGTTTTGATATTGTCATTATATTTGACTTTTGAAATAAGTTCTTGATTGCAGGTTGTAATGGATTTGTAGTTAGAAGTATTGATGTGTTTCAAGAACTTAACAACAATTACCCTGAAATAGACTTATCTGATGAAACTCTTCATTTACATACTGAACACTTGATCAAGCTAGTTAGTTCCTCAATTGTATTGGGTGAAGATTTATTATAGGATACTTATGGTTGATACATTCTTAATTTTGAAATACTGTGACAATGGTGAATTCTATTTTGATTTGTTAGTGAGATTATAGAGGAGGATCGTGTCCGAGTTATCCAGCAGAATCAGTCATTGTCTGCCGATGTGGAGAGAGCCAGGGACCAGCTAGCCATGAAAAACAAGGAAAATCTGCGGGTAATTTTCATTTTTATTAAAATAGATGACAATGTATGTAACACTGGACAAGGTATTCTCTGAAGTAAACGTTCATGAAACTCTCCTGCGAATGGTCTGACACAATACGAAACAAAATACAAAATAAATGGAATAATAACCAATGTTTTAAGTAATGAAAAAATAGACGTCCTGTCACTCAAAAAAAAATATCAAAATACTGGCCATACTCTATAAATGTACTATATAATATAAAAACTTAATTCATTTTTCAATTGTGAAATAAGTTATAAGCTTATATGAATCAATTATTGACCTGAATATTAGCATGAATGTGGTCTCACTGTGGAAGTAAACTTCAGGTGAGCTGGAGAAAACCTGTATGGTCAGTCAGGTAACCTACTTTCCTTTTCACATCTGCTTCGGGAATCAAATTCGGATGCCTAGGTGATGGCAATGATCACCAATACTGTTATTACTGAAGTCTCTATATCTCAAGAGTCATAGAAATAATGTTCTTAAGGGTAACAAAAAGGGCAATCATCAAGAATGACAAAGAATACAACCCATAAGGATGATTGTTAATTTGAATTCTATTGTATTTTATCAATTTCTATATTTTGGATCAGTCTGTTCAAATAAGGAGTTTTTAAACTAAGTTTACAAAATGATGAGATTACTTAGGGTATCAATGGTACTTATTGTGTAATACAATAACTGTCACACGGTATTCTGTGAGAGTATGAAGCAGAGTAACAATGCTTATTGTGTAATACAATAACTGTCACACGGTATTCTGTGAGAGTATGAAGCAGAGTAACAATGCTTATTGTGTAATACAATAACTGTCACACGGTATTCTGTGAGAGTATGAAGCAGAGTAACAATGCTTATTGTGTAATACAATAACTGTCACACTGTATTCTGTGAGAGTATGAAACAGAGTAACAATGCTTATTGTGTAATACAATAACTGTCACACGGTATTCTGTGAGAGTATGAAGTAGAGTAACAATGCTTATGTAGGAATATATTAATCAATAACTTGTGATTCACACGTTCTTCATTACTGCTTTCTCTGTACCTTACAGCTTCAGGAGACAATTTTAGGTCAAGAAGATCAGCTCAGGGAACACACTCTCCAACTTCGTCGTGCTGAGGACGCTCGTAAAGCTGAGGAGGAGCTTCAATCAAAACTCTCTTCCAAGTAAGTCTTGCTGGTACATACACGCATCCTTATTTGTCCAAGAAAATTAGATTTCCGTTGCTAGAGATGTAACTCAGGACTTCTAGCTGACCAGTTGAACCACAGAATGCAGCAATATGTAGTATAAATTGTGATCAATGCAGAAAATGATTTATTTCATGTCTTCTCATAGTGTGACACAAAATGCCTGCTCCCAAAGATCAGGGAGCAGGCTGTCAAAGCTTAGGCTCCACTAGACAATGAAACAGTGTTGTTTGAATTTTATATTCTCATGTTGTCTTAATTTTATATCAAAATGTCCGATGTATTATTGTTAACACTTACTTTAGTTGCGTAGACTGGTTTCTAGCTGTAAGTGTTTCAATAACACTCGAAATTATAGGTGTCTCGTCCCATCCCAAAACAATATAATTACTATTTAGCAACTTTATTCCTTAACGATTTTGTTCAAACTTTATACAGATGTCATTACTACTAAACTATGTAGGATCAATTCCTGCTTTAGGCTTTCTAAGTTCAATGTTACTATTTATAGATAATCATCAAGCATTTTCAGAGTGTTCCTCATTGAAAAGACTTTTCTATAAAGGAAATTCTAAAACTTTTATGATAAAGCCCTCTATGAGAAAACCCGAGATTAGTTTGTGTTTTGGGGTTCAAAAGTCAACATCATAGATACAAACAGAGGCCATTTGTGTCTGTAATACAAACAGAGGCCATTTGTGTCTTACAGAGATTTTCTAGTGCCTATATTTCTAAATGAAGATGAAGATTAGATTGTAAGCTTGCATTTACAACTGTTCAGATTGTGTAAAGCTTTCAATATCGTGATTCTGGTTTGTACTTTCTTAATAGTGTAATACAACTTTACACTACAGCTGTTAAGTATGCATATCACACTTGTATTAAGGCTGTGCATCAGGTTATCTTCCTGTAATAGAAGTTCTAATTACATAGTCAGTAGAAGATTTCAGTGTGATGTTTTGATGACTACACAGTCACTTCCATCAGACAAATGACCAGTTTTAAGTGTACTGGCTTTGATACATATATAGAATGAGATGGTAAGGAACCAGCCAACTTTTTCTACTGTACTATAATCCTATATACATTAAGGTAGAAAATCTTATATATTACATATGTTACAGCCACTATGACTGTATAGTCATTGAATTGTCAAACTGAAGTCTTCTACTGGTTGTAATATAAGAACCTCTATTCTATCAGCATTACCAACTCACAGAAATATTTTGAAATATATAATCTTCCTGTACATAAGCTGCTGATTACTATAGTAAAGTTTTAGTTATATTACATGTCTCTTTAATCATTCGTTTGTCCAAAGTTTTATTCTGAAAATTGTCTTAGAATCAAGAAGGAAAACTTTTTTTGAAACCTACCTTCCTTATAATTATGTAAAGTTGTGTTATACTACGTTCTCTTACCCCAATACTGTTGTGATGCTTCTATAGATTTGTTGCTCAAGAAGAGGAACTGAAGAGAATGAAAATTTACTTGTCCAAGAAGGCAGAAGAAGCAGGAGACAATGAGAAATCTATGTGGTAGGTTTCAAACCAAAAATATATATATATTAATATTCTAATTTAAAAAGATCTTAAAAACGATTTAATCTTTGTTGTTTAAAGAGATAACTACTAAATATGACTGTTCTGTCATATATCTTCCAAATAGTATCTCTGTTTTTGTGTCATTTCTGTAATATTCTTGTACCAGGATGGACCTGAACCGTTTGATTCAAGACATGAACCGCCAGCTCCACGAACACATGGAGTCCCAGAAATCTGGTGGACATGACTCTAAAGACCGGGATGTGAAGCAACTGAGCAAGTACAAGAAACGAGTCATAGATCTCGAGTCTGAGTTGAGTACAGAGAAAGCAGTTCACCAGATAACAAAATCATCACTTCAGGCACTTGAGGAGGACAACCAGAGATTGCGACACCAGTATCATGCCATGCGGCGCAGAGACAATGTTACCTCTGACAAGTAGGTCTTCATCTGCCCTCATATTTCCTTACTACCTTACAAATTCTACCCCAACATACTCCAAACCTCAAACACCCTGTCCCCACTCCACATACTCCCATCACTCATATACCCTACCCCATCCCCATATTCTCCCAACACTAATATGTTGAACCCCCTACATACTATATACCCTCATATACACTAACTCCCCCCTCCCCATTTTAATAACACTCATTTAGCTAGACCCCACTCCATCCCCACATACTCCCTACACTAATATACCTCACCCACACATACTCCCAAACATCCATATACCCAACCCTTACTCCACCCCCACATAATCCCAACACTAATATACCCCACCCCTACATACTCCCACCCCTCCATATACCCAACTATCAACCCACCCCCACATACTCCCAACACTCATATACCCCACCCACACATACTCCCAACACTCATATACCCCACCCACACATACTCCCAACACTAATATATCCCACCCACACATACTCCCAACACTAATATACCCCACCCCTACATACTCCCAACACTAATATACCCCACCCACACATACTCCCAACACTAATATACCCCACCCACACATACTCCCAACACTAATATACCCCACCCACACATACTCCCAACACTAATATACCCCACCCCTACATACTCCCAAACCTCTATATACCAAACCATCAACCCACCCCCACATACTCCCAACACTCATATACCCCACCCACACATACTCCCAACACTAATATACCCCACCCACACATACTCCCAACACTAATATACCCCACCCACACATACTCCCAACACTAATATACCCCACCCCTACATACTCCCAAACCTCCATATACCCAACCATCATCCCACCCCCACATACTCCCAACACTAATATACCCCACCCACACATACTCCCAACACTAATATACCCCACCCACACATACTCCCAACACTAATATACCCCACCCCTACATACTCCCAAACCTCTATATACCAAACCATCACCCCACCCACACATACTCCCAACACTAATATACCCCACCCCTACATACTCCCAAACCTCCATATACCCAACCATCATCCCACCCCCACATACTCCCAACACTAATATACCCCACCCACACATACTCCCAACACTAATATACCCCACCCACACATACTCCCAACACTAATATACCCCACCCACACATACTCCCAACACTAATATACCCCACCCACACATACTCCCAACACTAATATACCCCACCCACACATACTCCCAACACTAATATACCCCACCCACACATACTCCCAACACTAATATACCCCACCCCTACATACTCCCAAACCTCCATATACCCAACCATCATCCCACCCCCACATACTCCCAACACTAATATAACCCACCCACACATACTCCCAACACTAATATACCCCACCCCTACATACTCCCAAACCTCCATATACCCAACCATCATCCCACCCCCACATACTCCCAACACTAATATACCCCACCCACACATACTCCCAACACTAATATACCCCACCCACACATACTCCCAACACTATTATACCCCAACCACACATACTCCCAACACTAATATACCCCACCCCTACATACTCCCAAACCTCTATATACCCAACCATCAACCCACCCCCACATACTCCCAACACTAATATACCCCACCCACACATACTCCCAACACTAATATACCCCACCCACACATACTCCCAACACTACATACCCCACCCCTACACACAATATACCCCACCCACACATATACCCAACACACATAATATACCCCACCCACACATACTCCCAACACTAATATACCCCACCCCTACATACTCCCAAACCTCCATATACCCAACCATCAACCCACCCCCACATACTCCCAACACTCATATACCCCACCCACACATACTCCCAACACTAATATACCCCACCCACACATACTCCCAACACTAATATACCCCACCCACACATACTCCCAACACTAATATACCCCACCCCTACATACTCCCAACACTAATATACCCCACCCCTACATACTCCCAAACCTCAAGATACCAAACCATCAATATAACCTCATATACCCCACCCACACATACTCCCAACACTAATATACCCCACCCACACATACTCTCAACACTAATATACCCCACCCACACATACTCCCACATACTCCTCAACCTCTATATACCAAACCATCAACCCACCCCCATACTCCCAACACTCATATACCCCACCCACACATACTCCCAACACTAATATACCCCACCCACACATACTCCCAACACTAATATACCCCACCCACACATACTCTCACACACCCACACATACTCCCAACACTAATATACCCCACCCACATACTCCCAAACCTCTATATACCAAACCATCAACCCACCCCCACATACTCCCAACACTCATATACCCCACCCACACATACTCCCAACACTAATATACCCCACCCACACATACTCCCAACACTAATATACCCCACCCACACATACTCCCAACACTAATATACCCCACCCACACATATACCCCACCCACACATACTCCCAACACTAATATACCCCACCCACACATACTCCCAACACTAATATACCCCACCCCTTCATACTCCCAAACCTCTATATACCAAACCATCACCCCACTTCCACATACTCCCAACACTAATATACCCCACCCCCACATACTCCCAACACTAATATACCCCACCCACACATACTCCCAACACTAATATACCCCACCCACACATACTCCCAACACTAATATACCCCACCCCTACATACTCCCAAACCTCTATATACCAAACCATCACCCCACTTCCACATACTCCCAACACTAATATACCCCACCCCCACATACTCCCAACACTAATATACCCCACCCACACATACTCCCAACACTAATATACCCCACCCACACATACTCCCAACACTAATATACCCCACCCCTACATACTCCCATATACCAAACCATCACCCCACTTCCACATACTCCCAACACTAATATACCCCACCCCCACATACTCCCAACACTAATATACCCCACCCACACATACTCCCAAACCTCTATATACCAAACCATCACCCCACCCCTACATACTCCCAAACCTCTATATACCAAACCATCACCCCACCCCCACATACTCCCAACACTAATATACCCCACCCCCACATACTCCCAACACTAATATACCCCACCCACACATACTCCCAACACTAATATACCCCACCCACACATACTCCCAACACTAATATACCCTACCCCTACATACTCCCAAACCTCTATATACCAAACCATCACCCCACCCCCACATACTCCCAATCCTTACTAATATACACATCCCAAACTTCTTGTCCCTGTAGAAATTGCTCCACTACATAAACCCACTCATTTCTCATCTCCATCCACCTACAAACACCTCACACACAATACTTTAAATCTCCTATGGTCATACACGGTAATATTACTGGAGGTTGCTGTTTTATATGAAAGCATACATATGCTTCAAGATCAATATCACTTGAAATGAGTATGAATTGTTATTAGGTACATGTATCATTTTAAAAGTTTCTTCAAGAATCTTTTAATGAATTCATATAAATGTTGATATTTGGTTTGATGCCAATGTTTCATAACAGAAAATTGTGTCACCACAGGAAATACAAATCACGGATGGAAGCTATCAACGAGATCATTGCTAAGTCACAAACCCAAGCCCAGGCCATGTTAGCAGCCAGCGGTTACTACGACGACCCACAGAAAAGTCTGTACTCCCCAAGGACAGACTACAGGGGCTCCCCGGACAATTCCCTTGCCAGTGACATGTCCTTCAACAGCACTGGCCCAATAGTGATTCCTCCTTATACAGGATCCTCTCCTACCAAGGTCACAGCTGGGGCAATGTCTCCAAGGAAATAGATACTGAAATACACGTGTGTGCGATTCATTTTTATGCAAATTACAAATGGCAAATACAAGAAAGATAAATTTGATACAGGTCCTTCAGTGGTGTTCCAGGATCATTGAGTCAAATTATTTGTACACATCAAAGTTACATGTGATTACAAGAGGACATGTGTATTCGATGTTCCATCACCCTATCATATGCAATGCAGATGCTTTAAAAACAACAAGTAATGTATGTCATGAATTTGGTACAAATGAATAGGTTTTTTATGTAAAAAGGAGATTTTTCTGTATGTGTGGAAACTTGATTTATTTCACTCAGACACTCAATCATCCCATAATCTAACGTATACCTCCTTGATTTTAAAACTTGCCTGATCTGTATTACATACTATTGTGATATAATCTGCTTCACAGTCTATCTTCCTGTATCAGCTGTCAGAATGAGATCATGCAGATAATTAACTGTTTTTTATTAGCGATTTAAATCACATGTCCTACCTAAATTTGGTGTTCGGAAGAAAGGCCAGTTTGCATTTAACATTAATTGGATACTTAAATCCTTGAACATCAATATATATATATAGACTTATGTCTTCCTTTTTTTTATGTGTTCCTCTGTTAACACGGATATACTAATCACTGTGATGTCATCGTTTTATATCTTTATCATTTGTATACTTCTGACTCAATTTAATTTACGAGTACAGCACAGTCAGAGATCATGAAGAGTTCTATATTTAGAAAAGTTTTATGATATACATTTTAGTATTAATGTTCACATTATATATTTAAGAGATATACACATTCAGCATGTGTAGTTTATATAATTATACATCTTTCAGTCATAGTTTACATTCCATTTTAGTTGTGTCCTGCTGTCCTGCTCATATAAAGCATTCCATAGTGTCCATCTTGGCACCACTCTAAGTCTTTTCCACAATTTTAAATTTAGTATACATAAACTACTATGCATTATTTATTGTTCTGTCATAACTCACATTACCAGATCATTTTCTTTTCTGTGATTTTAAGTAATATTTTATCTAATTACTTACAATTTTTACTGGAAATGATAATATAAAAAATGAGATGAAATATAACAGATTTTACTTCATTAAAATATTACAAATTTCTATCACAATATATATGCTTTTAAAAAGGACAGAGTTGTGATGTGTGAGAAGACACCTTCGAGAAGGAAAGTAATTTTAATTTTAAAATTTTCTTGTTATTAAGTGTATTTCCGTCCATATTGTGATAAAATTGTGATAAATTAACAGGACATCAGTTTCTGTTACTAGTTATACACATATGATTAATATCATTGTTTATTTATAATAATTTATATTTCTAAATGAGAAGATTGATTATTATTATAAAATCACATGCTTTGTTCATTTTTTCAGAAGTATGCACCTGAAAGCTTACTGTAGTGTCCTAAAATGGCCTAAAAATCACAGCTGCAGTCCATTTTATTCAAAGTTCAATAAAATAACTGATGTCTGTATTCAATTTTTTCATAATGATCTTTTCTATTCCACTCAACATGCTTGTTTCTTTCTTGTTTTGGTATAATATACTGTAATGTATTTTGGAAAGAGACTACTTGCTTAAGCCTACTCTGTATTTGAATCTGAAATACTGATGGTTGATTGGTGGGACTGATAGGAAGGTTTCAGAGTTCAGGCAGTATCTGTATTGGATTAAATGTAACTGAAAGCTACCATCAGCACTCAATATTTTTGTAGCTCAGTTTGTGTCATTCATTTTCATCAAAAGTAAAACACAAAGTTTCATTTACTTAATTATGTATAAACATGTTGATAGTTGTTTCTTTCACTTTCTCTTGTAAAATGTTTGGGGCAATATTATCCTTCTTTTCTGGAAGTGGTATCGAGATTTTTTAATGTTTCAAAAGAGGCATGTTTTTTTCAAGCAATTTTTTCAATATTAAAACTTGTAGAATTGTTACCGTAGACTTTCAGAAGTAACATCAGCTGATAATCCAATGGATGATAGAAGTAGATTAACTAGCCAGTGTAGGATATTTTTACTGCTTAATTAGACACAAGAAGCAAACAGAACTGAAAATTTGCAATATTGCATGTGTTCATCTGTCTCTGTTTTCATGAAACATATCTCTTGTTGTCAGATGGATGACTTTTGTCATGTTGAATGATAAGTATTAGATTTTGTGTATATCATTGTCAAATCCGTCCACCATCCCTAGGGTATTTGTGCAAAACACAGTCTACTCAGTTTTTGTCTTGTTAATGAAGTCACATGTGAAAGAGTCCTATTATTAAGAAACACATTTGTGTTGTACAAAGAAAATTCACCATTAAGTTTTACAATCATAAATATCAGAGTTAGTGTGCTTGAGAATAAAAGTGTAAGATTTTGATAATTGGGGATTTTTTTGTATAATTTTGATATTCTTAAAGGAACTTGCCAGAAACAGTTGTCTTCCAATAAATTTGTTTTAAAATCAAAAGTTTTTCATATTGCACAAGCTTATGTTGCACTGTTTATTTTTAGAATTCACAGTCAGATAAAAAAACACATTATTGTTATAAATACTGTTCAGTAGACACCAGTATCAAATTCACTACACAACATTAAGATATTTACAAATGTCGTAATATTAGGGATAAGTTTGTAAGCTGCTGTACTCCTATGACTTGGAGTACAAGGTAAATTGAGTCCTATTGAACTCCAATTACAGATTCTGATTACCAGGTAAAGTCATACTTACCTCACAGACTTCACATATTATGAATACCGCATGGATAAACTCCAGTTCTGAATTCTGGGTCAACTAATTTCAGACTAAGCACACTAACTACAGGTTCTGGATATCAAGTCAGACTAACTGCATTAACTACAGGTTTTCTTCACCGTTAATATTTTTTACACGTATATGTTGATTACATATATATATATACAATAAAGTATACTTGGTAAATAGAACACACTGAGTTGTTATGTATTCTTGTCCTCGTGTTATGTACAGGAACACTGAGTTTATGAAATCTGATCCCAAGGAACCTTTTAAAGCCTTGACTTAACATGACGACATCATTACTGGTAGAAGAAGGGTAGGACAAATGTGGTAAAATTCTCATGTCTTTTCCCTTGACCCTGAAAGCCAAGTTTCATGGTATCATGACAGGGAACTACTGAAAGTTATTGAAGTAAATGATTTGGACTTATGTTACTGTTAAACCAATCTCCCGTGCCCTAAATGTATATCTCTTCCAGTACATAATTAGGAAATGATGGATGGCTATCAGACTGGTTCTTTTTGTTGGACAACAACAAGAAAATACCAATAGGTCAACAAGATCATCATCCTAACTCAAATTCAATAAAAATATGAATTCGCCATCTAAATCTTGGCCGACCCAAGTAAGAAGTGTCATGTTCTCAAATGAGAACAAGGTATACAACAACAGAACCAACCAGATGCCATACCAGATGTCTGGTATGAATTGTTTGACATGAGTGTCTCTATACAGATGTATGGTATACAAATGTCTTGTATGAAAAGTTTTGTTATCTATGTTTTTATTTAAACATATGGAGGAGTGTGCTGTGAAATTCTGATAGCCATCATAAATGTATAACCTGAATATATCTGATAACTGTCCCCACGATACTTTTCTGATGTTCACCATAAATGTATCCCCCGACCCCCCACCCCACCCCCAATATATCTGATAATTGTCCCCACGATACTATTATGATGACCATCATAAATGAATCCCCCCCCCCCCCCACCTCCCCAATATATCTGATAATTGTCCCCTATTTACTATATCTACAATACTTCAGTTTATGCCTTCTTTCATCATTGCTATTAGATAATGTATGTATAATACTTTATGCCATAAACTTTCGACTAGAATCAAAAGATGATATTTTTCTGGTTGTCCTATATATATATATACACCAATCCCCTGATGAGCTGCCAAACAACAAGATTCATTGATATTCTCTTGGGTCTGTCTTCTATCATTCCCAACTCCCATTCCCTCCCATATCTATTAAGTGTATATTATTGCAAAATTTAGAAATAATATCTTAATCCTATACAAGTAAGTAATTACCTACAGGTAAACAAGCTGTTATTGCCTGCTAATTTTAATGACCTTTTAATTAGAGGTCAAACTATATTCATGACATGTTTTAGTCAGTATGGGTCATTGGTGATATAAGCAATAACTTTACAAACTTCATGTGCAAATATCCTGTACTACTGCCAATCATTTTCCTTAACCTGTCATTTGTCCTGATATACCTCCAAATAATCGGAACTCAATCTGATATACATGTATATCATTAATAGGTCAATGCTTCTTAAATTGACCTCAAAAGAGTTGTGGTCAAGCAAGGGCAATGCAACCCCAGAATGTATTCTCAATCCCTCTATATTGTTTGATCCCTATGAAGGTACTATTTTACCTATGAGGGGAAAAATATTTATTCTTTTTTTTCTGTTCAATTTGTTTATTTTGTAAGCCTCATATAAACTTAATTTGTTCTGCAACAATTGTGAAACAAGTTATTGCAACTTGTAATTGTTGGAAACTGGAATACCCAGGGAAAACCCACGTAGAGAGACAGGTCAGATGAAATGTGATTCATTCTTACTATGACACCATGAATATCACATAAAGCATATTGTCTCGTCCACTTTCAACATTTAAAGCTTACGAGGGATGTTTACAACTATAAAGTATACATCATAAGGTCAGGGAACCATCAGTATATTGTTATGTTTAACTATTACAAACTCTATAATGTTTATAGATTATGTTCACAATGTCTTCATAATGTATCACCATACACTGATTGTAACTTTTACAGTCTGAACATTGAATTTGGTTTTCTGGTTCTCAGATGACCATCAAGACCCCGAACGTTAGGCCTTAACGTTTCAACATTGTTTTACGGAGTGATGCTGTGAATCTTTTTATACATAGATTTACAGGTTCCCTTTCCCATGTGCACACAGAATTAATACAATCACAGTTCCTGATGCTGAAGATTATGACCAGGAATGTTCCAGCTGTAGATAGACGCTATATAACCATCTCACCCAGCTCCCTGCTCACTTTAACAATCTTGTATCTCCCTTGACTCATCTGTTGTGATTCTTTAAACACAGTTATTGAGTCAATCAATGTATAACAGTTATTCTGAAGCAAAGATGTACAACATACATTATGAATGGACTGCAGAACAAAATCCAGTTGAATGGGATCAGAACTAGTAGAGAAAGACAAGGGCTTCTTGATGTTGTTTGAGTCAGAACATTATAGAATTAGACGATCATCATGGAATCAAAGGCTGCTATTACAGACAGAATGACAACCACGGATATATTTTCTATCTAAATGTAAATACACTGTAAAGGGAGGAAGATGGTTGTCTCTTATAACAAGCACTCTCTCCAAATTATTGATGTTCTGTCGACGTTTTTATATATATATACAGGGACTATTATACGTCCCTGATACATATATTCACTACATACAGTAAGTAGGTCATCGGACAACAGGGGAAACTCATCCGAGTTATTCCATATATATCCTTGTCCCTCATATGTAGGGATAACATGGTTAGTAAATGATATCTATTTGTATTCAGTAGGTGTTCTCTGTATGGCAGGTTTTGACAGATATGTCTAAATGGTCTTTTGAAACTGTTTATATCATTCAATTATGAACAGTATCTAAAATTGACAAAGATTAATCTTTAGTTTAGTACATTGTAGTTGGTATAATTTTGCTTCGACTCTAATTTCTTTCTAAAGAACAAAATAACAATAACCAGCCTTTGATCAATCCTCGTCTGTACGATGCTCATCACCCATACAACTTATACAGTATGTGTTCGATGCTGTGATTGTAGCCGATCTGTCACGTGACTTGGTCAGGTTAGCATACGAGTTGCGACCGAGAAGAGCGAGCTGTTTGTCAACCGGCGAGATAAAGGTTTGGACAGAAGAAAATGGGAGAACTACCAGAACCAATTCGTGAACCAGAGATCAAATTTACACAGGTATGCGCTATTGAGTCTTTTAGTTTAAGTTGTCATGAAAGCAGCATGCAAGAGCATAGACCTAGATTCGCGTTCAGAGTGAACACCGTAAATGCTTCGTGCGTACGTGTGTGTTATTATGAAAGGTCTAGATTATCAACCTGTCATTTTTTTCGTGTTCATGTCAGTACACCAATACTATTTGTTTGGGTTGAGGAATGGTCATGTACACGTAAGTGAATATAAAATTTCTCGTACTTATAATGACACGGGCCGGTGACACCATGGCTTGTACATCATGCACTGATGATAATGTAGAAAAGAGTGTGTTTTTTTCTCTCTCATTTTATTAAATTATTATCAGTAACATCAAAACCAGTGGCCCAATTTAATAGTGCATATATAGTGTAAGGTGTAACATTAGTGGATTAATTATAGGACCTTTACCTAGCTGGAAGGTAAGACAGGGAAATCTCTCTGGATTTTCTTACTCGAAGCTTTACCAATGGTTAGACTGTCAGGAATTTCCTCCGAAGGGAGATATTTCTCTGTCCTACCCTCAAGATATGCATTGATACTTTTTCTACCCCATTTCCCCTTAAAAATAGATAAGAAAATAAATATACACGTGACATCACAACCATCGGTATAGTCATTTGTATTTGAAGTCCTGATCACAATTGTTAATGACATTAATGATTACAACTGACTCCGGCACGTCATAAAAATGACGTCATAAACAATTATACATAACTGAAATGTCACTTCCTGTATGCTCGGACGGTCATACATTCAGACTGTCTTGCCACGGTAAGATAAAGATATGTTACTCTCATCGGAAGTGTTGAATTTCTGTCCGGTGAGGTGAAATTTAAAATCTTTTTTTGCAAGACGCTTTAATATTGTAGTTAGGTTGTAGGTCCACTAATACTGACCATCATCACAGGGCCCTGTGACACAAAGGTTTACGTATACTCTACAATCCTCAAGTTTTCTGCTTTATTTTCAATCTGCAATAGTAATCAGAACCAACCATTTTTACCAAACCGCATAGAATGTGCAATCCTATTGCACAGTGTTCAAAATGTTAAAATGGGTCTGATTCCATTACAAAAAAATTACACCTGTGCAAAGAACTGCAAACAAATATGGTGACTTAAAAGATTCAAGCTATTTTTCAAACAGTGCATTGTATTTACTGTATGTGTAGGTAATATGTTAGAGATAGTCACACTGTAGAAATTATCCATATTTACTAACTATGTCGCTGGATCCGACATCATGTTTCTAGTATCATTTTAAAATCATCATTTAATAAAAATGCTGCATTCAGATGATCTGACTTTAAATTTCTTTCAATTTTGTTTGTGTGAACTGACTAATGATGATGACAATACTATGGAAAGTCATAAGGAAGGGTCTTTTAAACAGTACAGAATATGCAGAAATTGGTTACTTATCGGGAATGTCTCTTTAATAGTATAACTAATAAATCAATATTGTGTTAAGTAATCAATTTTCAACACATTTAATCTTTCTTTACATTTCATCATATTTGATGATAGGAAAGTTTTGTGGAAAAATAATCAGTCATTGTGTGAGGTAGACATATACATTGGACATCTCAAACCTCAAGATAAAATTTTCTACAATTAAATTCTGCAAAGCCTCATATCTGAAGCTTAAAGAACTTGCCCTGATGGGGTCGAAACATCTCTGTCTACATCACACAGAGGTGAACATTTCTATTACCCTGCAAAGACCATTTGGTCATGTGATAACTAGTTTGTCTGAGCTTAACGTGTACCCTGAGTGAAAATAGAAATTAATGTAGTATTATAATTTATGATCCAAAATGAAAAAATGTTAAAATCTGCATGAAAATCAATCAACCCAGTAACAAGATATTCATGTGTAAAGTGTAAGATTTTCAGCTGTCCTACTACTAATCAGCATTAGGAAGACTTCTGCTGAATGGGATTCTAATTGGCTGTGACTTCACAAGTTTAATGAATAGTAGCAGCCACCATAGAAGGAATAGACAAGATTGGGAACAGCTTTGCTTTTACAACGTCAGATTGTAAATTAATGTTTTATAGTTTTAAGGAATTAGATAATTTTGACAATGACTTAATAGATGGTAGACAGCTTTATGAAATTTGCCAGAATTTGTAGACAGTTATCAATTTCCACATATTTATTTTCAACCTTAGAACAAGGGATGGGAAACAAATTATTGCAATTTTACACCTTTTTCCTTATGCACACAGGAAAAACAATACCAGGGAAACATGGATGTATCTACAATAATTATTATTATGAAATAATCACAAGTGCACACAAAGTATAATTTACTAGCAAATTAACTCAGAGACATATATACTTGTGTACATGTTATGTATACATATCTTGTTTAATTGAAACCAAACAGGACTCAAGGGTATTGAAGCCTGGCAGCATTGTATACATTTTTAGAACACTAATGAGAGATAGGCCGTATTTTGTGACAGAATTTCTATTTTCGAAGGATATAACCATGGTACCACTATGGTCCAAAAATACAGAAATGTATCAATGCAAAATATTTAGGAATGACTTCAATTTTGGTGTCTGCTGTTTTTGGTTAATGAGATGTATGGCGTATTACATGTGTCATAATGACGTCATTGTGATTCCTTATTTTAGGTTGATAATTAAAACATTTGGTATTATTTACAGTACTTATGTATAAGATGTTAATTATATCACAGACTTTGGTAAAATAATTCTGTTGTTATAATTTTCTGGAAAATATTCTTCATATGCATGCAATATACACAAGTTATGATTTAGTGTCTTAGTTCATTAAATAAATCACTCCCTTATTTTACTTAGGTGTGAAATATGTGTACATATAAAAAACACTAATCAGTCTTGTGTGACGTGGTGTCGAAGCAAGATGCCAAATATATATTTTTATACCTGTGTCAAGGTTTGAGATCAATAAATGGGATGTCTGCAGGGGGGTAAGGGGTAATCTGATGCTTAAGTTAGTTTGTGAATTGTTGCTGGTTATGCATGTTCAGATTTATCAGTTTAAAACAATGTCCTCTGTCATGGTAACAAGGAAATGTATTTTAAGATGAATCTGAAGAAAAATGTCATTGATATTGTGTAAGCCTGTCAGATACATCACTTATCTTTGAACGGACAGTTCTCCCTCTGCCAAATTACTGAATTTGGTTTGTACATTTAACGCATGTCAACTTCCTAAAATCACTCTATTGCATAAAGCTAAAAATAAAGTTATTTTCACCACATACCTCATATAAATGCAACTGTTGAAGCCAACTTCTGTCACAACTACTACATACTTATTCAGATTGCTTTAGGCTTTTATTACTGCAGATTAAAACACGTGTTGCTGCTTGTTTTGAGTACAGATTTTGTACTGGTGTTTTTGTACCAATAGTAAGTCTGATCCTAAGGTCCCAACATGTATCATGTGATATCTCGAAAGCCTGAGCCAAAAGTCAACTGCATGGATCATTGATCATGTGATTTCTAGTAAGTCTGACCCTAAGGTCCCTGTTTGGATCGTTGGTCATGTGATATCTAGTAAGTCTTAAGCCTAAGGTCCCTGTTTGGATCCTTGGTCATGTGATATCTAGTAAGTCTTAAGCCTAAGGTCCCTTCATGGATCATTGATCATGTGATATCTAGTAAGTCTTAAGCCTAAGGTCCCTGTTTGGATCGTTGGTCATGTGATATCTAGTAAGTCTTAAGCCTAAGGTCCCTTCATGGATCATTGATCATGTGATATTTAGTAAGTCTTAAGCCTAAGGTCCCTGTTTGGATCCTTGGTCATGTGATATCTAGTAAGTCTGACCCTAAGGTCCCTGTTTGGATCGTTGGTCATGTGATATCTAGTAAGTATGAGCATAAGGTCAGAAACAAATTCTGTTACATTCACAGAGCCAGAATGTATGTATAATGACTTGGCTTATAAATGTGAGTCAGCAAGGAATAGTTATACAACGGCAAGTTGGTGCCAGGATATTGCAAAACAAATATGCTGTCCTTCCTCCACTATGTGGTGACATTAGATTAGATCAATTGTGATGACATAACAAAACAGACATTTTTATATACTCTTGTAACTTTTAAATACTAGTTACAACATACATATCTATTATATACTCTTGATATCAAATACTAGTTACAACATACATATCTATTATATACTGTACTGGTAAATACTAGTTACAACATACATATCTATTATATACTCTTGTAACTCTGGCAAATACTAGGTACAACATACATATCTATTATATACTAATGTAACTGGTAAATACTAGTTACAACATACATATCTATTATATACTGGTAAATACTAGTTAAATACTAGTTACAACATACATATCTATTATATACTCTTGTAACTCTGGTAAATACTAGTTACAACATACATATCTATTATATACTCTTGTAACTGGTAAATACTAGTTACAACATACATATCTATTATATACTCAACATACATATCATGTATGTACTAGTTACAACATACATATCTATTATATACTCTTGTAACTGGTAAATACTAGTTACAACATACATATCTATTATATACTCTGTAACTGGTAAATACTAGTTACAACATACATATCTATTATATACTCTGTAACTGGTAAATACTAGTTACAACATACATATCTATTATATACTATACTCTTGTAACTGGTAAATACTAGTTACAACATACATATCTATTATATACTCTTGTAACTCTGGTAAATACTAGTTACATACATATCATATATACTCAAATGTAACTATACTATATACATATCTATTATATACTGGTAAATACTAGTTACAACATACATATCTATTATATACTCATGTAACTGGTAAATACTAGTTACAACATACATATCTATTATATACTCTTGTAACTGGTAAATACTAGTTACAACATACATATCTATTATATACTCTTGTGACTGTAACTGGTAAATACTAGTTACAACATACATATCTATTATATACTACTCTGGTAAATACTGTACAACATACATATCTATTATATACTCATGTAACTGGTAAATACTAGTTACAACATACATACTATTATATACTATTATATACATATCTATTATATACTCTTGTAACTGGTAAATACTAGTTACAACATACATATCTATTATATACTCATAACTGGTATACTAGTTACAACATACATATCTATTATATACTGTAACTGGTAAATACTAGTTACAACATACATACATTATATATATTATATACTCATGTAACTGGTAAATACTAGTTACAACATACATATCTATTATATACTCATGTAACTGGTAAATACTAGTTACAACATACATATCTATTATATACTCATGTAACACTGGTAAATACTAGTTACAATATACATATATATTATATACTCTTGTAACTGGTAAATACTAGTTACACCATACATATCTATTATATACTCATGTAACTGGTAAATACTAGTTACACCATACATATCTATTATATACTCATGTAACTGGTAAATACTAGTTACAACATACATATCTATTATATACTCATGTAACTGGTAAATACTAGTTACAACATACATATCTATTATATACTCATGTAACTGGTAAATACTGGTAAATACTAGTTACAACATACATATCTATTATATACTCTTGTGACTCTGGTAAATACTAGTTACAACATACATATCTATTATATACTCTTGTAACTGGTAAATACTAGTTACAACATACATATCTATTATATACTCTTGTAACTGGTAAATACTAGTTACAACATACATATCTATTATATACTCTTGTAACTGGTAAATACTAGTTACAACATACATATCTATTATATACTCTTGTAACTCTGGTAAATACTAGTTATATATCTATTATATACCCATGTAACTCTGGTAAATACTAGTTACAACATACATATCTATTATATACTCTTGTGACTCTGGTAAATACTAGTTACAACATACATATCTATTATATACTCATGTAACTGGTAACATACATATCTATTATATACTCATGTAACTGGTAAATACTAGTTACAACATACATATCTATTATATACTAATGTAACTGGTGTAACTACATATCTATTATATACTAATGGTAAATACTAGTTACAACATACATATCTATTATATACTATGTAACTGGTAAATACTATTATATATCTATTATATACTAATGTAACTGGTAAATACTAGTTACAACATTATATACATATCTATTATATACTATTATATACTGGTAATGTAACTGGTAAATACTAGTTACAACATACATATCTATTATATACTAATGTAACTGGTAAATACTAGTTACAACATACATATCTATTATATACTAATGTAACTATCTATTATATACTAATGGGTAAATACTAGTTACAACATACATATCTATTATATACTCATGTAACTGGTAAATACTAGTTACAACATACATATCTATTATATACTCTTGTAACTCTGGTAAATACTAGTTACAACATACATATCTATTATATACTCTTGTAACTCTGGTAAATACTAGTTACAACATACATATCTATTATATACTCTTGTGACTCTGGTAAATACTAGGTACAACATACATATCTATTATATACTCATGTAACTGGTAAATACTAGTTACAACATACATATCTATTATATACTAATGTAACTGGTAAATACTAGTTACAACATACATATCTATTATATACTAATGTAACTGGTAAATACTAGTTACAACATACATATCTATTATATACTCTTGTGACATATCTATTATATACCCATGTAACTGGTAAATACTAGGTACAACATACATATCTATTATATACTAATGTAACTGGTAAATACTAGGTACAACATACATATCTATTATATACTCATGTAACTGGTAAATACTAGCTACAACTGACATATCTATTATATACCCATGTAACTCTGGTAAATACTAGTTACAACATACATATCTATTATATACCCATGTAACTGGTAAATACTAGTTACACCATACATATCTATTATATACTCCTGTAACATAAAACTCCGCTAGGGAGAACTTTAGTTCAATCAATAGAGTTTCAGACCAGTAAGCTGGGGGTCCATCAGGTTCAAATCCTAGGATAGCATTGAAATAAAATGTTGACCTGTTACATTGGCTGTTATGCATATAGGGATTCAGTTTAAGATTTCTGCAAAAAAACAGATTTACATTATGTAATAAGATATTTATCATTTTATAAATAATATATATTTAGTATATCAAATTTTAACTGTTTGCTGTAATGTTTCTAACACATGTTTACTCTGAAAAGGTAGGGATATGAAAACCAATTAGAAAAGTTTTTGTTACAAGGAGTTACAGACATTAAACATTTCACTGACCCTGACTTGTTATATGGTTCAAGGTTGATTTATGGAGATGCCAAGGTTTTGTAGGTAAACAAAGTCACTTATTAGAAGTATCTCTTATCAATAATAATGTTTTATCTACTTAGCTATGTCATCTAAAACAGACCATGAATAAGGATTTGATAGAACATTCAATACTTACAATATGGGTTTCATTTAAAATACATTTTTCTATTTTTATGGATTTTTAGGCCCTTCTAAACAAAACCAGTTGTTTCATATCCATGAAAAGGATCCTTGAGATAAAACAGCATTTTTGATGGGGACATGTGGTGTTGCCAACTCACCTGTCGTCAGGTGAACCTAATATCAGCCATATCATGACCTACTTAAATAAGAACAGTTAGGATCACCTGATATTTGTTTACTTGTGAGAAAAGTTTTTAAACTGCACAACAAATTTTCATACTCCTGCAAAATTCTGATAAGGCATGCTATGGTATGGCGTTGTCTGCCCATCGTAAATTATTTGTCTGGAGATCCCCTCCCTCTTTCTTACAGATCTTTTTCAAATTTGGTAGGCAAAATCAGCTTGTTATGAACTAGTGTTTTCCATAACGGCAGTTTGGTTCAACTATTTGGAAAGGTGACTGCTCCATGTTATTTTTCACTATGTTAATCTTATCTGTATATCTCCACACCCAGTTTTCAAACTTTGGTTTGTAAAACTTTTTAGGCTATCAAAAATTTAAGCCTAGATTTTTCAAAATACCACATGTCATTCTCAGTACAGGCTTTAAAAACATTACATACAATTTTGTTTCCCTTAATGCTATCATGATTTTATAAATTTTGGAAGGGATGTGCTCTCTAACAATTTTATCTTGTCCAAATATTTCCTCCCATGGTTTGTAACAAATTTTTTAAGCTGGTAAGCTTTCCAGGGTTTTGGCCATGAATTTTCATAAAGCCATGTTCAAGTCTAAAATGATTCAATAATGTATGAAGTCTGCGGTATCATGTTTCTCTCACATTACAGATGGCAGTGAAAGCTGGTTCTATCCCATTTAGCTTAGTCTGGTGAATATGCATATTTTATTATTGTTAGGTCATGTGATATACCAGATATCAAAGTGTGACGATAGAGAGACTCTACATATTTACATAATAAGACTGCTTCACAGGTCACATCTTTATTCATTTACAAATTGTTTAAAATTATTTAAAATTGAAAACCTATCCTCAAATGTAGTGTCTTGTTTACGTAATGATGTATGACATAAAGATATAAGTCAAAACGGGGCATGACTATGAACCTGTTACATACACAAAGTAAACAAAATGGAACATGTTCAGAATCTATTGTCTGCTTACGTCACCTCTGTACACACATACATTACTGGCATGTTAAATATAATAATGTGCCTGTGTTACTGAATATCATTAATGTATGATATTTCAGTATGGATTTTCCATTCATTTTGTTTTAATTAAACAGTTTGATTGGCTCATGTTTTTCTACAACATTCTGTAGTGTTTATTTAACGTAGAAAATTTCACTTTCAATTAAGGGACCGTGAAAAACAAGATCAGATGAAAAGTGTCTGCCTACTACACTACTGTTAATGTATTAGATATAGTCCATCACAGTTACGATTCGACATCACCTGGACCATATTACTGGTCACCTCATGATATGTATCACTCATGCGTAACCAGTACGTTTGACCACTTAAAAAGTGGTATCGGGACATATTTGAGCAGTATCGGATGGTAGTGCTATTTAGATTATGATGTAACAGAATTTAATAATTGTGGCCAAATTAAAAACAACAACAAGAGATTGTGTTCTTGTGAACATTTTAATCTTGTCCAGAGTTTTCACCCATCTCCCTGTTTTGAAAATATTCAGCATTTTTTTCCAACTTCCCATTTTGGCATCATTACCATTTCCATATATGGGGTCTTTTATATGAAATAAATCATGAATATTTCTTCTGCATGGGATGGTGTTCTTGTTCCACCCGTGGTACTCTTGTTTTATTGAATACAGTCAAAATGATATTTGGGTGCTGGGGTAGTACAGTGGTAACTTGGTTTTCACCAAGACATCTGGAGTTTGGCTTGTCGAACAGACGTGCAAAGGTCACCTGCCTAACCATATCGGTTTTAACTGAGTACTGTGTTTTCATCCCATGGAGATTAACGGTTGTAAAATAAATGTAGTTTATGTATATATACATTTTAGAGAGTATTCAAACGTATGCTTTCATCTATTATAAATATTCAATAGACATGATGAATTTATTTTTCCTGGAAAAGCCTTGAAAGCAGCCTGCCACATTTGAATTTTAAGGGCTACCATTGATTGGATGACAATAGGATAGCAACAGTTCTGTATAGCATCACTGTCTATGATTATATAAGTTCTGGTGTCATAATTAAGGAACAACAAACAATATGAATTATAATTCATATGATCCAGAGGTCACAGGGAGTTAACATATACCAGCTCCAAAGGTCAAAAAGGATAAACTTTTATTATTTGGACTGGTTTCACCCACACTTGGCTAATCAGGGCACTGAAACATACTATTTAAAGTCCTAATTCCTTAAAACAAATGGTTTACCACATAGCATATTATCAACTGTCCATTGCTAATATGTCATTTTAACTCATTTACATGCCCTTTACAAATATATGTTACCCAGATTAATTCTACTGTGTATCATTAGCCAGTCTCTTCTACTTACTAATCCTTACAATCTGTTCCTTCCAAAAAGTATCCTGGTTACCTGTGTGTGATGTCTCTTCTAAGGTTCTGATACAGTGTCATCAGAGCTGGCATTGCTCAAAAACCAAATCTTGGTTCCGTACATCCATTGATTCTTCTATACTCTTGTCTGATAGGGTTTGAACCTACTGTGGTGGTGATCTCAGTCACAGGCCTTTCAATGAACTTCACTCTCTACCAATTCTTTTGTTAGAGTAAAACTTGAAAGGAAAGCAAATTTCACTCTCTACCAATTCTTTTGTGAGAGTAAAACGGTATTTGTTGCATAGAGTCTTTGCTGGTATGTTGTATTAATTTCCCATTTCTGGATCATAGTTTCTCCATCTTTTTAAGTGGACTTCCTGCATACCCTTGTGGTATCTGTAAGCACTGACGTTGGCTCGCCCTTTGAGTTTTAGATTATAATCCAAATAATACATTTTTTTTGTTAGTTACATAATGGTATCATCATGTCAAACATTTTGGGAATGTCAGTAATCTTTTATCGATAACAATCAGAATAATTCTTAATACAAATCCCACGTAGTCTCACCTGAATCACACTTTTCTATGTGGGTTAGATGTGTCCAGTAATGTCCTATGTATGTGATCCTCAAATATTTCTGTCTTTAAAGTGGGATATTTACGTTAATGTGTTGATTATACTATTCTCATATTAGGTATGTTGATATATCAGTATATGTACATGCCATTTTGAATTAATAGAAAAAAATCATTACATTCTAATTTAGCACAAAGCTTTTTAAATTATTGTCAGGTATGCAAACTTTAAATTCTATAAGTGAGAATTAATACTCATGATGTCAATAGTAATTACTCATTTTGTGTTATTTAGATCTTTATCAACAATGAGTGGGTAGATTCTGTGAGTGGTAAAACCTTCCCAACCATCAACCCAAGCACCAAACAGAAGATAGCAGATGTACAGGAGGGAGACAAGGTAAGACAAATATTACATGTCACAGATTCATATACTCAGGGGATAAAGAAACTCAGGGTGACACTATTGCATTGTTCAAAAACACTGAAAATTAGTCATGCAACTTTCTAGTTTACAGTGCATGTGGTCTTATATCAAATGTTGTGTTATTGTATTTGGTGACAATGTCTTCTGGGGAAAGAACAAAACAGGAAATCTCATGCACAGCAGTGTTGTAACATTGAGTTACATTAGGTAGTCTTCATAGAAACACATCATTTTCCATTATTTTGATGAATTTCTGATGGCATTAAATAATGGCATGGCTGATGGAAGTTCAGAGGGGTCAGGCCATTGCGATGATTATGCATGGTCAAAGGCAAATACAGGTTTCCAGACATTTCAGTTGCTGATAGACCTAGGTCTTGGCGTCCATGCGTGTTGTCACAATGTCAGGACTGGTTAATTAGTCTCGCACATTTGCGCAATTGACATCTTACGGTCACTTCATGAATGTGCCCTTCATATCATAGGTACTCATAACCATCCTATCCATGCAAAAACTGTAAGGAAATTATTGCGGGAAGTTGGTCTGTGGGCTTGTCACTTGTAAAGTATTCAACTTATCTCATACTTGCTGTGACTTACTACTTCTCTATCATTGTTCCTATTCATCAGTGGCATTGTATTGTCAGGCAAGGGATATCAGAAACCTGATCAAACCTTAATTACTCACGATAATAGAGAAAGTAATTTGATATTTTAATCCTAGACTTAGTTGGATGAACAATATCTTGTCATTTGGTCTAAAGTGCTGTAGCTATTATTCACTGTAAGGGATGCCTGGGGAGGAAATAGATTTTAAACTACATGTGTATACATTAGTGTATGTTCTTCTATTATGGCTGGATGGACAGACCTGTGATGATACTTACTGTCATCCTGACAGGTAAATACCTAGTAAAACTGTTTACCTGTACAATAAGCTCTCTGTGACACAGATAAATCCTACAAAGTAAATGCAACTACTTCATTTAGTCATAGTTAAAGCATTTTGTACAGTCAGGATAGTCATCGCTTAACATCCATGTAATGGTTTTGTATTCAGATGAAAAGATTGCAAAAAGATGACAAATGAGGAAAAAATGTAAACTAACACGGCTAGATCAAGACTTGAATCTGAACTCGGGAATTGAACCTGAGATCTCTGAACTCGGGAATTGAACCTTAACCTGAGACCTTTGACTTCAGGAATTGAACCTTAACCTGAGACCTTTGACTTCAGGAATTGAACCTTAACCTGAGACCTTTGACTTCAGGAATTGAACCTTAACCTGAGACTTTTGACTTCAGGAATTGAACCTTAACCTGAGACCTTTGACTTCAGGAATTGAACCTTAACCTGAGACCTTTGACTTCAGGAATTGAACCTTAACCTGAGACCTTTGACTTCAGGAATTGAACCTTAACCTGAGACCTCTGAACTCAGTAATTGAACCTGAACAAGAGACCTCTGAACTCAGGAATTTTATTGTTGAATAGGTTTACAAGGTTATCATACTCATTTAAAGTCTATTAATAGTTTGTCAATTAAAACATTACAAAAAATCATTAAAATGATGACTTGTAGTTGTGTTTATCATGTTTTTGTACCAAAAAAAGAACGGATGAAAACATGCAAAGAGCTAAATCATTTTGATAGGTCCGTGAAGTTTGAAAGATCAGTGACTTAAAGAGATATGCACATGATTATATACATGTAACTATTTTATCCAACATAGGCAGATGTGGACAAGGCTGTCGCAGCAGCCAAGGAAGCCTTCAAACTTGGATCACCATGGAGACGAATGGATGCAAGCAAGCGTGGGAAACTAATGATGAAGTTTGCTGATCTGTTAGAAAGAGACGCTGTTTACATAGGGGTAGGTGTTTAAACTTTCAATAATTAATGGATTAGTCAATATGCATGGAATCCGTATGATACATTTTAAGGTTGACATGATCGCACTACAGGCAGAAGTAGATAGTTTCATGATCTTGATTAAGCCTAAATATAGTGTGTAAATACCTTTAAATATAGAAGTTTGATATTTTTGTCTTTTTAGAGTTTAGAGACTCTAGACAATGGCAAACCATTCAAAATGGCCTATGGTGAGGTATTCTTCTCTGCTGACTGTATCCGATATTATGCAGGCTGGGCTGACAAAATACATGGCAAAACCATCCCTATTAGTAAGTAAAAGTACTGTGTACTTTGTTAAACCATCCACATCAGATCATGATTGTATGTTATATACTGTTGTTACTGTCCTCACAGTGGAATTCTTTACCAACGATCTCTGTTAAGGTTAACAAAACATCTCAGTTCGTGATTTACACAAATTATCTCTTAATGACTCACATATCTCCGTTAGTGACCTGTAAGGTAATCTGACTTAAATGATAGTTTGTACATCATCATACACTGTGCACCCTATGCCATACAAGAACTTTCCATTCAAATGACTTCTTTTCAATAATCAAAAGACCCAGGGTTCAAATATTTGGCCTGTAGCATACTGGGTTGAAAAGCTATAAAGTTTGGTCAAATGAATGATCTTGACGAACCTTTAAGGTCACAAGGATCAAATCCGGCAAAAACCAAAAGGTCTGGACTATTGATATCCATTCTGTAACACAATTACCAAATTTCTTCTTTCAGCAAGCATCATCCCTGTAAGTGACTTATACAAAACATCCCTGTAAGTGACTTATACAAAACATCCCTGTAAGTGACTTATACAAAACATCCCTGTAAGTGACTTATACAAAACATCCCTATAAGTGACTTATACAAAACATCCCTGTAAGTGACTTATACAAAACATCCCTATAAGTGACTTATACAAAACATCCCTGTAAGTGACTTATACAAAACATCCCTGTAAGTGACTTATACAAAACATCCCTGTAAGTGACTTATACAAAACATCCCAGTAAGTGACTTATACAAAACATCCCTGTAAGTGACTTATACAAAACATCCCTGTAAGTGACTTATACAAAACATCCCTGTAAGTGACTTATACAAAACATCCCAGTAAGTGACTTATACAAAACATCCCAGTAAGTGACTTATACAAAACATCCCTGTAAGTGACTTATACAAAACATCCCTGTAAGTGACTTATACAAAACATCCCTGTAAGTGACTTATACAAAACATCCCTGTAAGTGACTTATACAAAACATCCCAGTAAGTGACTTATACAAAACATCCCTGTAAGTGACTTATACAAAACATCTCTGTTAGTGAAATATACAAAACATCCCTGTAACCGACTTATACAAAACATCTCTGTTAGTGACTTGCACAAAACATCTCTGTTAGTGAATTGCACAAAACAACTCTGTTAGTGAAACATACAAAACAACTCTGTTAGTGAAATATACAAAACAGCTCTGTTAGTGACTTGCACAAAACATCTCTGTTAGTGAAATATACAAAACAACTCTGTTAGTGAAATATACAAAACAACTCTGTTGGTGAATTGCACAAAACATCTCTGTTAGTGACTTGCACAAAACATCTCTGTAAGTGACTTATACAAAACATTTCTGTAAGTGACTTATACAAAACATCTCTGTTAGTGAAATATACAAAACATCTCTGTTAGTGTCTTATATTTTTTAACATCTCTATTAATACCTTATATAAAACATTTGTGATTGTTTTTTCTACAAACTTACATAATGTCACATAGACTTTAAAGACTTTATAATTAGCAAATTCAAATCTGCTCTAGCATAGATTTCTATAACAAAATGGAAATGTTTGTGATGATTTTATTATGTCTGTAGTAAAAATCAGTGATGAACATTTGATTACAGATGGAGATTTTTTTAGCTTCACTAGACATGAACCTATCGGAGTCTGTGGTCAGATTATTCCAGTGAGTAGCAGAATCTTTTGTTGGCAATAAATGTTGTACCTGTTTATCAATCAAAAGCTACAGGACACATTGACTGACAGGATGGACTTGTTACAGGATGTTTAAGAGCAACTTTTGGATACATTTTCAAAAAAAACCCCAGAGGGCCTGCTCTGGCTTATTACCTGACATTGGCAGATAAATATTATATGTATTAAACACATAAGTGTGGTCTTCATTCTGTCTTGGACAAATTGTGATGTTTTGACTGTTCAGAGAATGTTACTTACACAGATATAATTACTTAATATTCCATTTGCTTTCAAGTTTTTGTATATCACTATGTGTACTTTCTGGTCTGGCATTTAAAATGAAATTATGATATAACAATTTATCATTTAATACTAATATTAAATGGATTGAAGACCAATGGTAGAAATTGTTCAATTCCAGTATAAATTATATATACTTGGCCAAGACTGGCTTGTTATACATAAATGATAACGAAACTGTTTTAAATGTTTTCAGTGGAACTACCCAGTGCCCATGTTTGTGTGGAAGATAGCTCCAGCTTTGGCCACTGGTAATGTGGTGGTGGTGAAGCCAGCTGAACAAACCCCTCTTACAGCCTTGTATTGTACACAACTACTTATGGAGGTTTGTACTTCAAATTGATTAAATTGGAATTATTTGAAATTTCATCAGCATGGCTCATTTGTTGGATATATGAAGAATACTCATAAGAATTTAGTTGTTACTCTTTCAAAATTAATGACAAGGGACTCAGTAAATTGACCACTGCTGTATACATACTGCGTAAACAGGATCAAGCTATCATGATGGGTTGATTATATCACAGGTACTGTGGGCTATTCAAATCAAAGAATTGAATGGAACTTTCTCATATTGTATATGTAGGTTCCTCTTGGTCCCTAGTTGTGTGTGTTTGATTTTGGGACTGATCAGAAAATAAAATGGCAGACAGGCGGCCATTGTGAACTTTTCAATGAAATTTGTTATTCCATTTCTTGGAAAGCACTGGATGGATCTTTCTCAAATTGCATATTTAGATTCCCCTTGGTCCCTAGTTGTGCCCATTTAATTTTAAGACTGATCAGAAAAAGTAAATGGCTGGAAGGCAGCCATGTTGGATTTTGACAAAGAAAGTTTGTTATTGCTATTTCTTAAGAAGAACTTAATGGATCTTTCTTAAATTTCATGTAAAGGTTCCTTTTGGTCCCTTGTTTTGACCGTCTGATTTTGCTAATGATCAGAAAAAACAATGGTCCAAAAGCGAGCATCTACAATTTTGACTTCAAAATTTTGTTATCAGTATTTCTTTAGAAGTACTGTATAGATCTTTCTCAAATTTCATATGTATGATCCCTTTGGTCTCTTCGTTTTCCTGTTGAATTTTGAAATTGATAAGAAGAAACAAATTGGCTTCCAGGCAGTCATTTTGGATTTGGCTGGTAAAGATTATCAGCACAATTTCTACAAATGAATGTTCAAATGTCTTAGCATTAACAGGAAAGAGAAAAGAAGGAAAAGATCCAAAGAGCAAATGAAGATCAAAGTGTGGTGGGCACCAAGTTGTATATATAAACGATTATGTAGATGTGTATAGAGATTATTATATAGATATATATACAGTGTTTATGTAGATGTATATAAAGATGATTATGTTATCCATACAGGCGGGTTTTCCGAAGGGCGTTATAAATGTCGTGCCAGGCTATGGCCCCACAGCAGGGGCAGCGATTTCCTCCCATATGGATGTGGGCAAAGTGGCTTTCACAGGATCAACTGAGGTAGGTATTCAGTGTCTCCAAACTTTTCCATTCTCCAGTATCCATTGGTTGATGATAATTGTCATTAGCATTATTCCATTGCATCTGACAATAGTTGTTCTTGTCCCGTTGACAGGTTGGCCAGTTAATTATGCAGGCGGCAGGATGTTCTAAACTTGGTGGCAAAAGTCTCATTTTCTCTGATGCAAGCGATCACGATTTAATTATATCTCTCGAACTTTAATTATATCCTTGGTGGCAAATTTAATTATATCCTTGATCACATCATTTTCTCTGATGCAGATTTAATTATATCCTTTATCACGATTTTAATTATATCCTTTATCACGATTTAGTTATATCCTTTATCACGATTTAATTATATCCTTTATCACGATGATCACGATTTAATTATATCCTTGATCACGATTTAATTATATCCTTTATCACGATTTAATTATATCCTGATCATCACGATTTAATTATATCCTTGATCACGATTTAATTATATCCTTTATCACGATTTAATTATATCCTTTATCATCACGATTTAATTATATCCTTTATCACGATTTAATTATATCCCTGATCACGATTTAATTATATCCCTGATCACGATTTAATTATATCCTAGATCACGATTTAATTATATCCCTGATCACGATTTAATTATATCCCTGATCACGATTTAATTATATCCCTGATCACGATTTAATTATATCACGATTTAATTATATCCCTGATTATATCACGATTTATTATATCCTTTATCACGATTTAATTATATCCTTGATCACGAATTATATCCTTTATCACGATTTAATTATATCCCTATACGATTTAATTATATCCTTGATCACGATTTAATTATATCCTTTATCACGATTTAATTATATCTCTGATCAAGATTTAATTATATCCTTGATCACGATTTAATTATATCCTTTATCACGATTTAATTATATCCTTTATCACGATTTAATTATATCCTTTATCACGATTTAATTATATCCTTTATCACGATTTAATTATATCCCTGATCACGATTTAATTATATCCTTTATCACGATTTAATTATATCCCTGATCACGATTTAATTATATCCTTTATCACGATTTAATTATATCCTTTATCACGATTTAATTATATCCCTGATCACGATTTAATTATATCCTTTATCACGATTTAATATATCCCTTATCACGATTTAATTATATTTAATTATATCCTTTATCACGATTTAATTATATCCTTTATCACGATTTAATTATATCCTTTATCACGATTTAATTATATCCCTGATCACGATTTAATTATATCCTTGATCACGATTTAATTATATCCTTTATCACGATTTAATTATATCCTTTATCACGATTTAATTATATCCTTTATCACGATTTAATTATATCCCTGATCACGATTTAATTATATCCTAGATCACGATTTAATTATATCCCTGATCACGATTTAATTATATCCTAGATCACGATTTAATTATATCCCTGATCACGATTTAATTATATCCCTGATCACTATTTAATTATATCCCTGATCACGATTTAATTATATCCCTGATCACGATTTAATTATATCCCTGATCACGATTTAATTATATCCCTGATCACGATTTAATTATATCCCTGATCACGATTTAATTATATCCCTGATCACGATTTAATTATCAAACAGTTTAGAACAATTACATTCATGGTGAAAGCAATGCGAGAAAGATTTAGAAAACTTATTTAGTTTAACCAAAGACTTCATCAACTCTAAAACCCCCTACTTATGTAATCACTTTGTCTGTGTGCAGTTATTTTTTCAGAGGGTTCTGTAGCCCAAATATGGGCTGCATTCCCAATTAATTATATATTATAAAGCGGTAAAATTTAAAAAAAGATAGTTTCCTCCTTACAATTCCCTTTCCATTTGATCCCTAAAAAAAGCCCTTTCCCAAATCAGTGATCAATAATCCCTGGTGTGTCAAACTGTCATGCAAAGCTTGTACACAAGATATCTCCCGAACCTAAGTCCAGATTTAGATCACTTCATCAAGTTCTATGCCTGAGAAAATTTTGAATGTCATCAATCAAGGTTAAAGGTCATAGGTCATCTTTGACCAATTTTGAAATCAAAAGTTAGTGAACGAAATTTCTCACAAACTCCAGGACACAATATTGTCATGCATACCATAGCATCACACTTTTAACACTTCATTACATTTTGGTGGTCACCAGTCAAGGTTAACTGTCAAAGGTTACCCTTGACCACTTTTGAAATAGAGACACAAGGTACACAAGGTATTTTATGAACCCCTTGACAAAATTTAACTTACTTCATCTGCCTTGACCTTTGACCTGCCTCCTTTACTTGATCAGTGACTAGTGCTGTGGACTTTGCCCATGAGGCTGTGATGACTAACATGGGGCAGTGTTGTATTGCTGGCAGCCGAACCTTTGTGCAGGAAGATATCTATGATGAATTTGTCAAGATGAGCATTGCGAAGGCTGAAAGTCGGAAAGTCGGAAACCCTTACGACAAGTCAACACAAAGTGGACCACAGGTAGGTCATTTCCTGTGTCTCAGTGAGCCCCAGGTAGAGCAGTATCCTATTAAGTCGTAAGTAGATCAATATCTGTTGCTTGTCCTCATAAGTCTCAGATATGCCACGTCCTATTTGTAACATAGAACCTCAGGTAGGTCATTTTCCATTTGTCTTGGTAAGTTGAATAAATCTCATGTAGGGATACAATGTTTATTGTCCCCCGAGTGCCCACAAATAATATTTAGCTCATATGGACTGAAGCATTGATTGATTTATGTCATGGTCTGTTGTTGTCAGGTCACTGGCAATTTTTCCCTTCAGAGGACTTTTTCTCAATAACACGAAGGCCTGCAACTATGATATTTGCCTAAAAAGTTCCTTGGATGAAGTCTGACATATCATGTCAAAAGAATTGACTGTGACCCATATTCAATGTCACCGGGGTTCAGTTATATTAAAACCATCCAACTACTTCCTCTCATAAGCTAAAATGCCTTGAATTAAGATTATAGCTTGAAAAAGTTTGTGAAAAGAAATGGCAATGACCAACATCCAAGGTCAGGGTTGTTAAAGATGTTTAAACCTTTAATGGCTTCTTCTGCTGAAACAAAAAACCCACACTCATGATTCTTTTCTGACAAGTTTCTAGGTCAAAGAGGTCAAACTTGCTACAACTTTCAAAAGATGACTTTTCATAAACCAAGTTGCTGAATGTCAATGATGTGAACTGTTAATTGATTTTTGAAAAACAGTTAACACTTACTGGGCATTGTAGGCCCATTTGGCATCTTGTTTTAAACCTCAAAAACTGCTGTACCTATTTCAATCACATTTTGTGTATGTGGGGTATAAATATGCATAGATAACATAAAACCATATGAAATTTCATTCAGAACTGCAAGTTATTCTCCTGTTCTCTTTCCATCTTATATAGTACAGGTTAATGGAGCATGGATATATTACTATACAAGTATCTCTGGTCTGTCCTAACAAGTATATCAGTGGTACCAGGCAGTGAAGTTGGAAATTTTGGCAAATTGCATTTAAGTTGATTAAGTTGCTGAAAAATGGAACCTCACGGAAGTGACCCTTCTATATGATATAAACATTGGTTAGATTTCCTGTGTTAATGGTCTATATGTTGAATGCTATTCCACACAGAAACATACATCTCAGAAGTAGTATACATCTGCTATATACATATTATACATATCAATTAGATGAACAGCATCAACAAAATCACACCTTCCTTGCAGATTGATGATGAACAGTACAATAAGATTTTGGAGCTGATTGAATCAGGGAAGAAAGAAGGAGCCACCTGTGAGTATGGTGGTGCAAAGGATAGTGATGAGGGATACTACATCAAACCGACAGTGTTTTCAGGAGTTCAGGACCACATGAGAATCGCCAAGGAGGAGGTAACTCCAGCAGTTCCCTGGGAAGAGTTTCAAAAATAAGCATTTAAATTTCAAATCCCACAAAGTGCATGTATTAGCCTCCTTCTGACACCAAAGACTTTCTCTCTGTTGGGCTAACTATCCTCTAAATCAGACAGAAAGAGGATAGAGAGTATCTTCACCACAATCGCCTCCTTGGAACTATTTTTAGTCCAAGGTCAAGGTCACTGATGTTGTGTAGCTACTATCTATCTTAATAATATACTGACAAGGTGTTTTACTAGACCAATATTTCTCTTTCATCGTAAAAACAAAGTGTTTACACTGTGGTTGCAGTGCTTGTCTAGGTTTCATAATCTTCACTATGCTGCTTTCAAAAATGAATAAACAAATACTATTCTGCACTTCCTCTGTTAAAATCATGAAATCTAATGTAGATTACAATCATGGTTGTCAGATATTTAATGTTTTCATTAGAAATAATCATTAACCAGACGTCTGATATTTCAGCATAAGGATCAGAGAAATCCATTAACATGTCGCTTTAAATATGGCTATGTATTTGACAAGATTTGATTTGTGCAGTATAGATTTAGCTTGACTTATTTTACATTTGATACGCTGTGCAATTAGATTGATAGAATAAAATAATGGTTTAATTTCTTTTAATTCTTCCTTTATAATGAATATTTTATCAGTTTTCCTCCAGCTTCTTTTGTTTTGTAGTTGTGACCATTAAATTTAATACATGTAAACTGATCTCATTTTCAGATATTTGGCCCAGTCCAGCAAATTTTGAAATTTAAAGATATGGATGAGGTGCTAGAGCGCGCCAACAGTACACATTATGGCCTGGGTGCAGCTATCTTTACCACTAATATTGATAAGGCTATGACCTTTGTTCAAGGGGTCAAGGCCGGGACTGTGTGGTAGGTTTTTACTGAAGTTAATAATCACTATTAAAAAGAATTGTATTTTTAATTTCATGGAAGCAATATTGAAACCAAAGAATTACATTTTGATAATAGCTTTATCTGACAGCAGGTGTAAAATGTTTTAGTGTTTCCTAGATTAGAACCTCCATCACATATTTGAACCTCCCTTACAGATTTTCGCTTACAGATTTGAAGTGCCCTCACAGGTTTGAACCTCCCTTACAGATTTAAAATGCCCTCACAGGTATAAACCTCCCTTACAGATTTGAACTGCCCTCACAGGTTTGAACCTCCCTTACAGATTTGAATTGCCCTCATAGGTTTAAACCTCCCTTACAGATTTGAACTGCCCTCACAGGTATAAACCTCCCTTACAGATTTGAACTGCTCTCACAGGTTTAAACCTCCCTTACAGATTTGAACTGCCCTCATAGGTTTAAACCTCCCTTACAGATTTGAACTGCCCTCACAGGTTTAAACCTCCCTTATAGATTTGAACTGCCCTCACAGGTTTAAACCTTCCTTACAGATTTGAACTGCCCTCACAGGTTTAAACCTTCCTTACAGATTTCATTTGATTCTTTTTTTTTTTCTCCAGGGTAAACTGTTACAACGTTGTGAATCCCCAGGCTCCATTTGGTGGTTTCAAGATGTCCGGACTTGGCCGGGAGCTGTAAGTGAACTAAAAGAAAATTCTTTCTGGTTGAGTTTAGATTTTAGTCAGTAGATTGATTTCTGGTTTGTTGGTAAGTTAAATGTTTTGTTATTTATCTGATATAGTTAAAAGGTTCCATGATATTGTGATTAGAGAGAGAAACAGAGATTTTGTCCAGTTAATTAACAATATCACTGCTGGAGCACCTAATTTAATGATTGTCTGGAGGATAATCTGTAGTAGAGGATAAAAAAAGCAGCAGTGATACTTTTTAAGGCCTTTTTAGTTCTAATTTTGATAACTTTGACAGTTAAATTCATGAATGTGTATCATTGTTTTAGGGGCGAGTATGGTCTACAGAACTATTTGGAGGTGAAAAATGTAAGTAAATCACAAATTAATGACAACAAACCAACAAGATACAAACCATATTCTTATTAATAACCTCACTTTTCTTTATTTGAATTTTTGAATATCTTGAAAATATATCTTTTTAATCGCATGTTTGTGAAATATCAATGTATTTATGTGAACCATAATATTCATTGATTGATTAAGTTACATTCATTTATCCTATAGATTTGGTAAAGATCTGATGAATACTGATAGTTTAGAAACCTGTTTCTGTGATCACAAGGATATTCTGGGTTTTTTTTGTAGGTTGTCATGAAGGTCCAAGAGAAGAATTCCTAGACATGTATTGAATTAACGAGTTCGCTGAAGCAGAATCCCTTTTTTCTGATGATTTAGAGAATAAATCTATTTTTATGTAAAGCAAAACTATGAAATGGACTCATATGATTTCATAATTTGAAACATTATGAAAACATGCTTTATGATGTAAATTCATTACAATTTGTTTTTATTAATTAGCACATAAAATTGAAAAAAGGGTATTTCACAGATTTAGATTACTTAACATTTTCTTTTGTAGTTACTGTCAAAAATGGTACAAAAAAGTAGTTATTTAAGTCATAACTGTTGTGAACCTGTTTCCTCGTCTCCCTTCACAAAATGTACATTTTCCAGCACATTTTGGTCCCCGGTGTTTCGCATGCATAATTTTGCGACCATGTTAAATTTTGACAATTGCAATGTGTATTTGTAAGAAAGTGTACTATGTCTTTAGAAGTCATGGATGCATAATTCAGAATTATTTCCTAAATTTCCTGAGTAGATTTCCTTTGAACTCATGTCATGCATAATAATTTTCCAACAGTGAAGGGTGAAGGCTGTAGTTGTCTGTCCTTCTGTCCACTTCTTCAGGCTGTATGGCCTTCACTGCTTGTCACTGTACCTTGATACTTACCACCTTGATGAGGCGCTTCATCATGTATCAAAAGTAGGTCATTCCGACCTACATTTGTTCTTTGACCTACATCAGAGAAAAAATGTTGATCTGAGCACTTTTTCCTGTAAACATCTACCAGTAGTCACTTCTTGGGGATGCAAGTTCAAATTGGTTAGATGATGTTTCGTTGGGAAATTGTATGTAATTTGCCAACTTTTCTTGTTAGTTTTGGAACTTGATAAAGACTGAATGTTCAACAGATAAGCAAATAAAAGGAAAGACATTAATGTTGTATGTAGAACAAGTGAAGATCATGCTTCAGTAGACAGTGAGGTCCCCTTTAGTGGATTCTATTGTTATATACGCATTTTAAAATCATGTTTAAATGTATCTTATTAAGAGAAGTGTTCCCTTTCATTTTTTTAATTTACATATATATATATATTGTCAAAATGCTTCAGGTAAACAGATTATAAAACATCAAAATTCTATTTGTGCAATGATTTAATATGATTTACACACTACGACAGTCACAGAAATCAAACAGAATTTACCTCATTTTGTAAGTCTTCATTTTTAATCATATAAATGGAATGTTTATGATTCAGAACCAATTTTGAGACATTTATACTTATTTAGTGCCTTTTACATACTATTCTAGAACCTACATGTATTACGCAGTTGTATGTGTCCCATAATTTTCTGTATTTGTTGAAAGTTAAATTCAATATTGTTGATTTTTTGCAGATATTGTGAGTGCTATATCAAATTTCACATTAAAAATGATGGTGTAGGAGTTTTGTTTAGAATGATGGTTATATATTTCTGTAGGTAAATACTTCATGCAGTCAGTACACTGGTATATAATGTTGGTATAGGAATGTTGTGTAGACAGACGGTTTTATAATTCCGTTGGTGTCAGTCAGTACACTGGTATATAACGTTGGTAAAGGAATGTTGTGTAGACGGAGGGTTTTATAATTCCGTTGGTGTCAGTCAGTACACTGGTATATAACGTCGGTATAGGAATGTTGTGTAGACGGAGGGTTTTATAATTCCGTTGGTGTCCGTCAGTACACTGGTATATAACGATGGTATTTGGGTGTCTTGGTATTGCATTCTGTAATATTGTTGGCAGTGGTCTGCGATACATATACAGTATTTAGGTCTGTACCAAGAGTATCATGGCTAGTTACATATTTGTGAAATAAAGGTTTGTTGAGTAACTTGACTTGTTCTCTTTTTTCATTTGTGATTTCAGTTATTCTAAAATAATTTACATGTATATTCAAGTCAGAGAGTAGTTTCAGAAGTTTTTCAACATTAAACTCTCTAGAACATTTTCAACCAATACACATCTAGTATACATAACAGAACGGATGACATCCAACCATCAAAGATAGTATACAAACTATATCACTGAATGCAATAGACATATCAGTCTTATTCAGCCCAGTAAGTGCAATACAGAACTGACAACAATATTAAGTTACCATACATGAAAACGCATAGAATGTTTGTGTAAACTACACTGCATAGAAATGATGAGTGCATATGGGTGTGTTAAATACACTTTAAAGACACAATAAATGTGTATGACAGTGTAACTACACTTTATAGACACGATGAGTGTGTATGACAGCGTAACTACACTGTATAGACACGATGAGTGTGTATGACCGTGTAACTTCACTGTATAGACACGATGAGTGTGTATGACGGTGTAACTACACTGTATAGACACGATGAGTGTGTATGACAGCGTAACTACACTGTATAGACACGATGAGTGTGTATGACAGCGTAACTACACTGTATAGACACGATGAGTGTGTATGACCGTGTAACTCCACTGTATAGACACGATGAGTGTGTATGACGGTGTAACTACGCTGTATAGACACGATGAGTGTGTATGACGGTGTAACTACGCTGTATAGACACGATGAGTGTGTATGACAGTGTAACTACGCTGTATAGACACGATGAGTGTGTACGACAGCGTAACTACGCTGTATAGACACGATGAGTGTGTACGACCGCGTAAATACGCTGTATAGACACGATGAGTGTGTACGACAGCGTAACTACGCTGTATAGACACGATGAGTGTGTACGACCGTGTTACTACGCTGTATAGACACGATGAGTGTGTACGACAGCGTAACTACACTGTATAGACACGATGAGTGTGTATGACAGTGTAACTACACCGTATAGACATGATGAGTGTGTATGACAGTGTAACTACACTGTATTAGACACGATGAGTGTGTATGACAGTGTATAGACATGATGAGTGTGTACAACCGCGTAACTACGCTGTATAGACACGATGAGTGTGTATGACAGCGTAACTACACTATAGACACGATGAGTGTGTATGACAGTGTATAGACACGATGAATGTATATGTAAATGTTGCTTAGAATTGTCATACAAAGTTGGACATATCATACAGGTAATATCCTGTTTTTAATTATCTCATCTATGAGTAACAAAAAGAAAAAATGAAATTTAAAAACATACAAATCCTTTAATTCTGATGTATTAATATTTACACTGTACAAAAACGATCCTTAAGATGATGGAAGCCGAGATCAGAGCTCTCCGTGTTGAATCTTTGTAATTATTTCTATTGTCACTGATGTAACCTTACCGTCTTACCCCCATTATCAACATCATTACTTTAATCCCAAAGCTAGTATAAACCCCGATTTTGATACATGATATACCACAATACGTAAGTTAGAGGTAGATCGATTGCGAGTCGCCGTAGCTCGATATCATTCGCCTTCTGTCTGGTTAATCTCCTCCAGTACCTTATATCACCTCCGACATTTTTTCAGTACCGTCATGCAGTTCTTTGAACTCGTTTTCCTATTGATGGCAGTAAATAATTATGCTAAGAGCATTTTCAATGCTCTTCAGCATGTTGCTGTCGCCCCTGGCCCTGAGTATCAGTACTTTGTTTTCATTGGTTCATAAATCGAAAGTTTACTCCTACTCCATCTGCCGGACATTACCGTAATCATTGGATTATCGCCCCTACAAGTTGCTGATCCTAGTCATTAAATGAAACAACCTTATCGACATTTTCTTCATTACTTGTACATCAAGAAAACGTTTTGTGTTGTGTATTAATGATAATCAGACATCGAAATTTGTAAATACAGTGACGAAGACTCACGTTTTATGGTGGTAAATTTTGCGAGGCGATGCCAATATGGCGGCTTAACTTTCTTTTCCGCGCGATGCATTGTGGGTGTCATATATCTTTCTTTTTTTTTTCTTTTTCGAAAATTTTCATCCCGTTTAATACTGTTGAAAACTTTTGAAAATACTGAAATATGTAGGTGAAAATAGGAATGAAACTAAAATAAGAATGATTTAGAGTAGCATAAAATTTTGACGGAAACAGCCGGGGTGCTCTTTGCTGCTGGACCCTGAAAGAAAACGGCGGCAGAAAGAAGATGGCGGGTATTTGATGTAAGTAAGTTTCACTATATATATATATAAGCTGAATTTAAAGTCAATACTTATACTGAACTAGCAATTGCATTTTTTGCAAAATACTCATTTGAAATGAGCTATCGCATGTATTGAATTTAGGCTCGACGGCGACGCGCAAGCTGGGCACTGCCGCCATGGCACTTTTTTCAAAATATTTTCAAGACTTTTCCTTTGAAGCAGTATGCATTTGAAAAATGTTATGTAAGCATCTAGCACATTTTTGTTGCTTCCGTAAAGTATTTCAGTGTTTTGAAATAAATTTATTTTTGAATGATCGTGAGTAGCCCAACAGATCGGAAATTAAACAGAAAAAAACTTATCCGTAATATTGTACTGTACTACTTACGCTACCTTGAATAGATCTAGGAATCTATCTGTGTAATATATCGATTTTACTTTAAAATATCGGTCACTGTCCGTGCTATTGTAGATCTAGCTCTTTCAAATTTCTGATCGGAGATAATTTATAAGTACCCCAAGTCCAGGGTATGAAATCGTACGGGAACTCTACAGCTATGCCAATTGAAGTTTATATATATAGTTTTAGCTTAAATTTAGTTTTTGTCTTTCTGATGTCTCGTTGATTCTGTTGAAGAGTGATGCATGTGAACGATTACAATATGAAGATTGGGAATAATGAAGATGTCAATTAACATCTGAATCCCGGAAAGTGTTTTAATGAAGATTAGGATAAACCTAGCAAAGTGTTAGGTCCCATTGGTACAATTCTTATTATGCCTGAACTTTTAATATATGTACTGTATTTGTTCATCTCAGAAATTTCAGTATTATGTCAACTGCGTCAACTTTCAGTTCAACACTTGATTCATCAATTTTACACAGCCCTAGGCTCAATATTTGTCATTAATTGTCGACTGTTTTTAAGCATTTTAGAGTTTTGTTTCCATGGTGAATGGAATGAAATGGGATGAATAGTCTAACCAATACCCCTCGAGAGCTTATTAAGACATTGCAGTATTATCACATTGGGCCTTATTAAAAGTCAAATTGAAACTTTAAGAAACTCAAGTGACCGGAAGTACAACAATGAGATGTTGATAATCAATGAAATTGATTAATTGAGAGGACATTGTCTTAGTACAGATAACCAGGCTTTGTAGTGGTTTGTTCAGAACTGTAGTTCTGGTTAAGTAACCATTAATTATGTCCTTTCAGCTACAATGACGTACATTTTTGAAATACCTCTACTGTAGCTAAATGTGGCATTTGTAATAGACATAGCCAAAGTTAATTTTGTGATAGATGTAGCCAAAGTTAATTTTAGGATCAGTTAGGACAGCTACTGTTTGTAACAGGCATGGGTTTAATTACATGATGATGTAATTAATTAAATTACAATTACATTATGAAAATGGCATTGCCATTACAGGTATTTTCAAAATAATTAAATAACCATTACATGACGGTCCAATGTAATTAATTAAATTACACATTACTTTTCAAGTCAAAATGATTTTTTTTTTAAATACAAACGTCGAAATAAATTATCATACTGCACAGATTTATCACACAAATTTAATTTTATGATTCAATCTCTGTATGACCATGGTCAAGATATTATCATTTTGCTAGCTGTCCATCGCTTAATAATTTGACAGTGCTGAATGTCAAAGTAATTAATTACAGTATATTTAATATAGACTCCTATTGGGAAGACTATAAGCTTATACAGAAGTGTATATTTCTTGCACATAATCATAGCAATAATGAAATATAGTTATTTATTTCCCTTACTCTCTTTCAGCAAGTGGATGTCCCTGAAGAAATGAAATCTGGAATGGTAGAAGGTGTCTCTATTGATTCTTCTAAGTTGGAATTGGCCATGGTGACCAACAATGGATTTGAGGACCTTATGGTGGAGAAAAACGTCCTTCTTTCCGGCCTCCAATTAGATGTTGAAGATGATTAATCACTTGAGGAGATGCTAACAACCATGTTGCCTTTTAATGTCACAGTACTCTCTAAAGGCGGAAATATATTTACCATCACAAAAGAAGAATCAACAAATCGCGGAAACTAAAAAAATGTGGAAAAGATCATTGTATACTGCATTTGTAGTAAATTTGTATACAATCTTCAATTTACTTGAGTAGAAAGATTCACTAGTTATACCAAGTTTGTCTAGAAAAATCACTGTATACTGAACATAACACGACTTCTGTTTAAAACCTTCATTTAAACTTAGGCATGTATTTTTTTATGTATCTTAAAAGTCTACCTACAACAATTTTGTGTATGCAATCTTGTACTAGGATATTGACATGACAAGATTACATTGCTGATCAAAGCATGGGAAGAATACTGTATCTAAAAACTGAGTAAAACAAGATATAAGCATCTGTATCATGTTTTTTTATTATTATTTTTCCATAATGTCTGTCCACATGGAATTTGTAAGCACTCTTGTGCATTCTTATACCACCAAAAGGGTGGGTAAACTGGAATCAGGTTGTCTATCCGTCCATCCATCTGTTTGTCTGTCTGTAGACACATCTTGTCTGGACAACTCCAATGAAACTTTTCAGTAATATTCGGGACAATGTGCAGATGTGCATGCACCATTTTCCCTCGAAATATCGATTGCCATGGCAACTGGTCAATATAGACGGGTTTTGCTCGTCGGTCAACTTCTAAACCTGTGGACCAATTTCAACAAAAAATTGCAGGAATGTTGGGGAACGTGCACATGCCGCTGTGTTTCAGAGGATGTTTCTGTGCAAAAGGACACCATGGGGAGATAGCTAAGGCTGTGGGTGTTGGGGGTATTAGTTATCATTTGGATTACAGTTTCAGTTATCCCTGGGCAATGTGGAGAGGATATAGTAATGATGTTGAGGATTGAATGTAGAGGTCACAGTACTTGCATAAGTACTATATGATTACCTTGTAAATGCATTGAGACTAAGACAGTATACCTTAATCAAATTTGGAACATGTATCCCTTATGAGAAGTCGGTTTCTTTAGAAATTCAGGGTCAGATGTCAAAGATCAAGGTCACAGTCAAAAAACGGATAGATGCATGGGGGTGTTCTTTGCATTACCCTCATTTTTCTATCAAATTTCACAACCTAAAAGATATTCACATCTTGCAAATTTCAAAGTTCAAGGTCATTGTTAGTATGTAAAAATTATAATACAAGAGGAATAAAATATCTTGCGACAAGTTTTAGAGAACAAAGAATATATAAACATGTCAACAGAATTGTAGAACCAGCAAAACAAGTGTAAAATTGAAAGAAAGACAATATCTACTCAAAGATTCCCTGAAAAAGTACAAGGAGAATAAGACCAGGTGTTCCGAAAGAACAGGCATCTTTTATTTTAAGACAATCTGGAAAATGAAGCTGCCCAATATTTGTATGTAGCATGTTATTTGCATGATGGTCTAACTAATGGTCATAAACCAATAAGATACGCAGTCTTTAAAGTGATAATATGGTGTCCAAGATCAACATTTCCTACAATGTATCTAAAGAAATGGACAACTTCCCTATCATTTCATCTTGGAGCCTACTTTGGGACATGTATTACATAAGTAATACTACTGTGCTTGTTATTTCTGATATCTGCTGGTCATTTTTTATGGGCTGCAATGATTTACTGCTTGCATATAGTTGGTTTCAGTATATAGCAAGCTAATAACAAAGAATTTATTTTTTTAATGGTCTTAGCATACCAGTACTTTCAGTACTTTGATTTTTTTTTTTAGATTTATTAAACTTTTTTAACGTAAAAGATTGAAAGGAATTGCAGTCAACCTGACGGTAACAAATTCCTAAAACTGTTCAATTCAGTCGTAATATGTTTCTGAAAAAAATATTATGAAAATTAAAATGGAGATGGCTTTGGACTCGTGTTAATGAGCTTACATTCAAATAGAAAATCTCGAAATTTGTAGTACAATATTTGTATGGTGCTGTCATAGTCTTTAGACTGCTAAAATATTTCTACATGAGCAAATTATCACAGCAAACCCCGTTTCGATGCCGAATTCAACAATTAGCTCAACTTTGCGAAGGGCTAACAATCGTTTATGACCATATGAATACTAATATCGTAATACAAAATTCTAGTATTTATGAATTTCGCGAGATACTTGTCACGGTTAGACCCTATTCTATACGCCATTCCTTATCAGGTACACGAGAATGTCGAAACAGTAAACTTGACAAAATGCCACTCTGAAAATGCACAGATAAGTAAGCGGCGCACTCGTGAATATTGGTGCTAATTGACTTATCGCAGTAGACACCTAGTGTAAAACTGGCTAACCTTTTCTACCTGAACAATCTGTTTAATTGAACACTTCAGTAAGGGTGTTAAATTACAAGGAATTTCGTCATGTATACTTCACTGCTTTTATTTCGAAATGCAGAAATGGTTTTCTAGTGCCACATTTTTAACATTCTCGATATCTCGAACATTAAGAGTTAATCTCTATATATGAACTGGGGAGCTATATTGAACGACACACAGGAGTAAAAGTGTACGTTGTAAATGTAGCTTTGTCATCATGTCATAGCTTACGTTTTGTTATCAACTGAAACAATTGAAGTTTTTCGTTGTCTGGACCAATCACATTCAAGTTTTCTGTTGTCGTTTGCATTAAATTGAGCCCATTTGTGTTGGTCATGCTCTAGATAACTCCACATAATAGGAGAGCTGTTTTCAAGGTTGGGTAACCTGTTTTCTGTCTTTGATTCTAGAGGCATTCGTTTCATCTGTGATCCTGGTGAGGATTGGTATTCGAGTCCAGTTGTGTCAGTAGCTACATCTGTGATCCTGGTGAGGATTGGTCATCGAGTCCAGTTGTGTCAGTAGCTATATACATACAATATATCTGTGTAGGTTTTGATTGACATAGCTGAATTGTTTATTTTTGGAAATAGATCACTGAATATATTACGTGATTGAGGTTGGAACGATTTAATATTTCTATAATGGTACAGCTGATTAGACTACCAGTGTCTGGGATCCTCAGGTTCATATTAATGCTCGTGATTATCATGTACATATCCACTGTCATTGAAAATCATTGAAATGATGCACAATTAAAATAAAGCATTTCTAGATAATTTGAAATAAAAAAGATAATTTATCCTTTATTGTCCATTTTTAACTTCAAAGATTACACTATGAATTTCTTCAAAGTTTTATATAATGATATTACATTGGAAAGCTTATCATTAAAAAATCCATATAACAATCTACGAATCAAAAACATGTTATTAGGCATATTCATCAACCTCTGATATAGATATTTTTTATTTGTATCAATGTTGCGTCGTCTATTAGACAGGGATATCATGCTAGTTTACATACAAAAAACCAACACAGCAAGAAAATTTTGACATTTTAAAAATCTTAAATCAAACTCAAAATCGACTGATATACATTTACAAAGATCATTTTAAATATGCAAAATTGCAAACAATGAGCATCTAATTTGAATCACAATATATTTGAAAATAGGGATTGCCAACATAGAGTTGATAATGTCAAAGCGTTCTATATATACTTCATTTACCTGGAAGTGTCAGGTGAAAGTATTGTTATAGAAAGCCTGTCGATACATTTACCATTGTGTTAATAATAAAACATCAATGAACAAAACTCCCCGTTTGAAATTTCAAAACTGTGTAAAAAATGATGGTTTGGTAAAAACTTGGTATTATTGCCCTACCTGTGCATATACCAATGCCTGTTTTAATTTGGAAGTCATATGCGTAAAACGTCTTTTCCGGGAAATTAGAGTCATTCGTACTTGGTCTGTACGATGACAAGTCAATACTGTTCAAGGTTTTGTATTTCTGGTCATATCGAATGTCTGGCGTCGTTTAGTTGTTGTCGTATCCTGCTGCCTGTGCTTTTCTGAAAGAGCGTGAGTTAATATGCCTTAATCCGAGTACTCATTATCCATCAGAAAATATCGATACTTTTAACAAAATCTTAATACAAACTCAAAACCGATTTCCCAAGTTTAAACAAAAGAAAGATTCACACGGATACCATTGAAACAGTGCAAGTAGAATAAGACCAGATGTTTTAAAATGGTACACGTATTCAGCTTCATCGAAGACACCAGCAATGTGCCTTGTAGACCTTGGTTAATGGAACAAGGTCAATAACACCAAGAGGCGCAAAGGTAAGGCAGTCGCATTTTACTTGGAGGGTCGACGTCATATTCCCCATTCGGATGTGAAAATGTATTTCCCCGAGTAATCCGGGTTCGACTTCCCCATCTTCCATCCAACAACAATATAGAGTAAATTGTTTTAAATTGTTTATTAAATAAGTAAAGTTTATATTTTTAACAAACAACAAAACCACCAGGCATAATATTGAGCATCGAACACATGTTATTTCCATATATCTATCGAAAAGTATTATTCTCTAGTGTGTCGTTCAGGCGATAATCCCGAATGAGGTTAAGGCAACGATCGAGTACTTCCCAATAGTCTCTAAACCCTATGTTTATCTGTCAGCTACTGGGAACAAGCCCTTCACATCGAATCAGCCGGCTCATGTAAATACCATAAATAAGGTAAGTTAAACTTTTAACACAGCTTGGTGGAAGGCTACCCCTAGTGTTTCGGCGTAGGAATGGGGTAAGGGGCTGATATGTACCTCTAATCATTGGTTTTCAATGTTGATGGATGTATAAGATGATATGTCAATACATTACTTGTTATCTAAAGACAAGACAGCATCATATTTAGAATTACTTGACAATGTATATGTGATCAAATAAAGTTATGTTTGAATTTTCTTAAGCGCAATCACAATAAGGGCCCTTGGGTCTGTTGCATTGGAATAAATACATAAGTAAATATTGTAATTCTACAAGGCATAACAAATTGGCGCTTACACGGTCTCCATCAGTACCACTTCGTCCCCATATCTGTACCTCCCAATTTTTTTACTCTGCCAACGAACCTGTAATAAAAAACACAATGAAACATCACGGAAATGAAATGATAAATCATACACGATCCCGACATGTTTTTCGCCTTACGTATCAAAAATTGTAAAAGAAATATTTCTTATGATAACATGTCGTTAATTTTACATAATGTATAAATACCTTCACAGTTCCCGTCATTGTACACGTACACACGACACCCCACGAGCCAGGGCCTCCATCATCATCATCGTCTGTCCAACAAGGCCCTGAGTTACCAACAAAAGACTGCTCCAAAACATCAACACCAGACTTCCGATACATATAAATACATGCCTTGTATCGTGTCTGGCATCTGATCAGAAATACAGTATAAGTTTAATCTATAATGCAGTTGATAACAATATTATAGAGTAAGCCATATCTGCATATCAGATATTTTTCATTTTGTTCTTTATTTAGTAAAGAATTCTGACGTAATAACCATTACCTCTTATAACCTTGCAGCCGACTTGTATCAGTTAACTGTCCATCAGCTGACGTTCATCATTGTCTGTAATCAGAACTTCACAGGGATCACTACAGTGGTATGTACACGGTACTATACCACAGTCCCACAACACGTCAACAGTTCCTATAATGTGAATTCAGTGACCAATCAGAAAATAGAATCTAAAAACTGATGACACAAAGGCAATGCCTGCTCAGACAGGGTAACTATTATGATGCCAGCTGATACGTAGTTAGATACTTATATAAATAACATACCGATAACTACCTATATGTAACTACATGTAAAGATAAATAATGCCCTATTTCAATTAGGTGACTTTTATACGTTAGTTTATCTTTTGGAAATGACGCTTTTCATAAATAAGACATTAATAAATCTATCAAAGCAAACTGCCACAGAGGGAAATTTTAAAATACTAGCGTTCAAATATACGTGGAAATAAATACATATGTTGTGCTGTTATTACGTGCTAGAAGCTGATTGATCAATTCCATTTTTTTGACAAATTGACACACATGGAAACGCATTGAATGATTAGTACTTGGGAGTAAACTACATGTTCTATATGAAGAATTATAAACAAAAACCAAAGAAACAAACAAAAAAAAAACAAAAAACAAAAAACAAAAACAAAAACAAAAAAACAAAAAACAAAAAAAAAAAACAAAACAAAACCAAAACACCCACCATCTGCATAGTGATTAACTACAGTGCCTGGTCCGTTGGAGTCCTGATTGTCTAAAACTTTCCAGTCGGGACCACGTCTTATTCGCGTCCCGAGAGGGGGCAACTCCAAATCCTCGTGTTCATTAACAGGGTATTCGTTTGGATCTACGACTTTAGTATATGGTAGTATAGAAATGTTGATGGCGAGATCGATGATTGTTCCCTAAAACAGAGAGGTAAATATTCGATATTCAACCCCCTCTACTCAGAAACTTCTTGACAAAGTATTATGTCGATACGAACAACACAGAAATACACGTCAACACAATGCAAATTCTAAATCGAAAAAAACACACACACTAGAGACCCTCGAAGAAGTATAAGAGAAATATGACAGACGTTTGGAAAAGTTAGATAATTCTATGACGTGGACAAAACTTAATGTGATACTGAGTAACTGCACGTTCCCCTATCAGAACCAGCTATATAACAACGATACCTCCAGACATACCAATTAGAACCAGCTATATTACAACGATACCTCCAGACATACCAATTAGAACCAGCTATATTACAACAAAACCACCAGACATACCACTTAGGATCAGCTATATAACAACAAAACCACCAGACATACCACTTAGGACCAGCTGTATAACAACAAAACCACAAGACATACCAATGTGAACAAGCTATATAACAACAAAACTACCAGACATACCACTTAGGTCCAACTATATAACAACGAAATCACCTTACACTTGGACGAGGATCAAACACATTTGTGTCGTACAAAATCGAAAATGTTAGGTGATAGCAGTACAAAGTGTAGCATGTGATGACGATAGGAAACTGGACTATAGTAGTTGGTTGTACTAGGATTAAAACTCTCGGGGTGAATGCATTAAACGTACACTAAGAAACTGCTCGAGTGCGGGATATGATCTTTATAAGTTACACACACATACAAACTACATACATTTCTGACATGATCTATTGAAGGAAAAGTCTACATGCAAACCGCCAGTACACGGTTACTATTGGTGTATCTGTATTCAGCAGCGAAAACTCTCTTTTACTGATACAAGGCCATACTAATCCCATAAGTCTATATAAAATTTATTGATTCAACATTGCAATCATTTAACTAGTAGAATTTACTTTCTCCGACTGGGAAAATTCTTTTCCAAATTCGCTTGGACTTGAACTTTCTAACTCTAAGAGGGCATGTAATGTAACATCTCCAATTTGTCTTGCTTCTTCATCTCCATCCGCAAGACCCGGAAATTGGCGAAGCAGACGAGTCGCAGCAGACTGGAAACATGAAAGAAAACGATTGATCACGTGATTGCAGCGTCACTCAGTGAATGAACCTACGCTAAATAACCATTTGTGACGCCAGGATACTGAAATGACGTTACGAAAATTCATTGTAAATGTAAGTTATGACGTCAGGATTATAAGATACTGAAAAAACGTCATTACATTTTAGATGTATATTGCAACGTCAAGATGGAGACTACAATAATAAAAAAAACCCATTAAAACTTGAGACTCATATCAGATTCTATTTATAAACTGAAGAAAAAACACCAATTTAGATATGAATTCCCATCGTAACCTGTAAGGAATTAAATAAATTCTATAGATTTTCAAGGGTTCATCAGATATTTCATACTTGTAAATTTTACTAGGAACGGACGTCCGAGCATTATTATTACAAAATACCTTCGTAATGAGATGGAGTATGGTACTATAATAAGGTAACACAGTATATCAATATAAAACATATAAAGACAGACCAACATTAATAAACAAGTTCCATTCCCATTAAACCAGAAGAAGTTTATGACGAATTTTGAAAACAGGTATTTAAATATGTTGCAGTGTGTGATGGTCAGTTCACATTTGTGGACATCACAATCATACAGTAAGTACGATATGAAAAATGAATGTTAATGATATTGACCATTGCCGAAAATGATTTATAAAAGTTGTTTATCAATTGATATTGGGACTGTGATCGAATTGTAACTATTGTGGGTTTTTGTTTATTTTCTTCATTGCGAGGCCTTTTTCACCTGAAATAAGAAAATAAAAACGGAATAGTTACGTTTACTATATTGATATTATCTGACACATTGTTTTAAGTTTCTTACCAAATATTTCGGCATCATTGCGAGTTCATCCACTTGTTCATTAAGAAATATTTTTCCATGAGTAATCTCTGTCAGTGTTTGCAACAGTTCCTGAAAAAAATAAGCAAATACATAGTTAAGCATTGTGGAGTATCTGTCGTGTCGTATTAAATCGTGTTATTTACGTCTATCTTTTCTGCAGTGTTTGAGATTACAGGATGGAAGTCCATGTCGTTAGACAACAGCTCCCTGATTGATGAACTTTCTTGTTGGACTTTATCCCCCGAGCCTGTCGTTACCCTGGTTGATGAACATTCTTGTTGGACTTTATCCCCCGAGACTGTCGTTACCCTGGTTGATGAACTTTCTTGTTGAACTTTATCCCCCGACACTGTCGTTACCCTGGTTGATGAACTTTATCCCCCGAGACTGTCGTTACCCTGGTTGATGAACTTTATCCCCCGAGACTGTCGTTACCCTGGTTGATGAACATTCTTGTTGGACTTCATCCCCCGAGACTGTCGTTACCCTGATTGATGAACTTTCTTGGTGGACTTTATCCCCCGAGACTGTCGTTACCCTGGTTGATGAACTTTCTTGTTGGACTGTCGTATTGATGAACTTTCTTGTTGAACTTTATCCCCCGAGACTGTCGTTACCCTGGTTGATGAACTTTATCCCCCGAGACTGTCGTTACCCGGGTTGATGAACTTTATCCCCCGAGACTGTCGTTACCCTGGTTGATGAACTTTATCCCCCGAGACTGTCGTTACCCTGGTTGATGAAACTTTCTTGGTGGACTTGGTTTTCTCTATAAATTGACTCTACAGTATCTTAGCAACAGCTGTAAGATGCATTTTAATCCATGGTTCTTTAACTCTGAATTTTTATTAAAAGTGTGTGTCTTTTATACACTCCTCGTAATGAAAAAATATTTTGCAACATGTAGGGATAAAACAGTTGTATGAAGTTAATTCATTTAATATATATATTTGTATATACTTACATACTTTATGACTAATTGTTACTACATGATGATTCGTTTGAAACAAATCTTCTGTAAGAACGAACATCTGATTTTCCACTTACGAGAACTTTTTTATGAAGGAAAGATGAACGGCGATACAAATACATGGCGGTGAACGATTTTGAACCTTATATTGTGGAAAATTCGTCCAAATCTAAGAAGAAGAGACATATAGGGGAACGAAATAATAAAACTGATGGAATGGTTCGCAATGTCTTCGTCGAGTTTAGTGGTAAGGTCTTTCAACAGACTATAGGCCTACCTGTGGGAAGTAACAGTGCCCGTCTCTAGACCGACTTTTTATGAAGTTGAATTTATTGAACAACTCAAGAAAAGTGATCACAAAGACCTTGCCAAAAACGTTATTTTACTCTCAGGTGTATTGAGGACGTCTTGTTTTCAAACAACTAAAGTTTTATTGACCATGTTCATTAAATATTTGAAATCAAGGACACAGCAGGCTCTTCTGTATCAAACGCTTATCTCTAGCTAGCTTTACGCCAAGCTTTATGATAAACGTGGTGATGTTACGTCCACAACCTATTATTGATAATTCGATATTCTAGGGCTTGTTCAAAATATCACGATTTTCGCACAGGTTGTCAGCAACTGACATACAAACTCACGACACAGGGTTTCGAAAGATGCAGGTTAATGAATATTAAGAGGGAGTTTTATGGTCGAAACAATGATGTCACTGGGAAAACTTTTCCTTCTGCGGTAAGAAGAATGTGCTTTTAGTTTACCTGTTGGTTTCGTTGTCGTTTACATTTTTTCTCATTCACGGAACTCTTCCTGAAACCCTGGTTTTATTTCTCCTTGGACTTTCTCAAGAGTGTAAATCTCTTAATTGTTCATGTTCTGCCCTAGTTTCATCGGGTTTAAATCAAGATTTTGTTGATAATAATTGATATTTTCTTTGGTGTTTTCATCTCTGTTACGTACTGACTGATCGTTACAGGTATTAATTGTATGAAAAAGATCAAATATATGAAGAGTCTTTTTAACTTACCGTATTAGTTGAAGTGCCTACTTTTACACAGTAACAAACAAGTCCGATCATTTTCAAAAGTTGAGCTGAATATGGGACCTGTGGAAAAGAGCGTAAAGAAAATAATGTCCCATTATATATATAGATCGATTGCTTCAAATGACAATATAACAGACACAAAAATGTTTTCGTCATTAAAACAGATACTTTTTTATAACAAAACCAGTAGAAGATAAGTGAGTGACGTTTTGATTACTACACAGTCACCCTGATCAGAAAAATGACCAGTGTGGAGCGTACTAGAACTGACGTACGTAGTAAACGGGATGGTACAGAATCGACCAACTTTTTCTGCTGTAATATAATCCTCTGGACACGAAGCTCGAAAACTGTGGGACGAGATGGTAAACAGATTAAATACCAAAAAAATACACATGATGATAACAATGTACTCAGTCAACTCGGCTACGCTTTATTTAACATTTGTTCATAATGTTAGTGCCAGTTTGCTCCACACTAGTCATTTGTCTGATGAAGGGTCACAGTGTAGTCATCGAAACGTCTCACTCTAATCTTCCATAAGTTTTGTTCTAAGAACTTAAATTCTATTGACCTGAAGAAATGTTTAAGTTGGCTTCTATAGTATCGGTTTATTTCACGCACGAGATGTTTTTTTCAGATTCCTATGTTAGTTTTAATGTATAACAATGATATAACATCAATATCGTTATCGAATTTATTCAACCAACGTATCACTTTTAAATTCAAAATTGCTAACTCAGCATTACTCGGTAAATACAATTCGAATTAATTCTGTTAGAACAATTTTGAAATTATAATTCTGGACACCATATATTCGAAGATGCCATTATTACATCACAACAACAAAAATGTCTACCATAACAGAATTGTTGGGATCAAACTCATCGTTCACGGCCACTCCATGCTGAGCAGATAACTTTCCATCCGTTACCACTATAATGCGAGTCATTAAGTGAACACCGTTCACAGACACGTCTTCGTCTAGAAATAAGTAATGATAGAGAAAATAAACACCCTTACTTATCAGTATATCAAGCGTAATGCAAGATAAAAATATATGTATTGGCAAAATGAGAAGAGTGCTTCACAATGGTGATCACTAAAGAGGTTGAAAGAATTAGTGTACAAAACGAATCTTCGAACACGAGAAAACCTGGAAAACATAACAAGCACTAGGAATTTGTTTTTTTGTCGAAATCTTAAACAGACTCCCCGAATATCTTATCATATAGTTAACTTTCGGATAGCAGCACCGTCCAGAATATAAGTACTTTAAGTTACTGAACTGTGAGGTTAGGGCCCCTCCCCATCTGGATTGTGACATGTCTTTCGATTGATTTTGATTTTCTTCAATGTTTCAACATCTCGGTCCAACTCATGCGTTCTTATGGAAGAGACAGCTGTAGGATGCAGTTTAATTGGATGTACTGTATCTGACACAGAAGTTGTTATGAAGAATGCTGTTTCTCTTTGTGTCTTTTGTAGAAAGTTGGTGTTTAAATGAACAATATTGAACTGATTTGCAATCATTTGACAAATCATAAAACAATATATGACAATGAAAGTCAATAATACTTCCTAAAATAACACAAGAAAAATATTATTTTAGAAGCCTGCATTCATTAGTAATCCTATTCAAAGATACGTTGGACGTTAACAAGCTTTCTAATTTTGCAAATTATTTCTACAGTTTTGTAAGGAAATGAATTAACTTTAAAAATACTTACAGTTTCCAAGACAAGCAGCAACAGACATCGTTAGGCCACGATATAGTGAACTTTGACCTTCAGCAGCGAGAAAATCTGTCAAATAATATTTAAGATATATATATATATATATTACATTCCAAAATGACCGACATCATTCAATTTTTTTTCAAATTCACAGCATCAAATGCTGTTCATTTTGCGATAAGATATACAGCCACAAATCCAGTAGAAGAACGATCTTTTCTTTTCAGAAAATGCTTAGAATGAATTAATGAACGCATGAACTAAGATGATGAATATCTTTTAAAGTCTGGAACTGACCATGTTTCCGTCCAAAAGGAAAGACTGTTTTACAGTCTGAACTGAACATATATGTTCGTTACAATGAAAAGATTTTTTTTTTCAGTTTGTAAATGTCCATATGCTTTCGTCACAATGACAAGAATGTTTTTCAATCTGTAAATGTCCATATGATCCGTCACAATGAAAAGGATGTGTTTTTTTAAGTCTGAGACTGTCCATATGTGTTCGTCACAAAGAAAAGAATGTTTTAAAGTCTGAAACTGTCCATGTGTTTCCGTTACGACGAAACCTCAATTAACACAATCACCTCGCCATTAAATGCTGTTAAATTAATTTGATTATGAATGTAAGAAAAACTAATCCACGACAGACTTTTCCGTTGACGTGTACTACCAAGCTCATTCTTGACTTGTGTTTAGTCCTTGGCGAGGTGGATGACGACACGTGAATCGGTCCCAAAAGTTGTCACTGCTGTGTTTCCCTGCAACACCTCATAATTGGCAAGATTCTCAATACCTGTGTATACATCACAAAATACGAGAAGATATCACTAAGTTAACAAAACATCGTAATCAAAACACAAAATCGATCATTAACTAATTATTAAGTACCAGCAAAATAGGTCTGGAAGGAGAAGCGTCTTGCTTCATTGACAACCCTCGCTATGTAAATCAGTCCAAACATGTAGTCTCACCTTCCTAAATGAGACATGGGAACCACATTACATCTAATAAGTATTATTTTTTCACATAGTGTGATTTTTTTTGCATAAAGTGTTTAACTACTTATTTAGATTTAAGAGAAAATGAAATCTTAAAGAGAATTTTTATAGGAAATAAACATTGTGATTTTTGCCCGAAGATTAAGGAGAGAAATGGAGAAGAGAGATTGGATTGGACTGCAATAACACGATAGCGTCATCTTTAAAATTTCCTGTGCCCTTATAGCATTTTCAATTACAGTTTTGAGTAAATCCTGATTCAAGTGTATCAGCTTCTGAGAAATTGGGATATACCAAGGTAAATATATCTTATGTAAAACATGTACACAGCATTTAAAGCAAGCAATTTAACTGGTGAGTTATGGTCATCGCAAAGGCATTGCAACCTGAGAACAACAACACTTTTAGCCTTTAATACTTTAACCTGAGAACAAAAACACTTTTAGCCTTTAATACTAGTATCGTTCATTGCACTCAAGAGCGAATGAAACCCTACTTTCAGTCTTTCAAAGAAGAGTAAGCATGCTTTAGTATTACCATCACTGAGACTGAGTATCAACGATAAAGTTGAGGACCTTCTTCGTTTATGTTAATGCCTAATTTTCACAAAAATCTATATGAACAACGTTTTATTACTGGCTCATATAGTTGCTCAACTAAATCTTTGTCATAGCACTTTAAATACAACTTTTGTACCATAAAATATATCAGAAGTTGTATAACTGGTATTTGGATTTAAAAAAAAAACAACATTCCCTTCTGTAAACATTTATTTAATGAGGACTTTTGACTTTTGCCACTGTGTACAGCACCATATCTCATCAACAGTATTCCTATTGCATTACGTTCAGTGTATCAGAAATTATTGAACATATTATGAACACACTTTTGATTTAGAACTTTATCATACATTGACTCAGAAGTTAAACACAATACAGATAACCTCATCTTCCTACATATACCTATCCTTTAGCAAGTAAGTACATATGTTCTTGAACCACGTAAATTACAATTCAACCTTTGACCAAACTATGGCATAACTTATAGGATTTGGATATAATATGTTATATACTTGACACATCAGCTTGCCATCTTAAACCTCATAGTGGCATTAACATTAACTAAAAACCTTACGTGGCACAAAGTCTTGCATTTTTCTATATTCGAAGAACATACAATTTCAACTGAAATCAAATCTGGGAAATGGGTAAATCTTAGGATACGTATTTTGCAAATAATCAGGTTTTTTGGAGATACAGACTGAATAGGACATCCAAGTGTCACTGAGTGAAATGAAATTATATGCTTTTGATGATCATTGGCATGCGAGTGAAATCGCTGTTGTTATAGGTTTTCTTAAAGAAAGCATGTTTGTAATTGTAAATATCCAAGTTTTGATGCCTGTTGTCGTCAATGAACGAGAGGTTCGATCTTTTCCGTGTTTGATATTCATATGTTGGTATTGATATGTCGAACACTTTGAACAAGTGTAAACTACCTTAAATAATACTCCAATGTATACACACCTTTTATTAGACATTGAACACTTCTCCCTGCTTCAACCAAAGATCTGTAAACAAATAATCAGTAAGCTATGTATATTAACTGTATGCTATATGTCCACACCAATCACAAAATGAGCGATAAAGGACAAGCGTCCTAAACAAATCCCTAGTACAATTAGCAGATAATACAGTATTTCAAGTGTTCCCAGTTTCACTTGTAGGATACTGATGTTAAATTTTCAACATACAATCATATTTATCGCAACATCGGGTATCGTAATGATGGAGCAAAGCAGGTCTTAGTATTTTGATATTCTGATATGACAACAAAAAACAAATGCCACATGTTCTTTACTTCCCTTTAATCGTTTATGTTCTAAATACTGCAGTAATAGCCAACCTTTGTAAATTTCTCTCGAGATTCAGAATCAGTTCTCCTATTTCTTGCGCTATATCTGCAACGTCTTTCAGATCACGATTTACATTGTGTCCAATCTACAATCACTTAAATAGAAAATCGTCCGTGATAACTGATGAGAAAATATAACTTGTATATAGGTGCTAATGTACTTTACACTGATCACTTGTCTGGTGAAGGTTACAAAAAGTTTCTAACCAGTTATCTGTAAGAAAATGTTGTCAATATTACGTCGTTGCGGTAACTATTTCAGGAAAATACCTGGAGATGGAAACCAAGGAACACTTTTATTCCGTACCAATTTGACTACATTTCGTAAAAAGTGTACCATAAATTACATATAGTAAGTAAAATGTGACAAGACACTTAACTACAATAGTATTAACAAATCATCATCACTGCACCATAGCACTTATAACGACAAAACCGGATAAAACTTTTATGGTACACTTTGTCATAACCAAAAATGTCTGTCCAGTATGAGCCTTCGTACTTCTTTCCCCACACCGCACACTTATAAACTGCAAGATTGCCCAGCAACATAGAACAGCGCTGCACGGGACGTGTCTAGTTTGTAAGACCAATCTTCTCCTGATCTCATTTACAATTTTCAGTTTAGTGAAATCCACAATATTGCAGCAAATAATATGAGTCTATAATGAAACACTCGAAAACTTCAATAAGTCGAACAAATCCTTTACCTATCGTAACATCGTAATATAGCAATTGTGATATCCTGAACTAGATACGAACTTACCTGGATCAGCTTTGAGTGATAACAAACATCCTGAGCGGGTTATGTGTTATAAAAAGGTCACATTTAGTACACCAAGATCGGACATGGTGCTCGAAACAGACCTGCGTTCTAACGGGTTACCCTTCAGATATTCATCCCACTGTCCCAGATTTATAGTATCTGAAACGTGCTAATACTGTGTAACTCACGATAGATCTAAACTTTTATTTATAGCACACTCGACAACTGTATGAACAACATTCACTGTCTGCATTTTCGTACATTACAGTACGACGAGATTCAATTGCCCAGAGATAAGTAAATGGAAAACGTGTTTTTTTATTACATTATAAACAAACATTGCTTTTTTTACAATGACTCAAGGATGGGCGTCTGGGGTCTAGGTATAAACGACAACGCAAGCGACCAATTAGCGGTCGGTAGGTAAGACGATAAATGTTGAGGTAATGTCTAAACCTTCTCATTGCGCTTATTATATATGAAACATTAGACAAAGACTTGGGCAGTCATGGCGCTAAAGTCTAACAGACAGAGGTAAATAGGAACAGTAAAGCTGACACTCTAGAACATAATAAGAAAATAATCAGGAATCAAGCAGATAATAACACCATCTGAATCTGGAACCAAAGAAGAAACAGGATGTAAAGAAGGATGAAACAGAAGTTATCAAAATATGGTATGATGAGCATGCAATTTGGTATGAAAAGCAATTATGGTCGCGAAACGACGGTGAGTACATAAACCTAGATATCTCATATATATAGAGTGCAAGATTCTAATGAATATCGCGTGTCGATGATAGAATGTTTGTTGTTTCTGCTCATGGCAGTCACATTTACTGGGTTTGTTTTTAATTTGAAAATTATTGAGCAGATCACAGGATATTCCGGCATCCTTTATACGCCCTCATTACGTTTTTGGCTCGTCACTTGAACAACCGTACGACAAAGATTTGCTGTTATTATCACTTTTAGAATCAATATTTATCCATGTTTCTATAAAAAAAAAAAAAAAACAAAAATAGTTGTTGGCTCCCGAGGAGCCGTTCTGCGGCCATATTTGCTTATCCTATCAAATTATACGCTCATCATAATTAAACACGTTGGACCCGCTGCTAAAACGTGAATCTTCCATTCCTGGACAGCAACATTCGTGCATCTCCAACCTTGTCGCAGTTGATTCGATATTAAAGGGCCTAGTCCCATTTCCATTTCATTTCATAATTGACAGACAAGTTCATAACACAAGGTTTTCAAAAATGCAGGTTGTTGAAAACTACTCATTTCATTGAGTTATATGCCATTTTTGTGTGATAAGAAACTAGACAAGATTGATTCTCGAAAGTTTGCCTATTGGTTTCGTTGTTGTATACCTTTATTACATTTATAAACCCGACATTACTTACTTGGATGAACCAAGATATACATGAGTATATATATTATATATATATATACAAGGCGGAAGACGCTTACTCTTCCGGGACATTTGATCTTATTCTCCCTGTACTTTATGAGATCTCCGTCTATATCGTTCTTTTTTTATTTGATCAAAGTAGTATCGAAACGGAGTTTGAATAAAGATTATGATGACAGATTGATATCATCTTTGTTCTCTTTTTTGTCCAAATTGAGGTCATTCTTTTGTTAACCATAGATACGTATCTCAAGTCCTTGCTCTACCTGCTTCATTTATTATCCGACTGTCCTGAAACAGAGTGTATTTTTTAAGGAAAGTAAGCTATGGGAGATATTGTTGTCTATCAAAATGTTTTTACGTTGTAGATTAGTAGCTAGGCCATTTCTTGATCATGATTAGTTTGCTTTAAGAAACTATGAAATATATGTGTCTGTCTTTGATTCAGTGCTAATTTGTCAATGATTTTGTACAATTCTAATGCCTTCCAAACACGCTAAGGTACATATTTTTCCTAAATTCCAATTATTTAGTTTTGTGACTATCGCTGACGACTCTGAATTCCCTTTGGAGAACCAAATTACATGTAGGTTATTGACAAGTGGTTTTGTATCTCTGTAAGTAAGTATTCATCATTTCAACTTTACAGATATTCAAATATAGTGTGTTCCTCTTTACCAACTTAAAGACACAGGCCTACGATATATATATTTGTACTTTCAAAGATTGAATATATAAAGACTATAAATTAAAACAACATTTTTCTCATATTTTATTCAATCTTTACACCCCTGGTTCATTATAGAATTGATGAAGATATACTTAAGTAAAATAACGCGGATAAAGACAATTTCTTTATCACAATACAACCTATTGTATATAATAACACAGATAAGGACATAAATTGTTTACCGTAATACAGACCATTGTATAAAAGCACACATTGGTTATCGCAGTAAAACCCATTTTATAAAATATCAAAGATAAAAACAAGGTGATCCGATAGCACCATACATTTTCATTACATGTGCTGAAATTCTTGCCATCAAGTTTCGAAATAATAAAATAATAAAAGGTAATAAAGTTGATAATACATATGTTTTACTATCACAATATGCAGATGATACTTATTTGACTTTAGATGGTACTGAGCAGTCATTGAGAGAATCTATAAGGGAATTAAACACATTTGCAAATATTTCTGGTCTAAAGGTTAATATTGAAAAAACTGAAATTGTTTGGATTTGGAGTAAAAAACAAAGCCAGGACAAATTCTTACCAGAATTAAATCTTCAATTGGGAACAAAATTTTGTCTTTTAGGAATAGATTTTAGAGTCAATCTACATGATCAAGATGAATTTTGACAAAAAATAATGAAAGTAAAAAGTCTTACTAGTATGTGGAGCAGAAGGAATTTAACACCAATTGGGAAAATACACTTGTTGAAAATCACTAATGATTTCACAATCTAATCACTTATTTATTTTCCTGAAGAAAATAAACTTTATTTTATAATAATTCTTATGACACAGTAAGGTTGATAAAGTTAAAAGGGAAGTTGTTGAACAAGATTATATTCATGGTGGTTTAAAAATGCTTAATATTCATAACTTCATCGATGCTTTGAAATTGAGTTGGATTAAAAGATTACATTAATCTCCAGGCAAATGGATAGTATTTTTTGAGAAATCGGTGAACGTAAATAGACTGTTAGATATTGAAGGTAACTTTATGAAGATTTTCCAAGAAAATTGTAATAATAGTGTTTGGAAAGATGTTTTGGGAGCTTGGCATAGATTAGATAACTCAGCTAACATGAAAATACTAAAGGGGAAGTCACTCTTGCACACACCTCTATGGCATAATGATAATGTAACAATTGGTGGCAAACCAGGTTTTTATCCGAGATGATATGAAAAAGGCATTAACTTAATAGGAGATTTCATTAAATGGTTGGAAGAAGTGGGAAAAATTAATGCAAATGTTACATTGACACATTTATTACCTACATGTATTGTATTTTTTGTCAAAAGGTTAAGTAAACTTCAGTTTCTGTCTCCAGTCCTTGACAAACGCCATTTTGTGCAGTATATATATATACAATAGCATATATAAGTTTCCATGTATCAAATATCCACAACTACCCAGTATCGTGTAGCTTCAGGAACATAAATTTTACATATTACTCTTTATCTCCTTTTCTGTCTCTTCCTCTCTCGCTTTCTCTCTCTCTTTCTCTCTCCTAGCCTGTGATTTTGTAGATGTGCATGTCTTTATGTCTGTTATGAACGTACATGTGTATGAATGTGTGGATGGGCAGATATAAGGAATTGAATGTATGTCGAAGATGATGATGATGATGCTGATGTTCATGATGATGATGATGATAGTGATGATGATGATGATGATGATGATGATGATGAGAAAAAATCATTACATGTATGTGTGAATGAATATATGAAAATGTATGCATGGATGAGAGTGTGTTTCATGTTATTATGTAAAATATCTTGTAAAAATAAAATAAACATAAAAAAGATATCAAAGATAAAGACGTAAATTGTTCATTACAATACAATCTTTTTTATAAAATATCACAGATAAAGATATGGAAACGCATTTTTTCATTCACTTGCATGTGTCTCGCCCAACCTTGATGATGGATTTGTTACACAATGCCTAATGCATAGGTAAAGATTCAGGAAGCTTTGATAAAGATATAATAACATGATTAAAAATAATTTCGTAGATGATAAAATACTGTTGTACAAAAACAAGTAAATACCAATATGTCAACTCTTGGTACTGGAATACACAGTCTGACCAGAAGTCTCGTAACATTTTAAATATATATATACAATAATAGTAAAAACAGCAGAAAACCGTTTGATCGTGATGTGACTTTAACGTATTCTTTTGAATTGGCTGGGGGTTAATAAACTTGATTCATATATGTTTCCCCTTAAATGTTCATATTTCTATCTTAAGTCAACCTGTCAGATGCTTTAGATTTAGGTTGTAGGAAGGAACATGACTGATTCAAAGTTTATGGTAATCATAAATATTGGCACGAAAGGAAAAGCAGATGCATGGTTTTTGATATCACCTATAAGAACAAAAACTTCGTATTCTACTATACATATATTCAAGATACCTTCACTTCACAATTACTTTGTAAATACCTAAATAGCGATATATACGAGCATCGTCATTATTCCTCTCCCTCTGTCTGTCAAAATGTGATAGTAAGGTCTAATATATTATGTGTTAGATAATATTGACGACTTTCATTTGGAGGACTCGTGTTCGGATTGGTATAAAGGATAAATCAATATAAATTTTAAATCCTCCTAAGTGAAAACATTGTTGTGAAATGATTGGATCCAGGGCTCAGCTTAAGCAAACACCTTATCATAAGGAGATTTGAATGATCAAAAGAAAGAATATCCTTAATCGTGACGATTTAATCTTTTCTGTTGTGTTTTTTTTTTTTTTTTTTTTGAAGTGCGAGAGGGGTCTTACTTTAACAGAATATCCTGGGGAAAACCCACGTGATCGGGTAGGTGAACCTAAATCGTTTCACGTTCGTTTTGGGAATTGAACCCTTGACCACGTGGTGGAAAGCGCGTGTGTTACCACTGCACCATCTGACCACCCAACTATGAATTCTGCTTTCCTCGCCAACGATATGCTAACGTTGTTGATCCAACACTGCTCCATATCCCAGTAACATGAATCATGTGATACATTTCGACTGAAGAAGTAGAGTCTTGCAACACCTCGTTTTGAGACGTGCATACTGATGATGTTGATGAAAAGTGACTTCCTCTAGAAACAAATCCCTTTCATTATCGAGTACACACTTCCGGATTTCGAAACATGTTATTCCATATCTAGGAATTGTAAAGCATGTACACCATGTCTTTGTAAAGCTGTAAGCATGCCATCCTCCTCTGTTTGCCGGCATGCTTTATCTGTCACTTTTTAATCTACGGGAATACCTGGTTTCACCTCCGACTGTTTCTTGGTTTTATCTCCTTCTTCCTCTATAATCTTTTCTTCCTAGTAGGCATCATGAATGAAAGAGCAATACTATAATATGTATTATAAATGTACATATGATGGTATGTCAGTGTACAAGAAGTTTAAAGTATAGTAAAAACAAACGATACTTTTAGAGATTATATTGGATTTTGCAAGCCAGTATTTATCAATGTTTTTACGTTGAATATCAAACGTTACATTTGCGAGGCAATCTAAACTTACTACTCACCCGCTTGACATTGAATGTGGACTGTGGTTCGTCTAGACCATCCTTCGTAGAGTGCATCGTCATTTTATCAAAAATGACCCTGTACCTATTAGCATTAACAAAAGGATGTCATAATGCATTAATGAACTTAATGTTATGATATGTTTCTTATTGGATATACTACGACTTGATTACATCCTGATATAATTATTGTATGACAATTATGTAGATGAATCATGAAAACCAGGATTGCTTTGCTAACACGCCACAGTTAACAGCATCGTTAATTTTTCCCGGCAACGTTTAACAGGAATGTAGTGCTTCATTAGATTTAAAATTGAAATTCGAATAAAAACCTAACATATGTCTTTTTATGAATAAATGTGTTCCAACAGAGGAAAAATACCGACACGTCCACAAGATCTTAATTCAAACTTGAAATCAAGGAAACGAGACCAAGTATAAACAAAAAAATTACAGTTTCCACTTTGAAAATATTTACCAACAAGCACAAAACGCATTTGACCGCTTCATATCATGCAAGAAAATACATATTTCCCAATGATATCACTATGACGACCACAAAACTAGAAGATTACCCCTTACAGCCATGTTGAACTGGAAATTTGAACTCAAAAATTGAAAGTTATATGATAAAAAAAATTGCGGGACCGCTTCCTTAAACTGCGGGATTCGTCTTGCACTCTGAATCTGGATGTGTCGATGTGAAACGAATGCCCGTGACGGCAACCAATAAAAAGTAGGGTGATATTTAGTGTCAATAGAGGTGTCGACCAAACTACATTGTGTTTTAGTGCAAAACATTCAACTACATCCAGCTTCTATCCAACTATGAGAAAATGAGAGTGAAAAGGAAGTTAACTGATTTTTAATGGCCAAAGGTCATTACTCAGAAAGCCGACCAAAACTCAATCCGAATTAAACCTGTATCATCTCCCGACACAACTACACATCAATTTTAAGTCCAATATCCCATTTCAGCTCTGAAAAAAATAACGGGAACTAATATTTTTTTGTATTTGATGGGCCATACTTTTGTAAAAGAAATAAGTTGGCTGCAACAAAGTCAGAACTTGATACAATTATATTTAATTAATTATACAACTACACAAACTAATTAAACTAATCATATCCATTAATATCGGTCAATAACTAATTCACGACAAGGGTATTAAAACTTTATTTGCTAAATCAAATCTAGTCAAAGCTTACGTTATTTCATTAACGGATACTAGTGAAGATTTACGTCCTTTAGACTTTTCGCACTCGAGCTTTCGGCTGTCCTTCGTATCAAACGTAGTCCATTTGTCTTCTTTTTTCTGTTGATAATTCCACACAATACTGGTGCTACTCTCTTCTTCCGGTAACATTTCATCAGTAATAGGTTCTGGTGAGCTCAGACCTTTTAGGAGTTCCTTGCTCTGAACAGCTGTCCACAAACAATATACTATAATGTAATTCGCAATCTTTGTATGTGTCTTCAAAACTTAGCTGATGTTCAAGCATAGTAGATTTGAACTGTATGACGTAAATACCTTTGACTTTTTATACATGTAGGCGATTACCAAGATGCACATTTCTACTACCAAATATCTTATTGAATTTAGTGTCAGTCGAAATGAAGAATGTACCTTGTTACTTATAAGGATTGAAAATCCAAAAATTTCACTTCATTCACAAAAATAAGCTTTAAATCAGAATTGTGCCCCCAAGTCAACGATGATAAAGATGACTGTTTCTGCCCGATGCAGTATAGGAATAGTTGATTATACACATTTAGACCAAAACAATTATATCCAGGTTGATTTTAAAGATAATATATATATATATTAAATCGCACGATATTTACATAAGGTTTGGATATGAATTGGGAATCTTACAGGAAACATTAGAGTGTTCTCCAAGTGTACAGTTGTTGTTCTCTTAAACGGTCATCGTATAATTCTTTATTCGTATTTATTACTAGAAGTATGAATGCCAAATCGATTTCAAAATAATATTGTTAATGAATCTAATATGTAATCAATTTGTATAGGCGTCACTGGTATTCTTACCCTGTTTGAACAAATACGTTACTTTTTCCAGTTGAATTGTGGAGTAACTTGCGCTTTATAAGTGGGTAATTAGAATCATTTTCGCTGACTTTATAGGACGTTAAATCTTTGTTCACTACCATTGAGGAATGCTTGTCATTATTCTTGTCTTCTTGACTGGAAAATGGTAATTGACAGGTTAGTGTAACATATGACGGGAAAGCTGAAAACTCATTCTCCCCCCCCCCCCTCTCTCTCTCTCTCTCTCTCTCTCTCTCTCTCTCTCTCTCTCTCTCTCTCTCTCAAATAACACTGTTTGCATCACTCAAAAATTACAGATATATATCTATATATCTAGTAGTTGAACAATGCTTACCCAGCCGAGGTATCACTTGACATCACTTCTTCCCCATATCGGTATTTTCCATTTTTATTACTTCGCCAACGTACCTGGAATACAAAGTGTTTTACAGAATCCTCGGTCATTAAGCAATACCACTTACGACATGGCAACATCATAATAACATCAGCGGAGGAAAGAGGGCAAAACAACATGGCAGCATACATCTTAATGAAATCAGCGGAGGAAAGAGGGCAAAACAACATGGCAACAACATCTTGATATTAACAGCGGAGGAAAGAGGGCAAAACAACATGGCAACAACATCTTGATATTAACAGCGGAGGAAAGAGGGCAAAACAACATGGCAACAACATCTTGATATAAACAGCGGAGGAAAGAGGGCAAAACAACATGGCAACAACATCTTGATATAAACAGCGGAGGAAAGAGGGCAAAACAACATGGCAGCATACATCTTAATGAAATCAGCGGAGGAAAGAGGGCAAAACAACATGGCAACAACATCTTAATGAAATCAGCGGAGGAAAGAGGGCAAAACAACATGGCAACAACATGTTGATATTAACAGCGGAGGAAAGAGGGCAAAACAACATGGCAACAACATCTTGATATTAACAGCGGAGGAAAGAGGGCAAAACAACATGGCAACAACATCTTGATATTAACAGCGGAGGAAAGAGGGCAAAACAACATGGCAACAACATCTTGATATAAACAGCGGAGGAAAGAGGGCAAAACAACATGGCAACAACATCTTGATATAAACAGCGGAGGAAAGAGGGCAAAACAACATGGCAACAACATCTTAATGAAATCAGCGGAGGAAAGAGGGCAAAACAACATGGCAACAACATGTTGATATTAACAGCGGAGGAAAGAGGGCAAAACAACATGGCAACAACATCTTGATATAAACAGCGGAGGAAAGAGGGCAAAACAACATGGCAACAACATCTTGATATAAACAGCGGAGGAAATAGGGCAAAACAACATGGCAGCAACATCTTGATATAAACAGCGGAGGAAAGAGGGCAAAACAACATGGCAGCATACATCATAATAACATCAGCGGAGGAAAGAGGGCAAAACAACATGGCAGCAACATCTTGATATAAACAGCGGAGGAAAGAGGGCAAAACTACATGGCAGCAACATCTTAATGAAATCAGCGGTGAAAAGAGGGCAAAACAACATGGCAGCAACATCTTGATATAAACAGCGGAGGAAAGAGGGCAAAACAACATGGCAACAACATCTTGATATAAACAGCGGAGGAAAGAGGGCAAAAAACATGGCAGCGACATCTTGATATAAACAGCGGAGGAAAGAGGGCAAAACAACATGGCAGCGACATCTTGATATAAACAGCGGAGGAAAGAGGGCAAAACATCATGGTAGCAACATCTTGATATAAACAGCGGAGGAAAGAGGGCAAAACAACATGGCAGCAACATCTTAATGAAATCAGCGGTGAAAAGAGGGCAAAATAACATGGCAGCAACATCTTGATATAAACAGCGGAGGAAAGAGGGCAAAACAACATGGAAGCAACATCTTGATATAAACAGCGGAGGAAAGAGGGCAAAACAACATGGCAGCGACATCTTGATATAAACAGCGGTGAAAAGAGGGCAAAACAACATGGCAGCAACATCTTGATATAAACAGCGGAGGAAAGAGGGCAAAACAACATGGCAGCAACATCTTGATATAAACAGCGGAGGAAAGAGGGCAAAATTACATGGCAGCAACATCTTAATGAAATCAGCGGTGAAAAGAGGGCAAAACAACATGGCAGCAACATCTTGATATAAACAGCGGAGGAAAGAGGGCAAAACAACATGGCAACAACATCTTGATATAAACAGCGGAGGAAAGAGGGCAAAAAAACATGGCAGCGACATCTTGATATAAACAGCGGAGGAAAGAGGGCAAAACAACATGGCAGCGACATCTTGATATAAGCAGCGGTGAAAAGAGGGCAAAATAACATGGCAGCAACATCTTGATATAAACAGCGGAGGAAAGAGGGCAAAACAACATGGCAGCAACATCTTGATATAAACAGCGGAGGAAAGAGGGCAAAACAACATGGCAGCAACATCTTAATGAAATCAGCGGTGAAAAGAGGGCAAAATAACATGGCAGCAACATCTTGATATAAACAGCGGAGGAAAGAGGGCAAAACAACATGGCAGCGACATCTTGATATAAACAGCGGAGGAAAGAGGGCAAAACAACATGGCAACAACATCTTGATATAAACAGCGGTTGTTAAAATGTAAATGAAAGAAAGATTTACATGGAGGTTTTTGAAAAAAAATACTAAGGGAATGAGATGATATGAGACTTCAATTAGATAGTGTTCAATGCAAGTAAGCAATACCACGTTCGTAAATGAGAATATGGCTAACAACTACGAAAACACTGTTCATACTAAAGACCGACAACCTTTCTCAATATTTCCAACTGAGGTCATGATGACGACAATGAAGTAAATATAAACACGTTTCCCTTCCTCGTACACATGCACACGACGCCGCTTGCACCCTGACCTCCGTCATCGTCACCGTTTGTCCAAGCTGGTCCTGTAATAGTGACAAATACTGTTTCTGGCAATCGAATACAGGAAAAGCCATCAAACTTACCATTAAGCCGGGGAACATTGACGCGCAATAGCCAATCCCTTAACCACATGAGGCAACTGTGTCGTGTAATGAGATTATATTGTTCCGAACTGAATTTAACTGGAGATACAGAGTACTGTATTCTAGATATATGCTGTTTGTAATTTGGTTTTTAAAAGTATGTTCGTTATATGTACCAGGTACATTACCTCTCATGACTTTGCACCCGACTTGTATCAGTTCACTGTCCATCAGCTGACGTTCATCTTTGTCTGTACTCAGAACTTCACAGGGATCGCTACAGTGGTATGGACATGGTGATATACCACAATCCCACAACACGTCAACAGTTCCTAGAACAACAAACTGTACATGAGCATTTAAAGATTTTACAATAGACACACCACCATGGGGAAAATCATACTTCGTCGAAATAGGTGTCATTAATTAGACTGGGAGATGTGCTTAATCCAAGATGCAGTGCAATCTCTGAACTTTCAATATTGAATAATTTCAAAGAACCTCATTATATGTGCCGATTAGAACGTATGCAGGCTTCAAAATCATACCACTGTTTGCGAAAATTGTGTTCAGACTGCCGATATCAAGCTTTGATCATTAACATTAGAAATTGTGTCTGTTGCGCAATTCGTTTAGATCGGAAATAGCCGATTACAGTCATATCTAATGCTGGTCGATCGTGTAGTATGCCAGCCTTTCCATTGAAGTTGATGTTAGCCTGTTATCTTGCCATTTCGTATAGTGTGTTACTAAATACTGCTAAGGACTGGTAACACAGTTTTAAACATGCTACACGACACTCAAACCTAAAAACGACATAAGGGAGAAGGACTCGATAGTTGACATCGAAATTGATCAATTCCATCAATCGTTAATCAACCATACAATAAAGACTATGCCAGAGGTTCTGGTGTGACCGATACATATCAAGAATAAAAAGAATTAAAAAGAATCGTTGTCACGGTAACTAAAAGCAAATAAAAGATAACACGCATGGGTTTCTTATAGCAAGAACACCTTTTCTGAGATATTTCACCTACAGTATGTACACTTGAAAGGCTGGAGAGGGTAGACACACAAGCACCTTTATAAAGGCTGGAGAGAGTAGACACACAAGCACCTTTATGTGCAGTATGGCCAAATTATGAAATTAAACTGCATTATTTAAATATGTACTAACCAGTATATAGATACATATGCATATGTAGCTAGGTTAAGGATTAACATCTTCATTGTTGTTACCGATAGCAAAATGTAACAGCGATACGTAACAAGATAATGTAATTCTAGATGCACACGTGACTTGTTTACACGTGACAAGATATTGTCGTGGTTAATAACACCCACCATTGTTATGATGGTTAACTACCGTGCCTGGGCCGTCGCCGTCCCGATTGTCTTCTTGTTTCCAGTCCGGACCACGCCTCACTCGCGTCCCGAGAGGGAGCAATTCTGGATCCCAAAGCTCATTAACCGGATATTCGTTTTGTTCTATGACCTGCGTGGTTGGTCGTTTAGAAATACTGATGGCTAAAGCGATGATAATATCCTGAAAAAGTCGGAAATCGAAAATTATCTATTGTCACAGTCCCAACCATAATTTTGTACATTTTATCTGTTTATATGTATGAAATAATATCCCAGATATTCTGAACATTTCATATTTAATTTTAATGAAATAATTTCGATAATATATAAACTAAATACTGTCTATCTATTTTTCTTAATAATTCCACGTAAAAGATATTTGATTACGGATTCTCCGGATCCGAGTTCTTTATATTCGAATTTAGTCTCGTGAGAAAGGAAATGTACATGTAAGCGAGAGCAGCGATGTAGATTTCGGCAGGTCGATAATTGCTTGTATGGGGTTAGCCAGCGCAAAATACAGTTTGCGGTAAGTTTGTAAACCTTTATAACACCCTTGTATTCCAATGTTTACCCGGAATCTGTTGTGTTTGGTATTAGGGCCGAATATTAAGAGATACATGTATATGCTTATAACAGCCGATGAGTACAGTTCAAAATACATATGTTATGGATATAGAATAACTAATTTTTGTGAATTGGATTATGTATTTAGTTATTATAAGCAGAAATAGTCAGTTTATTTATCAGAAACTTGAAATTAAGACTAGAATTTGCTAATGGAATTATATCAGTTAATATGCTACATACAATATTATATGGTTGTAATAATATAATATTTCATATATATGTATAGCTTAGTAATAGGAATGGGATATTTGGTTAGACATGGTTATATTATGTAATTACAGTTCTACCCCATGATGTTAGTGAGGACGATGATTGTTTGTGTCCTATGTGGGCCAAGATAGCTGTTGCTAACGTACTGTGTGGGCAAGGCAGTGTAGCCTGATACCATGTCCTGTGTGGACAGTCCTGTAAACATATGAGGTCTGGTGTGGACTGTTGCGGTATACAGTCTGGAGGTAGACAGACCTATCTACTGTATATGCTGTCCTGTGTGGACAATTATAAAGATGTCCTATGTGGGCAGTCCTGAGATGTCCTGTGTGGACAATTATTGAGATGTCCTTTGTGGACAGTACTTGGTGCGTCATTGGATCTGTTAACAGGGAGGACATTTGTTCAATCCGGTGAACATTTGCTGACTGATGTAACGTTTTATAAGCAGGCCATCCAGAGACGTTTTTCAGAGTCTTTACTAGAGACATGTATAGATGCTTGGCTGTATAGACTTTAATATATATTTCTATAATTATAATGTAAGTGTGGTTATGAGTGAGGGAGTGAAGTGTGCTGAATTAGGGTAGGAGATATATCTTGTTATGTGTATATAGTGTAATAAACTTGTATATATTGTATTTTGGTTGTTTTAGCCATTCTTTGCGAGTCGCGCTCGTCCAGGTTACATCTATACCAGCCTATCCATGAGTTGATAAAACAGATACGGAATGTTGAAGCATTATATGGAGCTATTGGAAAGTGTTACCAAACACGTTTAGTAACTTGTACTTTTTCGGTTTCCGAAAATTCTCTTCCAAATGCTCCTCGACTTGAAATTTCTAATTCCAAGAGGACTCGTAACGTAGCTTCTCCGTTTTGTATTGCATCTTCATCTCCATCGACAAGTCCTGGAAACTGGCGAAGCAGGCGAGTAGCGGCAAACTGAAATAATACCAAGGTTAAGGCGGAGTTACAAGCATATCGGACTAACGAAGAACGAAAACAGAAGAACCAGATATATGATAGGATATCAGCAAATACTGACACACGCCTTTCTAACGACGTCATGATTTAATATTTTTATTTATTTATTTATCTATTTATTTTCTTACCAAGTACTTAGACATCATAGCGAGTTCATGCACGGGTTCAGCTTGATATATTTTTCCGTTTGTAATCTCCGTCAATATCTGCAATATTTTCTTAAAACAAGCAAAGGTATTCAAACTGAAATACAAGTGATGACAAAGACCATAAAACAAGACCGTTTCTTGGATATTACATAAAACATAACTGTTTTACATTTCGTTTTTCCCCCACTTGATAATTTAAAATTTTTTAACCTTTCTAAAATCTTCCTAGTTAACGATGATCTTCTTAAGATCATATTTTTTCACTCACCACCCATTTTTTTATGTGTAGAACTATTTACTGATACCTTGAATATTGTCCAATTTTCTGGAATGTCTTTCAATGTAGCTTACCGAATCTGTTGTCGTGTCTACGTTTACGCAATAACAAACAAGTCCATTCATTTTCATTAATTCTGCTGCAAATGGAACCTGTGAACACGGTTAGAAAGCAAATGTACCTTATCACAATTACCGCTATTTAAACACTTAATTTTTACTGTCGCCATTTACATTCTTCCGACATGTTTATTTTAAAACGAATCAAAACCGCTTGAAATGACATACTTGCATACACAGATAGAAAGAATTTTTCATCATTAAATGAAATTTCATTCTATGCATAAATAATACTGTAAATCAATTTTTAAATCTACCTCGATGTGAAACAAGTTTACACAACTTAAAAAAAATGTTGGAATTGCCATCTTTTCTATCTATAGATAACTTCCTTTAACGAAACCCACACGGACAGTTTTCTACCAAGCACTATGATAAGCGTAATAATTTCGATTTCTCTATTGTGAATTTTCCATTTCTTGATAGCAAATGACTGCATTCCCAATCTATGGAATTTACATGTCACAAAAGATTCGATATTCAAGGTTCAATACCAATTATCATGATTTTCGTGCAAAAGTCGTCAACTTACGGACAAACTCATAACACAGAGTTTTAAAAGATGCAAAGATGAAATTATGGGGAAGTTTTGCGGTCTTCATAATGGTCTCGTTGAGAAATATTCTGTTCCTTTAAGCGATATGCAGCTTGACATGCTTGATGTTCGAAAGCTCGCTTGTTGGTTCTATTGTTACATACATCGTTTCCCTTTGAGAACGTGACATTGCTTTCTCGCATTGACCAAAAATTACATGGCGACTGTCATCAATGAAACAGAAGACGCTTACCCTTCTGGTCTTATTCTACTTGCACCTTTTTCTCTTTGTGAAAGTTTTCTTTTGTTCATATTTTGTGATAATTTTATTGGAATTCTTTAAGTCACGATTGTTACCTATATTTTTTTTTAAATATGTAGCAAATGAACCTTTTTGCTAGGACATTTTTTAAATAATAAAATTTGGGGCTGAGAAATTCTGTTTGTCCATTAACAAGTAAAAATAACTCTTAACGAGATAAAACAGGAAATCGGTATACCATGACGTCATTCATCGGATCAAACTCATCGATCCCAGTAAGTCCATGCTGAGCAGATAACTTTCCGTCGGTAATCACTATGATTCGTGCCATTAACAGGACATCGTTCAACAACACGTCTTCGTCTTCACATGAATAAATCAGATATTTACATAATACAATGTACAAATATTATCCAAATTAATACATTCGTTGATATGTTAAAGCGAAACTTACAAGGAGTCAATGAGTATGGTGTGACACAGCACAGAATCTCCAAAAGTTATGATAAAACGGTGTTATTTTACAATATTATGATCTTGTTCTTTTTACGTAGTCAATGACTTGAATCTATAGTAAACAATCGGCATGTAAACTACCAAATGATCAGCAACGAGAACTGGGTTTAAATTATACGTACAGTTTCCAATACAAGCTGCAATAGACATCATTAAGCCACGATGTAGTGAGCTCTGGCCTCCAGCAGCAAGAGAATCAGTAGAAAATTGATAGATCATCGGCTTCCACAAGTAAATGACATCGCTTCACTGATATATGTAATCAAAAGGACCCTAACTTTATAATATATATATATATATGATCGACAATGTATCAAATACAGTTTTTCAATGGTCAAAGTTGGTCATCCTGTAGACCTGTTCATATAAATACATTGATACACAAATAGATGCGTCGTAAGAAAAATGATTTAAATGTCATTAGAACTGTTATTTCATTAGATCCATCAAGCAAGAATTGGATCTATTGAGTAACCAATAAAAAACATGTAATCAATTAGGTGGATAACACCAAGACCAGAAGTTTCCTTGTGTACCGACATGATGACATGGCGCCGAATTAAATTAATTGTGACACTCAATTGTTTTCAAATGGTATTTTCTGAGACACAACTTGTTACCATATCGAACAAGGTCGACTCGTTCATCATTTGGTGACAGTTTCTTCTTCTTTTTAAAAGAAAATAAAAAATGATCACCAAAACGATGAGGTACACATCATGCTCTCCAAACTGTCTACATAAAGAAATCAATATTAAAGGCACTATGTTGCCTGATGTATATGATCATATATGACCAAAGTTTAATCCTAGATCGACTTTTCCATTTGAGAAGCTTGTAGACATGTATTTACCAACTGCATTCTTGACTTGTGTGTAGTCATTTGTGAGGTGTAAAAGACACTGGTGTTCATCCCAAATGTGGTCACTGCTATATTTTCCTCCAACTCTTCATAACTTGCAAGCTTCTCAATACCTACAGATCATATTTTTTACCATAATTTATTTGCTAATTTTGTTTGTAAAGTATCTGAGTTACAGTTGTCATGACATTAAAACGATATCTAATAATTATTGACATTTGCTGATAAATAATTTCATGATATGAAAAACATTGATTTCCTACTCGAATGAGTCCGTGAAAGAACGACTATTAATACAGATAACACAGAGCGATGAAAAGTTTCGTAATGGAGATCCCAATCAAACGATATGAAGATCATATTGTTACCAGATAATGAAAGCGACTTTCAAACGATAAAACAAATGTATTTCCCATCAATTATTTGATTGGTTACAGTGATCATTTTATCAAAGTTTCCTTCGCACATGCTAGCTGACGTGTCGAGACATAGAACGGTATCAGGACCTTTTCCCCGGACCGGTAAGTATTGTGATTGTTTGACTGAAAAAAACAAAGAAATCAAATCAAATCAAAATACAACATATTCAGATATTGGTATTAAAAGAAATAGAAGACATAGAAAATCTAACCTGTATGTGATAAGAATGATGTTAATGATACATAGTGTGTACGTAAAACACAGGCAGTGCCGTTTACACATCAACAAGGTTGACGACGACACCTGTCTATAATGAGAAAGACTATTTGTTTTTGTAGGATTATGAAACATATGAGTGGATATTTTAACGATTTCTGTTGAAAAAGAGATATAGGAATCGAATGAAGATTTATTTCGTATCTATCTTCAATTTGCACAAATACGATGATTTGAAAAAAATAGATATCAACTTATGAAAGGGTATTTGTAACTTGGTGAAATGGATAAAAAAAATACGTAAAAGACGGGTTGTTTAAATACATATGAATTTTGGATATTGCAGGAAAATTACTTAATTTTTATTTGTTAAGTATTGAGTGTTCTTTTTTTAAGATTGTTTGATTAAGAATACATGGTGAGAGTACATGGCTTTTTAAAATGATTATTATAATAAACAAGATGCCCTGAGGGCCTGTATCGCTCACCTGGATCTATATGACCAACATTACTATATCTGTGCATATGTTCCACGTTTAACACATTTGACCTATGGGTCAAGGTCATTTCTTTTACTTTCTTGGACTTCATAAAAAGGAACATACTGGCCAAATATAATGATTTTAGACTTTTCGATATTTCAGAAGAAATTGTTTAAACGTTTTAACACATTTGACTCCTGTGACCTTGAAAATTGGTCAAGGTCATTTCTTTTAGCAAACTTTGTAGGACACCATAACAGGAACATAGTAGCCCAATATAATGATTCTAGGCCTTCCGGTATTTTGAAAGAAGTCGCTTAAATTTGTTTAACACATTTGACCTCAGTGACCTTGAATATGGGTCAAGGTAATTTCTTTTTGCAAACTTTGTTGGGCTTCATCAAAGGAACCTTCCAGCCATATATATATTGATTCTAGGCCTTCTAGTATTTTATAAGAAGTCGTTTAAATGTTTTTACACATTTGACCTCTGTGACCTTGAATATGGGCCAAGGTTATTTCTTTTTGCAAACTTTGTTTAGCTTCATCAAAGGAACCTTCCAGCCAAATATTTCAGAAGAAGTTGTTTAAATAAAAACTTGACGGACGACTGACGGACAGACGGACGACGGACGCCGCGCTATGGCATAAGCTCACTTGGTCCTTTGGGCCAGGTGAGCTAAAAAGTTATATGGATAACTTTCCCTAACTTAAGATTTAGGTTGTACCTACCCTTTTCCACTTCTTTATCAACGTCACGTATAAAAGTCAGGGTCCTGTTTATGCCATCACTTTTTACTGCAAAAGATTATTTGATGCATTATTTTAATCCTACGAGGGCCGTTCAATACATTCTGTCACTTAACGGCTCCTGTACAAACAAAATAAAACAGCACCACAAAGACATTTAGATAAAAATGCGCATAAAAAAGTTAAACATTAATGAAAGGCATGTACTTGTGACCAGTTGCATATCTTTGAAAGCTAAAATGAAGGTTGAAACTAAATTTGATATACTCACCTATATAAACCTATATAAAGCACGCTGTGCTTTAATTTATTTTATTAAAACCAAGACAGATACATGCCGAATTGTAAAATTGGTATAGTATACGAAAGAGGTATTAAACACGGCAAGGGGGAGTTGCTCTTTTGAAAGCATTTGCTGGGAAGGAAGGTCGTTATACTGTTTAACTCGTATGGTAGGCCTTTTAGAATGCATCAAGCATTAAGTTCTAAAGGACTGTCGTTGTGCTTGATGGATCGGCCATGTCCTGACACCTGAACAGGACAAGCTACAGATACCGATAAAAAAGTATGGAAATTATACCCCAAGAAAAAAAATCAGTTAGTTACGGGAAATGAGATGTGGATGTATTGCGCTGAATCCATATGACGCATGAATAGAAAACAGCAGTTGATGACAAACCAAGAAAGGCAAGTGATTGTCAAATGTTTTAAAAAATAAAATCTATTTCAGTAATACAGATTGGTCTCCCACTCTTCGCCAGACCCACGTTCCGGTGACGTGTTCGTTTGTAATCCTGAAAACAATTTGCTTTCAGAAGTCCTTAATGTGTCGCTAGTAAACTTAAAAGCGACCATCGAGCAACGTTTACGTCTGATGTACTTTAGGGGATACTTTAATTGGTTGTAAAATAGCTCCGCAAACGCGGGCAATACCCCACAGCCTTATTATAAAGTTGAAAATGTGTGGTTGGGGTGAGTGGAAAGTTATCTCAAGAATGAGATCACCGGAGATCACCATTTTCACTTAGCATTTTGGCTTTATGGACTTAAATAAGCCTGTAGATTTTTGTTGGCATTTGAATTCCGCTCATTATGTCACGATATCACTGCGAATCTCCATTTTCATTGGAGATGTATAGGTCCATAGGCCCAAAATCCCCAGTGAAAATGGTGATAACCGGTGATGTAGTTTTTGAGATAATAAGCGGTATGCAAGTGTGGACAGACAGACAGACGGACAGACGGACGAACGGACGCCGTGCGTGATCGCAATACCCCACACCCTTTCGGGCTGTGGGGTAACAACTTGTAATAAAAAAAAGTAAGACGCTAAGTACTGAATTTTGTGACTGGCCCTAGTATTTGTAAACACACAATAATATTGGATGCAAATCGTGCGCGCAGTGTCATTTTGTCGGAATAGCTTTTTCAATAACACTTTGAAAGAAAATATTTTAACTATTTCACGTATTTGTCAGGTAATGATGCATTTGGTATAAAATAGTATATAAAACTGCAAATTTTCAAGTAACACTGTTACATTTCTAATATCTTTAGTTTACTAATGAATCATATAAATAATATGTTTCAATACATGACACAGCAGTCATAATGGAAGTCATTATCTATAATGATACATAACACACTCTACTGACCGGTTCTTTCCAGTACCATTAAAAGTATTCTGCGTACCGCTTGTTCTGAAAACATTTGGAATTCAAGACATGAGAAAGATACACTCAGTGTTTTGTTATGATCGTAGAACTAAACATTGAAGAAACTTCGACAGGATTCTCTTCTATATATGCGGCAATGGCGGACAGCACTGCATACAAATTGGATATGATCAGAAACACAGCTGGTAGCAAAACAACGAAAACGCTTTCGATCGCTTAGAAATGCACATGGAAGCACGTCAAGTACTATGGAATACCTACTGGTGTTAGGTGCATGTTGAATTCCTCGTCCAATGCAAGATAGAGTTTCTTTACTCAACTCAATCATCCTGTTAAAACACATAACCATAGAATGTCATATGAAGTTTGCACTGATACATGCAAGGTATACGATGTATACGAATTTGTCAAATTTGTTAAAGTAACATCTGGAAAATAAATAATGTATTAGTTAACAATAGAACTGTTGCCATGGTGACGAACTATTATACCCCGATTCAACATAACCAAGGATGAGTCCTTAAAAATTCGAAGACAAGACGCGGCATATTTTCTTTAATAACAAACAAATGAAAGTTTATTTAGCAAACTACTAGAGCTTATTTTCAGGGAAGGCTTATTGTTACGGTTTGTTTATTTTCAAATTGTTAGGGTATGTATGTTACAATAGGAAAACCGGTCCAGATCCTAACTAGAGACATAAATAACGAGAATTGTTTTGTAAAGGATGAATTCAAATTTAAAATTGTGAAGGTAGTTGCCTGGACTTAGTAAAAGGGGCATCATTGCAATTAGAATAGGAAGAAAATGAAATATAGGCAGATGCACAGCATCCGTGTGTGATGATTACATCCGCTGAGTTTCAAGACAGTTTACGAAAAATGTAGGAGTAGGAGTTTTCTTGAAAAGACTCCGCACTCAAAAATCCTGCTAAATGGGACCATGAAATGGTTTAATCGAAAACTACGCGTAGTGTGTGATGACTACATCAGTAGAGCTGAATCTGTAGGAGGGATAGTCCGGATAAGACACAGACAGAAGGAGTGACGGGTGGATGGACGGACAACCTGGTTTCAATATACTTCCTAACTTCAATGCGGGTTTATAATGATGGATGTTATCAAAAAAAATTACTTATAACGTACCTCATTGTTGTATTTTCTAAATTTTCTTGGGAAATATTTCTTTCTACCATCCACTGAAGTAAGTGGGAATCTGGACGACGAAACACTTCTGTTCGTAGACAGGGTGACGGAAGTGTATTTGCTGTGATGTTGTTTCCTTCCTCTGGTGGCAGACGGGGTGGCATGGATGTATTTGCTGTGATGTTGTTTCCATCCTCTGGTGGCAGACGGGATGGCGGGGATGTGTTTGCTGTGATGTTGTTTCCATCCTCTGGTGGCAGACGGGTTGGCAGAAGTGTATTTCCTGTGATGTTGTTTCCATCCTCTTGTGGCAGACGGGGTGGCGGGGATGTGTTTGCTGTGATGTTGTTTCCATCCTCTTGTGGCAGACGGGGTGGTAGGAATGTGTTTCCTGGGATGTTGTTTCCTTCCTCTGGTGGCAGACGGGGTGGCAGAAGTGTATTCCCTGTGCTGTTGTTTCCTTCCTCTGGTGGCGAACGGAGTAGCATGGATGTAGTAGTGGAGAAATTCTTTGGTGTTGATTATTTAATTGAAACTGCTGTTTCTGTTTTAGAGGTTAATAAAGATGTATAATGTTCCTTCTCTGTTTCTGATGTACTACAATGAAGAGATAATTTCTTCAATTTCTCCTGTGCCGTCGTTGCCTTTTCCTTTAAGGTTGTTAAGACAATATCAGCTTCTGAAAATAAATTGTAGGTCAGCAACTTTGATATAGTCAAGCGAATTTCTGTACCAAAAAACAAAAAATAAGAAAGAATGAATACAAGTTAACATGTATTTGGGACAGTTTGCCATCAAAAACAAGTAAAGAACTTACTTACACCAGTCTATTGCATATTAGCACACCAAGATAGATTTCCATACAGTATGCTGACTATGTATCATGTTTTGTGATTGAAAGTATAAGATAACTACATGCCAAATAAAGAATTACACTGAATAGATTTTTTCTCTTCTTTCTCAGACTCATTGCTGATGCTAGGGACGCAAAGTGTGGAAATTCTGCGTGTTTACTAAATTCAAAACCAGCAAATATCTAAATAAATACGGGAACGTGACTAATCCAATTGTTTTTACTGGAGATTTTCATTTCATGTCAAATACATGCGAGTTCTTGATTATAACACAATTCTTATAAAACTTATACGATGCTCGTAAGACACTGGGCAAATTTTATCCCGTGAAATTTCAATTTATTTCTATATCTTTATTCATTTGTTACAAAATGTTACAAAATACACAATGAAATAAGATGTCTCATTGTATTCAGATTAAAGTTATAAAGATATAAAGTTTCATGTTAGAATATATTTTAGCCTCGGAAATATATCATTAAATGTAGCCGTCGCATAGAAATATAACGAAAGAAGACATACCTCGGATCAAAAACCGCATTTTTTTTATCATTCGATTGTCTGCAACCAAAATATCAAAAAGCCATTAAGAACATGCCGCTGATTGATGTGACATGCTGGGAAGTCAGGTGTCGATAAATCTTTACAGGAAATGTATTTTTTAGATCTGTTATCCTGGTAAGTGGTGTTACGGTAAATATACACAGGATTTTTATCTTTTTGCATCATCTATCTTGTCACATGAACATTGTGGTGACTGTTGAAATATTTCACAAATCAATGCTTATTCATGATAACCACAAACTGGAAAATACAGCATGACATTAATCATTTTAAAAACAAATACACAATTTACTACAAATATTCAGAGATATCATTACCACTGATAAGTGTGTAGGTTTCCCCACACTGAATAGTTCTGTAACAACTAATATTGACTGTCTTGAAATAAAAATGCAGTTTTTCTACGGTAGGGTGCAGGTAATTTCATGTTAGGCCAATGTGTTTGAGAAATACCGTTCACCAATCTTCTATATAAGCATTACATGAAAAGGCTTTGTATAGCCTGAGTAACTCGGGATTGAAATGTTTTATATTGTGTAACAAAGCAGTAATACAGACCATTCGGTACACAATATACACTGCTGAACTAGGTTGCCATTTATTCACATGTATACTAGTTACTTGTCACAATAAGGGAGTTCGATGTCCAAACAGGGTGGAATTTACCTTGTTCTAGGTACACAGATGATACCATGAAATTTTACCCTGTCGTCGGTGATATTCAGAGTGCTGCATTGATTGGTTTTCATTGCAGAAGTGCACTTTCCCTAACATTATATTTCATATTCAAGATTGAATAATTTTAAAAGGACCTCAAAATGAAAACTGCAGCATATAAAAAAAAACCTCGGGGCCTAAAGTCCATCATCAGTGTATACCACCTGCATTTTTGAACAAAAGACAAAGTGTGACTAGCACCTTTTGATATAAACTTTGAATTACCTACCTTTCTAGTTTAGTCCCCAGATTCATACTCATGTCTCCTATTTCTCTTGTTATATCAACAACTTCTGTCAGATCACACTGCATATTGCATGCAAACTACAACAAAAGAAGTACTATATATAATGCATTTTGCTTAAATCTTGTTTAAAAGACGGGAAAAGGACTGAAAGATTTTCATTTTTTCGAATGGAAAATTAAATACGAAAGGAGACATTAAAGATTAAGAAATTCCAAAGACAACGAAGTGTAAGTGTATCTTTGTTTGATGTTTATTACGAAATAGATTGTCCGTCAAGTAAATGAGAAATCGGTTTATTAGGCCTACACTGAGGATGGATTGGTAACGCGACGTTTTCAAAATAATTGTAAAAAGAATGCCTAAACAACAAAGAAAATAAAGACATGTAAACAGAATCTTAATCTAAACACAAATTTAAAAAATCGAAATTCGATTAAATGAGGACAAAATATTAGCAAGATGACCTAGAAGGATAGGCGTATTCTGCTTCATCGACGACAGCCGCCGTATAGAGATTAGATCAATGACACTATTGTGAATGCTACCATTAAACTTCCAAATAATCTTCATAAACCTTATCTCTCGAATCCTAGTGCTGTGAGTTTATGAACAAAGCTTTGTCATTTCAACGCCAATCGGATAAGAAATAGTCTATTGTATATGGTAATTTTCGTTTAATCCAGTATTTCGATCGCAAGTGTAACTGGGAAATGCATACCGATAACTGATGTTCCGTATTATCAATGTTAAAAACAATGTATTCACATGACAAGACGCTTAAAGATGTTGGGTTTTGTTTAAAGTTGTTATTCCATTAAACAGTATAACCCTGTTGTTAGGATATCGGATGAAGAGGTACTTACCTGAATTACAACAAGGGATGACCACTGTGTGTTCACTGGTTCAGTGCAGATTATATAATTAAATTCCTGCTTGAGCAGCGAGGTCACAGCTGACAATGTTTCCTAAAACACTACAAGTTAACGCTCTTTTATGTATCTGCACACTACGACAAGAAACGACAAAACAATGAATATGAATGAAAAAAATCATCCTTACAGAGAGGGTGACTTTGTATTTATTTATGAAATTAAAAACATATCTTACAGTTACATAAACCATAAAATGAACAAAAGATTATTTTTCAGTAGTTATAATAAATAACCAATGTGGGGTTAACAAAAAGAACGCCACAAAGACATGATTGTCTTCAAATTGTCTTCCCCACAAAGGCGACCTATGAATAATAAAGTTGTGGAAATACAAGGCTGGAAACCCATACAAAACTACCCAAGCCACATAGTTATCTATTGATTGAATATGCACATTGGCAACAAACAAAAACATTGGACCTGGCCCATGCAAGATCCAACAAGATACTTATAAGTATACAAAAATGAACTTAATCCAATGAATATGAAGACACTTGATCTACATATACCAGACCAAACTGGTTGATGCTTCACATTTACAAAGAATTTACTTAACTAAACATTCCATGTGAAAATGAAAAGAAAAAATACCAATAGAAAAATAGTTAAAAACTGAAAACACAGATCGGTCCAAGCAGGGTCTGAAATTATATATCTTCAGCACCAAAATGATGCACATGGACACAACGAACATGACCGACTAACAGGAACCTGAGCCAGAGGGCTAATGGCCATAAATCGGTGTGACAGAACTTGCCCAAGCAAGCTCTGTTAAAACGTGTATAATCAAAATATATAGCTGCAAAAAGAAAAGCTCTGAAAAAATATGCACCATAAAAACAAGATACATATATACACATTACAAGTTAAACAAGATGATTCAAAATAAACGGCCGCAAAGGCAGTGCACAACAAGTGCACCACACAGTCCATAACACACCACGGCAAAAGTTATAAATGTGAGCACCTCAAATATCAGGTGACAGAACTGGCCTTAGCAAGCTCTGACAACTAAAATTGTGTCCGGAATATAAAACAATAATGTCACCGTACGCAAAGTTTACCCAGCACAAAAAGAGCATCCATGTAAGAAATGGGCGTATCCCAAATATTGAAACGCAGTAAGTTTGTCAAACATACACTTAACACCATGTCGACTGGCAGGTGGGTCCGTTAAAAATAACAATATTTAGGCTTTAAAGAGGAACTAGGCCTATTAAAAAGCTACTAAAAGATAACCAAACGGCCCAAGCAATCCAGTTATGGAGCAGCTGACCTTATGTAATTTCTGAAAGCATTTGAGAACCATCTACCACAAGAACGAAACTGAGAGTCTGACATGCCTCTCTGTGACCAATATGATGCCGCCCCAATATGAAAACTGTGGCTTTTGTACACAGAACTGTCCAAGCCTGCGAATGCCAAACAGGACTTTAACATACGGTCAAAGTAAGCACGTGGCACAGGTTTCTGATTCAGTAGTAAAAAGACAGGACCCCCCCCCCCCTTGCCTCTATATGTGAGGTAAGTATTGAGTGCAGTTACCGCAGAGAAAACCACAGGGCCATGACTAAATGTAATAGCATGACGTTTCTTCTGTAGGTTATGTGTAAAATTATAAAAATCCACCTGAACAGTAGGTGGAGTCTGTAATCTTGAGAACGTGAGATGTTGAAACTGAACAAGATTAACAGTATTTTCTGTTGTTGCAATCTCACCAAATTGAGCAAATGTACTAAAAGCAAAAAGAAACATTGCTTGAAACAAAGCATTTTCAAATGCAATCTGAGCAACATGCTGTAGAGCCTTAAGTATCGTGTTCAACACTTCAACCGTAATTGGTAGTCTCATATCCACTGAAGAACTTAATCTATAACAACTTGCAACCAATTTCTTCACTAAGAAAGACTCTGTAGGGTCAAAATTGTGTAGAAGCTTATGTACATATGCTACTTCTGACAAATATGTTGAAATAATCTTAGGTGAACATTGTTTATGATGCAGATGTGCAACAAATAGAGCAATATGACAAGGAGAGACTCAAGCACTCCCTGATAAAAAAAATCCCTGTATTATAGCAACTGGTCAAAAAGGTTCCAAGCCCTAGTATAAATTGCTTTACTGGAAGGAGCTAGAGACGACGCTAAAAGTTCTTCAATGTGTTGGAAAAGGCCTATGGAAGGAACGCTTCTGGTACAAACACAGGTTCTCTCTGAGCAGATGGTGCAAGGACCCTGAAAGCTTCCATCTGCAAGCGAGAGAGAGAGTCAGCCTGAACATTTTTGACACCCGGAATATGCTTCGCTCGAAAGTTAATATCAAGGCGTATGAAATGCAAAACCAACCATCGCACCATATGCAATAATGTTGGATCCTTGCTGGTTTGCTTATTTATGACAGGCACCAGAGCCTCATTATCTGTAAAGAATAAGATACTGTGGTTTTTCCAAAGTGGACCCCAAACTTTCAAGGCTAGCAAATTGGGGAAAAATCCAAAATAGAAATGTGATATACTTTCCACTCAGCAGGAAAGGAACCAGTAAACCACTGCTCCTTAAAAATAGCACCATAACCTAGAGTACTAGCAGCATCTCTATGCAGCCGCAAAGTATCATTTGAGACAAATTGTTCCTGTATAAAAAAAAAATCATTAAAATGATATCAGCTTCATCGATTCATCTTTAAGGAACCGATGCCCTCCGGATTTTGTGTACAATGGCACAAAGCAGTACTGAGGCATTTGATGATTGGTTTACTGTTAACGTATTTATCTTCTTCGGACTTTAACTTTCGGCTATCACTGACAATACACCAGCGCCACCTATGTTCTAAAAATAGCCGGGTACGCTCCATCAGATGACCGATGGCCCTCTAATTCAAGGAACAGAACTCTTAGTTATTTTTAAAAATAAAATCAAGGGAAATAATTCCTATATCGATTGAACAAAAAAAATCGACAATAAAAGTATCTTGTATAGTGTTTCCGATACATAAATTAAGCTAATGCCTTAGTTGCCTTTTATGTAATAAAAAACAACAATGTCTATAATGGTGTCATCTTACGTAATTCATATTGAATGATCGATTCATAGATCGCTTGACAACTGTGTATACAATTCTTAAAGCAACCCTTTGGGCTGTATATTGATATGAATGTATATAATATCGTCAAATTGTATTTTTGTCTAAATATCGTGTCATGCTCGCTCACCATGTAAAAGGGACACAACTCGCTGATTCTTTGTCACATATTGTGTACAAATGTGTATATCTCATTGACTTCTCTATGGACGTCCCAGTATGAACAGCCATTACAGTTATCGTATTTCATTACAGTCTTCAGCATTTTATAGAAAACCTGGGGGGAAGGGAAATATATTAAAATGTATACAATTAGATTGCAGGTGGTAGACACTGCTAGCGGACTATTACTAATCTCCGAGGTTTCCGTGACCTACATGCCACGTTTTGAATTTATTCATTCAGATGGTGGCACGATTCAGAATATAAATATGTTTTTGTCGTTCTTATTATTTATCACACATATGAAATTTACGAAATTTATTTAATCATGACCACTATTTTCTTCTGTTGCCCCCTAGGTTTGAGATTTGAACCATTAGCATCACTTACAGGTACTAGAAGTACGAAACAGCTGTATGTTACAATTTTATTGTTTGTCTCTTCTGTGTCTTATTTAAATTACAACTTAAAGGTGTTATTCACTTGTGTGTCTTTTGGGTAATTCTCTAATAGTTTCCGGGGCTGTTTCAGGGAAATGTTTTTAGAAAATGGAAGCACGTGTCACGGAACAGAGAACACATAAACGCTGGATAGCAATGAACAAGAACAACAAAAAACGAATGACTGACAAAAGCAAGAAGTGTTCTAAAGGGAAAAAATCAAAATCCAAAGGCATGACATCGGTAACCAAGAACGGGTGGAATGGAACATAAACATTTTGAGGGGACACTTATTTAGTTTAATTGTCATAGTAGAGACACACACAAACATATGGCCATCCGATAATAGAAATAAAACCTTCATGGTGTACCATTAACCACGGTTACTTCAAGGCGCAGAAACGATAATCATATAGCTTGATAAACATTGGCCTGAACAAACTATTATACAATCGTATATCATATAACTGCATGTACAATGTACCTGTGTATGAAATAATTATCTGTCATACACACCTGAAGCAATCACATTAACACCGTTTTATAGTAGTATCACAATGGTGTGTATTGGCCCGTTATAACTTGTGTCTACCTTTAATTGTCCTTACCAACATTTAACGTACTTAGCGTGTCTACAGAACGTTACAGTCGCTATATTTCAAAATGAAGAATAATAAACAAAAACAAAACAAGAAGAAGCAACCAGATAAAAAAGAGGAAAAGAAAGAAAACGAACAGAAGGAGGAAGAGGAGGAGAAACCTAATGTCGTTACGTCTTTGATAAAGGAAGGCAGTTTAATCTTAGAACTGATAACTTTGCGAGACGATGGAACGCTCCATGCTGGAGATTTAGTCAAAGTTTCTGTAAAATTACAGCTAACCAAACCTTTATCAGTAAAAGGTAAGTGATTGTCACGTGTTCTGTAATGTAACAGCTCACCAAACCTTTATCAGTGTAAGGTAAGTAAGTGTCGTGTGTTCTGTAATATAATAGTTCACCAAACCTTTATCAGTATCAGGTAAGTGACTTTTAAGTGTTCTGTAAAGTTATAGCTCACTAAACCTTTATCGTTTCTTTCAGTCGCCTTCTAGGCTTTAGATTCGTGGCCTTAGCATTACTGAAGAATACGAAAAACAGCTCTTTAATGCAGTTTAATTTATTGTTTGGCTATGCTGTATCTAACTTGGCATCAAAACCTGTTGTTCATTCATCACTTTTAAAATCTCGACAAAAGAGTAAAAGGTGAGTAACTATAAAATTCAAGCTCATCAAACTTATATCAGTGAGAGATAAGTGACTGTCAAATGATTTGTTGTATAACAGCTCAACAAACTTATAGCTGTGAAGGTTTATGAAGGCATATAATTTTATAAATTACAGTTTGCGAAACCTGTAGCAGTGAATAATGGATGGTATTAAGCCTAATGGCTGAACACTTACTTATACATTCATATTTTCATTAACATGTACTTAATTATAAAGTTTCATAACTAGTTATATCAAAGGTGTTCCGAAACAAATGTTAGTAAAAACGCTATGCATCTGTAACATTTCAATAAAAATCAGTTCCGAATGCAAGGATGTAGCAAACTCTCGGCGTGACAGTCCAACAGGTCAGCCATTGTGTGATGGTAACTAGGATGTACAGGACAAACCGATCAAATGTTGGTGTGATAAATACATGTAGATATATATACCCCTTTAAGATAAAGCTACCTCTTTACTCCACAAGTGTTTGTTATTGATAAAATGATTATTATATCGTCACAAGAAGGAAATATTAACAGGACAATTGTGTTGTCACAATCAACGAGCCTTAGTATCTTCTTTCAAGGCATAATTCTTTAATTTGGCGGATTCAGTTCGATCAAAACGGTACTTTTTGTCGTCAGAAAATAAATCATATCAATTTTCATAATAAAATGTAAAATGTCAAAGAAAAAATAAAACAAAGCAGAGAAATTAAAAGAAAATTGATGGTTTTGCAGAATTCAAGATACATCTACGAGGGTATATAAAGACACGCTGGACGGATACTGTCGGGCCAAAGAAAAAATTAACATATGGAGTTCACAAAGACGTAGTGAAACTGGAGGAAGACATCAAAAGTTGTAAGAACAATATTCTTAAATCGTCTATTGTATGAAATGTCAATCAGTTTCGTGGTCAATGTGGTGTTTTCCGAAGGTTTCTTTGCATTAGTATAAATGATTAATTTCTGTACTTGACGTTGTTCAAAATTATCCAATTGGTGGAATTTACGAAATTCATTAAATCATGGGGCTAGTGCACCGATCTATCTAGTTAAAGACTTTTATTTCATTTATTTTGGATTTTCCCCTGTCGCCTCCTAAGTTTCAGATTTTAGGCCCTTAGCATCACTAACGAATCCTAGAATATGATGCATTTCAAATAATTGTTTAACGCTACTATATCTAACTCCCAGTTATAGCATAGTAGATGAAACAATATTGTTTACTCGTTCTGACGGAAGGATTTATTTAATTTCCGCTGTCTAAAAAAGTAATTGATATATAAATTGATATCAAGACAAAAAGAGACATATTTAAATCAATTAGAACTGGCCAGAATACGGAAAGACGTCATTCAATTAATTGTTTTCGTAGAGTTTTTGTTAAATAAAAAAACATAATATATAAAATATTACAATGTTTGACACACCTTATCTACAGGTGCAATGCTGAAACAAGAAGAATATCGATTGTTATAGATGAAAATTAATACTTATTAGTGGTAATTTTTATATTTCAGCGAATCTGAAACCTTCTCAAGACGGCTCGCTAACATTTGGTCAAGGGTTCTATTTCCTGCCTGTAAAATTCGATCTCCCTCCTGACGTTATGCCGTCGTTTGAGAGCAACAGAGGTTTCGTCCGTTATTACCTGTCTGTTAGAGGTATCGTGGAGGATAAACCTATACTATTTCACCTTCAGAAGATCAAAGTCATCGTTCCTTTAGATCTTAGCAAGGATCCGCTGAATATGGTAGGTAAACATACACATATATATAAGACCTTAAATGTGTTTTTATTTCATAAAATCTCAAACGAAATGAAATGCGATACAATTTATGGCAAATGTGGAGGTCAGATATTGTGTGCGCCATTTTTAATTCATGACGTCATATTTATTATTTGTGTTATGATTTCACGATCGATTTCATTGCTCCAAGGTATATGACGTTTGTGACCTATGAAATTTGCAAATGCACTAGGTAACTGGCGGATTATGTGTTACCACTGTATTTAGAAAGAACTGTCTCAATGAGATATAGAATGGAAGAACTTATAATATAAGTTTATACATACATTTGTTTTGGAAATTATTAATCTTCTCTCTGGCTCTATTGAAATTGCCAATTATTACTTTCCTTTCATCAGTAGTTGTTCTCGAGAGAAATCAACAAGTAGCCACCATCTTTGTGTATTGTTAAGGTATAGGAACATTAAGATCACTCACATTAAAAAGCTGACAATGGTAGATACGGAAATATGATCCACATATATCTCAAACCAACAACCAGGTAGAGCAGGAATTAGTGAACGGGGGAAAACTATCGGTTATAATGTCACGAACCCGCAATCAAGAAAAGGAGAAGAGACTTAAGGACACGGATGGTTCAAGTGTTGTGTTTTGACACAAATGAAGTGTAGTTACAAGTACACGTGCAAGTAATTGGGCCGATATGGAATGTAATTTGACATGGCCGTTATGTGTATTAAGTGATATGATTTGTAATTATGATAGAAAGCATGGTGTTAAACACGTGATCAATTTGGGAACACCCATCATTAGTGTTACATAAACGTGATGTAATTGCTCAAAAACGTGAGCTATTGTATAGGGCAGATGTGCGCCTTTTATTTCAGTATCTATTTGCTGTATCTACCTATTTTGGGGAGGGATTTTTTTAATTCATTATTTTGCTTTAATTCTAAATTTGCTTTTCACTAAACTTGGTCAGAATCTGAGACAGAAATGCATCTAAGAGACCAACCATCAACAGAAGATACGTATCAAAAATCTTTGTAAAGATTACTGGGACTTCTTTAACTTTTTGTTTATTTTGCAAGATCCCGTTACGGTTTATAGAGCATCAGGATGTAGTTGCATGTTGTTGTTCTGCCGGAAAGCTGAAAGGAAGATTTCAAGTGGACAGGAGGGCCTACATCCCTGGCGAGTTTATCACATTGACGGCTATGATCACAAATCACACCAAAAAACAGATGAAATACACGAAATGCTCACTGACTCTGGTAAGTACATAGACAAACACGACAATACTATAGCATATAGGTTTGTATTGATAAAATTCAACACATGACAAATATAGGAAATAACGACATATAGATGTAGTGGCACGTTCTCAAAAGAGAGAGAGATAAACAACTACGGAACCACCAGGTATACTGACGAGTATCAAACACGTCCAACTTCATACCACACTACAGAACCACCAGGTATACTGACGAGTATCAAACACGTCCAACTTCATACCACACTACAGAACCACCAGGTATACTGACGAGTATCAAACACATAACTTCATACCACACTACGGAACCACCAGGTATACTGACGAGTATCAAACACGTCCAACTTTATACCACACTAAAGAACCACCAGGTATACTGACGAGTATCAAACACGTCCAACTTTATACCACACTAAAGAACCACCAGGTATACTGACGAGTATCAAACACATAACTTCATACCACACTACGGAACCACCAGGTATACTGACGAGTATCAAACACATCTAACTTCACACCACACTACAGAACCACCAGGTATACAGAAGTATCGAACATATTTAGTTATTACCGTATCAATACAATAATATACATGTATTGATGATAATAAACTACAGTCGCCATTAATTTAGATAAGATAATTGCCCAGATATAAAATGGAGATAAATCACTTTCCATACAACCGCTATTTAAAAAGGTGAAATTTCAAATCTTTGACAGAAAATGACTTACATAAAAGACAATTGGACGCAGAAGTGTAAAAAGACAGTTTTGGCATTCCAAAAGCATGGTCCCACAAAAGCAGGCGAGATCGATTACTGGGAGGACGTCCAGCTGAAAATACCAAGTCACATGCCACCAGCCCTGCTCAACTGTAAATATATACAGGTCAGGTACATACTGAAGGTAAGCTGTATATGTAGCATATATATTCCAATACTAACATATGGCAGTCAAAGATATTGTCGTTAAAGTAATAATGCGATTGCCTGTCCTTGCTTTTACAGATTGCATTTAAACAACGCTGTTATTTCCATTTTTAAATTCAGATTGAAACAGAAATGGCGTGGTCATTCCCATCAAAACATACCCTGTTCAACATTGTCTTACCAGTGGGACATATATCTGCTAAACCGCCTGAGGAAAACGAGGAGAATGAAGGAGAGGGTGACGGAGACAACAGTAAAGGAAAAGTAGACGAACTGATTGAACTTGAGGTTTAGTGGGATTCGTTTAAAATTCGATGTAGAAAGTATCGTCACGTGGTCATTGCGTGCCTTTAGTACAAATCAGTGGTACAGCTGGCCACAACAATGAAATCGAACATATCTGGTATACACCAACAGAAAAAGACTGCCAAAAGTCAAGAACAGTATTCTTACAGCAGATGCCAGCATTCAGATTGGCACGCATAACCTCAGTTGGTCTACAGCCCCCGGGCACCTTGCTAGGCTAGGATTATCGTATACCTCGGGAACTGATAATTTCCATTCCATAATTGTAGAGTAACAGTCAATCACAGGAACTGATTACAACACAACCAAAAAGTTGCGGTCGACCTCAAGGACTGACGTTCCTCCCGTTACAATACAAGGTTTTGGTCACACTCACCTACCGATGATCCTCCGGTCACCAGAGTTCACCAGTCACCTTGGGTTATGATCATTCTCAGCATTGTAGATCTGTAATGCTTTATATAATGCTCAGAGAGTATGCCTTTAAGTGATTTATTTTTTCATATGTAACAACAAGGTCAACGTAGTTAACGGATGTACTGTTTGAGGTAAATCAACCTATATGAAATGATCATTAAAGTTAATGCTGATATATACTTATTTATAACTATTGAAGTTGTTTATATCAAGTATGGATGTAACTATCAGAATTTCATATATCGTGATCAAGAAGACACACGGGGACCAATACTTAATTCATCTTCCGATCGAACCGTACTTTACGCCAGATTGGGCGTTGTACGAACCTCACTCAAAAGATGTGAAACGATTGTCACAGAAGAACATGACTAGAAGCAAGAGCAAAGTTACATCCATATTGCCATGAAAACATGTGGATATCCTGATTGGGAAATCCAAAAAGTTAACAACGATGTTAATAAATGCAAAAGACAAAGAGACGAAGCATCAAGGAAAAGAACAAAACTAAAGAACAGGTAGTCATCCTTTATATCAAAGGCCTGTCAGAGACAATTCAGAGGATTAGTCGTGGTCATGGTCTTGCAACGGCCATGAAAACTAACAAGACTCTCCGAAAAAGTCTCAAAGTCCAACTCCTGTTGTCAGTACAGTGTTATATTCCGTACTGTTGTCAGTACGGTGTTGTATCCCGAACTGTTGTCAGTACAGTGTTGTGTCCCGTACTGTTGTCAGTACAGTGTTGTATCCCGTACTGTTGTCAGTACAGTGTTGTGTCCCGTACTGTCGTCAGTACAGTGGTGTATCCCGTACTATCGTCAGTACAGTGTTGTATCCCGTACTGTTGTCAGTACAGTGTTGTATCCCGTACTGTTGTCAGTGTTGTATCCCGTGCTGTTGTCAGTACAGTGTTGTATCCCGTACTGTTGTCGGTACAGTGTTGTATCCCGTACTGTTATCAGTGTTGTATCCCGTGCTGTTGTCAGTACAGTGTTGTATCCCGTACGGTGTTGTTTTCCGTACTGTTGTCAGTACGGTGTTGTATCCCGTACTGTTGTCAGTGTTGTATCCCGTACTGTTGTCAGTACAGTGTTGTATCCCGTACTGTTGTCAGCACAGTGTTGTATCCCGTACTGTTGTCAGTGTTGTACGGTGTTGTTTTCCGTACTGTTGTCAGTACAGTGTTGTATCCCGTACTGTTGTCAGTGTTGTATCCCGTACTACAGTTGTATCCCGTACTGTTGACAGTACAGTGTTGTATCCCGTACTGTTGTCAGTGTTGTATCCCGTACTGTTGTCAGTACAGTGTTGTATACCGTACTGTTGTCAGTACAGTGTTGTATCCCGTACCGTTACTATGATATTAATTCTGTTGTCAGAAAGCTGTGAATTGTTGAATTCTACATTGTCACTTACTGTAGACATTTGATTTGTCATTAAATTGTGATTTCCAGGATTGTTATGATGGTAAATCTTCAGTAGTCGTCATGTTTTATGTTTGTGTAATGTTTATTTGGTAACTCTACCATGTACCTGACACGTGATATGCAAATAAAATCTTCCGAACAAATGTTCTTACAGCTTTGTACCTTAGATATCCATGTGTAACGTAGTGTTATCTGACTTATTTTATATATCATTATGTTAGTGTAGAAATCATTTCATTTAAATTAATGGTTATTAATAGTGTTTCCAGTGATGAAAGATACGATAAAATGGCTTTGATACTTTGGTGCTGAGTGGGCGACACGAATGAAGATACCAAATTAAAACCAATTCACGTGAAATACGTTATTTGTTTTATGTTTATCACATTTTTATCACAAAATATTTCGATGATTAGATAAAGAATGAAACCAAGGAAACCTTGTTATTTGACACACTGTAGACCTTGTGTATGTCTAAACATACGGTTTACTGATGTTACAATGCTAGGCAAATATTTATAGTTTCAGTCTATGATATAATTGTGAGCATGTCAAATATGTTGTATTATCATAGATATGGTTGGATTTTAAAAAGAAACACTTGTGATGTTTGTATGTTGCATACACACATTAATTCAAAGTAACGTTTTCCTTTTAAACAATTGATGTTGTTATTATATTACAGCGTTTCTGGTCTCCTTAAGATTTTGATAAAGAACAATCTGTTTTCTTTGGGTTTTTTTTTTTATTAAATAATGATGGGAAATACCGATAAATTTTTAAACAGGTGAACAAGTCTTCAGTATTCACCCTGGTAAACACGTCCTTAGTATTCACCCTCGTGAACAAGTACTTAGTATTCACCCTGGAGAACAAGTACTTAGTATTCACCCTGATGAACAAGTCCTTTGTATTCACCCTGGTGAACAAGTCCTTAGTATTCACCGTGGTGAACAAGTACTTAGTATTCACCCTGGAGAACAAGTCCTTGTATTCACTCTGAGGAACAAGTCCTTGTATTCACCCTGGTGAACAAGTTCTTAGTATTCACCCTGATGAACAAGTCCTTTGTATTCAAGTCCTGATTTTTCACACTGGTGAAATAGTCCTGATTGATATTCATCCAAACTTACAGCTGACGGACACAGGGTTTTAAAAGACGCAGGTTGATGAAAATTATGGGGTTAGTTTTAAGGGTCGTCATAGCTAATATTCTGTTTGTGCGATATGAAGCTGCGTGTGTTGAAACACAACTTCCATGAAACTTTTGCAAAATACGAAAAAAAAATACAAACTTGTTAGCGTCTCCTGCTTCGTCTACGACACCCGCCATGTAAACCTAGGTCAACCCAAGTAAGTAATGTCACGTTCCCAAAATGAGAACAAGGTATACAACAACGGAACCAACAGACAAACTTACGATCATCAAAAATGTACACCTTCATATCGCATAAGTATTAAACTAGATTCAGTAAGACTACGCGAGAACTGCGGAAGCAAACCATCCATACTTGTTATGCTTCGATGACAACATGTAACAAGCGTGGTACTTCTTTGGCTACCGTGACTGACTAATGTGGTACATTATGTTACCGTGACTACAGAGTGTGGTACGTTTGTTACCGTGATTAAAAAGTGTGGTACATTATGATGTCGTGATTAAAAAGTGTGGTACATTATGTTGCCATGACTACCTGGTGTGGTACATTATGTTGCCATGACTACTTGGTGTGGTACATTATGTTGCCATGACTACTTGGTGTGGTACGTTTGTTACCGTGATTAAAAAGTGTGGTACATTACGTTGCCGTGACTACCTAGTGTGGTAAGTTTTGTTACCGTGACTACAGAGTGTGGTACATAATGTTGCCGTGACTACCTAGTGTGGTAAGTTTTGTTACCGTGACTACAGAGTGTGGTACATTATGTTGCCGTGACTACCAAGTGTGGTACATTATGTTACCGTGACTACCTGGTGTGGTACATTATGTTGCCGTGACTACCTGGTGTGGTAAGTTTTGTTACCGTGACTACCTGGTGTGGTAAGTTTTGTTACCATGACTAGCTAGTGTGGTACATTGTGTTGCCGTGACTACCTAGTGTGGTACATTATGTTGCCGTGACTACCTAGTGTGGTAAGTTTTGTTACCGTGACTACAGAGTGTGGTACGTTTTTCACCATGACTACAGAGTATGGTACGTTTTGTTACCGTGACTACAGAGTATGGTACGTTTTGTTACCGTGACTACCTGGTGTGGTACGTTTTGTTACCGTGACTACAGAGTCTGGTACGGTTTGTTACCGTGACTACTGAGTATGTTACGTTTTGTTACCATGACTACAGAGTATGGTACGTTTTGTTACCATGACTACACAGTGTGGTACGTTTTGTTACCATGACTACAGAGTATGGTACATTTTGTTACCATGACTACAGAGTATGGTACATTTTGTTACCATGACTACAGGGTATGGTACGTTTTGTTACCATGACTACAGAGTGTGTTACGTTTGTTACCATGACTATGTACTGTATCTTTTTTTGTGTCTAAGAATGACTATAGTGGTGTCTTTATTACCGTGGATATCTTGTGTTTTACCAATGAGGTGAAATTTTATAACCTTGACTACGCAGTATGGTATATTTTTTTTTATTGTACTTTGTTGCTGTCCAAACTACTTTACCAACCGTGGTACCCTTACGTTGTTATGGCAAAACAGTGAAATTTGATAATGTGATAAAAGAAAGGACAAGATTACGAACATTAAAATGTCTTGAAATAACCAATAAATGAAAAAGTATGGCATTCTCCAAATTTAATATCCCAAAATCAGCGGCAATCTCCAGTTTCATGTATTTGTTAAACAATAATATACAGATAAAACACAAAAGGAAGTGATATGTAGCTTCAGAGAGGCACGTTTAAAAGGCTGTCAATCGTGTCTAAGCTGATATAGAAACCATTGTAATTAAATAGCAGCCTATACATAGTATAAAATAGTAACGATAACAAATTTAAGGTTTTAGCGTAGTCCTGTTATATGTCGAAAAACCGAATGTCAATTCAAATAATTTCCTCTAAACAGAAAAACAGTTTATTTTATTTATTTATTTATTTATCTATCTATTTTATGTATTTATTTACTTTTTATCTATTTCTGGTACATATTCCGACCTGATCAGTTGGTAGTAAATTTACAGGTCTCAAAACTGACCGATTCAATGTATATTCCTACTTATGTTGGTCTCAGTGCACTTATTACGACCTACATTCAGACAGACATACAATCGGCCAATTTTGTTTTGGCTAAGGTTAATCACCGAATCGAGGCAGTGAACCACTGACCTATAAGGGGCTTTAAAGTTTAATCAAAGCGATTCAGATGTTAGATAACCATGCGTTCTAAAGCAAACCATTATCCATGTGGCTGATTTATTTGTTATGTTCATGCAAGACAAGTTTTAAATAAAATCAGAAAGATTGACTCTTTGCTATCTATAAATCCTATCTACATAACGTGTTTCACAGTATATAAATATATATATACATAATACTAATTAAGACACGAGACCCATGGGTATAACTTTTGACGTCAGTATCATAACAATATCAAGTTTGCTGGCCAAGATCAGAGACACATTACAAAATGGCGAGTTATTCCCCCGGCTGAGGCTTCAATGTTTTTCTCGAGACATATTCACGATGAAAAAGGCTGAACCCGTTCAGTCCATTTTAAAAAATGGTGAATGTAAGATACAGCTTTTAAGCAAGCGTGAAGATGGCTGCTTTAATGCTGGGGGGAAAGTTGAAGCAATTGTGAGATTACAACTAGAAGAGCCGCTGGAAGTAAGAGGTAGGTGTTAGAAATATTCCTCTGTAAAAATTCCACGTACGAAAAAAGTTATATTAATATATAATGGAATGCATATAGCTTGTGTAGAAAACATCAGCATTATAATGTAGTATAATGATATTCCGGCCTCCTTGATCGCTTAATAATCCACCGGAGCCGTAGTGTTGAAATTCAAAACGTTGAAATCTAATGAAGCATTCAAAATATTGACTTTATATATAAAAATGGGTTTCGAGGGATATTTTATTTTTCATCTGCTAACATGACATACCTGATTGTTGTGAAAACTTCATGGATAGGTTAACCATCAACATAGTTTAAAACTTAATAATTGTCAAATATTAAAGCAAAGCAAACATCTCTCATACTAAAATGGTGAAAATATAGTAAAACCCCTAGAAGTAAGACACAGTAACACAGGAACCAAACTTAAGAACTGAAAAACTAGATAATGCAAGACTTTTTATAGTGTTGTATAATAAACGATCGAACCCATTAAATAGAAAATTAAGGTTCAGATATGTAAACTAGTGTTGTATAAAACGTAACGTGTTTTAATATTATACGTAATATGAATTATATGCAGACAATTTACATTTCTTGTTAATTAAATTCCTTTGGGTAGCGTTTTTCATTGATCACGACCGATCGTTCAATATCTGATAAAAGAAATACAAATATCTCACAAATAGTAATCTCCCAAATCATATACAGAGAGTGTAACTGACAGTTTTCGTTCAACCGTAAAAACTCAAAACTACATATTATGAAAAAAATAATAAATTGAAAACCAACTCATGATGGAGAAACAAAACAAAGTTTTATTTTCTAAAATATTTATCGTTTTTTGAACCATTGAAGATATCTGGTAAGTAACTCTTATTAAAATCCTTGTCATGTCACGTCCTCAATTAGGGAAATGAGATAGTGACAACGGATCGACAGTCATATGCACGTAATCTCAAACGTTGAGCTGGCTATGGCACATGGAAGATCCTGAAAAGAAAAAGATGTTAGGCTATATCATCCTTCCTAGAGGCTGTCTTGAAGACTTTTAAGCTTTATGGAGAATCAGATTATGTCAACAATACATTAAATTCACCTCTGAAACTTAAACACTAGTCAATGTTCGAAAAGTTCTTTGATCAGCTAAGTTAGCATCGGCCTAAATCGACTAAGATATAATTTGTTTTAAAAATGGATGAACTGAATTGTTGAAATTTTGGTTTTCATACCAGGTTTGGTAGCCAAACTTCATGGTTATGCTAAGACTGACTGGAGAGAGTCTGTGGGTCCTAATAGTTTCAAACGAGGCGGGAGACAGGAAATAGTCAACTTAGAAAACAAACTGTTTATGGGTAAGTCAGCATACTTTGTATTCTTTTACACGCTTCAAATGTTATCCTGATAACATGTTAGTCGCAATGTACCACTCGGATAGAGAGAGGCCTGCTCTTTAGCGTCATACTAGTAAGCCATGGATTGCGGATTCGAAACCTAGCAGGACACTGGCAGAAATAATTACTTCTGTTACATTGGCGCCTATGCAGGGACCCGGGAATGTTGCGGTTTGCGCTACTTTCACAAACACCACTGTCACTCCTGGAATCTCGAAGACGAGTTATACCATAATATATTGCTAGTTGTAATATACCGCTCGGTTGGAGAAAACATCTCTTTATCTCGATCAGTTGAACGTCAGACTAGTAAACCAGGGGTCCTGGCTTCATTTAATACAGTGTTGTATTGATGTGTACCGTTTCGTTGTTTTCCTTTGACTATCAAGTCTAAGGGAGATAACCAGTACTGTCTAGTAGTTCTTGTCTTTATGTGAGATTCATAGCAGTAATATACCTTCTCTTTTATAATTGAATATGTTTATTTGGTCCCCTAAAATATCCGTAGAGACCAGAATTAACAAGATATTTCGCAAAGTAATATGATGTTTACCCAGCCATGAAACAAATCATTCAATGCAAAACGATATGAACGGAGTTTCTTATAAAATCCTTTACAAAATTTGGCCTTTGATCAAATCATTATAATCTCGTGATTTAGAGAACACTATCAGTGTGATTTGGTGACTAGGATAACCAAGATCTTAGGATAAATCAGACAGACGGACAGTTATGTAAACGTCAGACTGTGAAATGTTTTAGATTTTCACAAGGACAAAAAATGTATCATATGAAGTTTGACGGTCAAATATCATTTGAGAATATTCACAAGTCGTCAGAAAGCACGTGTACATCGTCTGACACAATAATAATGTGTAACCAACGCTTAAGGAACTCATGAATTAAGTCTTGCAGAGTAATCAATACTCTTGCCGTGTTTTTGCAATGACATGTTTCTTAAGGAGGGTGGGAAAGAGGTGTAACATACTGTTTGTTTATATATTCACAGCGATGTCCTCGGGTGTTAAGACCTACGGCATTGGTCCCCACGAGTTTCGTGTCAAGTTTGACCTCCCAAGAGATATCCCATCATCCTTCGAAGGGACAAATGGGTTCATTAGGTACATACTGTATGTTCTGGCAAGGACGGACGCAAAGACAGAAATGTTGGATCCGAAGAACGTCCATGTTATCTGTCCTTTAGATCTCAATATGGATCCTATCAACGGGGTAGGTAAACAAAAATCAATCAATTAATTTAATGAATAAATACATTTTAAAAAGGATAAAAAAATAATATCCCTAATAAGACCATTTTTGAGTTATCCCAATATGGTTATATAAAAAACTACAGGTTTTTGAGAGACTAATGAGAGTTGGCAGGTTCGAAATATCGAAAAATTATTCTGATTTCTTTCTAGTCCGCTGAATATTCATGTATTCAGGATAATAAATACATATAAAAGTAAATGCAACTGGTCAATGTATTGACAGATGCCTTGGAGCCGATCGGAGAGTAAAGATGTTGGATTATTCCCATGTATAGCGGGCAAAGTCAGCATGTCATTCCAGGTAGACAAGAGAGGGTACTGTCCAGGGGAGACAATCATGTTGTTTGGACAAATTCACAACAATTCAAAGATGATTATAACCGCAAGCAAGTGTTCGATTGTACAGGTTAGTCGTTGAAATAGTGTTTGTTTCCTTCAGTAAGAGGGTGTCTGTTGGCAAAAAGTAGATTAGTTGTACAAACATGAAGGTCCATCATACTTATTCAATCAAGCGTTTCTTCTGGTGAAATAATGAAAAATATCACTTTTATACATCGGAACAAGGAAGTAATATATCCATACATATCGGAATAATGTCTTAAATTGTAGTATGCCTTTAAGAGTGAATATGAAATTGTAACACCATCTATGTACCATTGATACCAACACAAAATATTTCACAATATCACATGACACTGTGTGTTGGCTTTTTATCAATAATAACTCAAAATTCTTCGATGTTAATAAGAAATCGACTCAAAATCGAGGAAACGACGGCAAAATTCAGAAAATAAAACAAATAAACGGAGACTAATAAAAACACAAAGGGATATACATGAGAACCATGTGTTTCTAGAGGTTAAGGGTTTAAGCTTCATCGACAAAACTAGCAACTGTTTGCATGTAAGTCTATCTCCTAAAACCTGGTTATATCACCTTCTTAAGCAAGAATCATGTTTATAAAAACAAAACAGTTATGGCGATGGTATCGACAAAGTTTGAATCCAAGTCTCACGGGTTTCCGTAATATATTTCTTAAATACATGAAATAATTACAAGGACATTTCATCTCATTTTTAGAGGTGTAATGTGACATCAAATGAAGAAATGAAATACTTCCAGACCGTGTTTCTCCACGTGTTTACTTAATATGTACTTGTGCATTGTAAAAGAGAGGCACGCCTCTCATGACCTGGTAGGTTCGCTAACAAGCTTTATAATGGACACTGACGTGGATGTGAATTACTGTCATCAGTAGTGATGTTTCATTTCTAACCGCCATCATGTCGCTGTACCGTATTTCAAGAACAGAAGTACGCATTTGAAATTTTGATAGTACAATTTACTTTGATTTTTAGAACTTGTTGAACCTCAAAGTGAGGTAAGCAAATAGGAAATCAGTGTAGATATTGTACAAATATTTTGAAATAGGTTATCTATGTGAAGTGGGAAATGTACCTGAATGCACAACTGTTCATTCTCCTATCTAGATAATATATGTGATGAATATTTCCCCAGCTATAAACAAAGGTCATATGTATCATGACTGACATAAAGATTTTACTGGATTTATCAAACAAAAAGCTCACGATGATAACTTTTTTACTCACAGAGGATTCGATACATGCAAGATAAATGGCATGACTATGTAGAAAAGAAGATCGTTGTGAGTGTCAAACACGACCCTACCCTACCAGGTTGTACTGACTCCTGGAACGGCGAGGAGCTGAAGATACCTCCTGACATCACCACCAATCTTGATAACTGCAAGCTTATACAAGTCAAGTACATTCTGAAGGTAAGTCAAGTACACTCTGAAGGTAAGTCAAGTACACTCTGAAGGTAAGTCAAGTACATTCTGAAGGTAAGTCAAGTACAATCGGAAGTAAGTCAGGTACACTCGGAAGTAAGGCAGGTACACTCGGAAGGTAAATCAAGTATACTCTGAAGGTAAGTTAGGTACACTCGGAAGTAAGTCAAGTACACTTTGAAGGTAAGTCAAGTACATTCTGAAGTTAGTCAGGTACAGTCGGAAGTAAGTCAGGTACACTCTGAAGTTAGTCAGGTACACTTTGAAGTAAGTAAAGTATACTCGGAAGTAAGGCAGGTACACTCGGAAGGCAGGTACACTCGGAAGTAAGGCAGGTACACTCGGAAGTTAGTCAGGTACACTCGGAAGTAAGTCAGGTACACTCTGAAGTAAGTCAGGTACACTCGGAAGTAAGTCAGGTACTAAATCAGGTACACTCTGAAGTAAGTACACTTGGAAGTACACTCTGAAGGTCAAGTACACTCTGAAGGTACACACTCTGAAGGTAAGTCAAGTACACTCTGAAAGTAAGTCAAGTACACTCGGAAGTAAGGCAGGTACACTCGGAAGTAAGTCAGGTACACTCTGAAGTAAGTCAAGTACACTCTGAAGGTAAGTCAAGTACACTCTGAAGGTAAGTCAAGTACACTCTGAAAGTAAGTCAAGTACACTCGGAAGTAAGTCAGGTACACTCTGAGGTTAGTCAGGTGCACTCGGAAGTAAGTAAGGTACACTCGGAAGTAAGTAAAGTATACTCTGAAGTAAGTCAGGTACACTCTGAAGTTAGTCAGGTACACTCGGAAGTAAGTCAGGTACACTCTGAAGTAAGTCAGGTACAATCGGAAGTAAGTCAGGTACACTCTGAAGTAAGTCAGGTACACTCGGAAGTAAGGCAGGTACACTCGGAAGTAAGTCAGGTACACTCTGAAGGTACACTCTGAAGGTAAGTCAAGTACACTCTGAAAGTAAGTCAAGTACACTCGGAAGTAAGTCAGGTACACTCTGAAGCTAGTCAGGTACACTCGGAAGTAAGTCAGGTACACTCGGAAGTAAGTAAAGTATACTCTGAAGGAAGTCAGGTACACTCTGAAGTTAGTCAGGTACACTCGGAAGTAAGGCAGGTACACTCGGAAGTAAGGCAGGTACACTCGGAAGTAAGTAAAGTATACTCGGAAGTAAGGCAGGTACACTCGGAAGTAAGGCAGGTACACTCGGAAGTAAGTCAGGTACACTCTGAAGTAAGTCAGGTACACTCTGAAGTAAGTCAGGTACACTCGGAAGTAAGTCAGGTACACTCTGAAGTAAGTCAGGTATACTCTAAAGGTAAGTCAGGTACACTCGGATGGTAAGTCATGTACACTCTGATAGTAACCCAGGTACGCTCTAAGCTAAGTCAAGTGAACTCTGAAGCTAAGTCAGGTAGACTCCGAAGATGAGGAATATACTCTGCTAATGAACTTCCTCGATGTCTACCATAACCCTGCTTATCCTGTTTCAATTCGTAAGAGCTGTGGCATCGTTGACCATTCTTTTGAAATAATCTTATATTGAAATTACTAAATATTTGAGGCATTGCACATCCTCTAATAATGCTAATAATCCCCCAATGCTGACTTCCCCAAATCCCCTAATACCAACACTTTAAATTCGTAGTATCAATTACAGGCAATAAAATAACAATAAAAATGGCTTGTTGTAGCTGAATTCAGTATTTGGCATTGGTGTGTCAAAAATTTTACAAAATTTGTATTTAAGGTGCGAGTAACTTACGCGTTATCATTAATTGTATCGTGGTTATAGTGTATCGACTAGTGTGAATTATAAACATATTCTCATTTACAGGTTGAGGTGAAATTGAGGTTTGCTAAAACCTATGAGCTACTAAATGTTATTTTAAGGATGGGGAACATTCCAGCAACAAAAGCGTCCAGAAGTGAGTATTAAGGTGGAGTTATTGTTTACATCATCTTCATGAACATATTCTGTTTCAATATGTCAGACAGGCGCAGTTGAGATCACAACTACTAATTCAATAGAATTAGCACTGTCCACTATTACCGCTAATATAATGATTATCATGATCTTCTTCATCATTGTTATCTGACTCAATGCCTTGGGACATTCGTGTGAAATCAAATTTCATTATAAATAAGCAAAGGTGAAATAGGTTGGTAGCGTCACTTGCAAAAGGTAAAATAAAAAAGGATGCGGTATGCTTTATAATGAATAATTGTGAAATTTGCATTGGAAATTAATCAAGTTAGTTACTTACGGTTCTTTTATTCATATTTTTCCTGGTTTTATTGAATCTGAGATCAATATTCTGTTAATATGTCGGTATTTTCTTTGATGTATACGAATCGAAGATTTTGTCGACTTAACGTTAAATCATCAGTTCATATGTTCCTATATGTTTCACATTAAATATCTTTGTCCATGGTAACTGTAAGAAAATTGTTTTTGTTCGTGCAGCACCGTTCAAATTTCCCTGATTGGATGCTGTCAACATGATGACGTCACCGTTCCAGTGCTGAGTGGGATGTCCCGTCAAAGGATTGATCTTTTCAATCCAACATTTTGAGGTTCTCATTGTCATAAAGTGAAAGTATTGAAACGGTTTCATAGTGTGTTCAGTGAAACACCTCTCGACATTGTTAGAAAATTCCTCACAGGACTTAACCGTGCAATTTACCATTGTTACATCGTTAATTATAGCGCCAATGCTTTATTTTATATATTTTGTTTATTGTTTGTAATTATCAAATTCACAGTCTTTTTTTCTTTTATTAGCATTTGCCAATTTTGTTCGGATATGCTTGGTCGCGTAGACATGCTTACTTTTACAGAAAGTAAGCGCCCATATAGCGATATAATTGTAAAAAAAAGAAGATATTTCCTCAAAACTGTCATTGTGAATGCTTCGTTGTGTATTTATGTATGTATGTATGTATGTATGTATGTATGTATGTATGTATGTATGTATGTATGTATGTATGTATGTATGTATGTATGTATGTATGTATGTATGTATGTATGTATGTATCTATACAGTTTGATCACTTACAGACTCGGCATTGATATACATATTCTAGGTGGTATGTATGTATGTATGTATGTATACAGTTTAATTACTTACAGACTCGGCATTGATATATTTATTCTGGGTGTTATCATCTCATTAAAAAGCTATATAGACAATCGAAACATTTTCTCTTTTCAGATTTTTTTTTTTTTCTGTTTGTTTTGTTTGTGCTTTTTCTTGTCTTGAAAATTCTGTTCTGAAGGTAACACCATTGTTCTGTGTACTTATTGAACCTGTAGAAGTAGATCATCTTCCAGAACGCTTTCTTGAAATGCTGTTGGACAGGTGTGTCTTTGGTGTTATCTATGTAATATCGTATTTTATTTTTCAGTTTGTGTCTTGACATATTTCATTTTGACGTAAATGTTTTTGTTATGTATTTTTCTGCACGATGACTTTGAAATTCGAACCGCTGTCAGATGCATCTGATCAGAGGGAAAATTTCTGTTTACTAATCGTTGTTGAGTATTGAGTGTTTATTGATAATTTGATGCATGCCTCCAGCAATCAAGTTCAACCACATGATTATGGTTCACTGTAAATACCAAAGTTCACCAGGTCTCTCGTTATGTTTGATGATAATAAACAGAAAAATGTAATACGAATTGTAGTACTTAGTTTTTATTATATTGAAATAAAACTATCTCAAAATAGACGATACATATCTCATGTCTCCCGTCACGATGTCTCCCGTTACAATGTCTCCTGTCACGATGTCTCCTGTCACGATGTCACTTGTCACGATGTCTCCCGTCACGATGTCTCCCTTCACGATGTCACTCGTCTTGATGTATCCCGTCATGTTTCCATCAAAAGTTTTTGTTATGTTGTCAGTCGCCATGTTGTCGTCACCCGTTGTGTTTCTCGGCACACGCTTTTACTATGTCGTCTCATGATTTATGTTCTCATGTAGAATAGATAATCTCCTATTCACGACAAAAGTCTTTTTTTTCAAAATTTTACCTGGTACTGATAAAGAAAGTCATTCAGACACTCTCTTACTCTCATTTACACTAGGCTCTTGCATCATCATCATCATCATCATCATCATCATCATCATCATCATTATTCATAGACCAACATCAAGTTACCATCCTTTTCTTTGTCTTCATCATCATAACAATCATTGTTCATTCATCATCCTCATGACAACCATCTTTTTTCTGAAATGTACATATACTTACACATTTTTACTCACTTGCACCCATGCTGCAGAGAGAGGGGGAGGGAGAGAGAGACGAAATGATAAATAACATTAGGTAGACAGAGAGTGTAGGCTAAAGTCAACGTCATGGCGAACATCGATATGGATATAAAACTGTACAAATGTCCAAAATATTAATTTAATTTGAGAGTATAAATAAAGATATGTACAATTTCTATGACAGTCTAAAATTCTAGAATAGGTTTCCATTTTCTCCAGCCAATCTCAAGCTATTGTTTAGTGTGCTCACCTTTGTTACTATAAATATATTTGTGTGTTAGGTGATGAACTTAATGGAATTGATTAGTGTATTGGTTTAAAAGTCTTTTTTTAATGTCTTTAAAATCTCATGAACTAACGCGGTGAAGTGTACCTAGTTTTTTTACAACGAATGTATAAAGAAGTTATTTTAAGAGCTCGGATATAATACTTTGACGTTCTTTCATCATTACACAGGTAAAACTGAAAATTCATTCGGTCACTAGAAACCTTCTAATTATCTTTTCTTTATGTGCTAAGTTACACCTAATGAATAAAGTCCCTCAGTGAACTGTTCATAATTCTTTGTCTGTTGCGCACAAATCTGAGAAAAATTATGAAAATAAACGCTCCCTTATCAGTACTGAAATATGACATACCTAGTTTCAATAAAAACTGAATCGAGACTAAAATCCTGGTAATTTAATAATAATTTCAAATGAAATCCGACATTAATCTTGCATTTTCTTTTTAATGCGTGTGAGTATAAAATTTCTCATCACGTAGCAGTCTTATTTTCTGTACCTATAAATCAACCAGGTAAAAGATGAGGCTAAGGACAACCATTAATACACTTCTGTTTATATAACTCAGTGTATATTAAAATTCTGATATATATCGCAAAATTACTTATAAAATGGCCAGAATTTCACAAAGAAAAATAATAATAATGAACGAATTTTCAAGCATTCGAAAGGAATTTCTTAATCAGAAAAAAGCAACAGTATGAAGAGCAGTATATAAAGAAATGTTATTCAGTGAGGTGACATCAGGTGACATCAGGTGACATCAGATGACATCAGGTGACATCAGATGACATCAGGTGACATCAGGTGACATCAGGTGACATCAGATACTATATTACAGATAGGTCGGTATGTAACTGCATATAGTAATGTCGTTCAGTGAGGTGACATCAGGTGACATCAGGCGACATCAGATGACATCAGGTGACATCAGGTGACATCAGGTGACATCAGGCGACATCAGGTGACATCAGGTGACATCAGGTGACATCAGGCGACATCAGGTGACATCAGATACTATATTACAGATAGGTCGGTATGTAACTGTATATAGTAATGTTGTTCAGTGATATGACATCAGGTGACATCAGATACTATATTACAGATAGGTCGGTATGTAACAATATATAGTAATGTCGTTCAGTGAGGTGACATCAGGTGACATCAGATACTATATTACAGATAGGTCGGTATGTAACTGTATATAGTAATGTCGTTCAGTGAGTTGACATCAGGTGACATCAGATACTATATTACAGATAGGTCGGTATGTAACTGTATATAGTAATGTCGTTCAGTGAGGTGACATCAGGTGACATCAGATACTATATTACAGATAGGTCGGTATGTAACTGTATATAGTAATGTCGTTCAGTGAGGTGACATCAGCTGACATCAACTACATTAGTACAAGTATATTCCGCCCTGACTAGTCACTGGGTGAGAAATCCGCCAAATAAACTACCTATTACCAAATAAACATGATCCTTATTCACAGAAAAATCGCTGATGTCCTGGATAATAAAAAAATATATCTGAAATTGACAATATATAATAAAATTGTCACTGTAAATCGAAAACTGAAATATGCCTATAACATAACAAAGAACACTTTGCACGTGGTATATTATTCTACATAAAAGTGACATGTATGTAAAATATTCACTACAAAACTATAGATTGTTATAGAAACAAACATAAAATAGGTGTCATAACAACATTATTAAATATGTCTCCCCAATTCTAAGATAAGACTTTATCATAAATGTATATACAAGGCAGAAAGTACCGGTGTAGCATGGTATTGTGAAAAATTGGGGAAAAACCTGGGGCAAAAATGCCCTGTTCACGCTAAATTTTCCCATCCCAGACATATTTTTGTGGTTATTTATGTGTTGATATGATTGAATCAGGGGGATTAGGACAAAAAATTATACTTCACCGGTACATGTGTAATATGAAAGTTAAGCTCCTTTCTGTTTCTGTCCATATGGTGGTATATCAACTTGGAAGAAAACCATTAACCGAGGGCTAACATCATATTGACCTCATCAAAAGTTAATGATTGATAATGTTTGGTGTTCAGTCTACACGTAACCAGTGTTTGTTTGAAATTGAATCACCCGTTTCACCGAGACAGATGCAAGTTCACATCAAGTTTGTAACGACCTTCAAACTATCGAGGTCTGTGATTAATTGTCCCAGTAATACGTTCGAACATAAATATAAGCATTTAGTGTGTAAGAAATTACTGCAATTCAACGCAATTAACATCTTGAAAATAACCATACTAATTATACAACTATGACTAAGTAAGCCTACATGCTGAGTTACATCGTTGTGACAAATCTGAATTAGGTTTAAATGTAAATCACTTCTCCGGTGATATACCATTATATACCATTCGTTCTTATTAGCATACAAACTAATAGGATTTTAGAAGATGACAGTATTCATGTTTTGTGACGAGACAAAGCATTTGCTTCAGTACTCACGTGTCCTGTTTTTTATATCTTGTTTTCTTTTCCTGAGCATGGTATTAAGGAAAGGAAAAGCTTTCACGGTGGCAGTTAATATCATTATAAAGCGAGAACTGTCGCGCCCCTCTATACTGTTTCAAAATGTCATCACGTCTGATATAAGGTTGAACACATGCATCATAACGTGTAAAATACTTCCCGACCTATTAAATTCTTATTAATATATCTACGATACATATTTGGCTTTCTATCTTACTTTTTAATTATAGCGAATAATGACATCATATTACCAAGACATAAGCTACGTTGATTTTTTCTCCGCGTATGAATATTTAACGTGAAAATTTGTGTAATCAAACATGGCCGCCACAGACTGTATTGATATATTATTATGAGATTTTGTAAAATACGCTCTAAATATGTTTCCGCATTATATTCCTTACTAAAAATTTACAATAAAAACAAGAATCAAGAACTTCGATGTATGAGGTGACAGGGCAATACAGGTGATAGGATATACTGCTTTATGAAGTAGAATAAGGTACGGCCTCATTTGGGGCACACAACAATTACTCAACTGGCAATATCGGAATGGTTATTTTAAAAAAAAAAACACGTTGCCAGTTATTTTTTTTATTAAATAATTAAAAACACACAAAAAATAATAATAATAATAATAATAATGAACATGCAATGGTATACCTAGTACTATATATTGTGTAAATATCCAGACATATATCTCTGTGAATTGAGAATATTCTAAATAATAAATGTGTCGCTGTTACCAGAGAATTCATGAAAAGGTCAGTTGTATGATGCTGATGGTATGCCTAGTGAAATTAAATCTCCCCGAGCGTTTAATGATCAAGTTCGTCGCTGTGTGTTGTTGCGGTTCTCTTATGTATGTTAACCCTACAAAATTAATATTCAGGCGTATAACAATCAACCATTTTTATTTCTGTTCTCCGATTTGCAGCACTCTGTGAGCATGCGCACTGTGTATCCCTCCGCTCGGTCAAATGTCACGCATAGAGAGGAGTAATAATTATCACAAAGAACGCCTGCTGTTTGATTAAAACGGGGTCAAACAGGGTCAAAAGAATGCACGTGGGATGTTCCAAGTACGATCTCATTGCTCTGGTAAATGCTAACACGAGGGGAAAATGAAATAAAGTCATACTCAATATCTGTTTCTGAGTATTTACGTCAATTAAGTCGTGTGCATCAGTTGGTGTTCACAAACAATGGCAGACGACAGACAGGAATCCGAATGTAGACGAGACGGAAAAGAAGGTAATTTAATTGATTGTTAATCAATGTTTTCTGTCTTTCTTTCTTTTTTCTTTTCTTTTCTTTCTTTCTTTCTTTCTTTCTTTCTTTCAGTGTTAAATATCTGTAAGAGCACTAGCATTTACATCTTACTTCGTACTAGAATTATAACGAATATATAAATTTTATCTTGATGTGTACAAAGCCATTTCATCCTCAGATTTAATACATAATTATAATTTGATTTTTATAATTTAATTAGCATGTACTGCAGGGACATTAAATTGCGATTTTCTGTTTGAAATACATTCACATGGTTGTTCAAAACCTTAAACATTATAGTAAAGAGTGAATCTTTAAAAAGGAAGTACGTCCGATTTTCTTCAAAATATAATTATTTTATTTCAATATTGTATTTGTATCGATGACTGATTTGATGCTTCTTATAAATTTAACATACATACAGTGTTATCTTCAACACAATAATTATCTCCATATGATAAAAACATAGATTAGCTCGTCTGTGTATTTTTCTGGTACATCAACCGATTTTTACAAACATTTTAAACTACATGGTCTTTATCCTTTTAAAATCAATTAGTATGTCTTCATAGTTTATGTAGATATACATACAAAAGTAACGCCGAAACAATTAACACTATCCATATTTATAATTCAACGTTCAAACAATAGGATATGAAAAAGTTGCATGTATAATTCTCAGATATGTATCTATTTATCAATTTTTTTATACCTTAAAAAAGACAATTTTCTTAATTATCGAAACGATAATCATTCTACAAGTTTATAATAATAATCTTTTGCATTTTTTTTTAAATTTTACATATAAATGTTGAATTAGATGCTTCAGTGTGTATATTTAACTGTAAAGATAGTATTGTAAATACACATTAGATTATAAGATTAGTGTCATTTTTATATGACCGTTGTAGTTATAACTTCGACTTAATATGTTATCAACATTTACATAATTTTACATATTGATTAAAACCTTCTTACATCGATTGTGTTTTGTATGTTATTATATAGATCATATTCATCTAATCATGATACACTTTTAAGCCTGAAATGATTATAATTACAGTTTTATAGATGTTAATGTTTCCTTAAAGTTTTATTTCCGCTAGAAATGGTAGTGAGATGTTGAATTAAGAATTTTTAGCTCTCAGTGACAGAAGCAGGTTTATGTATGATGGTTTTCATTAAAAACAAGAGAGAAGTATCGTTATCGCTTGTTTAAGTGTTTAAAACCTCCATACGTTAGCTGATGGTCTATGAAACGCTATTGCACGAGAATTGTTTTTCTGATCGGCAAATGCTTGGTATAATATTTGTCTCATATCAAATCGTTTAAATAACATACTAAACTAGATACACAGGTGTATGGTTTTATGTTACGGAAACAATAAAGAGTGAAAGTGTAGTGAATGCCATACTTCTATAAAATGATTAACCATGTGATATCAAGCATTTCAGAAGTCGTGGTATTAGACGTAATAGATATATCTACAAACAAAAATATCACCAGCTCGATACAAAATCTTTCGTGATTAAATATCATCTTTAAACATAACATCGGTAACTGATACAATACAATACGGATTTTTGCATTGTTTTATAATTCTTCGTTAATCTGAGTGGAAAGAGAAAAATTGTCTATAAAGATAGTGAACAGAGATATATACTTAAACTGTAGAAGGTCCATTAATACTGGGTATTGAATGTGATTTTAGATATGAATAGGTGCATATTTTCAGAAATCATCATGAATATCCGTATCGGAGGGTAACGGTATACTGTTAAAAACATTTCATGTTAATGATAAATTTGATATCGTTTTACAATCACAATGTTTTATTATGAGTTATCAATACGCACTATAATGTACTGCTATAGACATGTTGTACCTTTTTGGTAATACAGTACTATTCCATGTGTCTAGCATCGAAACAGTACTAATGTATACTTACATATACATCTACTATAGTCACATTTTAGCCATATCACGTCGTCTTCTACTTCAGGTAGAGAAACTGTTGTTTTAAACTCACAAAGTAAATATGTTTATCTTTCTTTGTTTGTCGCATAAGCATTGCTTTGTTATTTTTTTTTTTCATAAGTTAACTTTAATTTATTTTATGTTGTTGAGTCATACCACAAAAATCGGACAGATCACGTAGCCAAAAGCACATTCCTTTTTTGAGTGATAAATCAAAACCATAAAAATATGATAAAACACGATCGTTTTAATTCAATCAATGCTTTCAATACTTTTGATATTAATTAGTGAATCTTTCCTTTCACTTCTCCATTAGCCAACCAAACTTGACTTTAGGAAATGACGTCAATATTTTATATCTTGAGGTGGAAACATAATTCCTAATGAAAATGCTTGTTCCATGCAGGATGAAATCTCATTCTTTCGATAGTGTATCAGAATATCCATAACTGTTTGATATATATGAACACATAGGCGTGTAAATAGGAAATATACGGGACATAGATCAAACCGATGCATGTTGTCAGTTTCACTTAAACTGAATAAACTTTACTAGAAATTAATACTGCACCTTTCAAAACACACTATGCAAGTATATTGACAAATTCCGGTATTCTCTGTGACTCCTTCAATTTCTACACACCTTGTTGTTGAGGTGTCCATTATGAACGCGACTATAGAAAGATAAAACAATGTCAAGAAATACACACAAAACATGTAATACACATTTGCTGAATTTCTGATGAGGTATAAATGTAGTATTAAAACGAGATGCTGGTTCATTTTCAGTGAATACGACAACAAATAACAGTATCTGTTACCTCATAATAACCGGAAGGGTGACCGCCTAATTATGTTATATCACAACTTGTACACAGGGTGTGCCATTAATTCTGGCTTCTTGTCAATCCCCGTCATATCACATCTATCATTCTGTATCGGACGATCACTTCCTCTCTCTTTTTACTCCCTCTGTCGGAGTCGTTTTATACTTTTTTTTTAAAAATTCTTTTCCAATAACGATGATTTGAAAGAGTAATGCTTTTTGTTGTGGTCAGTTGAAATTTCCTAATCACCTGATACATGTCTGACCCATTTCTTCTCTGCGTGTTTAGCTGCATGACCGGAAAGTTTGCTAAGTAGGGATTTCCCGATCACATGGTACATCTTTGATCCGCTCGGCGTTTTTGGTATAATGGCCAGAAAGATAACCTTAAAATACATTTTTGTTTAAGCTTTGTTGTCTCCGTTAGCACTCCGTTCTAACCCATGTCGTTCTGACGTCTTCGATATGATATATAAGGGATCTACGGCCCTCAATATAGATTATCTGTGATCACAAATATTACTGTTTTTTTATACTTTAAAATTGTTTCCATACCTAGATTTGTTACAATAATAGTTTATACTATAATCACTTGTAAGCGACGTTACATTTTCTTGTATCTTGTATAATATACAATAAATAGTTATAAAATTAAATCATCTGATTTAATAATTATTTTATTGCAAAACTTTGTACAATTGGATTGGGCACAAGTTTTTCCAACTTATTAAGCCCTCTCCATTACATGGATGGTAAAACAATACTTAACTACAAGCAATGTAACAATATATTGAATCATAATATTTTTCATTGAAACAAAAAAAAGAAGGATGTAAAGAAGAAAGGAGGATAGGTGAGGAAGGAAAAAGGGAATATATAGTACAAAGGAAGAAATGCAGAAACTAGCCAAATCGCCCAGAGGCATCAATAAATTTTTGAACAGCTCTAGCTAAAAGTGAGTTTTCAGCTGAACTTAGTCGTACGTCTCCATTTAAAAGTACATCTATCGAGATATCACCCTGATACCACGACAGTTCGGTGAACAGGGTGTTACGAATTTGAATGTAGTTCGAACAATGAATTAACTAATGAAAGGAATCTTCAGAGGGATGTCCGCAGGAGCAAGATGCTGAGTTCATGAGATTGGCTCTGAATAGGTCATAGTTGAGTGAGCTTGCCCTATTTCTTAAACGACAATGAAGAATATTCAGTTGACGGGGGCCATATGATAGGAAACACGATTTAAGCTTGTTGGAGTTTTTTGGATTAAATCATCATTGTATGTTATCATCTCATTTCTTAATTTACTAACATGTAATGATCAAAATTTGGTCATTTATACGCACGCATTATAATAATGTATGTATATATATATAGATATTAATTTTTCATATTTTCCTGGTCAGTATCTCATTAACCATTCGTTAATTGGACTTGATGCGTGTTGTTTTTTTCTTGTTATTAACATATGGTGAAAAATAAAAAGTGCCGACAGTACCTTTTATGTGGTGTAATTTCTATCGGCTATGTAAACTGAATTACACCGAATTATTTTCATAAAATTTAGAATAAATTGATGACGTCATCATTGTACGAGTTTTTGTATTATGCTACCGTTAAATTCACTGAGACCATTTACTAGATTGAATGACATTTATTTTAACACGTTAAAAATATTCTATGGACTGTCAAATATAATATTAATTAATATATCGCACCATAATATGATATAATTGATATATCTATTATATGTATTTAGATGATAAATATTTTATTACAAGTATTACAGTTTGACAGTTATTACAAAAGATAATATATATAGATATTAATTATATTACTCATTATATAACACATATTATGACAAATCTTCCTGTTACAAATATTTAATGGTGATGTTACTATAGCATTATTATCATGAGTCATGAGTCTTACGCTATTGATGATAGTGTGACAAGAAAAATACATGTAACATGTATGGGATCAATACATGTATAATATATTTCAGTAATTCGTTGATAATGGTAGTGTGTCCTATATTATGCATGGGAACAAAACGTGTGTGTTTATTGAACGTGTGTTGTTGTCGGGTACAAAATCTCTACGATAATAAACTTGGATATGCAACAACAATTATGAAAATCTTTGCAGTTGTCGTGATACTGGTCAGTCCTTTGTCAGAACGATGACTTTCCCCTGACGATACTGGTCAGTCCTTTGTCAGAACGATGACTTTCCCCTGACCATACTGGTCAGTCCTTTGTCAGAACGATGACTTTCCCCTGACCATACTGGTCAGTCCTTTGTCAGAACGATGACTTTCCCCTGACCATACTGGTCAGTCCTTTGTCAGAACGATAACTTTTCCTGACTGATGCTGATCAGTTTTTTGTCAGTGCGATGGTTTTCCCGTAAAGCTTTTTGACAGTTATTTGTCATAACAATGACTGTCCTTAAGCTACTTATCAGGCCTTTTGTTAGAAGGAAGTTTTTTTCTCCTAACGCAACTGTCAGTAAAGCGATGACGCTACTGGTTAGTCCGAGTGGATAATTTTGACCTAACGCTGATGATCAGTTGTCAGAGCGGATGACTTTGACCTAACGCTACAGGTTAGTCCTTCGTCAGAATTGGTGACTTTGACCTAACGTTACTGGTCAGTTCTTTGTCAGAGCAGATGACTTTGACCTAACGTTACTGGTCAGTTCTTTGTCAGAGTGGATGACTTTGACATAAAACTACTGGTCAGTTCTTTGTCAGAGCAGATGACTTTGACCTAACGTTACTGGTCAGTTCTTTGTCAGAGTGGATGACTTTGACATAAAACTACTGGTCAGTTCTTTGTCAGAGCAGATGACTTTGACCTAACGTTACTGGTCAGTTCTTTGTCAGAGCAGATGACTTTGACATAAAACTACTGGTCAGTTCTTTGTCAGAGTGGATGACTTTGACATAACGTTACTGGTCAGTTCTTTGTCAGAGTGGATGACTTTGACATAAAACTACTGGTCAGTTCTTTGTCAGAGTGGATGACTTTGACATAAAACTACTGGTCAGTTCTTTGTCAGAGTGGATGACTTTGACCTAACGTTACTGGTCAGTTCTTTGTCAGAGTGGATGACTTTGACATAAAACTACTGGTCAGTTCTTTGTCAGAGCAGATGACTTTGACCTAACGTTACTGGTCAGTTCTTTGTCAGAGTGGATGACTTTGACATAAAACTACTGGTCAGTTCTTTGTCAGAGCAACGTTACTGGTCAGTTCTTTGTCACAGATGACTTTGACCTAACGTTACTGGTCAGTTCTTTGTCAGTTCTTTGTCAGAGTGGATGACTTTGACATAACGTTACTGGTCAGTTCTTTGTCAGAGTGGATGACTTTGACATAACGTTACTGGTCAGTTCTTTGTCAGAGCAGATGACTTTGACATAAAACTACTGGTCAGTTCTTTGTCAGAGCAGATGACTTTGACATAAAACTACTGGTCAGTTCTTTGTCAGAGTGGATGACTTT